>NC_139142.1:34778910-35978910 GCF_964270905.1 Leucopleurus acutus
AGAGAGAACATTCCACCCAAAAGCAAGAGAATATACATTCTTTTCAAGTGCACATGGGAACATTCTCCACGATAGATCACATGCTAGGCCACAAAACAAGCCTCGGTAAATTTAAGAAAATTTAAATCCTATCAAGCATCTTTTTCAACAACAGTATAACGAGACTACAAATTAACTACAAAAAAAAAAAGTGCAAAACACTCACATACGTGAAGCTAAAAAATATGCTACTGAACAACCAATGGATTCCTGAAGAAATCAAAGAGGAAATAAAGAAATAGCTGAAGACAAATGAAAATGAAAACACAAAGACCCAAAATCTACATGATGCAGCAAAAGTATTTCTAAGAGAGAAGTTTATAGCAATACAAAGCTTACCTCTGGAAACAAGAAAAATCTCAAATAAAGAACCTAACCTTACACTTAAAGGAACTAGAAAAATGAGAACAAACAAAACCCAAAGTTAGTGGGAGGAAAGAAACCATAAAGATGAGAGCAGAAGTAAATGAAACAGAGACTTAAAAACAGTAGAAAAGGTCAACGAACCTAAGAGCTAGATCTTTGAAAAGAGAAACAAAATTGATAAACCATTAGCCAAACTCATCAAGAAAAAAAAGAGAGGGCCCAAATCAATAAAATCAGAAATGAAAAAGAAGTTGCAACCAACACCACAGAAATACAAAGGATCGTAAGAGACTACGAACAAGTATAATATATGACAATAAAATGGACAACCTAGAAGAAATGGACAAATTCCTAGAAATGTACAATCTCCCAAGACTGAACCAGGGAGAAACGGAAAATATGATCAGAGCACTTACCAGTAATGAAACTGAATCAGTAATTTTAAAACTCCCAACAAACAAAAGTCCAGGACCAGATGGTTTCACAGGTAAATTCTACCAAACATTTAGAGAAGAGTTAATACCTATCCTTCTCAAACTATTCTAAAAAACTGCATAAGAGGGCTTCCCTGGTGGCGCAGTGGTTAAGAATCCGCCTGCCAATGCAGGGGACACAGGTTCGAGCCCTGGTCTGGGAAGATCCCACATGTCGCAGAGCAACTAAGCCCGTGTGCCACAACTAAGTGAGCCTGCGCTCTGGAGCCTGCGAGCCACAGCTACTGAGCCTACGTGCCACAACTAGTAAAAGCCCGTGCACCTAGAGCCCGTGCTCCACAACGAGAAGCCACCACGATGAGAAATAAGCCTGCGCACCACAGCGAAGAGTAGCCCCCGCTCACCGCAACTGGAGAAAGCCCGCGCACAGCAACGAAGACCCAATGCAACCAAAAATAAATTAATTAATTAATTTTAAAAAAGAACCCCATAAAACAAATATAAAAAAAAACTGCCTAAGAAGGAATGCTTCCAAACCCATTTGAGTGTGCCCTTTAAGAGTGAAATCTCTATTAACCCCAGCCTTTTGGGACTTTCGAAAGTAATCCCCACTGGCTTTCTATGAGACTAGTATCACCCTGATACCAAAACCAGAAAAAGATATCACAAAAAAAAGAAAATTACAGGGCAATATCACTGAAGCACACAGATGCAAAAATCCTCAACAAAATACAGGCAAACCAACTCCAATAACACATAAGGATGACACACCATGATTAAGTGGGATTTATCTGAGAGATGCAAGCATGGTTCAATACCCACAAATCAATCAATGTGATACATAGTATTAACAAAGTGAAGGGAAAAAAATCAGATGATCAGCTCAACAGATGAAAGAAAAGCTTTCAACAAAATTCAACATCCATTTATAATAAAAACTCTCGAGAAAGTGGGCATAGAGGGAACATACCTCAAAATAATAAAGGCCATATACTCCATGGTGTAAAACATCATACTCAATGGTGAAAAGCTGAAAGTATTTCCTCTAAGATCAGGAACAAGACTAGGATGACCACTCTCGCCACTTTTATTCAACATAGTATTGAAGTCCTAGCCACAGCAATCAGACAAGAAAAAGATATAAAAGAAATCCAAATTGGAAGGAAGAAGTAAAACCGTCACTGTTTGCAGATGGCATGATACTCTATGATACTCTACAAAGAAAATCTTAAAGACGTCACCAAAAAACCACTAGACCTCATCAATGAATTTGGTGAAGTTGCAGGATATAAAAGTAACAAACAGAAATCTGTTGCATTTCTATAAACTAACAACAAACTGAGAAATTGAGGAAACCATCCCATTTAAAATCACATCAGAAAGAATAAAATGCCTAGGAATAATGCTGCCTAAGAAGGTGAAAGACCTGTACTCAGAAAACTCTAAGAAACTGATGAAAGAAACTGAAGATGACACAAACAGATGGAAAGATATACTCTTTAATACAAAAATGAAAAAGGTAAGCAACGGAAACTCACTTTAGCAATATTCAGGGTTATCTGTGGGATACAAAGAGATGGTTTTTGGTTCCACGAACTTTATAATCTTGATAGAGGAGCAAAACATATGTAATTATGTAAATTACATATATATATATAATGGGCACATATATATGTGTGGCTTATATATTATATATGCAGGTATTATATAAATTATTTGCATGCTATATAATATATAAAATGTTAGGGCTTCCCTGGTGGTGCAGTGGTTGAGAGTCTGCCTGCCGATGCAGGGGACATGGGTTCATACCCCAATCCAGGAAGATCCCACATGCCGTGGAGTGGCTGGGCCCGTGAGCCATGGCCGCTAAGCCTGCGCGTCCGGAGCCTGTGCTCCGCAATGGGAGAGGCCACAACAGTGAGAGGCCCGCGTACCGCAAAAAAAAAAAAAAAAAAAAAAAAGTTAATACATTTTACTTTATATTAATGTATTTTTCTCATATTTTTTCATACATGAGAAAAAAGTCACATATATGAGAAAATATAAGGAAAAACTATTTTAAATATAAAATATGTGAATGAAGGAATTACATTGCATACTACCTGCACACAGCAAAATTTCTTAAAAGGTCTTTTTGTCAATCTCTAAGGGAAGAGAGTCATATCTCATTTAACTGCAATCTCTCTCCTTTCTCTCTAAAACTTACTCAAAACTTATCTCTTACTTTAATGTTCCTTTCCCCTTTCAATTTCTCCTTCTCCAGTCATCTCTTTACTATGTGAAGCAATTTAGTGGCTTCTCTCACTTGCCTTTCTAACTATTATGTAGAAATGGAGTTGGGAGATATGAAGGGTATAGAATGTTACAAATATTTTAATATATTTCTCTACCACATATGACTGGACAAAGTAGGAGATAACCCTGAAAGAGGGAAAAAGAATATGAACAAAAGCCTGGAGGTAGAAACTGTAGAACTGTACATGTAGAAAACAGAAGGCAGCAAAACACTGGAACTGTGCAAAATTTAGTGGAAAATAAATATATGTAAATAAGGAGGGACTAACTTATGAAAGCACTGGGAGCTTATGGAGTTTTGACTAAGATGGAAAAAACTTTTATAAGAATAGCCTGCAAAATGATCTAATTAGTGAAAGATTAAAGACAGAGAAGTCAGAAGGATAGTGAAATATTCCAAATCATATGCGATAAGGGACTGTACAAGGATAGTGGAAGCCAACAGAAATAGGAAAAATAAATTGATATTTAGCCAACAGAAACAGAAAAAAAACTGATATTCTAAAAGTAGAAATGCAAAAATCTTCAACAAAATTCTAGCAAACTGAATTCACCAGCACAATAAAAGGATCATATGTCATGATTTAGTAAGATTTATACCTGGGATGCAAGGATAATTCAACATATCCAAATCAACTAATGTTATACACCACATTTAACAGAATAAAAGGTAAAAATCACTGGTCATCTCAATAGATGCAGAAAAAGTATTTGACAAAATTTAACACTTTTTCGTGATAAAAGCACGCAACAAATTAGGTTTAGAAGGAATATATTGCAACATAATAAAGGGCATACATGAAAAGTCCACAGCTAACACCATACTCAGCAGTGAAAAACTGAAAGCTTTTTCTCTAAGATCAGGAACAAGACAGGACGTCTCATCTCACCACTTCTGTTCAACATAGTAGTGGAAGTCCTAACCAGAGCAATTAGGCAAGAAAAAGAAATAAAAGGAATCCAAACTGGAAAGGAAGTATGACATTGTCTATGTTTGTAAATACATGACATAAACTTATACATGAAAAACTCTAAAGAATACACACACACACCTGGTAGAAATAATTAATGAGTTGAGCCAAGTTTCAGGAAACAAAATCAACAAACAAAAATCAGTTGCATTTCTATATATTAACGATGAACTACCTGAAAAGGAAATTAAGAAAACAATTCCATTTACAATAGTGTCAAAAAGAATAAAATATTTAGAAATAAACTTACCAAAAGGCAACTAACTTGTACAGTAAAAACTACAAAACCTTGCTGAAAGAAATCTTAATATTGTTAAAATGTCCATACTACCCAAAGCAAGGTACAGATTGAATACAATTCATAGCAAAATCCAAATGGCATTTTTTACAGGAATAGAAAAACAATCCCAAAATTCATATAAAACTGCAAAAACCAGAAATAACGAAAGCAATCTCAGGAAAGAAGTATAAAGCTGCCAGTATCACACTTCCTGATTTCAAAGTATATTACAGGACTAAAGTATTAAAACAGTATGACTCTGTCATAAAAACAGACACATAGACCAATGGAACAGAACAGACACTCCATAAATAAATCAACATATATACATTCAACTATTCTTGACAAGAATGCTAAGAATATTAAATGGCAAAGGATAGATTCTTCAACAAATGATGTTGGAAAAACTAGATATCCACATGCAAAACAATGAAACTGGACACCTGTCTTATACCATATACAAAAAAGAAACCCTCAAAATTAACTAAACTTAAATGTAAAATCTGAAACTGCAAAACTCCAAGGAGAAAACATAGGGGGAAAGCTTCCTGGCATTTGTCTTGGCCACTACCTCTTGGATTTGACACCAGAAGCACAGGCAACAAATCCAAAATACAGACAAGTGGGAAGGACTACATTACTAAAAAGACTCTGCACAGCAAAGGAAACAATCTGCAGAGTGAAAAGGTATTCTACAGAAGGAAAGAAAATATCTGCAAACCATCTATCTGATAAGAGGTTAATATTCAAAATATTTAAGAATCTCCAACACAATAGAAAAATAATAATGATGATGATAATGATAAGCTGATTAAAAAATAGGCAAAGGACTTGCCTACGAAGATATACTCATGGCCACCAGGTATATGAAACATCACTCATCATCACTAATGATGTTCAGCATCACTAACCATCAGAGAAACGCAGATCAAACCCACAATGACCTACCATTTCACACCTGTTAGGAGGGCTATTTTCAAAAAACCAAGAGCTAGCAAGTGTTGGCCAGAGTGTGGAGAAAAAGGAACACTTACACTGTGTTGGTGGGAATGTGTAACAGTGCGGCCCCTCTGGAAAACAGTACGGAGGTTCCCTAAAATATTAAAAGTAAAACTATCATATGATCCAGCAATCCCACTTCTGGGTATATATCCTAAAGAACTGAAATCAGGATCTCAAAGAGATATCTGCACCATGTTCACTGCAGCAGTATTCACAATAGCCAAGATATGGAAGCAACCCAAATGTCAATCGACAAATAAATGGATATAGATAACATGGTGCATACATACACTGGAATATTATTCAGCCTTAAAAATGAAAGAATTCCTGACATCTGCAACAATATGAATGAGCCTAGAGGACATTATGCTAAGTGAAATAAGGCAGTCACAAAAGGAAAATACTGCATGATTCCACTTACATAAGGTATCTAACATAGTCAATGCCACAGAAGCAGAAAATAGAATGGTGGTTGCCAAGGCCTGGTGGGGAGAGAGAAATGAGAAATTCTTTCCCAATGGATATAAAGTTTCTTTATACAAGATAAGTTCTAGAGATCTACTATACAACACAGTACCCATAGTTAACTATATGGTATTTATTAAAATATGTTAAGGACAGATTTCATATTAAGTGTTCTTACCAAACAACAACACAAAAGAACACAGAAATTTTTGGAAGTAATGGGTATATTTAGTACCTTCATTATGGTGACAGTCTCATGGGTGTTTGCAAAAGCACAAACTCATCAAGATGCATATATTAAATGTGTGCAATTTTTAGTATATCAAATTATATCTCAATAAAGCTAAAAATTTCTACAACTTCATTTCTGATATAAAATAAAATACAATTAATAATTATTGATAGGCTTCATGAAATTAAAGGAATCAAACATATACTTAACGTGAAGATGAACAAAGCATTCAGTTCACAGGTAGAACTGAATAAAATAATAGCTATTTTTAAAAAGGTAGAGGATATATCTTAAACATTTTAATTATTATCAAGTAGAGGACACTAGATCTAGAAAAACACCATGGCTAATATCAAAATTGCTAATAACCAATTAAAAAGAGAAAGCTCTCAGAAAATTCAATTGAAAATCATAAAAATCATAAATTCATTCTGATTACAGTTTACTCCCAAAATGTAGAAAAATTAACTTGTTTTAAGATATCATTATTTTTCATTTAAGTTACTTTCTGGAATAAATAATACACTTAAATGGTTGAAAAAAAAATCCAATGTTAGGAAAGCATGGTGAAAACTCTTCCTCCCTAGCCTGATACACCAGTTTCCTATGTGTCCCTCTATGCATATAAAAGCAACTGCATAGATAGATAGAGATATATACAGATATTCCCTTTTTTATACATGGATATACACTTCTGCATACTTTTTTAGTCATTAAGACTGACATATTCTTTAAAAAAAGATGATCCTATATAATGAATACCTCCAGTTCTCTAGTTCTTAGTTCTTTAGTTCTTAGAGATTCTACCAGTCCAAATAAAATATACCAGTAAGTTTTATTTTTTCATATCATCATGGGTTTTTCCAGATTCCCCACCCTAATCTCACGTAAACACACTCTCAACAAAATATCTTGATTTACTCAGTTGTCATCTCCCTTCACTCCTTGTATTATTGCTTACTGCAACTGGTTTTAAAGAAATAATAGAAAATTTAATGAGCTGAACTCAAGTATTTGTAGAACAAGCAAGAAAATAACTCAGTTAGGTCCACTATGTGCTCCTCCTTCATTAATTGCCATGGATTTCTATTTCTGCTTCGCAGAATTAACTTAGAAATAAGGCTGCTCTGTTTTCTTTTATGTAATTCAGATTTAAACAAAACCTAAATTTATGAAATATCATGCTCATTATCAAAGATGACTATTATTTTCAGCACATATGAAATAATCCGAAGTACTCATTTATTTATTTGAAATAATAATTATATAGACGTTAATTTTGCAACCATCCCTTACTTAATGAACAACTGGGTATATGACACAAAGTTAATATAAGAATCCAAAAGATACTAAAAACAAATGGTTTGAGTCCAGAATCTGTCACTTATAAATCTACGTGTCCTTGCAGCAAATTATTTGCTCTATCTAAACTGCACATTGCTTGCTTGTAAAACAGAAACTGTACCATCATCTACCTCACAGGATTACTGACAACAAATAAGTGTTAAGGCATTTATAACCTCTAAGTAAGCACTAAATAATTCTTAGCTGTTAAATATTGACATGTAAACATGCAACGAACATTCATACTAAATCTGTAAGTTCTTCATAAGTACTTTTTAAGTAAATATGTAAGTTAAACATTCAAATTCATGAATATTTTTAACAAATACTTTTTTGAGCAAATACTACTATGTATCAATGTAATGGGAATGGGGATAAATAAGAGACTAAGATAGACAATCTTTGCACCCATATAATTTATAATAAAAGGAAGGAAACATTAAGCAGACATTTGCATAAATATTAACTAATCATAATTTTAATAAGTTGGTAGGGAGAAACTCTTGAAGGTCAGGACCTGAGGCAAACTTTGACATGTATTACCCTGTACTTCTTTTGGTCATTCACCAACTGAAATATTTTTTTGGTACCATTTTAGAAGTCTCCCTTTTAAACTATTCTTTTCCTTTTCCTTGTTTTAGAGACTAACAGTACACTGTATTTAAATTAGTACCTTTCCAATCCTGACTCACATTACACTTCAATAAAAAAACAAAACAAAATATATAAATGTAAGTTTTAACATTTTTGCCTCAATCTAAAACATTACTATATTAGATAGGGTAGGTAGGCTTAGATGATATAATGTCTCCCCCAAAATTCAGTGACAAGGCTCTACTATTTTCAACATTTTGCTTCTAAGCTTTTAATAATGGTCATCTCAGTCCTGGTTAGCAAGAGGAAGGAAAAAACAAAATAGAAGAATATGCATAGACGTTTATAAGGGCCAGGCTGGGGAAGTAGCAAATAATGTAAGCTCATATTCCCCTTGGCTGGCAGTCAGCGCATGGCCATGCCTAACTGCAATAGAAGGTTAGGAAGGAAGAAAGAGAGAGTAGATTTTGGTGCACAGGATTTAGTCTTCGTCACAATGGTCTCAAAAAGCTGTACTCTGGAGCATATGCCACCCACTTCAGAGACCATTACTCTACATTAAGTGGGCATGTGAACCACATGAGAGCCTGTTAAAATCCAGATTCCTGAATTCCATCCCTAAAGATTCTGATTCAACAGGTTTTGGATGAGGTCCAGAAATAAGCATTTTAGGCAAGCACTCTAGGTGATTCCGATGTAAGTGGTCCAAGATCATAGTTGGAAAAACACTGCTGTGGACCTCTGGTTCTAAATATGTGATTCATAAACACAAGCTTGCAAAAGGAGGAAGGTACCCTAATCTCTCCTCTAACCAGAGTTTGTTTCAAGTATGAAAAGATAAAAAGAAAACAAGGATATAAATATATCTGTATAACTGAGTCACTGTGCTGTACAGTAGAGACTGGCACAACACTGTAAATCAACTATTATACTTCAATAAAAAAATAAATATTTATAGAAAATAAAATTTTTTAAAAGAAAACAAGGATAGGTATAAGACCAATATATATAGAACAATGCTTCTTTTAGGAGCCTTCAGAAGATCATGTCCAAAATGTGAGTGCCACAAATTTTTCAATATCATTTACTGCTCTTCTGCTATTTTTAAATTTTACAACTTCTAGGAAAAAAAAGAATATTATAAATACAAATCTTACATTGATATCAAATTAATTCTGAGCCAGATCTAAAAAATTAGAAAATCAGCCAAAGGGTATCCCAGCAAAACAAACAAAAATTTTATTTTCAGGACAATTGTTCCATCTTGCCTGGCTTGCTGGAATCTAAGCCAAAGCTATCTACCACAATTAGGAGTAACAGTAACATGGGAAAATAAATAAAAAGGGTCAAAATCATGAAGTCTTAGAGCATGTTCAGTCCAGTCTCAAACTCATTTAGTTGAGGATTTAATCATCAGATTTTCTACATGGATAAAATACAAGAAGGCCAACAACATTTATAATTTTACTGAGCCCTATCAAGCTTTAATTTATTTTGTTCCTACTACAAAAAAGAAAAAAAAAAGTACAGGTTGACATTATAAATCAAATTTACCTCTGCTTAAAAAAAAAAAAAGGGGCTTCCCTGGTGGCGCAGTGGTTGAGAGTCCGCCTGCCGATGCAGGGGACACGGGTTTGTGCCCCGGTCCGGGAAGATCCCACGTGCCGCGAAGCGGCTAGGCCCGTGAGCCATGGCCGCTGAGCCTGCGCGTCCAGAGCCTGTGCTCCGCAACGGGAGAGGCCACAACAGTGAGAGGCCCGCGTACCGCAAAAAAAAAAAAAAAAAAAAAAGGCACTGAGGCCATCCTCCTCACTCCCCCCAAATTAATACATTTTTCTTCTTTTAAACCTATAAGACCATGGCTACTACATTTGTGCCCTTTCTATATTTCCAGATTCAGAAAACAGAGCTATTATAAGTTTGATTTTAGTATCAGAGTAGTGACACTTGCAGAGTCAAAAATCAGAACCCCAGAAAAGGAATGCCTTCTGAAAGAAGTCTATAAGAAATCTATAAAAGTCTAAAGAAATCTATAAAAGAGTGACTGCATTTGTTTGGGTTATTCTGTTTGGGTTTTATGAAGGAAAAATAGCTCAGAAGTAATTTAGTTTAACTCTCCATTTTAAGATAAAAAACATATATAAGTGCCTAGTCCAAGGTCATCCCAGTTAACGTTGCACCAGGCATAGAAGTCACATCTCTTGGCTCCTATTCCAGTATTCTACTTCAACACAATGTTTTTGTACCTTTTGTTACCTAGTTAGGTGAAATGTAAAATAGACATCAAATTTGGGAGATAATGCCAGGCACATTTTTTAACTTGTCTATAAAAAAAGGAATGAACAAAATAATTGGGTTTGTATGTTAATGATTACTAGTGCTCAGCAAACTTCGGCTCCAACGATACTAGTATTCAACTGAATAGAAAGGTATATGGACTCAGGAGACATAAACTAAGGGGGAAAAAAAGAAGAAAAAACTGTAATGTAACAAAAAGCCTCACAGTTGTTTAATACTCAAAATCTTTTCTGATAAAGAAAAGTCATTAGAAAAAGCAGAACTGATTATGTTTCACTGACTATGAAAACTAGGCCTATTTCAACATGAGTGTTGGTTGATTAATCAATAAAATTAGTTAAGGTAGGGAATCATAAAAACAATTCCTTACACATTCCATTTTACCTTAAAACATATACATGAACATCTACTCACCAATCTTCTGATGTGACTTGGCTAAGGTTTTTCTCTGAGTACGGGTCTTCTGATTGGAGTTTTGCATCAGGTTTCTTTCAATAATTAATTATCTATAATTTCTTATGGAACTATCATTAGAATATATTTGTATGATTTTATCTCATATAATATCTAATTTTCAAACAAATTTCTAAGTAACTCAACTTTACAATCTTTCTAAAAATAGTTTTAACACAAATGAATTTTTCACTTTCTTATTTCAACAGTTTTTATTGTTTAATTCAGTGATTATAATAAAAAGTTCTATCAGGATAAACTGGTTTGAGATAAATACAACTGATTCTTGGAAGCATAAACGCCAATTGCTGGGAACAAGTATGCAGCTATGCTAGAGAACAGTCTGTTACTCTAATGGAAAAGGTTTAGTGTATTATGAACATCTGTCAGTGTGTTTCACAGAAGTAATTAAGAAAATAAGTTAAATGGTTAAGGGGAAGTTATTAAATGTGCATGTATTATATCTTGTATTCCTTATTTTTGGCATTTATCTTATTCCACCTGTTTTATTATCATGGCTTTCTACCTTACCACACAAGGTCTTTAAAATCAGGAACTATGTCTTCATTTCTCCAAAGCTTAGAAAGGAGCTTTATGTATGCTTATTGCAAGAATGAAAGAGCTGAGATCTCTTAGTAACTCATCAAGTTGTCTAAATTTCTCAGAAATTTCCTTTACAAAATGGCAGTAAGGATATTCATATCTTGTTATATGAAATATGTGTCCTGGTATAGAGAAATACCTTAAGTCAGAAATATTGGGAAGTGCATTCTGAGTAAAGTAAAGAAATGATACTGGGGAAAATGGCCCTGGGAAAGGAGGTAACTATGGAAGGGCATGATGAATGATCTTAGTCAAAGTCACCAAATTCCAAACTCATAATTTCACTTAATTTTTCAATATTTTAGAATTTTAAAAGTCATCAGTAACATATTATGTTTGACAGGTCTAAGACAATCTTAAAATCTATAGCTAATGATATTTTAGTTCAAGTTTAATATCTGGTCTATCAATTCTACATCAACATACTGATCAAAGAAAATGCCTGATGACTACTTTGATCTCTTAGAGACTGGATATAAAATTACCTAGGGGGGAAAAAAGTATAAAGTACACAATGATATAAGGTATTTATACACTGGTAGAAGACAATTTTAAAAGACTATGGACTACTGTTTTCCAGTCTGGCAGTTAAAAAGCTTGGAAATTTATTTAATGCTGAAATTATAGTTCACTACCTAAGTAAATAATGTGGCATTTAAAGTTTTGAGAGAAAAAAATATTATGGCTTCATTACAAAAATATGAAATATCTTCCTTTTACCTGCTGGGCCAATTGTTTATTTAATTTATAGAATTATTTTAAATGAATTTTTAAAAATCTTCAGCTATTTCATATATCAATGCATTAATGTACATTTAACTTTAACATGGCCCCACACCCTTAAAAGTTGTATCTTAAAGAATAAATTAAAAAATACTTTAAGAAAAAAACAATTTAAGTGTTCTCCTTGCACTTCTGAACATAGTGTTTTTACAGTGTACTATAAATGCCTGTCTCATATCTGTTACCCCCTTACAGAAAATAAACTCTACCTATCTTCTTCATTATCATATTCCAGTCCCAGGCATAGAGTTGCTATTTATTACGTTTTTATTGAATGAATTAATATTTCACTTAGGATCAATTTCTTCTTATGATGTTCTAGTTACACCTTCCACAAATTTTATCTCATGCCAAAGGTACAAATAACAACGACAACAAAAAGAGCCTGATGTTTGTTTTAAATTCGCTTTTCCCACAGTTTGGAAATTATCTACTAAAGTAGATGGTCAATTATATCCTCAATACCCTTTAAAAATTCAATTAGCAGTTCTGGTTCCAGTGAGATGGAATAAAGACCAGACTCCTTTTAGCTCCCAGCAATTCAACTATAAAACCTGGACAGAATGTTTGAAAACTGTGCAAAAACAATGCTAACAGGCAGATCAGGGAAGAACATCAAAATTCAAAATACCACTGAAACAGTGGTAAATTTAACATTTCTTCCCCTCTTATCTCTTGCCTGAACTCAATGAAGCCAGGAACCAGGAACCCAGAAGTGAGTACTGTGTGATGCAGGTGAGATCCAGGAGAAATTCTCTAAACCAGGGGTCCCCAACCCCTGGGCCACGGACTGGTAGTGGTCCAGGACCTGTTCGGAACTGGGCTGCACAGCAGGAGGTGAGCAGCGGGAGCGCAAGCGAAGCTCCATCTGCATTTACAGCCGCTCCCCAACACTCGCATTACCACCTGAGCTCTGCCTCCTGTCAGAGCGGCAGCATTAGATTCTCATAGGATCATGAGGCCTACTGTGAACTGCGCATGCAAGGGATCTAGGTTGCATGCTCCTTATGAGAATCTAATGCCTGATGATCCGAGGTGGAGCTGAGGCGGCGATGCTAGCGCTGGGGAGCGGCTGCAAATACAGATTCTCATTAGCAGAGAGGTTTGACTGTACAGAGACCATAATAAATTAATTGCTTGCAGACTCACATCAAAACCCTATCAGTCAGTGGCAAGTGAAAACAAGCTCAGGGTTCCCACAGATTCTGCATTATGGTGAGTTGTATAATTATTTCATTATATATCACAATGTAATAATAATAGAAATAAAGTGCACAATAAATGTAATGCACTTGAATCATCCCAAAACCACCCCCCGCACCCCCAGTCCATGGAAAAATTGTCTTCCACAAAACTGGTCCCTGGTGCTAAAAAGGTTGGGGACCGTGGCTCTAAACTCTTAAAGCACTGATAAAGAGTTGGAGAAATCCCTATGTTCTTTTCTTTTTTTACTTCTCCTTTTTTCCATACCACAATTGCCTGGGCAGTCCCACAGCAACTGTGATAAGTGAGGCCGGAAATGAGAGCTTACAGGAGCCAAAACTCTGAGGAAGGTGAAGCTAACTCTCAGAGAAGCAGTGACAACCAAAAGGGCAGGGCCAAACCCTGTAGGTTTTTTCTGTATGTCACTGTCTTCCCACCACACAGCCCTGGATGTAGTGCAACTGCTGAAGAGAGCAGTTTCTTCCCCGAGGAACAAAAAGCAGACTGCAAGGAAGCAGAGAATACCTAGGCAACAACTGAGAAGGGAGACCAGGAAAGCAACCCCATAAAGCTGTTGTGAACTGACGGACTCACTCTTGACCTGCCCATTTATGGATGAATCTGAGATCCTAATTAGCATACCAAAGATTTAAAGACATTCAGTAATGAGTAGACCCACAGGCAGGTCCTGAGTGACCACTAAGGGTGCACTGAAGGACAAACCCAAATAGCATGGCAAAGTCTTGTGAAGCAGAGCTCATATTAGAATCACAGCCCACAGAAGTCCACAAAAATATCATTAAGACTCAGGATCTTATAATACAGGATACAAACTCAGAAAAAGACAATCAACTAACTCCAGTGTCAAGATGATGCAAATGTTGGAAGGCAGTTTGGCAGTTTTTTATAAAGTTAAATACACATTTACCATATGACCAAAGAATTTTACTTCTGAGTATTTATCCCAGAAAAATGAAAACCTACGTTCACATAAAAAACTATATATAAATGTTCACAGCAAATTCATTTGTGATAGGCAAAAGCTGGAAACAATCAAGATGTCCTTCAATAGGGGAATGGATAAATAACTGTGGTATATCCACAGTTGTTCAGTAAAAAGGAATAAATTATTGATACACACAACTTGGATGAATCTCAAAGACAATGCACTGAAAGAAGCCAGTCACAAAAGGGTACACACCATCTGATTCAGTTTATTTGACATTCTAGAAAAACAAAAACTATACTAATGGAAAACAGATCAGTGTTTGTCATCAGAGGTAGAATGAGGATGTCATGGTGTGACTATGAAGTGAAAATACAAAGGATTTGGGGGGCATAATGGAACCATTCTGTATCCTGATTGTGGTGGTGGTTAGAAAAGAAAGTCAGTTTTACTATATTATTATTTTAAAAATAAATTTTTAAAAAGAGATAAAAGAATTTTAATTAGGGCATCACAAACACATACATCCATAAGTAAACTGTTTTCAAGGAATATGTCACTTTAAATAATAAATTCAACTATATAATAAAAATTACAGTGGAATATTTCTAAATTATCTACATATATATATATATTTTCATGACTGAAAAGACACTTTCCATAGTTGCTAAAATATGGAATTATTCTGCATCAAATTTCTGACAACTTATATAATAAAATGAAGAGATATCTCTAACAAATGCTATTCATGGGACTTCCCTTGTGGCACAGTGGTTAAGAATCCACCTGCCAATGCAGGGGACACAGCTTCGATCCCTGGTCCAGGGAGATCCCACATGCCACGTAGCAACTAAGCCCGTGTGCCACAACTACTGAGCCTGTGCTCTAGAGCCAGCAAGCCACAACTACTGAAGCCCGCGTGCCCTAGGGCCCGCACACTGCAACTACTGAGCCTGTGTGCTGTAACTACTGGAACACGTGAGCCTACAGCCTGTACTCTGCAGCAATAGAAGCCACTGCAATGAGAAGCCCGCGCACCACAACAAAGAGTAGCCCCGGCTTGCCACAACTAGAGAAAGCCCGTGCACAGCAACAAAGACCCAACGCAGCCAAAAAAATACATTTTAAAAAATAAATTAATTAAAAATAAAGTACAACTGCTATTCATGATTCTTGATGGAATATTGAATTTAAATATATATAAATAACATTTTGGGAAAACTGGAGAAATCTAGACTGGACTGTAAAATAGGTGATATTATTATATCAGTGTTAAACTTCTAGCATATGATAAGGGTTTTGTGAACAATACCCTTATTTTTAGGGACACATGCTGAAGTGTTCAGGGGTGAAATGCCATGATATTTGCACATATTTTCAAAGAGTGGAGGGAAAAAAAGTGAGCCATATATATGTATAGATAAAGCATGTATTAGAAAATACTAACATTCATGAATCTAGGTGTGCAGTGTATAGGTGTTCATCACACTATTTTCTCAACTCTTCTGAAAGCTAAAAGTTTTCAAAATAAAAAGTTGAAAAAAAGAGGCATAACAACAACAAAAAGGTGAAAATAATAAATTCACAAACAAATAACTTTATGTAGTATTTATAACCTCTATTGAGATGTAGAATTTTTTACACTTGAAAGCTTGGTGTCTTCACTCTCTTTTGCCCTAATGGGTCTTCTACCTGAAGTGTAAATAGAATCAATTTGACTTGAGGCTTTATGGGCATCTACCCTGGAGATGAAGCTCCTATACCATAAAAGACCTTATCCACACGTCAAATACTACTTGGGATCATAATCCCTCATAAAGAAGCTTTCTAAGATAAATTATTCATTGCTATATTAAATCTCCAACCAGAAATGGCAACTAAACTACTGCTCAAATAGATGACTGCCTTTCTAGGCAGAATCAATCAACAGAGTCCAATCTAGACAGCCAGTGCTTTTGTTAACTTGTATATAATAGCATCTTAAAATATTTTGTCAACTACAATTCCTAACTTTTTAGTATTCTGAAATTTTAGTCAATTATTCAATATATAAGAACTGAGTACCCACTACATTCTTTCATGGTGTAAAAAAAATTGCAAAATGTATTAGATAATTCATTGTTTATTCTAAGCACTGGATTTACAAGTAGATAGTTGCATGCATAGTATGATTTAACGGCTGCTATGAAGATATCTCACACACACACACACACACACACACACACACACACACACACACACACACCCTACCACTCCCCACCAGAAACAGTATATGACTTCACTCCTTGTTTAAACTGCAGAGAGTCCAGAGGAAGAACTTGTTTCTGACCAGCCACTTAAATCTTCAATAAGCTAAGTGATCAGATCTTTTCCTGAGAAAAGATTTAATAAAAGGAAGAGGGAGATATCATGAAGACAATGAAGATAGGAGAGAAAGGATATAAAAAGGAAAGTAGAGGTAATACAATTAAACTTTGTATACTACAGTAACTCAGAGTAGGCTTTCATTAGTCTCTTACTTTACTCAAAGCAATTTTATAATCAAGCTGTAGACAGAAAGAAGGCTACAGAACATACACAATTGGATCCAGTATCATCAACCAATTACATATAGTTGTGCTAGTTAAAACTGTAAGTTATGCTTTAATTGAGATGGCTGAAAGCTTGGGAACTTTTAGGAGAAAGGATGAGAAGCAGTAAATAACAGGCAGAATTCTGAAGGCAAAAATAAAACTTTTGTTTAAAATAACAATATGGCTAATGTTTATTCTTCACTAATGATGACTTATTCCTATACTGACTTGCCAAACATTAAATTCTAAAGTTTCTCCCTTCTGACAAGATTAAAAAAAAAAAAACCAAAGAAAAAAATGAGCCTTGACCTTGTTAGCTATTTTCAAGTAATTAAAGAGCTTTTATATGGAAGGTTGAGTAAGCTTTTCTGGATGCCTTGTGAAGGGATTTAGAACCAGCAATGAGATAAATCTGGGCTCAATAAAAGAGAGGATACTGAATACATTGGAGCCATGTTTTAAAAAAAGAAAAAGAAATGGCATATGTTACCTTGAAAAGCAATGAATTTTGTCCTTTTAAGTGTTTGGATAGAAAATAGAATACTATCAGTGTTTTATTTTTTTTTTTTTAAAGAAAACTATTAGTGTTTAAATTGAGAGTGGGGCTCACTAGGACTATGAGGGGAAAATAGAGATTAAAAATCAACCAAAAGTATAAACTGGAGCCATTCAAAAACAAACAAACAGGGGCTTCCCTGGTGGCGCAGTGGCTGAGAGTCCGCCTGCCGATGCAGGGGACACGGGTTCGTGCCCCGGTCCGGGAAGATGCCACATGCCGTGGAGTGGCTGGGCCTGTGAGCCATGGCCGCTGAGCCTTCGCGTCCAGAGCCTGTGCTCCGCAACGGGAAAGGCCACAACAGTGAGAGGCCCGTGTACCACAAAAAAAAAAAAAACAAAAAAAAAAAAAAAACAACCAAACAAAAAACAAACAAACTCTCTACATGGCGGTGACATGCTCATGTTCAACAGAGGCAAGCTTTTTTCCTGGTTTGTGTTCACAAGGAGGGAACAGTTGAGAAAATGCACAGGGCCCTTCTAATGTGAAGGCAATTACCAAAATAACTGGTTGCAAGCAACCAAAAAACTAACCCCATCTTCATTAAGCAAAAAAGGGCATAAACAAGAAATAGAAGTTTGAAAATCCAAATTAAGGCCAGAAAATCAGGCTTAGAAGACAAGTGGAAACAAAATCAACTACAAAAGGAGCAGGAAAAATAACTGTATTATATTTTAGTGGAACAAAGAGCATGGCTTAGACTCTAGAACATATTTCTCCAACCTCAGGCCACTATCATGGCTGCTGGATACTGGACCATTGCTTCCACAAATGAATCCTAACAGGGGAAGGATACCAGACAGTAAAAAATTAATAAATTTCTTGCTTTGGGGCATATACAATCCCATCCAAACAGAATAGAATCCACAAATGCAACTGCCTCCAAATCAAACTACAAAACTTGTCTAGTGTTTCTGGTAATTCTCATTCATGGTACATGATTTCCTTGTGGCTTTTCATATTCATAGGAAATAATCTGTGGTATTTCTTTGAATTTTAGGATAAAATATATTCACCAGGGAATCTGCATTTGTTTCTGTGAGGTGCTTAGAAGCACTATCAGTCACGAACTACTTTAAACTAAATTCACAAATTTACGTTTTTTTGTACAGTCCAGGTGATACGAATTTGAATTGAAAATTCATTCTAAGATCATGGTTACTACTTCTCAGGGACTTTTCTTAAACCCCTATTTTGTCCATCTCTAATGCATCTTTCTTTCCATTTTTCGGTCTTCTGGGAATGGGTGTGTGTGTGTGCGTGTGTGCACACACATGTGCATGCATGTGTGTGAGTGATGGGTGAGCAGAGGTAGTACAAGCGTGACTAATCTCTCTCCAAATGTTTAGAGAAATGACATCCAAAAAGGAAATATGAAATATTCAACAAAACATGTATTCATAAAAATGGCTAATTAAAGACATTATTAATTTTCTGGAGTTATAAAGGCAATATTAAAATGATTTCATTAGGAGGGAGTGAGGAGCAAACTTTTCTCCACACATTCCTAACAGAAACTTTCTTAGTTAATTAAGGTAATGATTTTAAACATAAATTCACCTAATAGAATTTTAAACTTAAAGAGTTAAATATATATACAAAATGTCAAGAAAAGACAAAAAAAGAGTTAAATATATTTATTGTGGGAATAAATATATTGAGTAGAGTTTCTATTTAAATTTATTTAGATCACAAATTGTATTTTTAATAAAATAATTTCAGATATCGAGGGTCCTTTCTATAAGAGGATTTAAAATTTTTTTTTAATAAGGGTAATGTAATGTTTTGCAAGTAAGCTCACATGAGCATCAATCTATTTCACTCAAAGCAAGACACATGCTATAAAAAAATCAAGTCAACAATGAAAAGGTTTTCAAGTATTTCCATTTTTCAAATTTTAGTCTAAAATACTACGGGTATTTAGGAGAGCAGATGGCTCAAAAGGATAAATATTTGGAGCTTAACATTTTAAATAAAGACTATACCCTTTATAATAGAATGATTTCTGTGACAACAGACTGTTCTTATGTAACTATTTTGGGATAGGAAGAAAATCTGTTTTAGCTTAACACTTTAATATAAAACAGAAAAGATAGTTTTGAATTAACGGTGCTTCAATTTATAACTTGAATTTTATGTTACTGTTTTGGCGTAATATTCAAGAATGAATATAGAGGGCTTCCCTGGTGGCGCAGTGGTTGAGAGTCCACCTGCCGATGCAGGGGACATGGGTTCGTGCCCAGGTCCAGGAAGATCCCACATGCCGCAGAGCAGCTGGGCCCATGAGCCATGGCCGCTGAGCCTGCGTGTCCGGAACCTGTGCTCCGCAATGGGAGAGGCCACAACAGTGAGAGTCCCGCGTAACGCAAAAAAAAAAAAGAATAGTGTATTTGTATTAATTTAACAGAGAACAGGTAAGACATATTTGATTTGTCTTCCAAAGAAATGTTTACTTTGTGGCACTATTTGATATTTTATGTATTCTAATTTCAGCAATCTTTGGCAGTAGCTGTTATTTGTATGTCTTTCAGTTGAAACAGTATCAGTCTTTATTTCATCTCTTTTGATCCAAGAACCCAGAAGAAACTGATTTAGAGCTGATGACAATAATAGCGATCACGATGCTAAAGACCAGATTTCATCTTGGTATATTATAAATGTCAAGATATAGTAGCAACTTCAATAGTAAGCTGTCAGAAGGACTTTATTGACCTATTCAGTACCACGTATGAATTGCATGACCATCTTGTAACTCTAAGGTGAACATTGAAAATGGAAATATTTTCTTTTAAAAAAACCTGAAGCAAAATTTTATCTATATATAAAAACTGGATTCAATATTCTATATTTACAGAAGAATATAGAAATGGGACAATTAAAACTATCTGTCCTTTCTGCACCTAAAAACATTACTTTCAAGGATCTACTGCCACACTATGAAGTGTGGCTATCTACTGCCACACTATGAAGCACATTATTTTCCAGTAAAGGCAAGGAATATGAGGGGAAAATATTAGAACTAAATAAAGACTCAACTAAATCAAGATATAAGACAATAACTACATACTCCTTAAACTTGACAGTTGTATAACATTTAAGCTTGCCAGGTATGTTAGTCAGCTCATGCTGCCATAACAAACTAACAGATTAGGTGGCTTAACCATCTGAAATTGATTTTTTCACAGTCCCGGAAACTGGAAGTCCAAGACCAGGGTACCAGCCTAGTTAGGTTCTGGTGAGAGCTCTCTTCCTGGCTTGCGTGGCCACCTTCTTGCTGTCCTCATAGTGGCACCCTGATCTTGGACTTCCAGCTTCAATGCTGAAGCATGAACTAAGTTAAACCAATCAGCACATTCTAACCCCTTGCCAGAGTGATCACTTCAGGTATACTACCTAAGCCAGCCAATACAATCAAAGTGAGTCTATGATCATCCACTGGGAATTCAGAGACATAGAAGCTTTCTCTCAATATCAATAACCTAGAATTGCTGTCTACTTTGTCAGCCTGTGAGAGGGCAAAGTTGAGAGAAGTATAAAAAATAAATATTGATAAATAAGCCAATCAACCAACTAATCAATCAAAACCAAAAAACACAGCTGGAGCTCTGATTAAACTATACTTGAACCCTAACTACCTATAAACTTGTTAAATTTTATAAACCAATATATTCCTTTTGTAGTTTAAGCCAAGTTGAGTTGCATTTTCTGTTGTTTCCTAATTGATAAAAACAAAATTTAGTAGATTAACTTTCTCTTAGAATGATAATCCAGAAAAATCTTAAGACTCGAACTGTCCCACAAGAATAAATAAAAACAACCTATATGATAGAAAACAGAAACTTTCTTGTATCATGCCATACCCTATTTTCTGCTTTACCATTTGCCACCAATCTGTCATTTAACTGATTACTCATCGACTAAAAGATACCAGCAAGGGGTGGGAGTACCAAATTTATACTAACTGGCTGTGTTTGGGCTTATGGTATTTGTGTGTGGGTGTGTAATGTCAAATCTTTAATGCCTGTCAGCTCTTTTTTCATAAGCCAGCAGGTGAGCAGAAAGCAATTATTAACCCTTAGTGTAACATTCTAGAATTGTACTGATAATTAATACATTTTCTCTATCTTTGAGAGTCAGAAGGATCCCTGACATCAGGGCTCTACTCAGCAAATAGGCTAGAGAAGACCCAATGCCTCTGAATCTATAGGAAAGTGTTGACAATAAAACTTGTGAAGCTTTATTTTTGTTTTATCTTGGGAGAGACTATATGATACAAAGAAAGCTGAGTCTGAAAGCATAATTCATTGAATTTAATCCATGCATTGTCCAAATAGCTTACAATGGGTTCATACGTATATATACCCCCCTTTTAAATTAATCCTAGGCCAACTATTTTAAATTTGAGCATATTCCTTTCATTCTTTGTAACACCTGCCAAGTTACATTTTCACACAACTGCAAATACTGTGTGCATATAAATTATGCTTTCTAATTTTCTACATATTTTCCTATGATACTGTAGTACTTACAATTATAAATCTAATGGTTATGCAATGATCCGCTAAACAGATAAACAATAATTCAGATAGCAATCTATATTTAGACATTGTCATATTTGATATCAAAATTTTAAAATAAAGGATGAACTAATGTAACATTTTGGATTATTTCCTTAGGAAAAATAATCAAAAATGGATTTATTGAATCAAATCATAAAACATTTTTGTAGCTTTTGATAGAAATGCCAAAATTCTTTCCAAAGTTGTATGATTTACATGGAAACTAGTAATATCCAATGCATCAATTCCTATAATAGCTCAACTGTTACATTTTCTGAAACTCAAGGAAAATTTCTGAAAATACGTTCCATAACGGGTTTACCTGTGATGCTTCTTAAAAAGAGACAAATTTCTGGAATTTACCCCTATTATAGAATCAGAATCTCTCAGCTGTGACCTAGGAATATATAATTTAATAAATTCCTAACCTTTGTACAATAAAATTTGCCCAATAAAGTTTGAGAACTATTCTAGTTAAGTACATATAGTGCTTTCGCAGATTATCTAAATAACTCAAATTATAAAAATAATGACAGCATCTACTGAGTGCTTTCCACTTAGCAGAATCTGTTCTAAGAGCTCTTACTTATATTACCTCATTTAAGCCTCACAATAATCCTACGTGGCACGTAAGATTATTATCCCAGTTTTACGGATATGAAAACTGAGGCCCAGTGGTTAAGAAGCCCTGTTAAGAGGAAAACATACTATTTCAATCCAGGTTGTCACACAAGGATCTGAGCTCTTAACTTTTGTGCTATATTGTCTTGCATGTCAATTATTTTCCCAGATACTACTCCACCATAAATACTACTTACCAGATGTTCTACCTGAGGGTAAGGAAGCAGATCTGATTAAGTGTGCTACAGAAAAGATAAAGCAGTATAAAATAAAAGGAGAGAATTAAGTATAGGGAGTATAAAATATAGGGAGAAATAATATTTGTAAAGCACCTTAAAAAGAAAATTTATACATATAGTGCTATTTTTATATTCATGTATATGTGAAAAAGACATATCACGACCTGGCTAACTAGCAGCTTCTGAAACGTGATGATGCACGAACTAAACTTGGATCCACTTTAACATAGCTCATATAATATGTAAAGTGTTTTGAAAAAGAGACTTCTCAGATTCCAAACCCTGAATATATATTCTGGGATTTATAATCAAAGAGAAGCAAATTATTATATGACTGATGACTGGAATCTATGTACCATATATTTGTATTGTAGAAGTAATTCTAGTATTTCCACAACTTAATATATAAAGTTATTAACTTTTGAAATATGAATAACTTAGAACTTAGGGTGATTTATGGGAATAGTCAAGTATGTACAATTGCATTAATAATCTCCATGCTTTTCTGGATCCAGCCCATTTCATGCACACTACTGTCAGTTAATTATCCTTTTAATGACAATTCCCAACATGCCTTTCCTGCTCACAAGTTTTCTTTCCTTTGCCATTCAAGTCCCTTCCTTCAATAGTTTCCCATTACTTTCTTTTATGTATTTAATGCACTGCACATTCATTATTTGCCAAACAATTCCTATTCTTTTTTTTTTTTTAAATACCCACCCACAACTGTGCTCCTACAATCTACCTTATCTCTGGATATTGATAATTCAAACACTCTTTCCTTTTCCTTAATGAAGCCTTTGGCCAAAAGGAGATAGACGCTCCCTTTCGAATACTCTATACTTCTTTTTTTTTTTTTTTGGACACCTTTACTGGAGTATAATTGCTTTACAATGGTGTGTTAGTTTCTGCTTTATAACAAAATGATTCAGTTATACATATACATATGTTCCCATATCTCTTCCCTCTTATGTCTCCCTCCTTCCCACCCTCCCTATCCCACCCCTCTAGGTGGTCACAAACTACCTACCTGATCTCCCTGAGCTATGCGGCTGCTTCCCTCTAGCTATCTATTTTATGTTTGGAAGTGTATATATGTCCATGCCACTCTCTCACTTTGTCACAGCTTACCCTTCCCCCTCCCCGTATCTGCAAGTCCGTGCTCTAGTAGGTCTGTGTCTTTATTCCCGTCTTACCATTAGGTTCTTCATGACATTTTTTTTTCTTAGATTCCATATGTATGTGTTAGCATACGGTATTTGTTTTTCTTCTTCTGACTTACTTCACTCTGTATGACAGACTCTAGGTCTATCCACTTCACTACAAATAACTCAATTTCATTTCTTTTTATGGCTGAGTAATATTCCATTGTATATACGTGCCACATCTTCTTTATCCATTCATCTGTTGATGGACACTTAGGTTGCTTCCATGTCCTGGCTATTGTAAATAGAGCTGCAATGAACATTTTGGTACATGACTCTTTTTGAATTCTGGTTTTCTCAGGGTATATGCCCAGTAGTGGGATTGCTGGGTCGTATGGTAGTTCTATTTGTAGTTTTTTAAGGAACCTCCATACTGTTCTCCATAGTGGCTGTATCAATTTACATTCCCACCAACAGTGCAAGAGGGTTCCCTTTTCTCCACACCCTCTCCAGCATTTATTGTTTATTGAGTTCATGCAGCTCAACATCAAAAAAACAAACAACCCAATCCAAAAATGGACAGAAGACCTAAACAGACATTTCTCCAAAGAAGATATACAGACTGCCAACAAACACATGAAAGAATGCTCAACATCATTAATCATTAGAGAAATGCAAATCAAAACTACAATGAGATATCATCTCACATCAGTCAGAATGGCCATCATCAAAAAATCTAGAAACAATAAATGCTGGAGAGGGTGTGGAGAAAAGGGAACACTCTTGCACTGCTGGTGGGAATGTGAATTGATACAGCCACTATGGAGAACAGTATGGAGGTTCCTTAAAAAACTAAAAATAGAATTACCATATGACCCAGCAATCCCACTACTGGGCATATACCCTGAGAAAACCAGAATTCAAAGAGTCATGTACCACAATGTTCATTGCAGCTCTATTTACAATAGCCAGGACATGGAAATAACCTAAGTGCCCATCATCAGATGAACAGATAAAGAAGATGTGGCACATATATACAATGGAATATTACTCAGCCATAAAACGAAACGAAATTGAGCTATTTGTAATGAGGTGGATAGACCTAGAGTCTGTCATACAGAGTGAAGTAAGTCAGAAAGAGAAAGACAAATACCGTATGCTAACACACATATATATGGAATTTAAGAAAAAAAAATGTCATGAAGAACCTAGGGTTAAGACGGGAATAAAGACGCAGACCTACTGGAGAACGGACTTGAGGATATGGGGAGGGGGAAGGGTGAGTTGTGACAGGGCAAGAGTCATGGACATATACACACTAACAAACGTAAGGTAGATAGCTAGTGGGAAGCAGCGCATGGCACAGGGATTTTGGCTCGGTGTTTTGTGACAGCCTGGAGGGATGGGATAGGGAGGGTGGGAGGGAGGGAGACGCAAGAGGGAAGACATATGGGAACATATGTATATGTATAACTGATTCACTTTGTTATAAAGCAGAAACTAACACACCATTGTAAAGCAATTATACCCCAATAAAGATGTTAAAAAAAAAGAAAAATTGAAATTCTGCAGATGAAAGGTATAAAACTGACATGGAGGACTTCCCTGGTGGTGCAGTAGTTTAGAATCTGCCTGCCAATGCAGGGGACACGGGTTCGAGCCCTGGTCCGGGAAGATCCCACATGCCGCGGAGCAACTAAGCCCATGCACCACAACTACTGAGCCTGTGCTCTAGAGCCTGCAAGCCACAACTACTGAAGCCTGCACGTCTAGAGCCCGTGCTCCACAAGAGAAGGCACCGCAATGAGAAGCCTGTGCACCACAATGAAGAGTAGCCCCCGACTGCCGCAACTAGAGAAAGCCCGGGTGCAGCAACGAAGACCCAACGCAGCCATAAATAAATAAATTTATTTTTTAAAAAAAGACATGGAAATTCACTAGGGGAACATTAAATATGAATTGGCAATAGAAAGAATTGATGAAATTGGAGATAAAGGAATGGAGATTAGGTAAACCAAAGAACAGAGAGAAAAGAATAAAGAAAGATGAACAGGGGCTCAGAAAAGTCTGGGACACCACCAAAAACATCAATGTATGTGTAATGGGAGTATCAGGAGAAAATAAAGTGAATGAAGCTGAAAAATATTACAAGGAAAAATGGCTGAAAACTTCCAAAATTTGATGAAAAACATTGGTCTACACATCTGAGAGTCTCAACCAACTCCAATTAAGATAAGACATCCACAAATAAATCCACTACAGTAAAAATGTGAGAGACAAAATCATGAAAGTAAAAAGAAAACTGAATTATCACATATTATGGAACTCCAATAAGATAAACATTTGACTTCTCATCAGAAACAGAGACTAGAATGCAGTAGAATGAATGATATAAATATTTAGACCACTGAAAGAAAAAAAATGGGTCAAATAAAAATTTAAGTCCAGGGAAGTAATATTTCAAAAATGAGGACAAAATAAAGATATTCATAGATAAATAAAATAGGCAGAATTTATTGTTAGCTGAACTACCTTACAATAAATACTAAAAAACTTTCAAGACTGAAAGTCAATACCCCAGAGTAATTACAATATACACGGAGACACACAGACACACACAATGAAGAGCGAAGGTAACTGTGTAGGTTAATTATAAAAGACAGTATAATTGTATACTTCTTTTTTTCTTAACTGATTGAAAGAGCAACTGTATAAAATGATGTTTGTATGTATATAGAGAAAGACCTAATTATATTGTTGGGACTATAGCACATAAAAACAAAATATAATTGACAAAATAACACAAGAAGCTTGAGGGACAAAGCTGTGTTGGGTTAGGAAACATACTAGATGATAACGCCACAAGAACAAATGAAAAGAATAAAAAATAGTAAGAATATTAACATAATGAACACTTTTATACACACATACTTTGTTTCCTGAAAAGATATAAAATTATATAACCTAATTATAACAATTTATGTGTTGGGATTGTAACATTTTTGAGAAAATATGTATAATAATTGTTTTTAAAAAGGGAGGAAAATAAATAGAGCTATACAGTATTAATATTTCTATATCTCACACAAATTAAGTTATTATAAATAAGTAGGATCTGTTAAGATATTTGTTGTAAGCCATAGAGTAACCACTAAGAAAATACTTCAAAAATATAGTGAAAAATTGTTAAAGATATTAAAATGTTACTCTGTTGGAAAACTGGATGTCCATATGCAAAAGAATGAGTTGGATTCTTACCTTATGCCTTACATAAAAATTAATTTAATATGGATCTAAGACCTCAATGTAAGACTTAAAACTACAAAACTCTCAGAATCAAACGTAGGCCAAGGGAATTTCCTGGTGGTCCAGTAGTTAAGGCTCTGCACTCCCAATGCAGGGAGCCCAGGTTCGATCCCTGGTCAGGGAACTAGATCCCACATGCCACAACTAAAGATCCCACACACTGCAATGAAGCTCCTGCATGCTGCAGCTAAGACCTGGTGCCACCAAATAAACAAATATTAAAAAAAAAAAAATAGGCCAAAAGCTTCATAACATTGGATCTGTCAGTGATTTCTTGGATAAGACATCAAAGGCACAGGCAAAAAAAGAAAAAGACAAACTGGACTTCATTAAAATTAAGAAATGTTCTTCATCAAACAACAATGTCAACAAAGGTTAAAGGCAACCCACAGAATGGGAGAAAATGTGGGCAATTAATATACGTAATAAGGGATTAATATCCACATTATACAGAGAACTCCAAAAACTCAATAACAAACAAAGAAATAACCCAATTCAATAATGGGCAAAGGACTTGAATAGACACTTCTCAAAGAAGACACACAAATGGCTAATAAGCACATGGAAAGATGTTCAACATCTCTAATTATCAGGGAAATTGAGGTACTACCTCACACCCATTAGGATGGCTACTATAGCTTAAATGTGGAAGTAATCTAAGTATACTTTGACAAATTAACTGATAAACCAAATGGGCTATTTGCATACACTGGAATATAATTCAGCCCTAAAAAGGAAGGAAATTTTGATACGCTGCAACATGGATGAACTCTGAAGACATTATGGACATTATGTTAAGTGAAATAAGCCAGTTACAAAACAATATATACTGTATGATTCTACTTATATGAGGTTTCTGGAGTAGTCAAAATCATAGAGACAGAAGTAGAATACTGGTTGCCAGGAGCAATTCCTGGGAACTGCAGAGAAGCACAGAACTGGAGTTAGTGTTTAATGGGTACAGAGTTTCATTTGGGGAAGATGAAAACGTTCTGGAGATAGATGTTGGTGATAAGTGCACAAAAATACACACATAATACCATCAAATTATACACTTAAAAATTGTTCAGATGGTAAACTTTATTGTGTGTATTTTACCACAATACAAAAATCTGGGGGGAAAGGGGGTGATTCTGGCACTTCCTTAAAATGTTAAAATATGAAGTTACCATATGACCAAGCAATTCTACCGCTTGCTCTATATTAAAGAGAAAAGACAACATACTTCCATACAAAAACCTTTACAACTAATGTTCATAGCAGTATTATTCATAATTCCAAGAAGTGGGAAAATCGCACTGTCCATTAACTGATGAATGGATAAACAAAATGTGGTATATCCATACAATGAAATAATATTTGGCAATAAAAATAATGAAGTATTGACATGTGAAACAACATGGATGGACTTTGAAAATACTATGCTCAGTGAGAGAAGCCAGTCAGAAAAGGAACATATTTATTTATTCATGCAAATTATCCCAAACAGGCAAATATATAGACAACGAGTAAACTAATAGTTGTCTAGGAGCGGGGAGGTTGGGGAGTCGTTTCTGGGGCAATGAAAATATTCTAAAAAACTGATGGTGGTGATGAGAGCACAACTCTGTGAATACAATAAAAACCATTAAGAATTGGAATTGGCCAGCAAGATGGCAGAGTAGAAGGATGTGAGCTCACCTCCTCTTACAAAAACACCAAAATCACAACTAACTGCTGAACAAGCCTGTGCGTCTGGAGCCTGTGCTCCGCAACAGGAGAGGCCACAACAGTGAGAGGCCCGTGTACCGCAAAAAAAAAAAAAAAAAAGAAAAAAGGGAGAGGATTCAAATCAATAAAATTAGAAATGAGAAGGGGGAAGTTCCAACAGACACCACAGAAATACAAAGGATCATTAACAACTATATGCCAATAAAATGGACAACCTGGAAGAAAGGAACAAACTCGTAGAAAGGTACAATCTCCCAAGACTGAACCAAGAAGAAATAGAAAATATCAACAGACCAATCACAAGTACTGAGATTGAAACTGTGAGTAAAAATCTTCCAACAAACAAAAGTCCAGGACGAGATGGCTTCACAGGCGAATTCTATCAAACATTCTGAGACGAGTTAACACCTATCCTTCTGAAACTATTCCAAAAAATTGATGAGGAAGGAATACTCCCAAACTCATCCTATGAGGCCACCATCACCCTGATACCAAAACCAGACAAAGATACTACCAAAAATAATTACAGGCAATATCACTGATGAACATAGACGCAAAAATCCTCAACAAAATACCAGCAATCCAAATCCAACAATACAATAAAAGGATCATACACCATGATCAAGTGACATTTATCCCAGGGATGCAAGGATTCTTCAATATCCACAAATCAGTCAGTATGACACACCACATCAACAAATTGAAGAATAAAAACCATGATCATCTCAATAGATGCAGAAAAAGCTTTTGACAAAATTCAACACCCATTTATGATAAAAACTCTCCAGAAGTGGGCACAGAGGGAATATACTTCAACATAATAAAGGCCATACTTGAAAAACCTACAGCTAACATCATACTCAATGGTGAAAAGCTGAAAGCACTTCCTCTAAGATCAGGAACAAGACAAGGATGTCCACTCTTGCCACTTTTATTCAACATAGTTTTGGAAGTGCTAGTCACAGCAATCAGAGAAGAAAAAGAAATAAAAGAAATCCAAATTGGAAAAGAAGTAGTAAAACTGTCACTGCAAATTACTTAATATTGGGTTGGCCAAAAAGTTCATTCAGGTTTTTCTGTAACATCTTAAGGAAAAATCTGAACAAACTTTTTGGCCAACCCAATATTATTCACAGAAAATCTTAAAGATGCTACCAGAAAACTAGTAGAGGTCATCAATGAATTCAGTACAGTTGCAGGATACAAAATTAATACACAGAAATCTGTTGCATTTCTACACACTAACAACAAAAGATCAGAAAGAGAAATTAAAGAAACAATCACATCAAAAAGAATAATTCCTAGGTTTATTCATACCTAGGAATGAACCTACCTAAGGAGACAAAAGACCTGTACTCCAAAAACTATAAAATGCTGATGAAAGAAATTAAAGATGACACAAAGAGATGAAAAGATATACCGTGTTCTTGGATTGGAAAAATCAATATTGTCAGAATGAGTATAATACCCAAGGCACTCTACAGATTCAATGCAATCCCTATCAAATTACCAATGGCATTTTTCACAGAACCAGAACAAAAAATCTTAAAATTTGTATGGAGACACAAAAGACCCTGAACAGCCAAAGCAATCTTGAGAAAGAAAAACAGAGCTGACTTCGAAGCTACAGTAATCAAAACAGTATGGAACTGGCACAAAAACCAAAATACAGATCAATGGAGCAGGATAGAAAGCCCAGAAAAAACCCATGCACCTATGGTCAATTAATCTACAACAAAAGAGACAAGAATATACAATGGAGGAAAGACAATCTCTTCAATAAATGGTGCTGGGAAAACTGGACAGCTATGTGTAAAAAATGAAATTAGAACATTCTTTAACACCATACACAAAAATAAGCTCAAAATGGATTAAAGACCTAAATGTAAGATCAGATACAATAAAACTCTTAGAAAATTCTCTGACATAAACTGCAGCAATATTTTTTCCAAGCCATATGCTAGAGTAATGGAAATAAAAACAAAAATAAACAAATGGGACCTAATTAAACTTAAAAGCTTTTGCACAGCAAAGGAAACCATAAACAAAATGTAAAGACAACCCACAGAATGGGAGAAAATATTTGCAAACGATGTGACCCACAAGGGATTAATCTCCAAAATTTACAAACAGTTCATCCGGCTCAATATCAAAAAAACAAATAACCCAACCAAGAAATGGGCAGAAGACCTAAATAGACATTTCCCCAAAGAAGACATACAGATGGCCAAGAGGCACATGAAAAGCTGCTCAACATTGCTAATTATTAGAGAAATGCAAATCAAAACTACAATGAGATATCACCTCACACCAGTCACAATGGCCATCATCAAAAAGTCTACAAACAATAAATGCTGGATAGGGTGCAGAGAAAAGGGAACCCTCCTACACTGTTGGTGGGAATGTAAATTGGTACAGTCACCATGGAGAATAGTATGGAGGTTCCTTAAGAAACCAAAAATAGAGCTACCATATGATCTAGCAATCCCACTCCTGGGCATATATCCAGAAAAAAACATGGTTCAAAAGGATACATGCACCTCAGTGTTCACTGCAGCACTGTTTACAGTAGCCAAGACACGGAAGCAACCTAAATGTCCATCGACGGATGGATGGATAAGGAAGATGTGTTACATATATACAATGGAATATTACTCAGCCATTAAAAAGAATGAAATAATGCCAACCTCAACAACATGGATGGATCTGGAGATCACCATACTAAGTGAGGTAAGTCAGACAAATATCATATGATATCGCTTATATGCAGAATCTAAAAAAAAAAAAGATACAAATGAACTTACTTACAAAACAGAAATAGATTCATAGACTTAGAGGACAAACTTATGGTTACCGGGGAGAAGGGTGGAGGGGAGGGACAGATTGGGAGCTTGGGATTGACATGTACACTGCTGTATTCAGAACAGATAACCAACAAGGACCTACTGCATAGCACAGGGAATGCTGCTCAATATTCTGTAATAACCTAAATGGGGAAAGAATTTGAAAAAGAATAGATACATGTAAATGTATAACTGAATAGCTTTGCTGTACACCTGAAACTAACACAACATTGTTCATCAACTATGCTCCAATATAAAATAAAAATTTTAAAACAACCCATTAAAGTGTACACTTTAAATGGATGAACTGTATGGTATATGATTTAGATCTCAATAAAGAATAAAGTTGTCTAGACATTAAAAAGATCCTTAGAAAAGGAGGATAATGCTTCTTCTGTTCAGGCTCCCTACCTGCTCCCCACTCCCTCCAAAAAAAAAAGTTAAAGTAAATTCACAAAGAATTAGAAGTGCAACAAACAATTTCAGCAAGTCTTAATGTCTTCAGTGATAGCCAGATCAAATCTAAAACACTGTCTTCAGTTTTTCCATTACACTTTAAGGGAGGCACTGACAAACTACAGCTTGTTCTGGATGGCTTTCTCAAATCCAATTATCCTGACTAAATCACTGGTCTGAATAAATCAATGAAATAACTAAATTTAAAAGTTATAAATAACATATATAACAAATGATCTAATTCTACCCTTTTGAGAATGTAATATACTTTATTAGGACACACAACTGACCTTTGGATTACATCTTTTTAGCAATATCTGACACCTTCCCAAACCACTGTCCTTTGGAGTCTGACCTTTGGATTACACAACTGACCTTTGGATTACATCTTTTTAGCAATATCTGACACCTTCCCAAACCACTGTCCTTTATAAAGGTATTCTGGAAACAGAAAGAGTAACCTGAAGTCCATTTTATTAAAAACTGTCCCCCAAATTGTGGCAAGGACCATGCCTGCTTTATTTACCATTATTTTCCAGGTCCTACCATATTAAATGACACATAGTATATACTCAACAAATATTCACTAGTTATTTTTTAAGCACTTCTAAATTCTTGACTTAATGATAGAGGAGAAAAGAATGTTTTAAACTAAGTATTAAAAAGTACCCTATTTACATTTCATTTTTTTCTGCTAAAAAATGTCAAGACTTAATATCACTTTGCTTCCAATTTAAGTGAGCTATAAAAATTTGCACTCAATGCCAGGTGGCTAAGTGAAAGTCTGACCAGAATATAAATGTCACTTCACCTCACAAAGTGCAACTCAAATATTTTTCGTCTGACTATGCTCTTAGTTATTTATAAAAGAGGGAAAGATAATACAACTTTACAGAAAAGAAAAATATCTTAACTTACTTTTTAAATTACTGTCTTTTAAGAAACAAGTTAAAGTAAGACTGAATTACTCAAATTATTTTTTTTCCTCAAAAAATTATGCTATGAGAGTTATTTTCAAAGTGAACTGTTCAGAAATAGATTCAATTTTGAAAATGCTTTCAGGGATCTTCCTCGATTTCATCAGGAAAAAATGGAATCCTTTGTTGGCGACATCTTCTCAGTATTCTAAACAGCAACTGCCTATAAATCAAAACCATGAGGATTAGTGACTCCTTTTGCTCATGGAGTTAGGTCTCTCATTTATGTCATACACACTTAGAAAGATACTGAGGCTGCAGAAGGAACCAATGCTGATCAAAGTTTAAATACAGCTATTAGGTCAACAGAGGGTAGACTTTTGTATTGAACACCAATAAAGGGCTGAATGTTAGAACTGCCTGAAGAATGCGGAAAACGCAGGTTTTGCCAATGTATATTCACTATACATTCAGTCTGTTACTCTCTTACTCTTTCCATTACCCATTCTTTCATTTAGTCACTAAATCGCACATTCATTCCTTCACTCAACTATTTAAGGAATATGTCTGGTTGAGTCTATTGTGGTAGGTGGTAGCGATATAAGATTAAACATGAACAGTCTCTGCCCTTAAGTAAGTTATAATCTATTGAGAAATACAGATAGTACATACACAAACAATGATAATATAGTGTAAAAAGCTATGATAGAAGTTTAGGCAACATATAGGAGGAGCACATGGGAGATCATAGAGGACTCCAGGAAGGAAAAAAATCCAAGCTCTATCAGCTCAACCAGCCTTCCTCCCTAAATGGATTACCCTAAATTTAAAATTTAGGCTTCCTTCTTAACGTTCATTTAATCTCTCTCGGAAGGTAAAAAAAGATTAGGGTAGTTAACATTTACCACAGTGACCAGGTAGGAGTGGAAAGAAGGGGCAGCAAGGGCTAGTCTCCTTTAAACTGCTGCCCAATTGTCTAGTATTGTGGACGTTTTCCCAGCTGGGTAAAGGTAATTTAATTCTCCTTACTCTCAAAGAATAGTATTTTAAAACTTTAAACTCTTAAAACATCTAGAAAAGAAATAAATGGGTCTCTTCTCCTAGCTTTTCTTTTGTCATTTTCTTCCTAATGTGGGCTGAGTCACAAGCAGGTGTTTCTTAGGAAACTCATTAGGGAAGCATACTTAGGCAGACTTTTGATTAGCAAGCTTCTTTACCTGCCTGTTTGTCTTCCCAACCAACAACCAACAATCTTTCACTGAAAAATCCAAAAGGAGTTCATATATAGGACTCAACTGTCATTATTTCATTGAGGCTTTTTCTTTGCAGGTGTTAAATCTCACTTTCAATCTCATGTTTAGTCTCTGCAGATACCAACATAAACCATAACCAAAGGAAACAAAAATTCTGTTCCACCTCCTCCTAATAAAAATTGAGAAAAAAATATATATATAAAAGTTCATGGTGAGAGAACAATTAAATGATCAAAAGTCATATACCTACAAGCCATATAGAAAAAAATATTTTCAAACATTTTAATGTCAGTTCCTAGGTGGCCAGTGCTAAGATGTTATTCCATCATATTTTTAATAAACGCAGCAATACAAACTAAAACCAAATGTGAAGTCATTATGCTGTAGATCTTAAACTTACACAGTGCTGTATGTCAATGATATCTCAATAAAACTGGAAAAAAAATTTTTTTAAATGTGAGAACAAAATCAAGAAAGTCAAAACTAAGGCGAGGAGTAGAAAGAACGCAATGCCTGGTTGTCAGGAGGCCCATCACCATGTAGTTTTAGGACCTTAGATAAATCACAACTCAGCTGAGCTTTAGGTTTTACATCTCTAAATTGACAGAACTAAACTAATTGAGTATGATTCCCATGCAGAAAAGGCAATTTCAATGTAGTGGGCAATAGACTGTAAGATGATGGAAGGTACAAATGGAAACTAGCCAACTCCCAGCAAAAAGCAGGATATACAGTCATACAACACAAGGATACAAATTCTGCTAACAACCTGAACTAGTTTGGAGCAATCTTCCTTAGTCAAGCCTCCAGATGAAAATGCAATCCCCAGCCAACACTTAGATTTGCAATCTTGGGAGATCCTGAGCAAAGGAACCAGTTAAACTGTGCCCAAAATCCTGACTGTGAGATAATAAATACGTATTGTTTTAAGAAAGTTTGTGGTAATCTGTTACATGGCAATATAAAACTAATATAAGTAGACAATGCAATCATTCATTGTTTCACTCTGACCATCAGTGTCAGATGTATCAATGTGTTCTTGATAAACGAAATACATGGATATCAAAACTTTGTTTTAATCACTAGTTTTAATCTCGTAGACTCTCATTCATCTTCAGCCAAACTGAGTTTCTAAAAAGTGTAACATACCCCTGGAGTTTCTATTCATTCTCATAATCAATCATTCTCTCCCTCTCTCTGTTATTCCTTCTTTGCTCCCTCCATTCCTCCTTTCCTGCTTTTTTTTTCCTTAACAAAAGCTTCATTTCAAGGATCACCTCTTTTTAAAATACTTTGTCAGTGCTCCCATTAAACTTTTATATGCCTCTATAATAATATTCCTCAGTTAAGGTATTACAATGGAAAGGGGAATGAGAATCTTTGACTCCTTTTCCTTTTTTGACTGATAGCGGTAAAGTTTCTCTTTTTAAGAAAGAAGTATGGAAAGACAGAAATAATCTGTTATTATTCCACCTGCTGTCTAGCCAGTTGTAATTAATGTAATAAATTCATCTGAGTCATTTCACATTTGCGTGTGTGTACTACAGAAACAGTAAATAATATCAGGAAATAGGGAACAACTATTATCAATTAATTGAACTATGCAGTCCTTTAAAATTATTATAGCTATTACTACCAATACCTATCTAATTGAGATGATATGGGAAGGCAAGCAAAATGTTCTGCTTTAAAATAATAACAATTCTTGACAATGTATACATTTGTCCTTAAATTAACAGCTGAGACTGAATACACTACACATCTCTTAGTTTTATCACTCTTTTTCTGGAACTATCTTCTCTCTCATTTAATTAGGATATTCCAGCATTCTGACCACAGGCATCTCTCCCATGACTGGTAAGTAAAGATAGTCTATACCCCTGGCCACAGTGATTGGCGGAGGTTTGGACACATGACCAGATTAACAAAACCAGAATTATTCCATGAGATTTTATGTTTTAGAGATGAAGTGAAGAGAGATCATGAAGCTAGAAGGAAGGGAATTAGAGTAAGTTATCAGCCATCTTGCCCATTTCATGGAGAAAGCCTGACTGCCGTAAGTGAGAATAAAGCCAAGAAAAACCAAAAGAGATGATGACGGAAAGTGAGAGAAACAAAACCAGTTGTACAAACTCTCTAATTCTCTTCTTTGAGGCTCCCACCCTTGATCTGGTTTCTGAAACTCTTTCTTGATTCCTTGAGAAGTACTCCTTAGTTACATATGCCAATCAAATCACAAATTAGCTTCTGAAGCTAGTTTGACTTAGGTTTCTGTACGCTGAAAATGAAAGAATCAACTAATTAAAATACATTATTTATTTCATTAAAAAATTCTAATACTGGATTGGTCATCTATATGCCTCAGGCAGACAACTCAGATATTATCCATCTTCAATCATATGTTCCTTTTTTTTTTTTTTTTTTTTTTGCGGTACGCGGGCCTCTCACCGCTGTGGCCTCTCCCGTTGCGGAGCACAGGCTCCAGACGCGCAAGCTCAGCGGCCATGGCTCACGGCCCAGCCGCTCCGCGGCATGTGGGATCTTCCCGGACCGGGGCACGAACCTGTGTCCCCTGCATCGGCAGGCGGACTCTCAACCACTGCGCCACCAGGGAAGCCCCATATGTTCCTTAATTACAAGAACAATGTCAATTAAACCTAATTGCTGAAGGATGTAAGATGAATATCTACTAGTGTTTTGATTAAATAAATTTTTAAACAAATGAACCCATAAAAACTGCAACATACATTCCCAGGAATGTACGGAATGATGAAAATGAGAGAAAGTCTTCTAAAAGTAAAGTATAATCCAAAGTCTTTGGATTTGCAGTTCTGACATAGAGCACAGTACCATAATACCTTAGCACCAGCCTAGATTAAGCTGTACTGTCCAAATATATACTTTACAGTCTAATAACCATATAATCCAAAAAGGAACCTGATTAAAAATGATAAAAACTTACAGTTAGAGATGTTACTACAGACAAGACAGCTTTGGTATCTGTCTTAGATCTAGCAGAACTATTGGCAGCAGAGCAAAATGAATGATCAATAATGTTTAAAATGCTGTCCTTGGAAAAATCATTTCCACATCAAATGAAATTTATCTTAAGAGAAACAAAGGATAACAGTATAAAAACTCTTATATTTTGTTTAATAATTAAAGGTCTCTTGGGACTTCCCTGGTGGCGCAGTGGTTAATCATCCGCCTGCCAACGCAGGGGACATGGGTTCAAGCCCTGATCCGCGAAGATCCAGCATGCCACAGACAACTAAGCCTGTGCGCCACAACTAATAAGTCCGCGCACCACAACTACTGCATCCTGCGTGCCTAGAGCCAGTGCTCCACAACAAGAGAAGCCACCGCAATGAGAAGCCCATGCACCACAACGAAGAGTAGCTCTCACTCGCCAAAACTAGAGAAAGCCCACATGCAGCAACAAAGACCCAATGCAGCCAAAAATAAAATAATTTTTTAAAAAAACCTAAAGAGAAATATTTTTTAAATATCTTAAAGGTCTCAAAGACACTCTAAAATTGAAATTTAATAAGCAAGCCATAAAAAACATTAAAATTGAAATGTAATCAAAAAGCCGTAAAAAACATTAACTAAAATCATCTACCTGCAGTATGAGAATGTACAGCTCTACGGAAAATAACCACTTCAAAAACCAGTTTATCTTCTGTTGACCGGCATTTTTAAGAAATTCAGTTCACCACGGCAACCTGTCTTAACACCAGCAGATAAGTACAGGCTATATTTAGATATGATTGCTTTCCAGATGGCAATCCTGCCTTTCCTTCATATTTAATGTCATGATCCAAGGGACCAAAATATCATTCAATCAGATTGTAGTGTGAAGACAAGTATACATACTCAGGGGGATGAGGCTGTGTTTCAGGACCATGAAAAGAATAGCTTCCACCAAAGGTGGTAAAATTTGTAAAGAAGCACATAAAGGTAAATAAAATGTTCATGTCTAAGAAATTTACAATCAGATACAACTATTTTGTCCAATTTTATCTTTGTTCTTAAACATTAAATGCCATTATCAAACACTAATGATCTATACTATCAAAATACATTTCAACTAGCAGGTTTTTGTTATTATTTAATTAGTATGCTGCATTTCCAACCAGGCACCTTCTAACTAAAAAAGAAAATTATTTTTTACCCAAAAGCAATCCTTTACAGATTAGGTATAACAAAGAGAAGTATTAATACAAGACAAGTAATACAATACATAACAAGGAAGATTAATTGATTAAAATGATACTGTTATGAAATTACCCTGGATGTATTTGTACTTTATAATCTTTGTAATGACAGTGAAAAGAATTTCTATTTTACTAAGTAACACAGTTTACTTCACAAGGTACCAAAGTATCATAATAATCAGACAGAGTACCTTTTATTTTTCTTTACTCTCTAGATGAGCTGCATCAAAATTATTAAAGATAAAAGAAGTGAAGTTCAATTAAAAATACCAAGAACACATCACCTCACACCCATTAGGATGGCTACTATATTAAAAAACAAAAACCAACAGAAAATGAGTGTTGGTGAGGAAGTGGAGAAATTGGAACACTTATGCACTGTTGGCAGGAATATAAAATGGTGCAATCACTATGGAAAACACTATGGAAGTTCTTCAAAAACTTAAAAACAGAATTACCATATGATACAGCAATTCTGCTTCTGGGTATATATCCAAAAGAATTGAAACCAGGGTCTCAAGGACATATTGGCACACCCATGTTTAGAGCGGCATTATTCACAACAGCCAAAAGGTAGATGCAACTCAGTGCCCATCAATGGATGAATAAGTAATTGTGCTAACTGAAATAAACCAATCACAAAAAGACAAATATTGCATGATTCCACTTATGAGATTCCTAGAGTATTCCAAAACTACTGAAACAGAAAGAATGGTAGTTGCCAGAGGCTGGGAGGAGGGGAATACAGGGAGTTATTGTTTAATCGGTATAAAGTTACAGTTCTCCAAGATGAAAAACTCCAGGGATAGGCTGCAACAGTGTGTATATACTTAACATTACTGAACTGTACACTTATAAATGGTAAAACTGGTTAAAACAGTAAATTTTATGTTACACTTATTTTACCACAATTAAAAAAAAAACACCAAGAATATTGACAAGAAGTATTTCCTCATCCATAATACAATTTATCCAGAATTTATAATTAAGATTTCTTCTATTTTATTGAATCATCCTTTCTTAAAAATCACAAGAGGTCATAATTTGGTAAAATCTTTTTCAAAATCTTAACATTACTGAAGCAATTTAAAATACATTCTGAGTAACAGAAAAACTACAAAGACTGACATAATTGTCATGTTTTGCAAAATTTTCAAGGAATATAAACCTTCCCTATTTGCCCTATAAAGAAAATTACTAATATCCTACATTATGAATTATATTTCTAGTATTCAGAGATGGACAATTCTTCTATGAATTAAACAATTCTTCCTCTGATTTACATATCACACATCTACGATGCACCAAAATTTTTAAGAGCTTTTGCAAATTAAACAAACAAGGCACATCCATCTATACCCCCCCCACACACACACACACAATCAGCATCAACACAATGAGTAGCACAACAGGTATTCAATTTCTGTTAGTCCTTTACATTCTTATGTTACATTTCCTCTTTTGATTCTTAAACAGCTTTTAATAATTTCTATAAATGAATCTGAGTTCAAATAATTATCTCTGCTAAATAGTTTATAAATAAGCAATAACAAATCTAAAGCATAAATATGCTAATATGTTTTATCTTTCATCTTCAGCAAATAGACAATGTAAATTTGAAAGCATTTTTGAGAATTATCACTATAGAGAACACAACTGATATAACTTAAAGTATGCTATATACAGTATCTCCTGTATGCTATATACAGTATCTCTTTTTCATATAATAGTCATCTCTCCAGCACAGATAACAAGAAAAAGCAAAAATTTTTATGATTTAAATAGCACATAACTCTCCACTTAAAAATAACAAAAATTAATTATACCATGTTAATAGTTTCTTGTATGTATGAAAATTACATATCACATTAGATACGTTTCTAACATAACATCAAGTTACATTTGACACTTTTCAATGTGCCATTGAAGACCACAACTAATACAAGAAGTCTCATAAAACAACTCAAATTGACAAATTATACATACAGCAGAGGAAATCATTCTTAAAATGTTTATAATCATAAATAGAAGATAAGTAATTAAAACTGTTAATTGTTTATTTCAAAATTTAACACGCATGCAAATTACTAAGTCAAACAAATCTTTAGGCACATTATTAGCAAAAAGTGAAAGTCAAGTTCCTCTACTTGGTCTTGTACGTAACACCTACAAGACTACGACAGAAACAAATATTCTTAGAGTAACTACCCAAAGAAGAGAGCTTGTCATGTATTCTCCTCACCACAACCTTGCCACAAGTCAGATTCTGCTCTCATTATTACAACAAATCAAAAGTTAGTAACAAGATCAGAAAGTCTTGCTTAGGGATTCACAACTTTATTTTTTTTTTCTCCTCCCATGGCATCCCTCCTTCATCATGTTCACACAATATAGCTCACTCAGTTCACTCAAGCCCAATAATTACTTTTACTACAATGATTTTACTAAAAATCTTGGGTTGTGTACTATACACAGTTTAGATAAACTACAGAGGATCTATCACATTATTCCATTAGCTTGCCATAGATATGAGTATAAAGTAGTCACTTTTGGTTCTGCCCTTTTGCTCTCCTCTGTGGCAGTAAACCTCTCAAACTTCATTCATTCATACATATACACACATACAACTCGTTTTTATTACTATACTTTGTCCACAGATATTCCATACCAGCTCATTTATCTGATTAAGACACTCTACACACCATTCTGAGTGACAATATTGATCAGATTAGCCTGGGTTCTTCTCAACCTACTTTTTCCTTCTCTCTTTATTCTGTCTTCCTTTCTCACAGCATTAGTGATTGAAACACAGTACTTAATTTTTCTTCACACATCAACTCCTTTCAGCATCAGGAGCTCACGTAGGTGAAGCATAATACAAATCTGCCAGGCATATTAACATAGAGCATTCATTCAATACACATATCTTATTCTAATAATATTTTTTATTTGGAACATTTATTAAAATAACATATTATACAATTTTAGCAACCCTTACACTAGTCAGGAGTACTCATCAAATGCCAGTTATTTTTTGAGGGGATTTTTGCAGAAAAGTTATTTCCGAAATATTTTCTACTTAATGTTACAACATAAACAATTCATATAGAACCAAAAAGTAGTGTACATGAACTGATGAACAAACAGTAAAGAATTACATCAAAAATCTGGGAGTCTGCGCCAGACAAGAGGTATGTACTAAGGTATGTACTAAGTCAATGTTGCTATAGAATAGTAACTCAAAATAAAATATTTCCCATCATAACAACTGAAAAAAACACATTCGTTTTCCACATCAGGCATTTCTTTCCCTACAGAATTTCAGCAAGAAATATATCTTTAAAAAATGAATTACAGTCATTAATAGTATATTTTGACAATTCTTATTAAGAAAAAAGTTCCTTCCAAATCCAAGTGTCAAGGGCAAAGACAAATTCTTGCTCACTGAATTCTTACATTCAAGACTAATGCCAAGAGACTAATGCCAAGTTAAGAGAATGATGTTAAATTAAGATATCTAGCTACTTTAAAACAGAGACTTAGAATTATTTTGTCCACTCAATGCAGTAGTGATCTGAGATAAATTTCTCTTAGAAATTTTCTCTAAGATTAAATTCCTATTTTAGTGATAGGTGACATTATGAATATTATTCTACATTCTAGGAAGAAGTACCAAAGTGTTTCAAAACACTACAACTCATTATTATAATCCAATTTTCAAGTATATTCTCCACAGCTTTTATATTATTGAAGTCCATATAAGCACATTTTTTTCCAAAAACACTGCATTAAAAAGATATATAATCCCACTGTACCAAAAATATACCTTACAAATAATACAATGGAATAATTTATTTTATCCAAATGGGTGACATCTTTCAATGATATTGTAAAGCTTCTTCCCATATCCTCATGCACATGTTATTCAATATTCATTTACTAGGAATATTTATATCCACATAGAACAATTCTATTCTTCATTAAATATTTATAGAACTGAAAGGACAACTTATCAATCTTCCTTTCAATAAAAATCATGGAGAAAGAATATCGACAATCCTTTTGAATGAGGAAAAGAGAGACATTAAAAAAAAAATTAGAGAATTGGGATTGGAAACTCATTTCGAAACTCATTACAATAATGAGTTCATTACAATAACTTCAATATTCAATCATTTTCACCATTCTGTCTTGTAACTATATTTTTTAATGACTTGGAAAATCATTATGAAATCAATAACCTTCAGGTTCAACACACTCCTGTGTTTTATTCCTCACACAATTTTAAATGAATTACTAGTAAAATCTGGATGAGTATAGATTACATCTGATGTGGAAGAGTAATTTTTTGTTATAATATATTTTACTGAATGCATTAAGTATCATTAAAGAAAGCATCTGCCCACACTCAATTTTCTTTCCCTGCTGCCCAGGGCTTAACTAGTATTGAATGTTTTTTTAATAAAAGGTGATCTTACTGGAAGGATATTTTCCTACAGAAGATAGTATGCATGATTTGCAGTTAATATAAAACTGAAAAAAATTGATTCATGAAATAGAAATAGAAAGTGACATTATATTCTGATATGAAATATGTTCTCATAAAGAATGGAACTGACTCATGAGCCAGAACATTAAAAATTGAAACCTACAAAACTCTTCAAAAATCTTGTGCTATACATAGTGTTCTAATGTAAAACATCAGAAATACATTCAATACAGTCAAGTATATTGTTATTACAAATAACCGTTTTACATTTGTAATTATACTTACAAATGATTATTATAAATTATTCAAAAAAGCTTAAAATTTATGTAAACAAATTCAATCTTGCCTTCCCAAGCAAAACAACTACTAATCATCTTCCCTGCCTACTATCTACTGCCACATTGGTAAGATATCATCAACCATTAGTAGATACTCTTTGAAAGTCAATCATTAATCACAACTTTATCTCGTCTTCTAAAATCTCCTCAATTTCTAAACAGAAAGTGTTCCATAACTTCACTTCTGTTGAAACTGTTCTATGTGCTTCACTATATGTAACACAAATTGTCAGAAAACAAGAAATTACTCAACCTTAAATCAGTTCTGTTACAACTCTTCTGGAAAAAGTCACACAAATCATAAAGTTTTCATTTACACTTAATACTGAAAACCAAATACTTACAAAGAAGGGTCTTGTACAAGATCTTTGAGATTTATCCCACTGCGATCTTCTGCAAGATTCCTGAAGCAACTATCACTCACTAAACAGGAAAAGGGGAAAGAAAAAGAAAATTAATTTTTGTTTACATTTCATTTAAATTATTACTGTCCAAAAGGAATTTTGAAATTAAAATTGGTTCTCTGGATAGGGTTTTTCTAAACATCAAGAATGATCAATTTCTAGGCCTGGTAGATTGAACAGCAAATATTAACATTCAATAACATCAATAATCTAAGCACACAGACTTTATATAAATACAATATATAAAAGAATAAACATACGAGTCTAAATTTTATTTTACTTTTACAAGACTAATTTACCAGTCCATAGTGGCAAGTCACTGCTTCCACAACAACTAGAAAAAAAAAAAAAAAAAAAGGTAAACTATCCCCCAAAATCATATTTTTAAAGACAATGGAGAACTTTGGATACAAAAAGGATAAACTAGGAGAAAAGTGCTATCTCTTCTTGGGTAAGCTGAGCCTCCTGATTGTTTCATTACTGGGAGGATTTACCATCTAGACGTAAGAACCAGACAGAGGGACACTACCAGGGAAAAGAGAAACCAGCATAGTTTGCGATAGCTCTTGGGCAGGCAATGACAGACTGGAATCCCATGGGACCCACAAGACACAGACAGTTTTCTTCTGGGAGATTTGCTGGGGCCTAGGACTGTACAAGAAGTTCTGGGGGAAGGAGAAGAGAATGGGACACAGGGCAAATAATGTTTTCTGCAGTGCAGAAGTGATTAGGAGTTAAAGTCACACTACAACAGATGGAGTCTACCACTTTCAGTGCAGAATTTCAATAGGTCTCCCCTCAAGATATTTGCTCTCAATCAAAAGCATCCCACCTTGAGAGGGGAGATGAGTAAAAGGGGGCAGAAGCCAAATGGTAGAGTAAAATCTCCAACAATTTCATAGTACATTAGTACAAAGCCACAGCACAGAGGAATAACTGCAACGCAACAGGTCTGGCCCTTAAGACATTTAAAACCAGAGGCACACTGAGTATATCTAAAGCTGTCACTCAAACCACCCAGCTCAATTTGTGGCCGTGTTGAGACGGTTAACACTTAATCATTTCTTTCTAATATAATATTGAAAGAAAATAACATTTACATCAATTTCTATCCTAGTATAGACAGTATTTGGTATACGATAATAATTACAAAGTACAGGAAAGGGGACAAAATGTGACCAATAAACAGTTGAAAGTATATGCCAACCCACAGATAATACAGAATTAGAAGACAAGGACTTTAAGAAAACCATAAGTTAAAGAAGATATACAAAAAATGTTCACAGTAGATGAAAGTTCTCACATTTCAATAGAGAATTAAAATCTGTGAAAAAGAATCTAATAGTAATTTTAGAACTGAGAAATACAGTATCTGAAATTAAGAAATCTGTGGGTGGGTTTTTAGCCAACTCAACACAGCAAAACACAGGATTAGTGAACTTGAAGAGAGCATCCAAACTGAAGTAAAAAGAAGAAGAAAAAAAAAAGAACAGAGCATAAGAGACATGTTGGAATCAAACAGCTAATGTAATTGTAGTTGAGAAGAGAGAGAATGGGGAAGAAGCAATATTTTCAGAAAAAACAGCTGAGAATATTCCAAAACTGATATAATACATTACTCATTGACTCTGGGAATACAGCCAACCCTGTACTGGAAAATGTGAAAGAAAACCACCCTCAGCAAACTGCTGAAAATCAAAGATAAGAAGAAAACCTTAAAAACAGCAAGGGGAAAAAAAGGACACATCACCTCCAAAGGAAAAACAATAAAACTTGCAGCTGAGCGGCCAACATAAACTATGGAATACAGAAGACAATGGAACAATATAGTTAAAATGCTGGGGGAATATCTAGAATCTAAGTCTATACCTTGATAAAATATCCATCCCAAAATTAAAGGTGAAATAAAATTTTACTCATATAAAAGTTTTGTATTTGTAAGCATAAATATTAAGTTATTATTTCCTATTTCAATTTAACAGTTTTATTATGTATCTCTTAGCCATTTTCAATCTTCATAAGGAGCAACAAGAATATAACACTTGCCTTGTCCCTTTCAAAAATCCATTACCTAATATTTTATTCATATTTTATATTCCCTTTTCTTACAGCTCAAAATTATAAGCTCCCTAAATCTGAATCTGCCTCTAATATAAATGAAAAACGTATATAATGATGCATTTAAAGGATCTGAAGTTGAAATCAAGTTTGCAGTTTTATTATTAACTCCAAAAAGGTATCCCCTACTTTTTTTTTTCACAATGAGGTAATTTTGATCAATATATAATTTTCTCTCCATATTTAACAGACACTGATCTCAATCTATTGATTCGAGACAAATTTCCTGCTCTTCATAATTTTAACACAAATGCTCATTACAACATTTCCTAATTAGGGCCAAAAGGAAAAAAATAAAATGTTGCCACACTATAAGAAAAGTTGGTTTCCAGTTGCGTTGAACTAATATTGAAATTATAATATATTATATCATAAAATTTGTTCTCATAAAGTTTCTTGCCCAATTTGGCAAATATGAGAGCTTAGTTAAAACTTCAAGAGCCTGAAAGTTTGGGAGGCTTAATTAAAATAGAATAAACCTTTGCTCCTATAAAGGCTTATTAGTCAGCTAATGAAAATGAATTTTGCTAAAGGAGGCACTTTCTAACGTTCATATCTCATCCAAAGTTTAAGTTTAAAACAGAGCAAGAAATCTAAAGAAATTCAATAGTTTCTTAACAAATATTCTGAAACTCTACCTGCCTAATATATTTATTTTTAATAAAATATATTTAAAATATTTAAATATATTTAAAATATAAAATAAAATATATTTCACCAATGTAACAAATCTTGTTTTTGAATTATAAATAAGAACATGGTAGATTTTAAGAAGCTAGTGAACATACTTTTTTCATGTGTAAATCACACCAAAATCAATCAGTTTGGTCATCATATTTTTTTGTTGTTCTTCCCCCCCCCCCCCAGTATATGCCAACAAAAGGAATTACTGTGCTCTTTGTTCCAATGATTAATATCACAAAATTAAGAGCTGGTTCTTAGGAACATACATATTTTTCAAAAACTGTCCCTTTCTATGATCACAGTGTGAAAGTTAAAGGTTTAGTGGAAAATGTCATTATGCTGTAATTTTAAAATATACCAAAAAATAGGAGCACTTAATTCCTTTTATTTTGAAAATAGATCAGATAGTTCAATTAATACCTGATATAAGAAAAATTAGACTAACTCCATAATTCCTGGTTTCATTTTTTTAAGATAAATCTCTATATTTTTTGTTATTCAGATGAAAATCACATAACACAAAATTAACCATTTTAAAGTGCACAATTCTGTGACATTTAGTTCATTCACAATGTTGTGCACCTCCACGTCTATTTCCAAAACATTTTCATCATCCCAAGAGAAGACCTGGTACCCGTTAAGCAGCAAGTCCCCAATCCTCCCTTCCCTTCCCCCAATCACTGGCAACCACCAGTCTGTTTTTGGTCTCTATGGATTTAATAATTCTGGATATTTCATACAAATGGAAGCATACAATATAGGACATTTTGTGTCTGAATTCTTTCACTGAGCATAATGTTTTCAAGGTTCATCCATGTACAGAGAAAAATCATTCCTCTTTATGGTTGAATAATATTCCATTGTATGTATGTACCACTTTTGTTCATCCACTTACCCTTTGTTGGCCATTTGAGCTGTTTCCACCTTTCAGTTATTGTGAAGAGGCTAAGTAAGCACACACGTACAAATATTTGTTTGAGTACCTGTTTTCAACTCTTTGAGGTATATATCCAGAAATGGAATTGCTGGATCATACGGAAATTCCATGTTTAACTTTTTGCCAATTGCTTTCCAAAGCAGCTGCACTATTTTACATTCCACCAACAATGTACAAGGATTCCATTTCCCCACATCCACAGACGTTATTGTCTGTCTTTTTAAATTTAGTCGTAACAGTGGGGTGTGAAGTATTATCTCATTGTGGTTTTGATTATATTTCCCTAATGATAAATGACGTTGAGCATTCTTTAATATGCTTGTTGGCCATTTGTATATTTTCTTTGGAGAAATGTCTATTTAAGTTCTTTGCACACTTTTTAATTAGGTTGTTGAGTTGTAAGACGTCTTTATATATTCTGGATACTAGACCCAGACGTATGATTTACAAATATCTTCTCCCATTCTGTAGGTTGTCTTTATGCTCTCTAGATGTCTTTTTTTGTTTTAATTTATTTATTTATTTATTTATGGCTGTGTTGGGTCTTCGTTTCTGTGCAAGGGCTTTCTCTAGTTCTGGCAAGCAGGGGCCACTCTTCATCGCGGTGCGCAGGCCTCTCACTGTCACGGCCTCTCTTCTTGTGGAGCACAGGCTCCAGACGCACAGGCTCAGTAGCTGTGGCTCATGGGCCCAGTTGTTCCGCGGCATGTGGGATCTTCCCAGACCAGGGCTCGAACCCGTATCCCCTTCATTGGCAGGCAGATTCTCAACCACTGCACCACCAGGGAAGCCCTCTCTAGATGTCTTTTAATGCACAACAGTTTTTAATTTTGAGGAAGTTCAATTTGTCTATTTTTTCTTTGGTAGTTTGTGCTTTTGGTATCATATTTAAGAAACCACTGCCAAATCCAAGGTCATGAAAAACTTCCCCTATGTTTTCTTGTAAGAATTTCAAAATTTTAACTGTTATATTTAGGTCTTTTATTCATTTTGACTTAATGTTTGTACATAGTGTGAAAGTAAGAGTCTAGCTTCATTCTTTTACGTGTGGGTATCTAGTTGTTCCAGCACCATTTACTAAAGAGGCTGTTCTTTCCCCATTGAATGGCCTTGGCACTCTTCTGAAAAATCAAATACTCACAGACACATGAGCTGATTTCTAGACTCAATTCTATACCATTTACCTATATGTCTACCCTTACGCTAATATCACACTGTTTCTATTACTGTAGCTTTGTAAGAAGCTTTTAAATTGGAAACTGTGAGTCCCCCAACTTTTTCTTTTTCAAGATATTTATGGTTACTCAGCATCCCTTGCAATTCCATATGAATATTAGGACTCTAATCCATTTCTTACACCAAATTTTTTTCCTATTTTAAGTAGATTCATTTTAAGATGCATTTGACTATTACCAATTACCTACCCTCATATGCCACTTTGTTTTTTTCCATGTTTAAGTCCTACCATTTTCTACCTCCTAGAAGAAAAGTTCCCTGAATTCTCCTAAAAAGGATGCAAACTAAGTAAAGAACTATTACTGAGCAAACTGAAGATAAAAACTGTCATGATGGAAATTTAGTAATGTTCTTAATATATCCAAGCTAAAATTACAAGCCAAAATAATGCTAATATGTAAAACCTATACTATGATAACCATTTCACAACTACCAATGATGCCTGAATCTTAAGTAATTTTAAGTAATTTCAAGCTGTTGTGCACTTTGCTGTCAAAAGGTAACACATTCCCACGCTGAGAAAATTTAAAACAATAAGCGAAATCTCCTTTCCCAATAAATTTGCAACAGATATGTTTCCTGAGTTCAAACTACAGTTTGAGCAGGATTTTTTGGATCTGATCCAAGTGGAAAGAAATTTTTTCATATTTTAAAATCCACTTAATAACTATGCAACTAAGGAGCCTCCACCTTGTCTTCAATTGGACATTGATTATTCTGCAATGTAATGTACATGCTAAAAGGCAAGAAAACTTAATAGAATTCTAAAACCACATTCCAAATAATTAATGTGCTCCATTAAAATTATCTGTTCATGGACTGATATCAGTATTCACCAGTAACTATCTTTTCAATGAGTGGAAAGACATACGCAAAAATAAAACACTCCATACAAATCAGCATTAATAAATGAACATTTACAATTTATTTTGATGACAAGAAATACTAACTGTAAACTCTAATCATTCCTCACCCAATTCCATTCTTTAAATTGGTAAATGTGTATGACAAATACGGCACTTAATTATTATAATTATATTTGGATTTCATAAATTTTAGAAATTGTAAAAATATGTTTTCTTTCTTGTGATAGTAGTATATACATAATATCTTCAATTTTGCCTCTTGGCCCACAAAACCCAGAATATTTACTATCTACCCCTTATGGAAAAAGTTTACTGATCTCTGGTTTATAGGAACACAGCAGGATTACCATGCACCATACAGAGCTAGTTGATGTTAATCCCTAGCACATGCATTAGTATAGCATATTTCCATGACTATGCACAGAACAGCATAAATTACAGAACCGATTTATACTCTCCTCTATTTTTTATATCTCTGGCTAAATCCCATATCAAAACTCAAGTTATTGGGAAAACTTCCAAATATATTCATCCATCCTCATATATGTTCACCGACCAATCCTAGACAATGAGAGATCACTGAAGACTCAGTGGGGGGCCAGAAGTACCATTCTCACCCAGCAGTGCCGTGGAGAGCCTAACTCAAGTATCAAAGGAGGCCAAACGGACAACTTGACTTCTACCCCAGCCTGGCAGTAAAGAGGAAATGACTACCTCCCTTTACCTGTCTGAGCAACGTGTGAGTAAGCCAGCAAAAACAGAAGATTTAAATAAGATCCCAGTTCATAATGTAATACCCAAAATGCCCAGGTTTCAACAAAAATATCAACTGTCATTATGGATTAATGGAACAGAATAGAGAGCCCCCAGAAAACCCCTTACACCTACGGTCAATTAATCTTTGACAAAAGAGTCAAGAATATACAATGGAGAAAAGACAGTCTCTCCAGCAACTGATGCTGGAAAAGCTGGACAGCCTCATGTAGATCAATGAAGTTAGAACACTCCCTCACACTATACACAAAAATAAGCTCAAAATAGCTTAAAGACTTAAATATAAGACATGACACCATAAAACTCCTAGAAGAGAACATAGGCAAAACATTCTCTGACATAAATTGTACCAATGTTTTCTTAGGTCAGTCTCCCAAGGCAACAGAAATAAAAGCAAAAAGAAACAAATGGGACCTAATCAAACTTATACATTTTTGCAAAGCAAAGGAAACCATAAACAAAATGAAAAGACAACCTAGGAAATGGAAGAAAATATTTGCAAATAATGCGACCAACAAGGGCTTAATTTTCAAAACATACAAACAGCTCATGCAATTCAATATCTAAAAAACAAACAACCCAATTAAAAAACGGGCAGAAGGGCTTCCCTGGTGGCGCAGTGGTTGAGAATCTGCCTGCTAATGCAGGGGACACGGGTTCGAGCCCTGGTCTGGGAGGATCCCACATGCCACGGAGCAACTAGGCCCGTGAGCCACAAGTACTGAGCCTGCGCATCTGGAGCCTGTGCTCCCCAACAAGAGAGGCTGCGATAGTGAGAGGCCCACACACCGCGATGAAGAGTAGCCCCCACTTGCCACAACTAGAGAAAGCCCTCGCACAGAAATGAAGACCCAACACAGAAAAAATAAATAAATTAATTTTAAAAACCCTGAAATTTGGAGTTTAATACTGAATTCTGCTTTCTAAAAAAAAAAAAAAAAAAAAAAGGGCAGAAGACCTAAACAGCCATACAGCCATTTCTACAAAAAAGACATACAGATGGCCAACAAGCACATGAAAAGATGCTCAACACTGCTAATTATTAGAGAGATTCAAATCAAAACTACACCTCACACTGGTCAGAATGGCCATCATTAAAAAGTCTACATATAACAAATGCTGGAGATGGTGTAAAGAAAAGGGAACCCTCCTACACTGTTGGTGAGAATGCAAATTGGTGCAGCTACTATGGAGAATAGTATGAAGGTTCCTTAAAAAAACTAAAAACAGAGTTGCCATATGATCCAGGAATCCCACTCATGAACATATATCCAGATAAAACTCTAATCTGAAAAGATACGTGCACCCAAATATTCATACCTGCACTATTTACAATAGGCAACCTAAATGTCCATCGACAGATGAATGGATATGAAGATGTCATATATACATATATATATACAGTGGAATACTACTCAGCCATAAAAAAAGAATGAAATAATGCCATTTGCAGCAACATGGATGGACCTAGGGATTATCATACTAAGTGAGGTGAATCAGACAGAGAAAGACAAATACCATACGATATCACTTATATGTGGAATCTAAAATATTATACAATGAACTTACTTACAAAACAGAAACACTCACATAGAAAACAAACTTATGGTTACCAAAGGGGTTTGGGGAGGGATAAATTAGGAGTTTGGGATTAGCAGATACAAACTACTATAAATAAAATATATAAATGACAAGGTTCTACTGTATTGACAGGGAACTATAGTCAATATCCTGTAATAAATCATAATGGAAAAGAATATGAAAAAATATATATATACAAAACTGAATTACTCTGCTGTAAACCAGAAACTAACACAACATAGTAAATCAACTATACTTCAATTAAGGAAAAAAAAGAAAAAAGTCAATTGTCATAAAAAGAACCAGGAAGATCTCAAACTGAATGAAAAAAGACAACTGATAGGTACCAATACAGAAATGATAAAGACGTTTAATCACAGAAAAATAGACCCCCAAAAATTAAAAATAAACAAAGCCTCAAGGACCTATGGGACCATAACAAAAGTCCTAACTTTCCTATCATTTGAGTCTTAAAGGAGAGGAGAAAAAGTGCAGGGCTGAAAAAGTATTTGAAGAAATAATGCCTTGAAAACTTCCCAAATTTGGCAAAAGACACAAACATACAGATGCAAGAAGCTGAGCAAACCTCAAACAAGAGAAAGGTAATGAAATCTGTACCAAGACAAATCGTGGCCAAATTTCTGAAAACTAGAGACAAAGAAAAAATCTTGAAAACAGTGAGAGAGAAACTACACCTTATCAATAGCAGAAAAAACAACTCAAATGACAGGAGATCAGAAACCAGAGAAGAAAGAAGTGCTCAAATAAAAGAACTGTGAACCTACATACTATATATAGTGAAAATATCCTTCAGAGGTGGAAAAGAAATTAGGACATTTTTCAAATGAAGTTAAAACTAAGAAAATTTGTCACCAGGACACATACCCTAAAGAGCTGGGTCTGAGAAAAGATCAATTAAGTTGACAAACCTCTAACAAGACTGACAAAGAAAAAAAAAATAGAAGACACAAATTACCTATATCAGGAATAAAACAGGAGGTATATGACTACAGACTCCATAGAAATCAAAATAATAATAAAGGAATATTACAAACAATTATAAAGGAGTTAAATTTAGCAACATAAAGAAAACAGACCAATTTCTCAAAAAACACAGATTACCACAATTCACCCAATATGATATAAATAATTTGAATAATCCTACAACTATAAATGAAATTGAATTTGAAATTTAAAAACTCCCCAAAAAGGAAATCTCCAGGCTGAGATGACTTCAGTGGAAAATCCTACCAAATATCTACAGAACAATTAATACCAATTCTATACCATCTCTTTCAGAAAACAAGTGGAGGGAAAACTTCCAAATTGATTTTATGAATCTACTATTACCCTGATGCAGAAACCAAAGACAGTACCAAAAAACAAAAACAAAATCCCACAAATATTTCCCATCTGAATATAGACTCCAAAGATCCTTAGCCAAAAGTCAGCAAAGAGAATTCAGCAATATATAAAAAGAATTACATACCAACACCAAATGGGGTTTATTCTAGGGATGCAAGGCTGTTTCAAAATTTGAAAAACAATTAATGTAATCCAACATAGTAAAAGGTTAAAGTACAATCACATGATCATTCAACTGAGGCAGAAAAAGTATTTCACAACATTCAGCATCCCTCCATAATAATAAAAAAAAAATCTCAAAAAAAATAAGAATAAAAGGGAAATTCATCAACTTGATAAACAGCATTTATAAAAATCTTCAGCTAAAACCATTCTCAATGGTAAAAAGACTGAATGCTTTCCCCTAAAGGTCAGGAACAAAATGAAGATGTCTCCTCTCATCACTCTTACTGAATGAAGTAATGGAAGATTTAACCAGTGCAACAGGCAATAAAAGGAAACAAAAGGCATACAGATTAGAAAGACAGAAGTAAGCTATCCCTCATTACATATAACATCGTCGTCAACAGACAAAATCTACCAAAAACTCCTTGAACTAATAAGTGAGTTCATCAAGATGTTACGATGTAAGATCAACATATAAAAATCAACTGTATTTCTATGCATTAGCCATGAAAACATTATCTTAAAGTTAAAATATAATACCATTTACAATTGTTCAAAAGAAAATGAAATACTCATAAGTACATCTAACAAATCTTGTACAGCACTTGTATACTGAAAATTATAAAATGCTGGTGAAGGAAATCAAAGAACTAATAAGAGAGACATATGGTGTTCATGGATTGGAAGACTCAACACAGTACACAGTAACAATACATATTCTCCCCAAATTGACATCCAGTTTAGCATGCTTCCTATCAAAATCTCAGTGAATTTTTTGTATACCTACACAATATCACTCTAAAATTCATATAGAAAGACAAAGGAACTAGAATAATTAAAACAATTTTGAAAAAGAACTAAGAGTGAGGAACCACTCTTCTAGATTTCAAGACATATAGATACAGTAATCATGAATGTGTGGTATTAGCAGAAGGATGAACACACATATCAATAAATCAGAACACAGAACCCAGAACAGACCCAGACAAATATGCCCAACTCATTTTTGACAAAAGTACAAAAGTAATTAAATGAAGGAAAGACAATCTTGTCAACAAATGGTGCTGGAAAAAGTGGACATCCAGAGGCAAAAAAGTTTAACCTCCACCTGTGTCACACCTTAAAGAAAAATTAACTCAAACTAGATCATAGAGTTAAATGTGAAATGTAAAATTATATTAAATTCTTAGAAAAAAACAGAAGAAAGTCTTATGGGCTAGGCAAGAATTCTTAGATTTAAAACAAGAAGTACCATCCATAAAAAGAAATATATATAAACTGTATTTCATCAAAAACTGCTGCTGTGTGAAAAATCCTGTTAGAAAAGTGAAAGAAACTACCAAAAATTATCTCTTTTTAGAACAACCAAATATGTCTGCATGTAATTTAAAATAGTTAAACCTTCTTCCTTTTAAGAAAAACCTCTGATGCTCACCTCCTTACAAAAGCATAATAGTAAAAGTGATAGAAAAACATTTATATATCTTTTATAAGTCCATAATTGAATACCTTATCTATTATGCTTTATAAATTGCTTATGTTGAATATTACTCACACTTTTTTTTAAGAGAGAAGTTTGACTCTCCTGGAAAACTGATATGATTCTTCTTTTCAGATAATGATATCCACAGGACATTTTTTTTTTGTTCCTATTTTGTCTTGGTTTCCAGGATACTTAGAGTCAAATCTAGTACTCGATTGCAGTAAAGTGTACTGGATGTGTTTAACAATTACTATTCGTGTGTGTGTGTGTGTGTGTGTGTGTGTGTGTGTGTGTGTGTGCCTCTGTGTGTCTCTGTGTGTGTGTATCTGCTTCTACCTTGTGGAAGTTATTAGATCATAATTTGTAATAAATAAATAAAAAGTCCTGTCCATTCTCAGTTCACATGGAATTAGAAATCAGTCCTGAGACTTCTGTTGAAGACAAAAATATTCTGATTTGTAAGACCTATTAAGCAATCAGGAGTTTTCTCTATAAGGAACTGGAGGCTCAGCAGCAATTCTAGCTCCTTCTCTTCTAGAAGACAAATATCAGATAACTAGCTATGGAATACAATGAGTAGTCACCAGATCTCCTGGGAAGATGCCCAACAAATTGTACATTGTATTATGAAAAAATTTTAAGAGTAATGTTTGCTGCAATCAATTTAATTAACCATAGTAAAGGACAATGCTTCTCAAACCATAACGTGCATCAGAAACATCCAGGGAATTTTTGTTTTTTGTTTTTTTAAGTACCAGAACCTCCTTCTGTCTCAGCAATTGTGAGTTAAGATTTTGGGGTATAGTCAGGTTTTAAAATCAATGGTACAACAGAAAGAACAGTAAGAGTAAAGTCTGAACAGCGACCTCAAGTCTGGTTCTATCAATTACTAGCTATATGAGCATAAGTATATATCCTTCAGACTCTTCACCTATATACACAACAGGAATAAGAATATCTGTACTACCTAATGTTCAGAATTGCTGAAAAGAGCAAATGGGTAATATGTTAAAGCACACTGAGACCTGTAAGATACCATATAAATAAGATGTATGGTTAACATTACTAAGGCAAAGAGATCAACAGGACTGATAAATGTACAATGGGTTTATAATTAAATTCAAGGTTCCTTGACTGACATTATGGAATATTTTCAAGAGTAAATGTTATTTTATAAATTTCTGAATATGTGTCTTTTATTAAAAATATCTCTTCTAACATGGCAATAACCATCAGTAAGGATTCCTTTAAGGTAAAGGACTTTGAATCATGCAAATCTCAGATCGTCTTCATTGGAGCTCTGTTTCCCTCATTCATTTTGTAGTCAGTATGCAGAGTTAAACCCACTGCAGCAAAGTCTCCAAGTGTCCATAGTTAAAAATCCTTCTCTCCACATCATTCACAATCATTTCCAACTATTTGCAATCATAAAACTTATCCCCGGAACACCAATAACATTCGGGTTATTTGGCTGCAAAATCAGCTGATTTACATACACACCACCACATGATTCTTAACCTTCTGATACCACATTATCAATAACTCCATTGTGGTAAAACTGAAAACACACAGGTAATAGCAAATTCCCCTGGATTTGCAAGTTGATTGCCATTGCAAGTTGATCTTTAAATCAAGGTAGCAACTTGTTTAAGATGATATTTGAATATATATTTTAAAATCTTCCTTTATTTCCCATTTAACACACATAAATACTACATAAAATATTTTGAGTTGTTATACATCCAAAAGTAAAAGACGTGCTGATATTTGGTTTCTTGTAAAAATTAAAAGATCTTTAATACAAGGGAAGGAGCAAATCTAACTGTAAGAAACACATACACATTTCTTGTACAGTTTTTAATCTCTTTCTTAAAAATTTAAATTGTATTTAAAGTATACTAGGAGGCTTTGGAGGGTTGGCATAATCTGATTTACGTTTTTCTTAAAACTTTATACAATTCACTTTTAAAATTTTAATTATGGTAAAATACACAACGTAAAATTCACATCTTAACCATTTTTAAGTATATATTCACACTGCTGTGCAACCAATCTCAGGAACTTTTCATTTTGCAAACTGAACCTCTGTACCCATTAAGCAACAATTCCTCATTTTCTCCTACCCTTAGCCTCTGGCAACCATAGTTCTGCTTTCTGTTTGTATGCCTTTAACTACTCTAGGAATCTCATGTAAGTGGAATCATACAGTATTTTCTTTTTGTGACTGGCTTGTTTCACTTAGCCTAATATCTCAAGGTCATCCATGTTGTAGCTTGAGTTAGAATATCCTTCCTTTTTAAGGCTGAACAATATTCCATTCTACGTATATACTACATTTTGTTTATCCATTCAACTGCCAATGGACTTTTGGGTTGCTTCCACGTTTTGGCCAATGTGAATAATGCTGCTTTGAACATAGTTGTACAAATATTTCTTCAAGATCTTACTTCCAGTTCTTTTGCATATACACTCAGAAGTGGAAATGCTGTATCATATGATCATTCTATTTTTAACTTTTTGAGGAACTGCCATATTGTTTTCCATAGCAGCTGCACCATTTTACTTTCACACCAGCAGCACATAGGGGTACCAGTTTCTCCAAACCCTCACCAATACTTGTTATTTTCTGGATTTTTTGACAGTAGCCATCTTAACGGGTGTGAGGTGATATATCATTGTGGTTTTATTTTGCATTATCCTAATGATTAGTGATGTTGAACATCTTTTCATATGCTTGTTGGTCATCTGTACATCTTCTTTAGAGAAATGTCCATTTAAGTTTTTTGCCCATTTTTAATCCAATCATCTGATTTTCATTGTTGAGTTGTTTTTCATCTTTTGCAACTAAATTATAACTCTTAATAGTGTGATTTTAATCATATGTAAGTTTTTTTAAATTGTATTGAAAGTAACCAATAACAGTAGAAAAAAACCCACTGTGTTTCAAAACACAGTTATGTTGCATTATTTATAAGGTGACTTTGTATATACATTTTAACCTTTTTAAGCATTATGCCCCTCATCTATACAATAGGGACAATTATATGCCCTTATCCGATCTCATAGGGGTAGCCTGAATATCAAACGAGATAATTGTAAAACTATAAAATAAAGTTATATAAATAAATGCTGCATCCAAATCAGTTTAAACAGCTTTGAAAATTTTAAAATAAAGATGTACCAACCTGGAAAGAGACTGAGGATTGGGATGTATGATAAGTAAATCAGAAAAACCTGGATAAATGGAGCCAGATAAATATCTTTCAGATTAGTGTCATTCTTATCATTCATACCAATTCTTTTCTATTTTTCATTTGCTTCATAGATTTTTAAGTACCATGTTCTCCATTTAATGCTTGCTTCCAGAATACTCTTATGAAGTTCCTAAATATTCAGGAATTTCCAAGGAGCAATTTAAGAATCCCATATCAACTTCATCACATGGCGCTATAGAACAACCTGCCACTCTTCCATAGGATAGAGCATGAATTACTTTCTTCTTTCAACAAAGAAAAGAAAAACACAGCAAAACTTCTAAGCATGAAATAAGTAAACATTTGCATGCCTTACTGCAAATTTTAAATTAGTATTTTAAATATGCAATTATAAATTTTTATGTAAGAATTAATCACTTCTATTTAAATATAATAATTAACCTCTTCAAAACTTTGTAAAAACCTCAGACTAGTTTACTTAGCAACTGAATTTTAAAATCTCCTTATCCTTCTTTTACTTGCATAGTGGTTTAAGAACACAGACTCCAAAGTTAGATGACCTGGATTTGATCTTAGCATCCATTTAATCAATGTGTGACCTTCAGCAAGTTAACCTCTCTGTTCCTTGACTTTTTCATGTTTAAAATGAGGCTAACAATAATAGCACCTCTCTCAGAGTTGTTGCAAGCAGTAAATAAGTCAATACAGATGAAGTGATTAGAATACTGCCAGACACATTATAAATGTTACTGCTATTATTTCTATTATTGTAATCATTACTATTATCTCTGCTTTGGCTTTGTGATACATTCCCTTAAAAGGATAAAAGCAAAACTGAAACATTTTTGATGGCACATTTCACAGTTAAAGGTTTATCTAATTAACAAGGCAATCAGAAAAGATATTAATGTGGGCAGAGAATAAAATTCATCTTAGAAAGCATCATGAATATCTAAAAAAGTATACTGAACCACTAGATTACACTGTAATTTATATAGACAAATTTAAGAAAGATGGTATCTGAAGTACACAGATTTTTTGAGAACCTTACTATATACTTGTAATTACTTCTTCCCAAACTCACAATTTAACCCAAGGCTTACTGGAAATTTTACAGAAGTAATCATAAATCTAAGTAACAGAGAAATCCAAATTTCAATAAAGTCAGGCAGCTCTAAAGGTAAACTCCAATGAAGGCCAAAAACCTGGTTAATTAAAAGTAGTAATTTAAAATCTCACTAGAATTAAGCCATCACTTACAAATAAATCTCAGTTGGTTACCTTTGACTATGCATATACCTTCCTACCTACCTGCCTGGCACAGGTACAAGACTCAAGTAAAGGTGTAAATAATCAGTGCCATTAAACTGATGAAAGTGAAACAGAATCACTTATCATATAGAAAAGGAAATAAAAGAATTAAAAGGCCAATTCCTCTAATATAACCACAGTAGAGGATAATAAAATCATATATTAATATAACCATAAGATAACCATAGATGTTGTTGGAAGCAGGGTGTAAATCTTTACTTTTTTAAAAAACAAAACTTCCAGTCACTACTCCACCCATAACAGTAGGAATTACTATCTAACTTCTGAAACTATACGTTAGTTTTTCCTGTTTCTGAACTTTATATAAATGAAATCACACTACAGGCAGTCTTCTTCTATCTAGTACCTTTTGGTAAACATTATGCTTATGAGATTCATCTATGTTTTTAAATTTAATTGTGCACTGTTCATTCTCATTGTATAGTATTTCACAGCATGAAAATGCAATGATTTATTTATCTGTTCTAACATAGGCAGACGTCTGGATTGTTTTCAATCTAGGCTATTACAAATAGCACTGCTATAAACATTTTGCACATGTCTTTTGGTGAACATAAGCAAATATTCCTGTCAGATATATACCTATGAGTGAAATTCCTGGATCACAGAAAATATGTATGTTCAGGTTTAGTAAACACTGTTCAGCTTCCCAAAATGGTAGTACCAATTTGTGTATAGGATAATTGTATAACTTCTTAACACTTGGAAATGTCATCTTTTTATCCAGCCACTGTGGTGGAAGTATAGAGATATATATTTTGTGGTGATTTTAATTTGCACTTCTCTAATGATTATCAGTGTTGAGCACCTTTTCATGTTCATATTGATCACATACTGTTTGTGAAGTATCTTACAAGTCTTCTGATCATTTTTTAAATTGGGTTGTTAGAAATGAATCTTTTGCTGTATATATGTATTGCAAATAACTTTTTTCATCCTATGGCTTGCATTTTAGTATTTTATAGTATCTTTCCTAAAGTTCTTAATGTGATCCAATTTTACAGTCTTTCCTTAAGTTGTAATGTGATCCAGTTTATCAAATTTTTCTGTTTACTGTTTAAGAAACCCTTGCCTAACCCAAGATCATGAAGATATTTTCCCATGTTTTCATTTAAAAGCATTATTTTTTTTATCTTTCTCAGTTGGACCTATAATATATCTGAAATGAATTTTTACGTATGATGTGAAGTGGGGGTCAATGGTCATCTTTTCCATAAGGATATCCAATGGGGGAAAAATTCTCTTCTGTACAGTACTGCAATGTTATCTTTGTTGTAAATCAGATGATAGTGTATGTATAAATCCTTTCCTGGATTTAATAGTTTTCTGTTGCTACTGTAACAAATTAACACAACTAACTTAATTTAGTAGCTTAAACCAACACAAATTTACCATCTCACAGTAAGTCAGAAGTCTGGGTTGGCTTGGCTGGTTTTTCTGCTTCAGGTTTCACAAAACCAAAATCAAGGTGTCTGTCAGCTTGGCTTTTATTAGGAGGCTCTGGGAAGAATCCACTTCCAAACTCATTCAAGTTCACAGAATCCAAGTCCTTTGGTTTCAGGACTCATGTCTCTGTTTCCTTGCTGGCTGTCAGCTGGGGACTGCTCTTAGCAACCAAAGGCCTCTTTCTAGCCCTTGTACATGGGCACCTGAATATCAGAGCCAACAATAATAGTGCATAGAATCCTCCCAATACTTGAAATCTCTCCAACTCTCACCTCTGCTGCATTTATCTGCTGCTTCCAGCCAGAGAAAGTTTTCTGCTTTTAGGGGCTCATGTGATTAGATTGGGCACACCCAGATAACCCAGGGTCATCTATCTATCTAAACATCCCTAATTGTATTTGCAAAGTTCCTTTTGCTATATAATGTGACATATTACAGGTTCCAAGGATTAGGGCTGGACATCTTCGGAGGACATTATTCTCTCGACTATAATGAACACTCTATTCTGTTCCATTAGTTTACCCTTGCACCAATATCACTGTCTTAATAACTCTAGTGTTACAGAAAATCAATATCTGGTATCCTAAAGTCTTCCAATTACTTTGTTATTCCTTAAGATTCCCTTGGCTATACTTGGCCCTTTGAATTTCCAAAGAAATTTTAGACTAGATCATCAATTTTAAAAAACAAACAAAAAATCTATGTGTCTTATAATAAGAATTGCACTAATCTTTACAGCTATTAATCTATATGACCTATGTGGTCAATTTTAGCTACCATTTCATATGAACTTCAAAAGAATGTGTATTCTATCATTTTCCAGTGACATGTTGTAGAGTTATTAACGAGGTCATTGATTACTCTTCTATCTCTTTATTTTTTGATCATCTACTTCTATCAGCTATTAATAGAGCTATCATAAATTCTCCCACTATGATTGAGGATTTGTCCAGTTCTCCTTTTGTTTCTACCAATTTTTGCATTATATATTTTAAAACTATCTTACCATGTCCATGTAGATTTAGGATTGTGATAACTTCCTAAAACACTGACCCTTTTATCATTATATTCATACATCTTTTATATCTAGTCTTGATTTTAAAGTTTACTTTGACATTAGTGTAGCCACACCAGATTTCCTTTAAGAGTACATGGCAGATCTTTATCTATCCTTTTACTTCAACCTCCCCTGGTCTTTATGTTTAAGATGTGGTTCTTGAAAGTAGCATGTAATTGGGTTTTGTTTTCTTTTATACAGTCTGACAAGTTTAGTGTTTCAATTGGAATTTTAGTCTGTTTATATTTAATATAATTGCCAGTATGATTAGGACAGAACAGGTAGACTGAGACTTAACACAGATGCAACTAAGACTTAAAATATGCCCCCAATATAAACTCAGCTGTTCATATTACAGTAATGTAATGTAATATAATGTCTATATTTTATCCTGTTTTTCTAGGTAAGAATGCTAATTTGCTGCCAGCTACTCCACTGCACTCAAAAAGTTTCGAAACTCAGCTTCTACATCATCAAATACTTACTTGAAAGCCTATATTAAATCCAAAATGATGTTCAAAGTCAAACTTAGTCTCTGAATAATTTTTGCCCCATAAGCAAGTTCTAGCAGCACCTTGACATTTTAACAGTTTAATAAGGTAGCGGTACACTTTTAAAATTCCAAAGGGTAAAAAATATTTTAGGTAAGTCATACTATTTTATATTAATTTTTAATGTGACCTAGAAAAACAACTATTGTAGATGCCTTCTAAAACCACTTCTTGTGCCAAAAAAGATTATCTCACACACACACATCAACTCAGGAATAAACAAAATAATATGATCCATTCCACCTAGGCATTTCCTCTTCTTTAAAACCAATGCCATACCCCAGTCCATATCATCCCTAATCCCTCATTAAATCACTACATTTAATCTTTTCTTCTAAGAGGCCATAACTTAACCTCCAATAGACTCAGAGTTACCCTTCTAAACACAAATATGATGAGCACTGCTTACTTTTATATATAAAATCTCCAAGTGACAAACATTGATTTTAGATAAAATACAATCCCTTGAGATGTCATATGAAGTCTAGTTTTTCACAGGGGATTAATGAATTTGGGATCCAAAAGGTTTTATGTATAATGTTTGATATCCACATGGATAATAACCAAATAGGTTGGTATGAACTATCATATAACTCAGGAAAGAACCCATGTGAATATCATATAATTATCAAAGTTCTAATGAGATATATTGCTAAAGATAATATTAGATATACTAGGAAATTAACTGTAATATGCTGGCATTCTATAGAAAGTCATGTTTTTTCTGCCTCTGACTTTCCTCTTGTAGTATCAAACAACTTGGTAATGTGCTCTCTGATTTCTACCCTATCATGTTACCTGGTACTGTATTAAAAAGTTGTCACAAATTACCAGCAATAGCTACAATGCATTTTTAAGTAACAAAATGTGTTTTTCTTTTGCTTTTGAATCTTCATGATAAAAATTTCCATTTAATAATATCAGTGCAGTTCCTTGATTCTGAAGATAAAAACACAAGAAAAAATATTCTTTTTTAAATGATATTCATTTTCTCTATCTGATTTAAAATATTTATTGTTCCGTATTTATTTACCTGATTCTGCCTAGCTACAATGTTTGGATCACAGAGGAGATCATAATAAAAGAAATTTGACTGCATAATCTATTCCTTTGAGAGAAGGATAGCATAAGTAACAATAACAGCAATGACACAAATAAAAACTAACATTTATTGAGTGTTCCCTATTTGTGTCACAAAGTGCTTTCTATGCTTTATATTATTTAAAAGCTATTCCCTAGAGACTTCTTCTTCTGCATAAGTTACAGTCACAAGAGAACATCATTCTCACCCTAAATATAAGAACATGTTGAATAAACCAAAAAATCATTATTTAAAAAAAAATCATAGAGCTGGGAGATTTCTTCTACCAAAGAAACCTAAATGAAATAAATTCCAGAAAATGGAAGAAGAGCTGCTTTCATCCTTGGTAGAACAGCTGTAACAGGAGGAAGTCACCATAAATGGGGACAAGAAGAAACCAGAAAAATTTTATCAAATATTTAAAGACAAGTGTGGGCTAGCATGATGGCTAGAATCTCTAGAACCCCAGCCACAAATAAAGTCTGTACCTGCCATCCAACTCTCCCCATTTTGGCTAAGCTGACACCTTGAGGATATACCAACCATTATAGCCTAGTAACTATTACAGGAAAGAAAGAAGCATTATGCTCAGGAATAGTTAAGGCAAAATCTTGAATTTTCAAAATAGGTCTACATTATCTTCTGCCCTTTTAGCCCTGATCATTATTAGCAAGGAAGCAGTCAAGAGATGATCATTTTCTGAGGATGGCCACATTTAGTGTCAAATTGCCTTACCAAGGTACGTGCACCAGGAGGTGGTGAAAGAGAGTCAGTCAAAAATGTTTTTAAGCTGTTGTTGGAGAAGGGCAACTCAGTACTCAACAATACCAGATGCCTGTGGATGGTACGAAACACAGAACTTCCATCAAACAATTTGACTACTGCCCCACCAAGTTTGGCCTTTGTGACAAAAAGAACACCAATGTCAGAATGTAAATAGTTCAGAAGGCCAAAAACATGACACATTCGTTTCAAGGGTCACAACGGTATAGCCAGTCAGTTGATCTGACTGGACGACAAAACCATTCCTAAAAAACTTATGTGAAGGACCACCACTAGACCCAAGATGGAGTCAAAGGTCCTTCACCATGAGAAAAACAGGCCAACTTCTGCCAGGGGTGACAAGTTTGGCAGGCAGTGATGGCCTGTACATCATAAGCATATAGTACTGTATCTTTGGCCCAGTCTACGGTGGTGGATACATTAGCCACACCCAGTACAATGATGGATCCAGGTGGCCATGGTGGTGACCTGAGCAGTGTAGGCTTGATCAGCAATTTGATTCTAGTCACTCTCATGAAAAAACAGGCCCTTACTCTAAGCATCAATATGAGTGACCAAGACCTTCCAAATGGCAGCTGTGATTTGTTTCCACAGCTGTGGTCTCATTGAGGATGTGCCTTTAATCTGATATTCTGTAATCCTACCCAAGTGAGGCCACTGTCAATAGCCCACCACTCAGGAAAAATATAACATACTTGATCCTTTGGAGTACTGGCTAAAGCAGGGATTGGCTAATTTTTTATTTTTGTAAAGGGTGAATAGTAAATATTTTAGGTTTTATAAGCCACATACAATCTCTGGTGTGTATTCATTTTATTCCCACTGCTTTAAAAAGTGTAAAAAACATTCCCAGGCTCAAAGCAGCATAAACACAGGCTGCAGCCAGATTTGGCACATGGGCTGAAGTTTGCCAACTCCTGGTCTAAGGCAAAGAAAACAACTTTCAATTTAGCCTATTGTGCTAATCATAATCAGCCCTTACCACAATTGGTCTTTCAGAGTTGTCCTTGGAGCTGGAGAGTGGCTGCCACCCAGTGGACACCATCAGTTTTTCACTTAGCTGAATCATCAGTGAAACAGGCCCAAACATTTAAGGTAAACTCTGTATATGTAATCAGTCTAAGGGCTTTACCCAGAAGGTCAATTTAACATTATTTCCCAGCTGCAAACTTTGTTCAAATCTACCAGTTGAATTCAGGTACTTTTTCCCCTACCAAAATATGACCAAGGTGTCTAATAAGCACACATCAGGGGCTACAGTAATAGCCACAAATGATTACAAATGACACTCCCAGGTGTAACTGCAGGGAAGAGCAGGTAGCAAGAGAGAAAAAGGATGCTGGGGACACCAAGAGCTGTAGGTAGGCTTTTTCTCTCCTTTAGCTTCTCTCTCCACAGTTGGGTTCAAGCCCTGGGGTTGTTTCCTCCCTCATGTAACTTCCAATATATGGAAAGCACCCCAGCTCAGGGGACCTACATATCACTGCAGCTCTTTCCTTCAGTCTTTGGCACTTTTGGTAACACCTGTGGCCATCTTTTCCTCCTCACGTGGGACCAGGAAGGATGGTGAATTCAGCACCTGTATTCAACAGAGCCATAAAAATTTGAGTCCCTCCTCTCCTTCAGAGTTCCCAAGAGCACTTAGTTTTTCCTTTGAAGCATCTGAGGTCAAGGTACACAGGGAAGGTGGGATAAGAGGATGCAGACTGAGAAAGTGGCACAAAACAATAAACATGGCTTTGCATTTACTTTCAGTTTTGAGCAGCCAGTCCCATCGTTCAACCAAACCAACTTCTAATATTGTTCCTTCACCCAAAGGTCTATATCCTCACTGTTGACACAATTTATTTCATTTTGGGGGAACTGTTGATTCAGCAGCCAAGCAATATTGCCTCTGACTAGGGCCACAGGGCTTGCTACCACATTCTCAGGATAACCTTCCTTTTCCTCCCACACAGAAGAGAGTGAACAACCAAAGTACCATTTGGGCAGCTTGTTTGAATCCTGGAACTCACTGCTTAACCTCTAAACATCATCAATCGGTAGGACAATGGGGGAATTCCCTCCCCACCCAGCCTTCATGCTCAACACTTAGGTAAAGCATTGGTTATCAGGTCCCAGGGAATCTTCTCACATTTCTTAACCTAGCCAATGGGGGAATTTGTCCTCCCTCCCTAAAGCCACATGTCTATCAGCATCCGAATCCCTCATCAAAGCTACACAAAAACTACTAGAACTAATAAGTTTAGCAAGGTTACAGAATACAACGTCAATGTACCCAAAAAAACTGTTTCTATATACTATCAATGAACAAAGGGAAATTTTTTTTAAGTACCAACTACAAAAACATCCAAACTATGGAAATGTTAGGAATAAACGTCACAATAAATGTGAAAGACTTATACACTGAAACTACAAAACATTACCGAGAAAAATTAAAGATCTAAATAAATAAGACATATACCTTGTTTGTGGGTAAAAGACTCAATATTGTTAAAATGCCAATTGTTTCAAAATTGACCTATGTAGATTCCAGTCAAAAATCCAAGCAGCAGCTCAATATCAAAAAAACAAACAACCCAATCCACAAATGGGCAGAAGACCCAAATAGACAATTCTCCAAAGAAGATTTACAGATTGCCAACAAACACATGAAAACATGTTCAACATCTAGAGAAATGCAAATCAAAACTACAATAAGGTATCACCTCACACCACTATGAATGGCCATCATCAAAAAATCTACAATCAATAAATGCTGGAGAGGGTGTGGAGAAAAGGGAACCCTCTTGCACTGTTGGCAGGAATGTAAATTGATACAGCCACTATGGAGAACAGTATGGAGGTTCCTTAAAAAACTAAAAATAGAACTACCATATGACCCAGCAATCCCACTACTGGGCATATACCCTGAGAAAACCATAATTCAAAAAGATTCATGTATCACAATGTTCATTGCAGCTCTGTTTACAATAGCCAGGATATGGAAGCAACCTAAATTTCCATCAACAGATGAATGGATAAAAAAGGTGTGACACATATATACAATGGAATATTAGTCAGTCATAAAGAGAAAGGAAATTGAGTTATTTGTAGTGAGGTGGATAGACCTAGAGACTGTCATACAGAGTGAAGTAAGTCATGAAGAGAAAAATAAATACTGTATGCTAACACATATATATGGAATCTAAAAAAAAAAAAGAGTTTCTGAAGAACCTAGGGGCAGGACAAGAATAAAGATGCAGATGTAGAGAATGGACTTGAGAAGGGTAAGCTGGGATGAAGTGAGAGTGTGGCATGGACTTATATATACTACCAAATGTAAAATAGATAGCTAGTAGGAAGGAGCTGCATAGCACAGGGAGATCAGCTCGGTGCTTTTTAACCACCTAGAGGGGTGGGATAGGGATGGTGGGAGGGAGACGCAAGAGGGAGGAGTTATGGGAATATATATATATGTATAGCTGATTCATTTTGTTATAAAGCAGAAACTGACACACCATTGTAAAGCAGTTATACTCCAATAAAGATATTACCAAAAAAAATCCAAGCAGATTTTGTTGTAGAATTTGATAAACTGCTTTTGAAATTCATATGGAAATGCAAAAGATCTAGAATAGCCACAAAAAAATTTGGAAAAAGAACAAATTTGGAGGCTAACATTATCTGATTTCAAGAACTATCATAAAGATGCAGCTGTCAAACTAGGATGGTATTGGTGTAAAAACAGATAAATAGATCAAAGGAAGAGAAAAAAAGTCCAGAAACAGACCCTGACATAGGTGGAAATTTGTTTCTAGAAAAAGGTGAAAATGAAATTTAGTAGAGAAATGTCAGTCTTTTCATCAAATGATGCTGGGAAAATTGGACAAGCATACAGAAAAAAAAAAAAAAAAAAGAATTTCAATCCAAACCTCACATCATGTATAAAAATCATTTCATAATGGATCACAGACCTAAAGCTTTATTGTATAAATTCTACAAATAAACCTAAGATAATATTTGTGACTCTGATTTAGCAAAAGATTTCTTAGAATACCAAAACACAATCCATTAGAGAACAAACTGACAAATTGAATGTTATCATAATGTAACTATTTATTCTGAAATAATCACAGACTCACAGGAAGTTGCAAAAATACTAGAGTCCTGTGTTCCCTTAACCTAGTTTCCCCCAATGGTGATATGTTATATAGTACAACATCGAAGTTAGAAAAATTAACATTTGTACGTCACTGCTACCTAGTCTACAAACCTTATTATTTTCAACATGTATTCATTAGTGTATATAGTTACACGCAGTTTTATACCATTTATGGACTTGTTTAATTACTACCACAATCAAGATACAGAACAGTACCATAAACTACAAAATAACTTCTCATATTATCTCTTTGTATTAACACCTACATCCCACACCATGCTTGTCCCTGCTCCTGTGGCAACCACTAGTTTGTTCTTCATCTCAATTGATATTTTTTCTGGAGAATGTTATATAAATAGAATCATATAGGTTATAACCTCTTGACATTGACTTTCTTTACTAAGCCTAAAGTCCTTCAGGCCCATCCAGGTTGTTTCATGTTTCAATGGTTCATTCCTTTTTATTGCTGAGTACTATTCCATTCTTTGAAAGTACCAAAGTTTGTTCAAGAATTTAACCAATGAAGGACAGTCTCAATAAATTTCAAAGGACTGAAATTATACAAAGTATGTTCTCTGACCTCAAGAGCATTATATTTTAAAAAATCAATGATGATAATGTAACTAGAAAATTCCCCAAATAATGGAAAATTTAAGAATGTATTTCTAAATAATAATGCCATAGAAGAAATCACAAGAGAAAATATTTCAAATGATAAACATATCAAAAATTTCAGGAGATATCTAAAACAATTTATAGGAAAATTTATAGTTTTAAAGGCCTATGTTATAAAAGAAGAAAGTTTAAAATCGAAGATCTAAGTTTCTACCTTAAGAAGCTAGGGGATGGAGTGAGGAAGAGCAAACTAATCCCTAAGTAAATAGAAGAAAGGAAATAATAAAAGAACAGAAATCACTGAAATAGAAAATAGACAAACAATAGAGAAAAATTATATCAACAATTGGGGTCTTTGAAAGCATTAATAAAATTTATAACCTGTGCCAAGACTGAGAAAAAAACAACACACACATAATCAATATTAAGATTACAAGATTTGGGACTTCCCTGGTGGTGCAGTGGTTAAGAATCCACCTGCCAACGCAGGGGACATGGGTTCAGGCCCCAGTCCAGGAAGATCCCACATGCCACGGAGCCACTAAGCCCTGTGCCATCACTACTGAGCCTGCGCTCTAGAGCCTGCGAGGCACAACTACTGAGCCCATGTGCCACAACAACTGAAGCCTGTGTGCCTAGAGCCCATGGTCCACAACAAGAGAAGCCACCGCAATGAGAAGCCCGTACACCACAACAAAGAGTAGGCCCCGCTCCCCACAACTAGAGAAAGCCCACGCACAGCAATGTAGACCCAATACAGCCATAAATAAATAAATACATACATACATTTTATTTTTTTAAAAAATTAAAAGATTTGACATACATCATGAAAGATTATACAGACATTAAAAGATTAAGGGGATATTATGAACTATTGCTTGCTAATATACTTGAAAACTTAGATTAAATGGATCAATTCCATGAAAAACTACATCTTACCAAAACTGACACAAGAAGAAATAGAAAATTGGAATGGTACTCTCCCTAATTAAGAAATTTCCAGGGCTTCCCTGGTGGCGCAGTGGTTGAGAGTCCGCCTGCCAATGCAGGGGACACGGGTTCATGCCCCGGTCCGGGAAGATCCCACATGCCGCGGAGCAGCTAGGCCCGTGAGCCATGCACGTCCGGAGCCTGTGCTCCGCAATGGGAGAGGCCACAACAGTGAGAGGTCCATGTACCGCAAAAAAAAAAAAAGAGAAATTTCCACATACCCCATCCCATCTAAAACAACCATATACAAAACCTGCAAACCCAGATTCCAGCCACTGATGACTTTATTGGTAAATTCTATTAAATATTTAACTTCCCAATTTATTTTATAAGGCCAGCATAATCCTGACAACAAAATGACCAAGGACATCACAAGAAAACAAAAAACAGACACAGACCAGTACCCATCATGAGTATAGATGCAAACATCCCTTTTAAAAATAGAAAATAAATCCAGAAATATATAAAAAGGATGATACATCATGACCAACTGGGTTTATACCACAAACACAAAACTGGATTAACATTTTAAAACCTCTACACAGATCAATGAATATATAACCTCAATAGATACTGACCGAAAAAGCATTTGAAAAAATTCAACACAAATTCATGACTGAAAAAAGAAACTCTCATTAAACTAAGGATAAAAGTAAGCTTCCTCAGTCTAGTATAGGGCATCTAATAAAATCCAATAAATAAACCACATGCTTAAAATTCTCATAATATTAAAGTACTGAAGGCTTTCCCTCTAATAATTGGCAACAAAGCAAGGATATTCACTCTGACCACTTCTATTCAATATTGTACTGAAGATCCTAGACACTCTCGTAACACAGAAAAAGACAAACAAGAGTAATAAAGTTCTGAAAGAAAGAAATACCATTAGTATTATAAAAACTCTTCCAGAAAAGAAGTGAGCCCTTCCAATATAACCCTGATATCAAAATCAGACAAAAAAATAAGACAGGGCTTCCCTGGTGGCGCAGTGGTTGAGAGTCCACCTGCCGATGCAGGGGACGCGGGTTCATGCCCCTGGGAAGATCCCACATGCCACGGAGCGGCTAGGCCCGTGAGCCATGGCTGCTGAGCCTGTGCTCCGCAACGGGAGAGGCCACAACAGTGAGAGGCCCGCGTACCGAAAAAAAAATATATATATATATATATAAAAGACCTTTCTCATAATCATATTATAAAAATCCTAAATATTAGTATATTAAATCCAGTAATTACAAAATACACCTCAGCCAAGTTTACTGGAATTCAAGGTTGGTTTAATATTTTTAAAAAATCAATGTTACTTACTATACCAATATTTCTCTTTTAAGGGAGAAAAACATATGACCATCTCGCACTTGAAAAAAAATGTTTAAATAAAATTCAACATCCATTCATGTTAATAACTCTGAGCCAACTATCAATAGTTGTCTGATATCTACAACTAGTTATATCCTTGTCTGATATGTACAAAAAGCAAAACATTACACTTAATGATGAAATGTTAAAAACTTCCCCTTTCAAATTGGGAATGAGACAAAAATATTCATTATTATCACTTCTATTCAAAAATGAACTGGTGGTGCTAAACAGTACAATATGGCAAAAATATGCAAAGAATGTACAGTGAAACTATTAGAATTACTAAGCACATTTAGCAAGGTTGAAGGATGTAGGGTCAATATAAAAAATTAATTATAACAAAGATAAAGATTTTTTAAATGACACCACTTATGAAGGCATCGAAAATGTCACATAACTAGGTACCATATAATGAAAGGTATGCAAAATGTCCTCACCGAAAATTATGCAATTTAATTCAAAAAAATTAAAATATCTAAGTAAGTGAAGGGATACATCAAATTCATGAATTGGAACACTCAACATTTAAAGATGTACCTTCATTCATTTACATCTTAATTGAGGATAGTAAACAGTAATTTAATGATATATAGTAGGTTTCAAAGTGGGAATCAGGTGACAGCAATATGCTGTATAGTGATTAAGAGAATAGGCTTTGGAGTCAGTTAAGTCCGGGTTTAAAAATCTTGTTCTAGTACTTCCCACTCATTGGCTCTGGGACAAGTTACTTAACCTCAAAGAAGCTTGATGTCCAAAATTATTTGTTGGGAGAGACAATTAATTAACTATGAAAAGTTCATTTAATACTATACTATTTTTATTGCCCATGGTCTCAAAACTTGTAAGTGGAAGAGGTGAGCTTTGAATCTAGGCAATCTGGATCCAAAGTTTTTGCACTTAACAACAAGGCTATATAGTACCTCTGAAAAATACTAGTTTGGCTAATACAAAGGTGAATTATATACTGCCATCAAAAAGTTTCCAGCTGGGAGAGGAAGGAAAGATAAGATATGAAAAAATAACTACAGCAAGTAAGAACCAAATGAACACAACAGTGGTTAAAATTAAGGACTGATAATACCAAATATTAGTGAGTATATGAAACAACTGAACTCTTATGCATTGTTGGTGGAAATTTTAAATGGTACAATTACTTTGGAAAAAGGTTTGGCAGTATCTTATAAAGTTGAAGACACTATTTGACCCAGTAATCCTAGTTATAAATATTTACCCAAGACCAATGAAAACATACATAGTCGATTTTCATTATTCAAAGAATCCGTATTTGTGAATTCACCTACTCACTAAAACTCATTTGTAACCCAATAAACAACATTTATAGCACTCTCATAACAATTTGTGGACATGTGCAGAATGGAGAAAAATTTGAATTGCCTGACACAAACACTGTCAGCTCAAGTGGAACAAGGCAACACTCTGCCTTGTTTTAACTCTCATAGTGTAAACGAGCATCCTTTTTGTGGTCTCTTTAGTGCCATGTTTTTCAAGTTATTTTGCTTTTTGTTGGTGATGCTGCAGTTCAGAATGTCCCCCTATCATAGTGCTGAAGTGTTCTCTAGTATTCCTAAGTGCAAGAAGGCTATGATGTGCCTTAAGGTGCAAGTACGAGTATTATATAAGCTTCATTCAGGCATAAGTTATAGTGCTGCTGGACGTTAGTTCAGTGTTTCTTTGTTTTTATTGGGGTATAGTTGTTTTACAATGTTGTGTTAGTTTCTACTGTAGAATTCAGTGCTAATGAATCAACAGAATATGTTAAATAACATGTCTTTAAACAGAAACATACATAAAAGGTTATATATTCATCAGTTGACAAAAATGTTGTGATCAGAAGCTCACAGGAACCTAACCCTGTACTTCCCCTAGAAGAAATGGTTTAGTATTAGCTAGTTCAATGTTCACAGTGACTTTATAAAACATAACTACCACAAATAAGGAGAATCAACTATATCCATAAAAAGACATATGCAAATATCCATCGCAGCTGTACTCACAACAGCCAAAAACTGAACCTAACCCAAATGTCCATTAACCAAACAGATAAATAAATCATGGGATAGTCATACAAAGGAATAGTACTCAGCAATAAAATGGAATAAAAAGGAATAAATATCAGAAAAGTTATGCTGAACAAAAGAAGCCTTACACAAAGAGTATAATTCCATTTACGTGGAAAGAATAAGAAACGTACAACAAATATATGGTGAAAAAATTAAAGTGCTTGCTTCAGTGTGTGAGGACTGACTGAAAAGTGGCAGGCGAAACTTCCTGGAAAGATGGAAACATTCTGTATTATGAAAGGGGAAGAGTTTCATGTATGCACATAATTGTCAACACTATACAGCTAACATTTGTGAATTTTAATATATATAAATTATCTCAAATAATTAACAATAACTGAGTGGAAGGTGGAAAGTGGAGGAACATATAAATGAAACAAGAAAGTCATAATGCTAACTGCTCTATCTGGGTGATGAGTACACAGGGGTATATCATACTGTTTTTTGTATATTCCCTAAATTTTCCAAAATGAAAAGTTTAAAAAATAATAGGAGAAGGAGCAAGTATGTAGACAAATTACAGGAGAGAAAATGAGATTTATAAAAGTGAAACAGTTAAAGTGATTACTTGATTTGAAGGCCTTCATGGAAAAGTCATTAGAACTGGGCATATTTGGTATATCTTTCTGGACAGGCAAAGGCAGGCAAATGCATGAAGTGGACACTGAAAACAGTGTAAACAAAATCATAAAAGTACTATTAGTGTTGGGCTATTTAGGGAACAGTTTGGCTTAAGTATAAGGTCAAAAGAAAACAATAATGAGAGACACCTGAAAAAGTAGATAGATGATGAAATCATCAAAACTGCCTAAAATGTTGGGCCACAGAAAACACACTGGGCAACAGGAAATCATTTTGCACATTCAAGTTTGGAAACAACATGATTAGAGCTAAACTTTGGAAACTTTAATCTAGCAGTAATATGAAGAACAGTATGGATGCATTACTATGTCCCTATGAGAGACAATAATGCTCTAACAGGGCAATGACTGGAAGAACAGGGAACCAAGGACACAGGCATTTGAATTGGTAATTGATGGCTAAGATTTTCAAAAGAACAAATATCAAGTTATACATCTTTAAAGCGGTTTAAGCACTGAGATTCTTCTCTTTAGCACAATATAATATTGAGAACACTAACCAAATGAAAACAGAATATGTTGAAGTCTGATGCCAATTTCCTCAAGATTTACAACGGGAAGTGTTAATTTACAACTAGCAGTATCAATCCAATTAATGTTGGAATTTCAGTTTAGTATGTTGTTTTTAAAAATAGCCTTGTTATGGAACTACTATAAAAGTACAAGCAGGGATTCCAGATTGGCAACAAAGTACTCCAAATAGCAATGAGTATACTCTCTATGCTTTGTTGCCTTTACAGAAATGGTGTCAAAACAAAAAGAATATATTGGTGATAAAGGCATCTTATCCAATAAAGTTCTTTATCACAGCCCTCTTCACCACCACCAATGGCTTTAGCATAAAAATAATGCTTTACATTCAAATGAATAAACCTTAGTCAACAGAAATAACCACTGCTCTCATGTAACTTCTAAGGGAAAAAAAAAGGAAACATAACCAAATTACTAGTAAAAAATCACCCTGCATATCCCTGAACTCTATTAGTTCCCTATCTGGAAAATTTCTGTTCAAGGTTAAATTCATAACCATTAAATCTGTTTTTATTATTTGAAGGGCTTTATAAGGACAAATAACTATTGTCCATCCTACTGACAACAAAAAATATTAGCTTACAATTAACGAATAGTTTTAAATTAGACATAAGCACTTCTGAGTACAAATGTAGCCACAGAATTGGAATAATTTTCTGAAGCAAACAGTAAAATCTGTTTTTCTGAAATATTTTTTAAAAAGACATGTAAAATTATATTTTAATTATACTCCAATTATAGCCAGAAACAAAACTTCATTTAATGGATATCCTATAACCTAGTGTCTACAAAGTAACTGTTTTAATATTCTTAATATTAAATCTTTAACATTAAGTTGCGCTTGTGGGTGTATATTTACACCTGAATACACACACACAAATATATGCATAGATATTATATTCAGTAAATTTTTAAACTTGCGCTAATGGAGATAATCTACAAGACTAACTAACCATAAGCTTCAGAAATGAGAGTAGAAGGAAGAAAACAGTATTAGGTGACATACATTCCTGTTGTATATGTTTGCAAATATAGATGCTAGAGCCAGAGTTCCTATGTTCTAATAGTGATTCTACCATTTATATTTTGCATAAACTCTGGCAAAATCTCTAAAAATCAGAATTCGTCTATAAAATAGGAAGAAATACTACCTTAGCTTCATGTGATATTGTGAGAATTAAATGAGATAATCCAATTAAAGTGCTTAGTCTCACATATTGACTAATATGGAAACAAAGTGTTCATACCTTAAGTTTTTGACAACTAATGCATTCACAGGATATCACAGAGGTATATTTTATCACAGTGGACAACGTACAGTTGACTGTACATAAAGGACAGTGGAATATTCTCAGGGAATATTAACATTAATGATAAGATGTGTTATCAACTTGTCAGACATGAAGAAATACAAGCTTCCTTCTTTACATTTAAAAGTTTCAGATTTAAGAAAATATAAGATTCCTTCATACTCTACAACTGATGGGTAAAAATAGAAAAATGAAAATAAAGAATATTTTACCTTAGACAAAAGTGACCTAATTTATATCAAATATTTGTTGACTACATACTACCAAGATAGATATTTAAAGACATAATTGGAAAATATTTAAGATAAAATAGAAGCATAGCTGCAAGACATAATACATGATTTAAAACCCCATTCCATTCATCCTAAAAAATAGTAATAGTGTATAAAAATTATGCATAATAATGCTCAGCATAGCACTGCTCATACTACTGAAAACTGGATATAATTAATGTCCAACTGCTAAAGATTATATTATGACATTCGTATTCAATAGAAAGTTATATAACCATTTAAATGATTCTGTGCTGAATTTTTAATAGCATGGGAAATGTTCATAAAGCTGAAAAAACCAAGGAACAAAACAGTTCTTAGAGTTTGATTCAAAGTTTGCAAAATACACAGAGAAAATAAAATTGGAAGGAAAAACATCAAAATGTTATGACTATTTCTGGATAGAGGGGTTACAGGAATTTTTAATTTTCTTCTTTGTGTATCTTGCATTTCTCAAATTTTATTATTTTATAAATTAAAAGTCAGAATTTTTAGAAATCCTATTCTTTTAGTTTTTACCGACATAAATTTCCTACAAGGATTTCATAGCCTATGAGATTCACAACAGAATCCCATGTTTTCAAAACAATTTTTTCAATTTTCTTTGGTGAAATACCTGCTCAATGATCCCCATTTCAGCCTCATGAGCCTGTTGTAACAGAAACAAACTGAACACTGGATCAAAAACCAATTTCTTGGGGGACAAAAAAAATTTGACCAAGAACAAAGACTAAGTAGTCTATAACTCTTATTTCAAAATGTTCAATTTTATTGGCTAAGGCCAATTGGCTAAGGCCTTTGTGATCCTTAAACTTCATTTTCCAACTATCCTCCCTAAAATATGTGAGCCCAAGAAGCTTGCAAGTCATATTAAAATGTTCTATTTTCTTTATTTTGGTAGTAATTTGTCTTTCTGACCTTAAATTTTACCTATTAGTTAAGTAAATTAAATAGTTTTATCAGCATTAAGTGCTTATTACTATAGGCATTAAGATGGAATTGGAGTAACTTCTAAACTTCCTTCACTAACTTAAGATTTTATGAAGATTTAAGTAACAAGTAAACATTTCTAATTATATGTGCCACTTCTAATTATATTAGTCACAAAGGGTTTGGAAGTATTCATTAACATTAATATTAACATTTCCTGTGAGCTTTCTATGTGATAAGAACTTTGCTAGGCATTAGGAATGTAGAAGATGAAAAGCCACAATTCTTGCCTCAACTAGTTCATACTCCAGCAGACTTCTACATATACCACCTACTATGAATCAACTGAATTATAAGAACCCAGTTCTAAGAAGGTAATCACAATTTTGCCTATTAAAACATTTGGTTTAAAAGAGATCCTAAAAAATTCTCCTCTTAATTTTCTGGATTTTACGATGTATTTAAAAGGTATGGTCTAGGGCTTCCCTGGTGGCGTGGTGGTTGAGAGTCTGCCTGCCGCTGCAGGGGACACAGGTTCGTGCCCCGGTCCGGGAAGATCCCACATGCCACGGAGCCATGGCCGCTTAGCCTGCGCGTCCGGAGCCTGTGCTCCACAACGGGAGAGGCCACAACAGTGAAAGGCCCATGTAACGCAAAAAAAAAAAATAAAAAATAAAAGGTATGGTCTAATAAGATGTAGCTGAAGAAGACAATGAGTCTAGTATTTAAAAGGTAATATATGAGGGGGAAAAACCTCTGTACTTTAGCAATTTTTAATAATTACTTTAATTTTTTTGTTTGTTTTACTCTGCCACAAAACACTCACTCTTTGCAGTCCTACTTGGAAATGCCGATTGGTTTCAGCCAATGTTTCTCCGTCTAGCTAATGTTTCTCCATCTTCCATTAATAAGAAACTCATGCATTTACGTTAAAACTGCCATGGGGGCTTCCCTGGCAGCGCAGTGGTTGAGAGTCCGCCTGCCGATGCATGGGACACGGGTTCGTGCCCCGGTCCGGGAGGATCCCACATGCCTCGGAGCGGCTGGGCCCGTGAGCCACGGCCGCTGAGCCTGCGCGTCCGGAGCCTATGCTCCGCAACGGGAGAGGCCACAACAGTGAGAGGCCTGCGTACCGCCAAAAAGAAACAAAAAACAAAAAAAAACACTGCCATGTTCCTCTTCCAATTAAGGGCATTACTGTCATATTTTCTGACATTACAAGAACAGAAGAAAAAGAGATAGTAATTGAAAAAGGGTCACAGTGATAACATGAATCCTGAAAATTAAGAACCTGACCCTCCACTATCACTTCCCTATTCCAGCAATACTAGAACCAGCCATTATGTAACAAATGAGCACATTCTGAATTTAAGTAATCTCTTCCATCCTCACAAGCCCATTTAGTGCAATTTTATTGATTTTTCAAGGCTTAGTTTAGATACTATCAGCTACATAAAACCCTTCCAAGATCTCTGAAATAATCTTTCCTCTGAATACTTATTATATTTTGGTGGTATTACCCTTAGGCTACTTAACAAAAATTACTTTGAATTTAGTTATTTTAGCAAAACACCCTATTAACCCTTTTAGACAGAAAGGGCCCCTAAGGACAGGTACTATGTCATGGTATCAGTCCTATTGTTTTAGTAGTGTCCTAAGTTCATCACTCGCTGATTGTGTAACACTAAAAAAGCTACTTAACCTCTTTGTTGCAGAGCACATCACCTACCATAGTGAAATCTACCTCACAGGACTGCTGTGATGAATAAATGAATGAATACATATTAAATGCATAGAAGCACAGTCACTCCTCATTATTCATAGACTCAGTATTTGTGAATTCGCCTACTCACTAAAATTTATTTGTAAGCCCAACATCAATACTTGCTGTACTTCTGCGATTCTGCAGAAATATGCAGAACCGAGAAAAACTTGAGTCGACTCACATGACCTCAGCTGAGTTCGAACAAGGTGATACTCTTGTTTCAGTTCACATACTGTAAACAAGTATCCTTTACACAGTCTATTTAGTGCCATATTTTTGTGCTTTCTGTTGGTGATTCATTATTCAGAATGGCCCCCTTGCATAGTGCTGAAGTGCTGTTTAGTGTTCTGAAGTGCAAGAAGGTTGTGATACACTTTAAGGAGAAAAATATGTGTGTTAGATAAGCTTCATTCAGGCACAGGTCATAATACTGTTGGACATGAATTCAACATGAATGAATCAATTACATATTAAATAACGTGTCTTTAAACAGAAACACACATAAACGGAGGTTATATGTATTGATCAGTTGACCAAAATGTTGTGATGAGAGACTTTCAGGAACCTATCCCTGTAATTCCTCCAGGAGCAATGGTTCAGTATCTACTAAGTCAGTATATGTGGCATCTTTATAAAAGTACAAAATACTGCAAGTTAATGAGAATCTTAGAACACTGACAAATACATAGTGAGAAATCAGTATCTATTAATTACCATTAATACTTTATTGTTATTTAGCACATAGTAGGTACTCAAACCTCTGTTGAATTACTGCCTGAATAAAATCAAAGTAAGCACCAGATAGAAAAAAATTTCCAAATTATTTTTATAAAACAAGTATGACATTGATGCCAAAACTTGACAAAAACTACAGAAAGAATATTACAGATCAATCACACATATGAAAAACAATGTACAAGTCTTAAGATATTAGGGAAAAAAATCCAAAACACTAGAAAAAATCATAAAGAAGTGAGGTATACTCCAGAGATTCAAGTGTACTTCAATATTCAAAAATCCATTCATAAAATCTATCATATTAACAAAAACAAGCAGAAATTTTAAATATTCATCCTTATAACTGCTGAAAACTCAAGTAACAAAATTCAACACGATTCATGTACAAAAAATAAAAAAAGTTTAAAATAGAAATTAAGAGATATTTTCTTAACCTGAATATGTGTGTGTGTGTGTGTGTGTGTGTGTGTGTGTGTGTGTGTGTCTAAAGATCCAGCATCTTATTTAACGGAAAGTGCTAGACACTTTTTTCACTCAAATAAGGAACAAGGATGTCCATTATCACCTCTATTATTTAACATTTATTGGTAGTGTTAAACAATACAATTAGAGAAAACATCAGAGGCAAAAAAAGGAAAAAAACACATAAAGCAATCTCTATTTAGAGCAATCTATACTTATGGTATAATTTATTACATCGTAAAAATGCAAAAATAATCAACAGAAATCTATAACAAATCACAAGAGAATTAGTAAATAAGATGTAAAATTAACAAATAGGAAGTATATAATTTCATATATACCTTCTCCCAAAAAACTACTTAGATAAAAAAAATGAAGAGAAGACTCTGCCTATAATGAAAATAATAAAATAAAATACAAAGGCATATATACAGCAGAGAAATAAGTGAACTCAGAGTAAGGAAGAAAAAGTTTAAAAACTTCCACCCAATGAAAGATTTAAAAATAACTATTACAGAAAAGCAATGAACACCCTTAGCAGATTAAACTCCTTAAAACTACTTTCCACTAAAAAGAGTTTCTTTAAGTAAGGAAAGAAAATGCACAAAATGAGCTGAGGAAATGTTATACATGAAAGTAAGGCAACTATCAAAGATTCATACCTCAAAAGCTTCTTAAGCTCAACATATACAAAACTATACTAATGGCCTTCCCTATTAGAGTGTTTAGCTAAAGATCACATAAACTACAGGGTTGGATAAAATGACCACTGAGTTTCTTTCCATTTCTTTATTTTGCTTTTGGCTTTTAGGTGTGGAAATCAGGAAGAAGGAGCACTGTATCCTTTGGCTAAGAACATTCATCCAAAGTAAGACTGTTGGGTTCACTAGACATATAACCATGAGCAAGTTAATTAATGTCTTTGGCAGAGTCTCAGTATTCTTACATGTAAGAAAGGGCAGTTGTTAGGATTCAATGAGACAATACAAGCAAATTACTTACCACAGTACTTAGCACAATAAGGAGAGACTACAAAGAATAAAAAAGCAATAACACTTAAAAAGAATATGGCTAAGAGTTTTCCACAACAGATCAAGGACTTGAACCTGCAGATACAGGAAGAACAAATAATGACAAATATAAATCCATACTATACATAATCCAGATATATTACACAGAAACTGTAATACAAAAAAAAAAGAGATCTTTAAAACAGCCCAAGTAAAAGGACAGTTCACTAACAAAGGAATAACAATTAGATTGATGAAAGACTTCTTAATAGCTCAAATGAAGCTAGAAGATAAATGTAATAATAACTTCAAAATGTTAAGAGAAAATAACTACCAACCTAAACTGGTAATGGTATACCTTGGTGAGAGGGGAAAAATCTTTCCCCAAGAGCAAGACCAAAACAAAGACATTTTCAGATATATAATAAATGAGCTTGTCAAGCTTTCAAAAAAGAATTTCTCTTTATGGCTGAGTAATATTCCATTGTATACATGTGCCACATCTTCTTTATCCATTCATCCGATGATGGGCACTTAGGTTTTTTCCATCTCCAGGCTATTGTAAATAGAGCTGCAATGAACATTTTGGTACATGACTCTTTTTGAATTTTGGTTTTCTCAGGGTATATGCCCAGTAGTGGGATTGCTGGGTCATACGGTAGTTCTATTTGTAGTTTTTTAAGGAACCTCCATACTGTTCTCCATAGTGGCTGAACCAATTCACATTCCCACCAGCAGTGCAAGAGTGTTCCCTTTTCTCCACACCCTCTCCAGCATTTATTGTTTCTAGATTTTTTGATGATGGCCATTCTGACTGGTGTGAGATGATATCTCATTGTAGTTTTGATTTGCATTTCTCTAATGATTAATGATGTTGAGCATTCTTTCATGTGTTTGTTGGCAGTCTGTTGTAATGAGGTGGATAGACCTAGAGTCTGTCATACAGAGTGAAGTAAGTCAGAAAGAAAAAGACAAATACCGTATGCTAACACATATATATGGAATTTCAGGAAAAAAAAATGTCATGAAGAACCTAGGGGTAAGACAGGAATAAAGACGTAGACCTACTGGAGAACGGACTTGAGGATATGGGTAGGGGGAAGGGTGAGCTGTGACAGGGCGAGAGAGAGTCATGGACATATATACACTAACAAACGTAGTAAGGTAGATAGCTAGTGGGAAGCAGCCGCATGGCACAGGGATATTGGCTCGGTGCTTTGTGACAGCCTGGAGGAGTGGGATAGGGAGGGTGGGAGGGAGGGAGACGCAAGAGGGAAGACATATGAGAACATATGTATATGTATAACTGATTCACTTTGTTATAAAGCAGAAACTAACACACCATTGTAAAGCAATTATACCCCAATAAAGATGTTAAAAAAAAAAAGAATTTCTCAATAAAGCATGCCAAAGAAGAGGAAATGTGTCCTTAAAAGAAAGCTATAAGAAGTGAATAAAAATGATGATCAAAAAACTTATGGGCTTCTGTGGTGGCACAGTGGTTGGGAATCCGCCTGTCAGTGCAACGGACATGGGTTCAAGCCCTAGTCCGGAAGGATCACATGTGTTGCGGAGCAACTGGGCCTGTGCGCCACAACTACTGAAGCCCATGCGCCTGGAGCCTGTGCTCCGCAACAAGAGAAGCCACAGCTATAAGCCCGCGCACCACAGTGAAGAGTGGCTCCCACTCGCTGCAACTAGAGAAAAGCCCGCATGCAGCAACGAAAACCCAATGCAGACAAAAATAAATAAAATTAAATGAATAAATTTATTTAAAAAACTTGTTTAATGTAAAGGCAAACCTAAACAAACACAGAATAAAACAACAGTATATATAAAAGAATTTTAAAACTGGTCAAAAATGAATGAATACGTGTCTAAGACAGTGCTTGCTAACAAATGTTCAAAAAAGATTTTTTAAAGAAAGAATGAAATACTACAGAAAACTGAAAAGGATAAAGAAATGTAGCCAAAATCAGATCTAATATAATAGGCCACTGTAATAAAGAAAAAAACAACATGATCATCACAATTGATGCACAAAAAGCATCTGACAAAATCCAACACCCTTTCATGACAAACACACTCAACAAACCAGGTATAGCAAGGAACTTACACAACATGAAAACAGCATTTACGAGAAACACAGTTAACATCATTCTCAATGATAAAAGAGTTAAAGCTTTCCCTGTAAAATCAGGAACAAGAAAAAGAAAGCCTACTTTCATGACTTATACTGAACATTGTCCTAGAAGTTTTAGCAAGAGCAGCTAGGCAAGAAAAATAAAAGGCATCCCAGTTGAAAGGGAAGAACTAAAATACTATCTATATTTGTGGAAACATGATCATGTACACAGAAAACACATAGGAATTCACTATAAAATTATTAGAATAAATTCAGCAAGATTGCAGGATACAAAATCAATATACCAAAATATACAGTATTTCTATACACTAGCAATGAATAATCCAAAAGTGAAATTTAGTAGACAATTCTATTAACAATAGCATCAAAAAGAAAAAAAACCCTAATCAAATCTTAGGGTTTTGGGTTTTTTTTAAGTACAAGACTTGGGCACTGAAAACTACAAAACGTTTTTTAAAGAAATTAAATAAGATTTAACTACATGGAAAGCCATTGCACAATCATGAACTGACTCACTACTGTTAAGACAGTAATATAATCCAAATGCTCTACAGATTCCGTACAATCCCTATCAAAATCATAATGGCCTTTTCTGAAAAATGTAAAAGTTTATCCTAAAATTCCTAGAAATTGCAAGTAACTCTGAATAGTCAAAACAATCTTGAAACAGATGAACAAAGTTGGAGGATTCACACTACCTCATTTCAAAACTTACTGCAAAGCTACAGGAATCAAAATCGTATGTTATTGGCATAAGGATAAATATAAGGATCAATGGAACAGAATTCTGAGTTCAGAAATAAAACTATACATCTATGGTCAAGTGGTTTTTGACAATAGTGCCAAATCATTCAATGGGGAAAGAATACTGTCTTCAAACAATGGTGCTATTACAACTGGATATCCCCATGCAAAATAATGAAGTTGGACCCCTACCTCACATTATATTCAAAAATTAACTCTAAAGGGATCATAGACCAAACTGTAAGAGATAAAGCTTTAAAACTGTTAAAAGGAAACACAGGAGTAAATCTTCATGAACTTGTATCAGGCAACAGTTACTTAAATAGGACACCACAAGCACAAGCTATAAAAGAAGAAAATAGACAAATTGGACATCGTCAAAATTTTAACATGTTATGCTTCAAAGGATATCATCAAGAAAATGAAAAGACAACCTACAGAATGAAAGAAAAATTTTACAAATCATATATATGAGGGATATGAACTCTTACAATTCAGCAGCAACAACAAAAAAGCAACTTAAAAATGGGCAGAGGATTAACTAAAAATACATCATAGATCTAAATATATAACATGAAACTATAAATATAAAACTCCTAGAAGATACATAGGAGAAGAACTCTTAAAATTCAAAAATAAAAAAAAAAAATCCAACTAAAATATGGGCTAAAGATCTTAATGGACACCTAACCAAAGAAAATATACAAGTGGCAAATAAGCATGTGAAAAGATGCTCAACATCTTATGTCATTAGGGAGATGCAAAATGAAATGACAGAGAGACACCACTACACTCCTATTAGAATGGCCAAAATCTCAAACAGTGACCCTACCAAATGCTGGCAAGTATGTGGACCAAAAGGAACTTTCATTCATTACTTGTGGGAATGGAAAATGGTACAGCCACTTTGGAAGGCGGTTTGGCAGTTTCCTACAAAAGTAAACATACTCTTACCATACAATCCAGTAATTGCACTCCCTGGTATTTACCCAAACAAGCTGAAAATGTATACCTACACAAAAACCTGCACACAAATGATTATAGCACCTTCTTCATAACTGCCAAAACTGGGATGCAACCAAGATGTCCTTCAATAAGTGAATGGACAAACTGTGGTACATCCAGACAACGGAATATTACTTAGTGCTAAAAATAAATGAGCCACCAAGCCATGAAAAAACATGGAGGAAATTTAAATGCATATTACTAAGTGAAAGGAGACAATCTGAAATGGCTAAACACTGTATGATTCCACTACATGACATTCTGGAAAAGGCAAAACTGTACTGACAGTAAAAGGATCAATGGTTGCCAGAGACTATGGGAGAGAGGAACAAGTAGGCAGAGTGTAGAGGGTGAAACTACTCGGTAGGATTTTATAATGGTAAATACATGTGTTAGACATTTGTCAAAACCCATACAAAATATGACACCAAGAGTAAACCCTGGAAGATGGCGGAAGAGTAAGACGCGGAGATCACCTTCCTCTCCACAGATACACCAGAAATACATCTACGCGTGGAACAACTCCTACGGAGCACCTACTGAACACTGGCAGAAGACCTCAGACCTCCCAAAAGGCAAGGAACCCCCCACGTACCTGGTTAGGGCAAAAGAAAAAACTAAACAGAGACAAAAGAATAGGGACGGGTCCTGCACCAGCGGGAGAGAGCTGTGAAGGAGGAAAAGTGTCCACACACTAGGAGCCCCTTCGCGGGTGGAGACTTCGGGAGGCGGAGTGGGGGAGCTTGGGAGCCGCGGAGGAGAGCACAGCAACAGGGGTGCGGAGGGCAAAGCGGAGAGATTCCAGCGCAGAGGATCGGGCCGACCGGCACTCACCAGCCGAGAGGCTTGTCTGCTCGCCCGCCGGGGCGGGCGGGACTGGGAGCTGAGGCTCCGGCTTTTGTCGGAGCGCCGGGAGAGGACTGAGGTTGGCGGCGTGAACACAGCCTGCAGGGCGTTGGTGCGCCGCGGCTGGCTGGGAGAGAGTCTGGGGAGGGGTCTGGACCTGCCGAAGAGGCAAGAGACTTTTACGTCCCTCTTTGTTTCCTGGTGCACGAGGAGGGGGGATTGGGAACGCTGCTTGGGAGAGCTCCGGAGACGGGCGCGAGCCGCGGCTAAGAGTGCAGAGCCCAGAGACGGACATGGGACGCTAAGGCCGCTGCTGCCGCCGCCAGGAGGCCTGTGTGCGAGCGCAGGTCACTAGCCACACGCCCTTCCGGGGAGCCTGTGCAGCCCGCCGCTGCCGGGGTCCCGGGATCCGGGGACGGCTCCCCCGGGAGAGCGCACGGCGCGCCTCAGGCTGCAGCGTCACGCCGGCCTCTGCCGCTGCAGGCCCGCCCCGCACTCCGTGACCCTCCCTAGCCCCCGGCCTGGGTGAGCCAGAGCCTCCGAATCAGCGGCTCCTTTAACCCCGTCCTGTCTGAGCAAAGAACAGACGCCCTCCGGCGACCTACACGCACAGGCGGGGCCAAATCCAAAGCTGAGCCCCTGGGAACTGTGAGAACAAAGAAGAGAAAGGGAAAGCTCTTCCAGCAGCCTCAGAAGCAGCGGATTAAAGCCCCACAATCAACTTGATATACCCTGCATCTGTGGAATACCTGAATAGACAACGAATCATCCCAAATTAAGGAGCCCTGTGGATGAAAGGCTCTTGGTGCTGCAGCCAGGACTCAGTGCTGTGCCTCTGAGGTGGGAGAGCCAACTTCAGGACACTGGTCCACAAGAGGCCTCCCAGCTGCACATAATATCAAACAGCAAAAATCTCCGAGAGATCTCCATCTCAACGCCAGCACCCAGCTTCACTCAACGACCAGCAAGCTACAGTGCTGGACATCCTATGCCAAACAACTAGCAAGACAGGAACACAACCCCACCCATTAGCAGAGAGGCTGCCCAAAATCATAATAAGTCTACAGACACCCCAAAACACACCACCAGACGTGGACCTGCCCACCAGAAAGACAAGATCCAGCCTCATACACCAGAACACAGGCACTAGTACCCTCCACCAGGAAGCCTACACAACCCACTGAACCAACCTTAGCCACTGGGGACAGACTCAAAAAACAACAGGAACTACGAACCTTCAGCCTGCAAAAAAAAAAAAAAAAGGAGACCCCAAACACAGTAAGATAAGCAAAATGAAAAGACAGAAAAACACACAGCAGATGAAGGAGCAAGATAAAAACCCACCAGACCTAACAAATGAAGAGGAAATAGGCAGTCTACCTGAAAAAGAATTCAGAATAATGATAGTAAGGTTGATCCGAAATCTTGGAGATAGAATGGACAATAGAATGGACAAATTGCAAGAATCAGTTAACAAGGACCTAGAAGAACTAAAGATGAAGCAAGCAACAATGAACAACACAATAAATGAAATTAAAAGTACTCTAGATGGGATCAATAGCAGAATAACTGAGGCAGAAAAACGGATAAGTGACCTGGAAGATAAAATAGTGGAAATAACTACTGCAGAGCAGAATAAAGAAAAAAGAATGAAAAGAACTGAGGACAGTCTCAGAGACCTCTGGGACAACATTAAACGCACCAACATTCGAATTATAGGGGTTCCAGAAGAAGAAGAGAAAAAGAAAGGGACTGAGAAAATATTTGAAGAGATTATAGTTGAAAACTTCCCTAATATGGGAAAGGAAATAGTTAATCAAGTCCAGGAAGCACAGAGAGTCCCATACAGGATAAATCCAAGGAGAAATACGCCAAGACACATATTAATCAAACTGTCAAAAATTAAATACAAAGAAAACATATTAAAAGCAGCAAGGGAAAAACAACAAATAACACACAAGGGAATCCCCATAAGGTTAACAGCTGATCTTTCAGCAGAAACTCTGCAAGCCAGAAGGGAGTGGCAGGACATATTGAAAGTGTTGAAGGAGAAAAACCTGCAACCAAGATTACTCTACCCAGCAAGGATCTCATTCAGATTTGATGGAGAAATTAAAACCTTTACAGACAAGCAAAAGCTGAGAGAGTTCAGCACCACCAAACCAGCTCTACAACAACTGCTAAAGGAACTTCTCTAGGCAAGAAACACAAAAGAAGGAAAGGACCTACAATAACAAACCCAAAACAATGAAGAAAATGGGAATAAGAACACACATATCGATAATTACCTTAAATGTCAATGGACTAAATGCTCCCACCAAAAGACACAGATTGGCTGAATGGATACAAAAACAAGACCCATATATTTGCTGTCTACAAGAGACCCACTTCAGACCTAGAGACACATACAGACTGAAAGTAAGGGGATGGAAAAAGGTATTTCATGCAAGTGGAAACCAAAAGAAAGCTGGAGTAGCAATTCTCATATCAGACAAAATAGACTTTAAAACAAAGACTATTAGAAGAGACAAAGAAGGACACTACATAATGATCAAGGGATCAATCCAAGAGGAAGATATAACAATTGTAAATATTTATGCACCCAACATAGGTGCACCTCAATACATAAGGCAAATACTGACAACCATAAAAGGGGAAATCGACAGTAACACATTCATAGTAGGGGACTTTAACACCCCACTTTCACCAATGGACAGATCATCCAAAATGAAAATAAATAAGGAAACACAAGCTTTAAATGATACATTAAACGAGATGGAGTTAATTGATATTTATAGGACATTCCATCCAAAAACAACAGAATACACATTTTTCTCAAGTGCTCATGGAACATTCTCCAGGATAGATCATATCTTGGGTCACAAATCAAGCCTTGGTAAATTTAAGAAAATTGAAATTGTATCAAGTATCTTTTCTGACCACAACACCATGAGACTAGATATCAATTACAGGAAAAGATCTGTAAAAAATACAAACACATGGAGGCTAAACAATACACTACTTAATAATGAAGATATCACTGAAGAAATCAAAGAGGAAATCAAAAAATACCTAGAAACAAATGACAATGGAGACACAACGACCCAAAACCTGTGGGATGCAGCAAAAGCAGTTCTAAGGGGGAAGTTTATAGCAATACAAGCCCACCTTAAGAAGCAGGAAGCATCTCGAATAAACAACCTAACCTTGCACCTCAAGCAATTAGAGAAAGAAGAACAAAAAAACCCCAAAGCTAGCAGAAGGAAAGAAATCATAAAAATCAGATCAGAAATAAATGAAAAAGAAATGAAGGAAACAATAGCAAAGATCAATAAAAGTAAAAGCTGGTTCTTTGAGAAGATAAACAAAATAGATAAACCACTAGCCAGACTCATCAAGAAAAAAAGGGAGAAGACCCAAATCAATAGAATTAGAAATGAAAAAGGAGAGGTAACAACTGACACTGCAGAAATAAAAGAGATCATGAGAGATTACTACAAGCAACTCTATGCCAATAAAATGGACAATCTGGAAGAAATGGACAAATTCTTAGAAAGGCACAACCTGCCAAGACTGAATCAGGAAGAAATAGAAAATATGAACAGACCAATCACAAGCACTGAAATTGAAACTGTGATTAAAAATCTTCCAACAAACAAAAGCCCAGGACCAGATGGCTTCACAGGCGAATTCTATCAAACATTTAGAGAAGAGCTAACACCTATCCTTCTCAAACTCTTCCAAAATATAGCAGAGGGAGGAACACTCCCAAACTCCTTCTACGAGGCCACCATCACCTTGATACCAAAACCAGACAAGGATGTCACAAAGAAAGAAAACTACAGGCCAATATCACTGATGAACATAGATGCAAAAATCCTCAACAAAATACTAGCAAACAGAATCCAACAGCACATTAAAAAGATCATACACCATGATCAAGTGGGGTTTATTCCAGGAATGCAAGGATTCTTCAATATACGCAAATCTATCAATGTGATAAACCATATTAACAAACTGAAGGAGAAAAACCATATGATCATCTCAATAGATGCAGAGAAAGCTTTTGACAAAATTCAACACCCATTTATGATAAAAACCCTGCAGAAAGTAAGCATAGAGGGAACTTTCCTCAACATAATAAAGGCCATATATGACAAGCCCACAGCAAACATCATCCTCAATGGTGAAAAACTGAAAGCATTTCCACTAAGATCAGGAACAAGACAAGGTTGCCCACTCTCACCACTCTTATTCAACATAGTTTTGGAAGTTTTAGCCACAGCAATCAGAGAAGAAAAGGAAATAAAAGGAATCCAAATCGGAAAAGAAGAAGTAAAGCTGTCACTGTTTGCAGATGACATGATCCTATACATAGAGAACCCTAAAGATGCTACCAGAAAACTACTAGAGCTAATCAATGAATTTGGTAAAGTGGCAGGATACAAAATTAATGCACAGAAATCTCTGGCATTCCTATATACTAATGATGAAAAATCTGAAAGTGAAATCAAGAAAACACTCCCATTTACCATTGCAACAAAAAGAATAAAATATCTAGGAATAAACCTACCTAAGGAGACAAAAGATCTGTATGCAGAAAATTATAAGACACTGATGAAAGAAATTAAAGATGATACAAATAGATGGAGAGATATACCATGTTCTTGGATTGGAAGAATCAACATTGTGAAAATGACTCTACTACCGAAAGCAATCTATAGATTCAATGCAATCCCTATCAAACTACCACTGGCATTTTTCACAGAACTAGAACAAAAAATTTTGCAATTTGTATGGAAACACAAAAGACCCCGAATAGCCAAAGCAATCTTGAGAACGAAAGAAGGAACTGGAGGAATCAGGCTCCCAGACTTCAGACTATACTACAAAGCTACAGTTATCAAGACGGTATGGTACTGGCACAAAAACAGAAAGATAGATCAATGGAACAGGATAGAAAGCCCAGAGATAAACCCACGCACATATGGTCACCTTATCTTTGACAAAGGAGGCAGAAATGTACAGTGGAGAAAGGACAGCCTATTCAATAAGTGGTGCTGGGAAAACTGGACAGCTACATGTAAAAGTATGAAATTAGATCACTCCCTAACACCGTACACAAAAATAAGCTCAAAATGGATTAAAGACCTAAATGTAAGGCCAGAAACTATCAAACTCTTAGAGGAAAACATAGGCAGAACACTCTATGACATAAATCACAGCAAGGTCCTTTTTGACCCACCTCCTAGAGAAATGGAAATAAAAACAAGAGTAAACAAATGGGACCTAATGAAACTTAAAAGCTTTTGCGCAGCAAAGGAAACCATAAAGAAGACCAAAAGACAACCCTCAGAATGGGAGAAAATATTTGCAAATGAAGCAACTGACAAAGGATTGATCTCCAAAATTTATAAGCAGCTCATGCAGCTTAATAACAAAAAAACAAACAACCCAATCCAAAAATGGGCAGAAGACCTAAATAGACATTTCTCCAAAGAAGATATACAGAGTGCCAACAAACACATGAAAGAATGCTCAACATCACTAATCATGAGAGAAATGCAAATCAAAACTACAATGAGATATCATCTCACACCAGTCAGAATGGCCATCATCAAAAAATCTAGAAACAATAAATGCTGGAGAGGGTGTGGAGAAAAGGGAACCCTCTTACACTGTTGGTGGGAATGTAAATTGATACAGCCACTGTGGAGAACAGTATGGAGGTTCCTTAAAAAGCTACAAATAGAACTACCATATGACCCAGCAATCCCACTACTGGGCATATACCCTGAGAAAACCATAATTCAAAAAGAGTCATGTACCAAAATGTTCATTGCAGCTCTATTTACAATACCCCAGAGATGGAAACAACCTAAGTGTCCATCATCGGATGAATGGATAAAGAAGATGTGGCACATATATACAATGGAATATTACTCAGCCATAAAAAGAGACGAAATTGAGCTATTTGTAATGAGGTGGATAGACCTAGAGTCTGTCATACAGAGTGAAGTCAGAAAGAGAGAGACAAATACCGTATGCTAACACATATATATGGAATTTAAAAAAAAAAAAATGTCATGAAAAACCTAGGGGTGAAACAGGAATAAAGACACAGACTTACTAGAGAATGGACTTGAGGCTATGGGGAGGGGGAAGGGTAAACGGTGACAAACCGATAAAGAGACATGGACATATATACACTACCAAACATAAGGTAGATAGCTAGTGGGAAGCAGCCGCATAGCACAGGGAGATCAGCTCGGTGCTTTGTGACCGCCTGGAGGGGTGGGATAGGGAGGGTGGGAGGGAGGGAGACGCAAGCGGGAAGAGATATGGGAATATATGTATATATATAACTGATTCATTTTGTTGTGAAGCTGAAACTAACATACCATTGTAAAGCAATTATAATCCAATAAAGATGTTAAAAAAAAAAAGAAATAAAAGAAAAGAAGTTGGAACAAAATAAAATAAAAAAAAAAAAAAAAAGAGTAAACCCTAATGACACCAAGAGTATCACCCTATGACTTCGGGTGATAATGATGTGTAAATGTAGATTCATCAATTGTAACAAATGTACCGCTCTGGTGTGGGACTTTAAGATAGTGGGGGAGGCTATTTATATGCAGGGGCAGGAGTAATATGAGAAATCTCTGTACCTTCTCCTCAATTTTGCTGTGAACCTAAAACTGCTCTAAAAAAATAGTCTATTTTTAAAAAGTAGGCAGAGGACCTGAATAGATAGTTCTCAAAAAAAGATATTGAAATGGCCAATAAGTACATGACAAGATGCTCAACACTGTTAGTCCTCAGGCAATACAAATCAAAATGACAATGAGATATCAGAGAATGAATAAAGTAAAAAAGACAGATATAGCAAGTCTTGACAAGAATGTAGAGAAACTGGAACCCTCAAACATTTACTGGTGGGAATGTCAAATGATGCAGCCACTTCAGAATGTTTGGCAGCTCCTTAAAAAATAAAACATAAAGTTGCAGTATGACATAGCTATTCCACTACTAGGTATTTACTCATGAGAAATGAAAACACGTCCATAGAAAAACTTGTATATCAATGCTCATACCAGCATAATTCATAATACTCAGAGTGGAAACAACCCAAATGTCCAACAACTGATCCATGGATTAGCAAAACGTGGTACATTCATAAAATGGGATGTTATTTGGCACTTAAATGAAGTATTGATATATGCTACAATGTAGATAAATCCTAAAAGCATATGCTAAGGGAAAAAGGCCAGACAAAAAAAAAAACACATACTGTATGATTCCATTTATATTCAATGTGCAGAATAGTCAAATTTATATGGAAAGTAGATTAGTGGTTGCCAGGAAGTGATGTGAGGGGGAAATAGGGAGTGATGGCTAATAAGTACAAGATTTCCTTACGGGGTGATGAAAATGTTCTGGAAGTAGAGAGTGGTAGTAGTTGTACAAGTTTGTCAATATACTGAATACTACTCAATTGTACTTATTCAAAGAGAGAACCCACTAACCACAAAATCAACAAACATACTAAAAAGACAGCTTGTTACCATGTCATCAAATTACTTTTATCCTAATCCTAGTTATCAAAAAAATTGTTGTTGCTTCCCAGAAACAGTATCTCATTCAGTGAATGTGCTAACAAAAGGTTTTGTTCTTTAATTATAACATTACCAATATCTTTTATTAGGTCCACTTTGCAGGGTTTTTTGCTAATCCAGTATCATACACACTTCAGTTCCATAATAATAAATTGCAACAGAAATACATAGATGGCTAAAGGGATACAGAATATAAAATGTAAAAATGAATTAACACCTAAATATTTATCTGGTTTCAGAATAATTTGCTTTAATGGTACTCTCCAATATAATGTGGTTTAAAATGGTGCTACATGAAAATTAGGTTTGTTTTTGATTACTGTGTTTTTACTATCTAAAAAAAAATTTTAGTACTTTCTATTTCTGAAAAAAATCCAAGCAAATTTAAGAAAGTAGAATAAATAAATCTAATGGCCAATACTGCTAAACATATATCCATCACAAAAAAAAACTCTCAAATCCTCATTTACAGTACTACTACCTTTTTAAATTATTATTTTAAAAAAGCATTAGGATTTCAGTTTGGGGCACAATGTCATGGACTCATCTCTCCACGCTTCTCCATGCTAAGAACAACTAAAAAAACTGGAAATAGTATACTAGACAGCCATAGGAGAAATCTGAAAGATGGAAAAAAGAAGGCAACTGGCTAGGGACCCCAGAACTTGAAGAATAACACAGCAGCGCAGCATTGCTCAATCTATCACCTAACTAAAAAAGGCACCCCAGCCTTGATGTTACCCGACCCAACACTCAGGGGTAAAAAGCAGCCCAGGCAGGTTGAGAAACACCTTTGGTTCCAACAAAAGCACCAACTGGAATGGAGTGGGAGTCCGGTCAGCAGCAGGCAGCCAAGGAAAGAGTTTTCCGTGTCCAAAGGCCTGACATCTACCTCTGACCTAGCAGATCCAGACCAGAGATATTCATTCCACAACTGAGGATGGCACCATTAGGGACCAAACAGGATGCATAGAAGGAGACCAGAATAGCATTATAACAGCTCTGAGCACTAAACTGTCATTGGAACCACAGCTCCCAAAAGTAGGCTGAGACTATGCATTAAACTGACAGTGTGTATGCTTACCAAATTAGAGGATTAAAATAGAATCAATAACAACATCCAACATTTGTAGGACACAACCAAAAAATACTCCTCAAACCAAGGTCAAGGAAAATCAAGACTTCAATGAGAATAAAAATCAACAAACACCATCAAGAATCAGATGCCAGAATTATCTGACAAGGATTTTAAAGTAGCCATCATAAAGATGCTTCAAGGGACTTCCCTCACAGTCCAGTGGTTAAGACTTCACCTTCCAATGCAGGGGGTGTGGGTTCAATCCCTGGTTGGGGAGCTAAGATCCCACATGCCTCGTGGCCAAAAAACTAAAGCATAAAACAGAAGTAGGGGCTTCCCTGGTGGCACAGTGGTTGAGAGTCCGCCTGCCGATACAGGGGACACGGGTTCGTGCCCCGGTCCGGGAAGATCCCACATGCCATGAAGCAGCTGGGCCCATGAGCCATGGCCACTGAACCTGTGCGTCTGGAGCCTGTGTTCCGCAACGGGAGAGGCCACACAGTAAGAGGCCCGCATACCACACACACACACACAAAAAAAACAGCAGCATTGTAACAAATTCAATAAAGATTTTAAAAATGGCCCACATCAAAAAAAATAAATAAATTTTAAAAATTGCTTCAAAAACAATTACAAACGCTCTTTGAAATTCTACCAAAACAGCAAAAATAGACTTAAAAAAACACATACACAGAAACTGAGGAACCTGTGGGATAATATCAAAAGACCTAAATTCATATCACTGGAGCAAAAGAGAAAGAGGAACAGGCTGAGGAGAATTTACAGAAATACTGCGAGAAAATTTCCCATTTGACAAAAGACATAAGCCTATAGGCAAAAAACCCAAAAGATTCCATGTCAAGCCACATCAGGATAACCCTCCAAAATCCATTCCAAGCCATATCATAATTAAACTTCCAGAAATAAAAGCCAAAGGAAAAGAATCTTGAAATCAGAAAGACAAATAATAAACACTGGAGAGGATGTGGAGAACCCTCCTACACTGTTGGTGGAAATGTAAACTAATGCAGCCACTATGGAGAACAGTATGAAGGTTCTTCAAAAAACTAAAAATAGAGCTGCAGTATGATCTAGGAATCCCACTCCTGGGCACAAATCTGGAAAAGATACACACTGTAATTCAAAAAGAAATGTGCACCACAATGTTCACAGCAGCACTATTTACAATAACTGAGACATGGAAGCAAGCTAAATGTTCATCAAGAGATGAGTGCATAAAGAAGATGTGGTGTATATATACAATGGAATATTACTCAGCCACAAAAAAGAATGAAATAATGTCATTTGCAGCAACATGGATGGACCCAGAGATTATCATAATAAGCGAAGTGAGACAGAAACAAAATCATATGACATCACTTATATGTGGAATCTTAAAAAAATGATACAAATGAACTTTTAAACAAAACAGAAATAAACTCACAGTCATAGAAAGAAAACTGAAGGGGATGGCGGGGGGAGAGGGAGTAAATTAGGAGTTTGGGATTAACATATACACACTACTATATTGAAAACAGATAAACAAGGACCTACTGTATAGCACAAGGAACTATATTCAGTACCCTGTAGTAAACCATAAGGGAAAAGAATCTAAAGTGTATATATATATATATATATATATATATATATATATATACACTCAGTTATACATATATATGTATAACTGAATCACTTTCCTGTACACCTGAAATGTTATAAGTCAGATATAATTCGACAAGCCTCTTAGATAGCCTCATCGAGCAGAGGGCAGACAGCAGAAGCAAAAAGAACTACAATCCTGCAGCTTGTGGAATGAAAACCACATGCACAGAAAGACAGACAAAATGAAAAGACAGAGGGCTATGTACTAGATTAAGGGACAAGATAAAACCACAGAAAAACAATTAAATGAAGTGGAGATAGGCAACCTTCCATTAAAAGAATTCAGAATAATTATAGTGAAGACAATCCAGAACCTCAGAATAAGAATGGAGGCAAAGATTCAGAAGATGCAAGAAATGTTTAACAAATACCGAGAAGAATTAAAGAACAAACAAAGATGAACAATACAATAAATGAAATGAAAAATACACTAGAAGGAATCAATAGCAGAATAACTAAGGAAGAAGAAGGGATAAGTGACCTGGAAGACAGAATGGTAGAATTCACTGCCATGGAACAGAATAAAGAAAAAAAACGAAAAGAAATTAAGACAGTCTAAGAGACCTCCGGGACATTAAACACACCAACATTCACATTATAGAAGTCCCAGAAGGAGAAGAGAGAAAGGACCCAAGAAAATATTTAAAGAGATTATACTCGAAAACTTCCCTAACATGGGAAAGGAACAAGCCACCCAAGTCCAGGAAGCACAGAAAGTCCCAGGCAGGATAAACCCAAGGAGAAAAACAACGAGACACATAGTAATCAAAATGACTAAAATTAAAGACAAAGAAAAATTATTAAAAGCAGCAAGGGAAAAACAACAAATAACATACAAGGGAACTCCCATAAGGTTAACAGCTGATTTCTCAGCAGAAACTCTACAAGCCAGAAGGGAGTGGCATAATATATTTAAAGTGATGAAAGGGAAGAAACTACAACCAAGATTACTCAACCCAGCAAGGATCCCATTCAGATTCGACAGAGAAATCAAAAGCTTTACAGAGAAGCAAAAGCTAAGAGAATTCAGCACCACCAAACCAGGTGTACAACAATGCTAAAGGAACTTCTCTGAGTGGGAAACATAAGAGAAAAAAAGGACCTACAAAAACAAACGCAAAACAATTAAGAAAATGGTAATAGGAACATACATATCAATAATTACCTTAAATGTGAATGGATTAAATGCTCCAACCAAAAGACACAGGTTCGCTGAATGGATACAAAAACAAGACCCACCTATATGCTGTCTACAGCTGACCCATTTAGACCTAGGGACACATACAGACTGAAAGTGAGGGGATGGAAAAAGATATTCTATGCAAATGGGAATCAAAACAAAGCTGGAGTAGCAATATTCCTATCAGATAAAATAGACTTTAAAATAAAGATGTTACAAGAGACAAGGAAGGACACTACATAATGATCAAGGGATCAATCCAAGACGAAGATATAACAATTATAAATATATATGCACCCAACATAGGAGCACCTCAATACATAAGGTAACTGCTAACAGCTATAAAAGAGGAAATCGACAGTAACACAATAATTGTGGGGGCCTTTAACACCTCCCTTACACAAATGGACAGATCACCCAGACAGAGTATTAACAAGGAAACACAAGCTTTAAATGACACAACAGACCAGATAGATTTCATTTATATTTATAGGACATTCCATCTGAAAATAGCAGATTACACTTTCTTCTCAAGTGCACACAGAACATTCTCCAAGTTAGATCACATCTTGGGTCACACATCAAGCCTCAGTAAATTTAAGAAAACCCAAATTGTATAAAGCATCCTTTCCTACCACAACCCTACGAGATTAGAAATAAATTACAGGGAAAAAAACATAAAAAACACAAACATGTAGAGGCTAAACAATACGTTACTAAATAACCAAGAAATCACTGAAGAAATCAAAGAGGAAATCAAAAAATACCTAGAGACAAATGAGAATGAAAACACAACAATTCAAAGCCTATGGGATGCAGCAAAGGAGTTCTAAGAGGGAAGTTTGCAGCAATACAATCCTACCTCGAGAAACAAGAAAAATATCAAATAAACAATCTAACCTTACACCTAAAGGAACTAGAGAAAGAAGAACAAACAAAACCCAAAGTTAGTAGAAGGAAAGAAATCATAAAGATCAGAGCAAAAATAAATGAAATAGAAACAAGGAAGACAATAGCAAAGATCAATAAAACTAAAAGTTGGTTTATGAGAAGATAAACAAAACTGATAAACCCTCAGCCAGACTCATCAAGAAAAAGAGGGAGAGGGCTCAAATTGATAAAATTAGAAATGAAAAAGGAGAAGTTACAATGGACACCGGAAAAATACAAAGCATCATAAGAGACTACTACAAGCAACTCTATGCCAATAAAATGGACAACCTGGAAGAAATGGTCAAATTTTTAGAAAGGTATAACCTTCCAAGACTGAGCCAGGAAGAAATAGAAAATATGAACAGACCAATCACAAGTAATGAAATTGAAACTGTGATTAAAAATCTTCTAACAAACAAAAGTCCAGAATTAGATGGCTTCACAGGTGAATTCTATCAAACATTTAGAGAAGAGCTAACACCTACGCTTCTCAAACTCTTCCAAAAACTTGCAGAGGAAGGAACACTCCCAAACTCATTCTACGAGGCCACCATCACTCTGATACCAAAACCAGACAAAGACACTACAAAAAGACAATTACAGACCAATATAACTGATGAATATAGATGCAAAAGTCCTCAACAAAATACTAGCAAACAGAATCCAATAGCACATTAAAAGGATCATACACGGGCTTCTCTGGTGGCGCAGTGGTTGAGAGTCCGCCTGCCAATGCAGGGGACGCGGGTTTGTGCCCCGGTCCGGGGGAGATCCCACGTGCCGCGGAGCGGCTGGGCCCGTGGGCCATGGCCGCTGGGCTTGCGCATCCGGAGCCTGTGCTCCGCGGCGGGAGAGGCCGCAGCAGTGAGAGGCCCACGTACCGCAAAAAAAAAAAAAGGATCATACACCATGATCAAATGGGATTTATCCCAGGTATGCAAAGATTCTTCAATATATGCAAATCAATCAATGTGATAAACCATATCAACAAACTGAAGAAGAAAACCCATATGATCATCTCAATAGATGCAAAAAAAGCTTTTGACAAAATTCAACACCCATTTATGATACAAACTCTCCAGAAAACAGCCATAGAGGGAATCTACCTCAACATAATAAAGGCCATATATGAAAAACCTACAGCAAACATCATTCTCAATGGTGAAAAACAAAGTATTTCCTCTAAATTCAGGAACGAGACAAGGATGTCCACTCTCTCCACTATTATTCAACAGTTTTGGAAGTCCTAGGCATGGCAATTAGAGATGACAAAGAAATAAAAGGAATACAAATTGGAAAAGAAGAAGTAAAACTGTCACTGTTTGCAGATGACATGATACTATACATAGAGAATCCTAAAGATGCTACCAGAAAACTACTACAGCTAATCAGTGAATTTGGCAAAGTAGCAGGATACAAAATTAATGCACAGAAATCTCTTGCATTCCTATACACTAATGATGAAAAATCTGAAAGAGCAATTAAGGAAACACTCCCATTTACCACTGCAACAAAAAGAATAAAATATCTAGGAATAAACCTACTTAGGGAGACAAAAGACCTGTATGCAGAAAACTGTAAGACACTGATGACATAAATTAAAGATAATACAAACAGATAGAGAGACATACCATGTTCCTGGACTGGAAGAATCAATACTGTGAAAATGACTATACTACGCAAAGCAATCTACAGATTCAGTGCAATCCCTATCAAATTACTAATGGCAATTTTTACAGAACTAGAACGAAAAATCTTAAAATTTGTATGGAAACTCAAAAGACCCCGAATAGCCAAAGCAATCTTGAAGGGAAAAAAAAGGGGCTGGAGGAATAAGACTCTCTAACTTCAGACTATAATACAAAGCTACAGTAATCAAGACAATATGGTACTAGCACAAAAACAGAAATATAGATCAAAGGAACAGGATAGAAAGCCCAGAGACAAACCCATGCACCGATGGTCAACTAATCTATGATAAAGGAGGCAAGGATGTTCAGTGGACAAAAGACAAGTCTCTTCAATAAGTGGTGCTGGGGAAACTGGACAGCTACATGTAAAAGAATGAAATTAGAACACTCCCTAATATCACACACAAAAATAAACTCAAAATGGATTAAAGACCTAAATGTAAGGCCAGACACCATAAAACTCTTAAAGGAAAACATAGGAAGAACACTCTGTGCCATAAATCACAGCAAGATCTTTTTTGACCCACCTTCTAGAGTCATGGAAATAAAAATAAACAAATGGGACCTAATGAATCTTAAAAGCTTTTGCACAGCAAAGGAAATTACAGACGAAAAGACAACCCTCATAATGGGAGAAAATATTTGCAAACAAAACAACGGACAAAGGATTAACCTCCAAAATATATAAACAGCTCATGCAGCTCAATATTAAAAAAACAAACAATCCAATCAAAAAGTGGGCAGAAGACCTAAATAGACATTTCTCCAAAAAACACATACAGATGGCCAAGAGGCACATGAAAAGCTGCTCAATATCACTATTAGAGAAATGCAAATCAAAATGATAATGAGATATCACCTCACACCAATTAGAATGGGCACCATCAGAAAATCTACAAACAACAAACGTTGGAGAGGGTGTGGAGAAAAGGGAACCTTCCTGCACTGTTGGTGGGAATGTAAATTGATACAGCCACTACGGAACAGTATGGTAGTTCCTTAAAAAACTAAAAATGGAATTACCATATGACCCAGCAATCCCGCTACTGGGCATATACCCAAAGAAAACCATAATTCAAAAAGACACATGCACCTCAATGTTCAGTGCAGCACTATTTAATACGCAGGTCATGGAAGCAAACCAAATGCTCATGGAACGATGAATGGATAAAGATGTGGTACATATATACAATGGTATATTACTCAGCCATATAAAGGAACGAAATTGGGTCATGGATGGACCTAGAGACTGTCATACAGAGTGAAGTAAGTCAGAAAGAGAAAAACAAATATCATATATTAACGCATATATGTGGAATACAGAAAAATGGTATAGATGAACCGGTTTGCAAGGGAAAAATATAGACACAGATGTAGAGAACAAATATATGGACACCAAGGGGGGAAAGCAGGGGGCGGGGGTGGTGGGATGAATTGGGAGATTGGGCTTGACATATATACACTAATATGCATAAAATAGATAACTAATAAGAACCTGTTGTATTAAAAAAAATAAAAGTATGGTTGGCACAAAAAAAGAAATATAGATCAAGAGTATAGGATAGAAAGCCCAGAGATAAACCCATGCACCTATAGTTACTTAATCTGTGACAAAGAAGAATATACAGTGGAGAAAAGACAGCCTCTTCAATTAGTGGTGCTGGGAAAACAAAACAAAGCAAAAACAAATATACTTCAATTTTTAAAAAATTTTTTAGAAAAAGAAAGAAAGAAATCAGAAAGAAACAGTGTATAGAGGAGCACCAATTCCAGTGACAGTGGATTTCTAACCTGACATCATGGAAGCCTGAAGGAAGTGGCATAACATTTTTCAAATGCTGAATGAAAAGACGTATCAACCACAAATTCTATATTCAGCAAAAATATCCTTCAGAAATGAGTGGGAAACACAGTCTCAGACAAACTCGTCGTTAGCACACATACCTTTAAAGAATGATTGAAGTAAGTTCTCTAAACAGAAAAGAAGTCTTGGAAGTACAGAAAGGAAAGAAGTCCAGTGGAATAGGTAATGACAGTAATAAATATAACAGACTATCCTTCTCCTCATGAATTTATAAAATCATATTTGATGGCAAATGCAAAATTTATAACACAATCTGATGTGCTCAGTACAAGTAAAGGAAATAGTTATAACAATTATATTTTAAATATAAGGGCAAGTGGTCTAAATGAAATTAAGTTTTCTACACTTCACTTGAAATGGTAAAATGGTTACACCTACCAGTAGACTATGATAAATTATGTACGTTTATTATACTACCTATAACAACCACTAAGAAAACTATACAAAGGGTATAGTAGTTTTGGTTTTGGAAGAATTGTATGGATAACTATATACATTATAATCAAGGTAAAATTCTAAAAAATGTTCAAGTAATCTATATGGGAGCCAGGAAAACAGAAATAGAACAATGAGAAACAAGGGATCAAAGAGAAAACAAATAATAAAATGGCAGACTTGATCCCTCACATGTAAATAATTACTTTAAATGTAAACAGTTCAAACACACACACACACACACACACACAAAGGCAGAAATTGCCAAAGTGAATTTAAAAAACACAACTAAACTATACACTCTCTACAAGAAACTTACTTCAAACATAAGTAGATTAAAAGACAAGGATGTAAAAGAAGATGTCATGCAAACATTAATTTTAAAAAAAGCAAAGATGGATACATTATCACCAGATAAACTTCAGAGCAATAAAAATTACTAGGGACAAAGCAGAATCTTACCTTATGATAATAGGATCAACCCATCAAAAAGACATAGGAATCCTAAATATGTATGAATCAAATGACAGAGCTTCCCAATACATAAAACAAAAACTGAGGGCTTCCCTGGTGGCACAGTGGTTGAGAATCTGCCTGCTAATGCAGGGGACACGGGTTCGAGCCCTGGTCTGGGAGGATCCCACATGCCGTGGAGCAACTAGGCCCGTGAGCCACAACTACTGAGCCTGTGCGTCTGGAGCCTGTGCTCCGCAACAAGAGAGGCCGCGATAGTGAGAGGCCCATGAACCGCGATTAAGAGTGGCCCCTGCTTGCCACAACTAGAGAAAGCCCTCACACAGAAACGAAGACCCAACACAGAAAAAAATTAATTAATAAACTCCTACCCCCAACATCTTCTTAAAAAAAAAATTTATATTAAAAAAACAAAAAACAAAAACTGAGAACTAAAAGGAGAGATAGACATAGCCACATTTTAGTTGGGGACTTCAACATCTCACTTGCAGCATATGAAAGAACTACTAGTCAGAAAAATCAGCAAAAATATGAAGGAACTGAGCTGTACTACATGACCAAGCAATAGAATCTAAATGACATTTATAGACCACTCCATCTAGTAACAACAGAATAAACACTTTTTTCGAGTTCCTATGGAACAATCACCAAGATAGACCATATCCTAGATTATAAACCTCACAAACTAAAATGATTAATATCATACAGAGTATGCTGACTATAACTGAATCAAACTAGAAATCAATAATGTAATGACAACAAGAAAATCTCCAAACTCTTGGAAATTAAAGAACATACTCCTAAATAATCTAGGGGTGAAAGAACTCTCAAAAGAATTTAAAAATACATAGAACTAAATAAAAATGAAAATACAACTTATCAAGTTATGGGTGCAGCTAGAGCCGTACCAAGAGGAAAATTCATAACACTAAATGTTTATATCAGATAAAAGGATAGGCCTCAAATCAGTAATCCAAGCTCCAACTACTTCAAGAAACTAAAAAAAGAAAGAAAAAAAAGGTAAAATGTACCCATAGCAAGCAAAAGGAAGAAAATTATAAAACCAAAAATTAATAAAATTAAAATCTGAAAAACAATAAAGGAAATCGATGAAACAAAGAGCTGGTTCTTTGAAAAGGTTAATAAAATTTTAAAACTTGTAGCAAAACTGACAAAGAAAGAAATAGGGATGATACAAATCATTAAAATCAGGAATAAAGCAGAACAGTAGTAAAGATCACATAGCCATTAAAAGGTAATAAAGGAATACTACAGATAACTTTACACTCACAAATCCAACAAACTATAAGAAATGAACCAATTCCTCCTAAACCACAAACTACTAAATACAACCATGATGAAATAGCCCTGAATATCTGATTAGGTCTACATATCTGATTAGCTTCTTATTAAAGAAACTGAATTCATAACTTCAAAAGTTTAAAAAAAAAAGAAAACAAATCTCCAGGCCCAGATGTTTTCACTGGAGGTTTCTACCACATATTTAAAGAACATTTTTACAAAATCCCTTCTGACACAGAGAAGAGAAGGGAACACTTCCCAGCTTATTTTATGAAGCTAATATTACCCTGAACCCAGAAACAGACAAAAATAGTACAAATAAAATTACACAGCAATCTCTCTCATGAACTTAGATGCAAAAACTCTTCAGTAAAATGTTAACAAATTGAATAACAGTATATAAAAAGAATTACACACCAAGACCAAATGGGATATACTCCAGATATGCAAGACTGTTCAATACTCAAAAAAAAAAAAAAATCAACGTAATGTGCCATATCAGTAGAAGAAAATTGATATGATCATATCAACTAACACAGAAAAAAACCCCACAGAAATCATCTCAGTGTTCTATGAGAACATTTGAAAAATGACAATTTTGCTAATATGATGGTTGCATTTACCATGTGCCCAAGAATTTTTACTATAAACTTTTAATTTTTACACATATAAAAGATTTTACAATCATAAAAATTTGATAACTTCTATGACCCAAACACTGGAAAAATATTATACTTAAATGAGTAGTTTTAGTTTTTGAGTTTTTCATTCATTTACATTTCTTTCCTGTCACTCATAAATAACACTATGATCTAAAGATTGCTAAAATTAATATTTTTGTGCCTGGTATAAGAAAGATAAAACGCACATCAGAGCCAGATTAAGAAACTTATACAGCTTGACATAAATTTTTCAATAATAGAGCAACTTCTTTATGTAGTCCTACACTGACACTGCTTGCTGGCTATGAAATTTACCACCAAAGGTAAACAAACTGAATCACCTAGTAGGTATTACACTAGGAGATAATACTCTTAGTTTTTGGAAGTCCATATTTGCTTTCTTTGCCTGTTGAAAAATAAAAGTATGTAAGAAAGTATGTCTCAACACATACATTATAATTGGTCACTTTAACTTTAAAAGCAGGCATTTCACCTCTGACACTAAATCATAATAAAGTTCATTTACGGTATTTTTATACCAGAATTACATTAGGTCATCCACCACAGTCAGCCCCTTTCTCTAGCAAAATTATTTACCACATGTAGATTTCTGTTCCCAGCGTGGTCTTGATTTTCTAATGTCAACTCAGAGCCAGCTAGAAAGACTCTGTCATACGATTTGTGATCATTTCCACTCTCAATTTTTTTTAACCCAGAAACACATTAAACAAATAACATCCACAGCATCTGTTTTATCATATTTGGGGAAAAATAAAATCTAGTGTGTTTGGATAAAATATAACCCACAGTGATTTCCATTCACTGATCCAAGTGTATAGAGATTTCGTCTACCTCACATCATACACAAAAATTAATTTGAGATAAACAGGCCTAAAACTATAATGGTTTTAGAGTAAAACATATATTCTGTCTTGCGGGCAGAGAAATGTTTCTCACAGTTGACAAATCCACGATTAAGGCACTGGCAGATTTCAGTGTCTGGCGAAGACCTGTTTCTTAGTTCACAGACTGCCATTTTCTTGCTGTGTCTTCACATGGTGGAAGAGATAAGGGAGCTCTCTGGAATCTTTTATAAGGGCACTAATCCCATTCATGAGGGTTCCACCCTTATGACCTAACCACTTCCCAAAGGCCCCACCTTGAAATATCATCACATTAGGGATTAGGTTTCAATTTATGAATTTTGGGTAGGACACAGTCTACAGCAATATGGATTTTGATTACACAGATATACACATGTCAAAACTTAGGGAAGGGGCTTCCCTGGTGGCACAGTGGATGAGAGTCCGCCTGCCAATGCAGGGGACACGGGTTTGTGCCCCGGTCCGGAAAGATCCCACATGCCGTGGAGCAGCTAGGCCCGTGAGCCATGGCCGCTGAGTCTGCACGTCCAGAGCCTGTGCTCCGCAACGGGAGAGGCCACAACAGTGAGAGGCCCGCGTACCGCAAAAAAAGAAGAAAAAAAACTTAGGGAAAATAGACTTGAGATTTATTTCACTGTATGTAAATTTTACGTAAAAAGAAAAAAGAAACCTGTAAATTAATGCTGAATCTAGTTAATAACATTCATGCTGAAGTATTTAGGAAGAACCATACTGATGTCTGCAATTTACTTTGGTTTTTTTGTCTTTTTTTTTTTTTTTTTTGGCTGCATTGGATCTTCATTGCTGTGCGCAGACTTTCTCTAGTTGTGGCAAGTGGGGGCCATTCTTCGTTGCAGTGTGCAGGCTTCTCATTGTGGTGGCTTCTCTTGTTGTGGAGCACGGGCTCTAGGCACGCGGGTTTCAGTACTTGTGCCACGTGGGCTCTAGAGCACAGGTTCAGTAGTTGTGGCACACAGGCTTAGTTGCTCCACAGCATGTGGGATCTTCCCGGACCAGGGCTCGAACCCGTGTCCCCTGCACTGGCAGGCAGATTCTTAACCACTGTCCCACCAGGGAAGCCCTGCAATTTACTTTGAATGCACCAAAAATAAAATGGACTAACAGACGGAATGTGGGATAGACAGATGGCTAGATATACATGATGAAACAAGAAAAATAAAATATTAGTAGCAGAATCTAGATGGTGCTATACAGATATTCAATGTAAAACTCTTTCACCTTTGCTGTATGTTAGAACATTTTTAGAATAAAACATTAGGGGGAAGTTGAGAGATTTCCATTTATTTATTTTACTAATATTTATCAAATGAAGCTGGCTCTTTCTTTTTATAGAAGAGAACATGACTACAATTAAGCAACTAGGCCATAAATCTAAGATATGATTAGAATCTAAATTCCCCAAAGTACTGCTATTTCACCCAAAATCTCACACTGAATTATTCATGAAAGGAGTTTGTCAACATATTCTTTGCTAATAGTATATAACAACATCAACCAATTGCTTAGCATCTTTTTTCAGTCTTAGGTCATAAGACACATTGTGGTGATTTAATAACGTCCACTTGGATAAGCCAAAATTATGTTCCCCAGAATCCTCTTCTCTTTCCTCTAATTAAAATGTGAAATAACAGTACTTTCTATTTCTTTTAACAGTGCCTTTATTAGAGAATAATGTTTTCAAAATACTAACTAGGCTGCCATTATCAAGTTTTGAATGTACAGTTACAAATATTTTCTTCTCAAACATCACTCACTGCATTTACTGACTTGCAGTTACCTAACTTCCTCTAAGTCAGCTACGGTCACTTAAGCTCCTTATTCGCAGAGAGAGTACATCTTACACTTTATAGATCCCACAGTGACTCTCAAAAAACACCTACTGAAAAAAGACACGAAATAAAATTAATCACTAAACATAGTATACAGCAACAAAATGTATTCAATAATTATTTACTGAGTAGGGTATACATCAATGAACAAAAGCAACAAAACTGATACCAATAAAACCTATTACCCAGATCAGTAATTTAACTCGGAGATTTTATATTCAAGTTCTGAGGTGATGAGTTTATTATTCCCATAATCACATAGAGGAAATGATCCACATAACTTAAACTAGGTTGTATGAATAGCCCTAGGGCATCGAAGTGACCATTTACATTTAGTCCGTCATTCAACAAATATTTTCTGTGAACCTACAATGTATTGTCAAGAGCCAAACAAATCCCTAGGGATTTAAACAGGAATCAAAGCAATCCTCCTAGATTGATCAGCTCTGCATCCCACCCTCTCTCATTTTCTTGCTCTATATCTGGACAAAACAGGCCTCTGGAAGATTCCAGATGAAGGCAATTCAGTATTAAATAGCCTTACCTATTTATCCATTAGGGCTTAGCATTAGTCACCCTTCCAGACCAAGTAATGACATAGAGCCACTGCTGCCAAAGCTGCACCACCATCCCAAGTCCCCTAGACTGCTAAACAAATCTAAAGATAAGATACCACCTCTAGGCTCTAATGCTGCTCTGGAGTCTCAGCTTTCTCTAACCTAGTATGCACAAGATTCCAGGGTTGGATTCTGCTTTAGTGCCTGCTTCTGTTTTCTTACCAGTTCTTTATCTGGGGGTCTAAATTCATATCCCAGGACTCTGCTAAATGGCAAAATTTGGCTCCAAGGTAATAATTACATCCCTTCATGATGTTTACCTATATTGAATTTCCTGAAATGCCCTGCCTGATTGGCGCTAGCTCCATTTAAAAATGTAGTGCTCACAACACTTTTAAAGACAACCTAGCCTGCCACACCTTTTGGTTACTCTCTTACCTATGGGATTTATTTTCCAAAGTCCACATCTACAGGCAAAACTATGCTACAAAGTTTCAGAGAGGCTAAATCTCTGTTAACTCTCACATTCCTTAACTATCAACAGCCCTGTGTTGCCAAGAGAAATGTTGTCATTGCCCCAAAATGTGATGTCCTCTGCCTTATTCTACAAAATATTTAGGAGTCTATAAACACTCTTAAGCCTCTAAAACTCAAAATATCTCCAGTTCAGAAAACAAACCAACAAACAAAAGCTGACTGACTACCTCCCAGGGCTGTGCCTGATTAAAGATCTTCCAGATGAAGAAGAAATTCCTTCAAGGAGCTCAGCCTAGTGGGGTCAAAAGGTTTACATTAAGTTAACAGTACATATAGTTTAGGAACCCATATAACCTAGACTGGGAAAAAAGTAGACAATAAAAAAATACTATCTGCTTACTATGTGTCAGAGACACAGTCGATACAATTCCTTAGTTATTTTTATTCCCTCATAAAACAGCCTAGCTATCTTCTAAAGTCAGTTGCAGAATTAAGAAAATACCCAAGATACAAGGATTTATGTCTCTTTTATGCCCACCTATTTGATTAAATGGAAATATCTCTTCAATGAGTGCTATTAAATACCTGAATGGATTTCAGTGAAACAGTGGAATCTCTTTCTCCAGAGACTTTTAAAAGTAGGCTAAAGATAACTCAAATGTCAAAAATACTTTAAGGTTCTTTAAGGCAAGAAGATGAATTAACTAAATTCCCAGTAATATAAAATTTAAAGGTAGGGGAATGAAGGAAGACTTTTTATAAAAAAAATGACATGAGATGATATGAGTTCAGTTGGTGTTAAAATTATTATCACTCCTAATGAAGAAAGAAAAATCTTTAGGATTGATAAACTGATGGTATTAAAAAATAGAAAATCCTAAAATAAATAGAAAGTAGAAACATGAATTTTCTTTTTGCTTTTTCTTTCATTTTTCTCTTATATTGTTTCTTGTTTTCCTGAAAGTCTTGAAAGAATTTCTCAAATCTAGCACTATATTTTAGTTTCATGTTTTCAGTATTTCCTTACTTTAAATCTCAGATTATTTATGTATAGTAAAATGACTAAAATGAAACTAAGGATAAAAAATGTAAGTTATTATCTGTTAGTTCACACACAAAAGCAAGGGTTTGGAGTCAAAATTTTCTGTTCAAGTATTTCTTGTGTTTTGTAGTTTTATGCGTGATATCTTTTGCTACTGTTCTTGGTTTTTAAAAATTAGGGTAATAATAACTGGTTACAACAATAAAAATCATTAACATTTTACAACTGTCATCTTTTTATATTCAATCATAACAGTCACATAAGGCTCAACAAGTCTGTTGCCAAATTATATAAAAGTAAATCAAGGTTCAAAACAGTTATTCATCTATCCAAAGATGGTAATTTTAAAAGGGAAGAAGTTAGAGTGGATAATTTCTAAAGCCCTTTTCAGTCCTAACATTTTATGACTATAGCGTGTGTTTCAAGCCCTTGCTTTGCTTTTGTCACTCAGTACTAAAAATGGCATACCAGAGGATATGCTATTTTTCTTACATTGGAAATGCTTACTTTGTGGCATTTAACTTAAATTTAGAGTGAACTTTTGGCAACTACTAGAACAGATCAAAAACTACTACTACCAAAAAAGGGTAAAAAAAACAAAACCAAAAACAAACCAAAAAATCCTTTGATTCTTATTTCCAATGGTCATATATTTCAAAGAAACAAAGCCTAATCCTCTACAATTAAACACCAATGAATTATAGGTAAGAATATGGCAGTATTGCAATAGTAAAGCAAACTTTACCTTATACTTTGAAACATAAAATACTCTCTTGTTTTAACTGTAAAACTGTTAACATATTAGTCATAAGATTGTTTAACAGCTCATCTCAGTGTTCAGTGCCTTCATAGTTTGGGACAAAATCTTATGTTAATCAGCAGTTATATGATTTTAACTAAAAATTTGAGAAAAACATCTCCCCATTCCTAATCATTTTTCTTTTACCAAATGAACAAAAGAAAACAAATTGTTAGGTCCTCTTATTCATATCTCAAAATTTTAGATAAAAGTATTCTCTATTTTTAAAGTATTTTAGCTCTCTAGTTTTATATTAAGAAGTAATACTTGAGGTCTAAGATTCCTGGTACCATCATGTAACAATTTGACCCTGTGGAAACAAATGGGACTAGCAAATAATAACCCTCATTCCTAGGCAAGGTATAAAATGTCCCTGCACCCTTTCCTACAAGATGGATTACATTTTTTTCCCTAAGATAAAATGAGTAACTTCTGCAAATTCTGTGTTGAAAGATCTCTTATTTCTCTTTTTCATGTTTGATATGTTTGTCCCCATATATAGATTATAGGACAAATCCATCTCCTAGTTTTCTAAACAAGGCAAAGAGAAGTTGTCACTGGACCCCACAATTTCTTCCATAGAGAAAGGTCAGAACACTTCCTTTTGCTGGAGCAGTCATTTGCTAGTATCTACAGATGCCTGGACACAGATTAGAGGCAGAACTCTCCTGTTGGTCAACCTACAATCTTTAAGCTAACAAAGCTAGTTCTCAGTACAAGGACTTTTTGGACAATTGCCACCTTCAGGTGGGTACAGAAAAGTAGAGGTATTGTTTACATTCCTTTGGATAGGAAATAAAGGGTGGGAGAAATCCTTTTCATAGGTTTCTGTTTCCTAGTGTACTGAAATTTAAATCTCATTGTGATCAAAAGAATCAAAGTACATCCAGTCCAGAGAAAAGCAGTTCCAGCATCCCTAAAATTGTCAGTCTCTAGAACAAATATGTTTCAACATTAGCCCACAGAATAAAGCAAGGTAAGAAGGCAAAAAATAATTTAGTGCAAATACAACTTGGAATAAAATTGCTAATTAACCTAGGTGGGAAACTTTAACCACACTCATCAGGATTATCTCCCCTAAGTGTTAGAGCAGGCAGTTAGCCAGATGTGAGCAGAGAAGCTAGTTCTCAGTGAGCATGTCACAGGTCATGTGACAGGAAACCATACATCTTGTGATAACAGGGGTCCTAGAGGCAAAGAAAGAAAGGCAGGAACCTCCAGAATCTGAAAGTAACCTTTTGCTCATTATTCCCTCATTTCCACAGAATTAGCCTTGCAACCAGAGCAGTACCCATCATGCACCTGATGCCATGACAGATCCAAGAAGACCAAATAAGGACAAAAACTTCCCCTCCCTTCAGGAAGGTGGAGCTGGGATGAAAACCAGGAAATTACCCCCAAAACTCCTCCCTCCTCAATGAATATTCCACCCAATCATTTTCACATCCCATATAACCATCTTGCTAAAAGGAACTCTGGGGCTCACCTGAGCCTGCCGGCTTTCCCTTCGGAGAGTTGTACTGTCGCTCAATAAATCCTCACTTTGTTTACTTGGCCTCCATGTCTCATCTCTGAATTCTTTCTGTGACGAAACAAGAACCTACCCTGCACTAACATAAGGAGGAAAATCCTTAATATATAGGGAGAAGTACATCAAAACCATAATAGCCTGGTGGAAACTCACTGTAGCTAGGAGAGGGAAGCATAGGGGGAAGGGATGCTCTACTCTTGAAGGAGCAGGAATACATGCTAGTTCCAGCCTTACAACTAGAAGAGGGAAAGGAACACTTGTAAAGGCCTTAATCCCTATATCCAGGTACACAATGCCTGCCTACTGGGACTTAACAATAACATTAGTTGATAGCACGAGAGTGAATTATATACACTTACATATATATATATATATATATATATATGTACACATACCTTTAAATACATACATAACAAATACATACATACACATAAAATATTATTCCTATCTCACACTAGCCTAGAACCCCTAACTCCTTCCTTAGGTCATACATCGTGGTCAGCAAAGGGATTATTAAGAAGATTCTCTCTGGTTTAGAACTTGTACCCTCTCAATTTCTAAGTCCTAAAACCATATTTATATATAGAAAAAAATAAAAGGTAAATTTAAATGTAATTCAAAACTATCTTGGCCTGGGGGGAGGGGCTGAAGAATCTTAAAATGTCACCAAATTTTAGAAGTGATCGGGATTTCAGAGATAAACTAGGAGTTCAACTCCACTATTTAAAAAGTGAGTATCATATGACATTGTTTATATGTGGAATCTAAAAGAAAAAAAAAAAAGACAGAAATGAACATATTTCCAAATCAGAAAGAGACTCACAGACACAGAAAAAAAACTTATGGTTACCAAAGGGGAAAGGAGGGTGGGAGGAGGAATAAATTAGGAGGCAGTGATTAACATATACACACTACTATGTATAAAATAGATAACCAACAAAGGACCTACTCTATAGCACAGGGAACTTTACTCAATATTATGTAATAACCTATAAGGGAAAAGAATCTGAAAAAAAAAAATATATATATATATATTCAGTTATATATATATAACTGAATTGCTGGCTATACACCTGAAACTTACACAATACTGTATATCAACTATACTTCAATAAATTTTTTTTTTTTAATAAAATAAAAAGTGAAGAAACTAAAGCCCACAGGGATTTTCCCAATGTCATACAACTAAGTAATGACAGAGCCAGGGCTGAAACTAAAGTTATTCAGTTCTTAGCTGATGAATAGAATAATTGTACTTGCTATCTCATTAAAAAAAATTTTTTCCAGAAGTTTAGATTCAAAAACAAAAAATTACTATTATTTAAATTCTCTTCCCTGACAATAAATTAACATTAGCTTCCCATACCCTACAAAGCAGAAATTCCCTGCCTAACTTTGAATGTTGTAAAGTTAAACCTATGTGTCCCTTTAAACATACCAATAGTCATAATCATCATAATTACAACATTGATTTTGAGCCAAACTAGAATTTAAGAAAAAGAAATCTGACGAGCAGTATTCAAGCTAGATAACCTTAACAAATATATTTAATTTGTATATTTATATTTATACATAAAGTACATCAGGCAAGGCCTAAGAGCAAGTTTTTCAAATTTGTAAACTACACCATGCAACCAATTCATTTAAGATTATTTGGGTTGGACTGTGTAATTCGTTCAAGATTATCCAGTTTATAAATAGAGAAAAAAATTTTTTTCACCTAGCTAATATTACTTAATTTTGAAATGTCAAACACCCAGCATTAAATCTCATATTAGTTGCTTCTGTCTGAGAAGTGACTTTCAATAAGTTAAACTAACACAATAAGAAAACAGTATGCCAAAAAATACATGCATCTTATACCAGTTTAGCAGATTTCTTTCATCAAGACACCAAATTCATTGTCTAGGAAACCTGTCAAGTCCAGGTAAAACAGACCTATGATGCTCAAAGTACCACTGTGCTCTGAAAGATGTCCATTGTTACCAAAGAGGAGTCTCAGCCCACAGTTCAGTGATTTGCTCAAACTAGTTATATCTCAGTAGGAAAGAGAAATGTAATCAAAAAAGTACATAACACTTAGCTACAGAACATCAGCAAAAGGAATGGATGATACATTTACAATAAAAAGAACCAAATGCTTTATACTATGACTGCTATGATAAATCTCATTTTTATGAATGGATATGGTTGTTGGCATATAATATACCCTCTCCTTGTGATAATTTAATACCTTTCCAAATTAAACAAAATCTGACATACACACTTACCCTTCTCCTCTTCCTCCCCACTTTATAGATGACTCACCCAACACAAAAATTAGCCAGAAACAGCAAATTTTACTTCTTACACATACTTTGTTATAAAATTTGAGGAAAAGATTTAATGATATACATGCCAAGGAATAATGCTAATACTTTTAACTGGTGAAAAAAAAATTCCTGGCTTACAATCATTAGCACTTGTAAAGGAGTAATTATTATCAATCAAGATTTAATTGTAGCATACTAAAAATATAACAAAGTACTATTTATTTTTTTGTATCCTTACTTGTACGAAGAAGCATCTAAATATGTGTATTAAAAAATGTGTGATGAGAGCATAAATTAAACATAAACTCTTAAAAACAGAAAAACAAGGGTGAGACCAAAGTAGAGCCAGGAATAAAGCTAAAAATGTACCATAAATGTAAACCCATTGCTGTATGTTTTAATAGATGTATATATTAGAAGACATGTTTAAATATATCCAGGTACTGGTATATGTATAAAATGTTTTTTAAAAAGTTATACTAGAAATTTACAGTGACTACCTTTAAAGAAAAGGACAGGGGATTGAGGTTGAAAATTTTTTCATTTTAAACATTTCTGTGCTACACTGAATGTATGTATATATTAAATACAAATAAATCAGAAAGTACTAAGCAGACCATGAAAAAAGCATTAGATAGCCACAACAACAAAATTAAGGCTCAAGGGTCTGGAAAATACAGAGGATTACAGAGTACTGAATACATAGTGGGAGAATGTGATGTTTTTGTAGGAAATGGACAGTAAGGGAAGCAGAAAGGATAAAATGTTATTTACTACATCAAAATGTTAGATGTGCGATCAAAGCAAGTCACCCTAAGAAAAAGACTACTAAGTACTTCTAAATTCCTCTTAGCCTTTTGTTTCAACCAGTAGCTAGCTTTAAGACTTAAGAAAGCCACATACACTGAGACTGAAGCTTCACTTAAATAAAAGGGAATGACTACATTAGTGGTACCCAAGACCAATTTTTTTTTTTAAGTTTAAGTCATTCTCAGTAAACTCAGAAAAGTAAATGACAATGTATTGAGTTTTTCTATAAAGCTAACTTTATTAAATTTAGAGGACTTTTTTATTCAGTGACTTCGTCCTTTTTTATACGTTCAAACATTCTTTATGACGGTGATAGCTGATAACAGTTGGGTTTTTATTATGCTCTTAGAAAAATAAAAAGTTGGCACTTCTTTGTCCATCCTCCAAACTTTTTAATACATTTTACTAGTCCATGAAATCCAAAATTTTAGAAACCACTAAAGTAAATGCTAAAGACAGGTATGTTCTGAGTCCAATGAAAGGTTTAAATCTCCCTGTATTTTAATAAGGAACCACATTTATACAGTGATAGCTATCTATTTCCCCAGAGGTACAAAGATGAATAGCAACTTGAGAAGTTGTCAGGAAATTGTTAAGAATATATGTTCATGCCTTCTGAATGCTTCAAATGGAACATGTACTTAATTTATTCATCAAGTACTTACTGTGTACCTACGCTGACAGTAATGTAAAACATTAATATAATAAAAACTTGCTGTGGTCTCCTTAAACTCTGAATAGAAGAACCAAGGATTTGTCAGTGGGCAAGAAAAGCCAGACTAGAAATTACTAGCATTTGCGATTAGAAAGAGACATACAAGTGTCCAATGAAAAAAATGCAAGCAGTCAAGCAAAATTACCAAGATGAGTTGGCCAAAGAGGTGGTGATGAATCAGACATGATACGTATTACTGGAACCAAAGTACTAAAAAAGGGTTTGGTCATAAGACATAAAGAAAAATATTAGAACTGGGATGTAAAATAAGAATATAACTAGAACTGGGGTGTAAAATAAGAATATTCTAAAAATATTAGAACTGGGATGTAAAGTAAGTTACTGACTTAGGATTGTTTACATTTCCTTTATCTAGAAAGAAGTTGATGCTATATTAAGGTCTGACCTAACTTTCAAATGAGCATTTAACAGGCTCAGATGAAAACTTTAGAGAGCTAAAAGGAAAAGGGGTGAAGTCATTTAAATGAAACCTAGTATTCAGAAATAATAAAGAAAGAATTCTTCATTCCTGCTTTTGGGACAGAAGTGAAACCATCAACAAAGAATTAGGTTAAGTATATAATAAACCCACTAAGTACCAAACCTTGTATATTAGTATGAGGCTTAAATTACATCTTAATTTAATGTGCTCAAAATTAGCCATCCTAGATGTTACACCCTATATTATTCTTTAAAATTATGTTTCTAGCATTCAAAAAACCAAGTTCATTAAGTCTTATAACTAAAATTTGTTAGTCTTAGAGAGGTCTAGAGGATTACATTTTGTTTAATAAGAAGCTCTTCATAGATTACAATTAAATCCTTTAAGAAAAAAAATTATATGTGCCTCCCCACTAAAATCTGTAAACATCCTAATCCCCGGAATCTGGGAATATGTTATTTTACATAGCAAAAGGGATTCTGCAAATGTAATGAAAATTATGGACCATGAGATGGGGAGATTATCCTGGTTTATCTGAGTTGACCTAATCTAATCACCTGAGTCCTTAAAAGAGGGTACCCTTCTCAATTGTTTTCAAAGAAAGAAAACAGGATGGATGGTAGTATGAGAAGGACACAATCCATCATTGTTGGCTTTAAGGATGGAAGGAGGCCATGAGCCAAGGAATGCAGGCAGCCTCTAGAAGCTAGAAAAGGCAAGGAATCAGATTTTCCCCTATAGCCTCCAGAATGGAATGCAGCCCTGTTGACACCTTGGCTTTAGCCCAGTGAGATCCGTGTTTTGACCTATAACACTATAAGCTAACAAATTTGTATTGCTCAAGCCATCTGTGTGATAATTTGTTACAGCAGCAACTGAAAATATATATTCTATAACTTCAGTTTTATAAATTATTTTAACTTAGCCTATTTTTAGAAATAATACACATACAGACATATATAAAGCAAAATACTAGACTAAAAATAAGATAACCTGAATTCTAGCCACAGTCTGACAGCTAAGTATCTGTGTGACCTTGGGTAAACCATTTCTTCACCACTGGGACACCAATTTCCTCATCAGTAATATGAAACCCATAAGCAATTGTTATGAAATAAATCAAAACAGCAATTATAGTCAATCCTAGACTCCGGAATCCTGAGGATTAAACAGAATATAGAAACAGTTATTAATTTAAGATTATGTTAATGAGAATAGCATTACATAATTAATTCCATTTATAACTGAATTCTATACTAAATGATATAAGCAATTATAAGAATGACTTAAAATGAAGGACCAAATTTCAGGGCTGAGCAAACAAAGATTTTTTTGAAAGGAAGCCACATAAAAAATATATGGGGGGCTTCCCTGGTGGCACAGTGGTTGAGAGTCTGCCTGCCGATGCAGGGGACATGGGTTTGTGCCCCATTATGGGAAGATCCCACATGCCGCGGAGCGGCTGGGCCCGTGAGCCATGGCCGCTGAGCCTGCACACCCAGAGCCTGTGCTCCGCAACGAGAGAGGCCACAACAGTGAGAGGCCCGCGTACCGCAAAAAAAAAAAAAATATATATATATATATGGGTCTGATGAGTATCATTATCTAAGACAGACAGTAAAATCAGATTATTTTTTTCACTCTCACACCTCATTATTCAAATTTTCATTATTCTGAGAATTTCACAGAAAAATTGTTTCTGATCTTCAAGACTGTATGTTGTCTTCTTCATGTATTCTCCTCACTGTATTTCAGTACTTTTTGTACAAGAGATCAATTACAACACAGTATTTATGTCATTTCTTAAAATAAATTCTAAGTGGGAGTACATGTTACCATGATGCTATAGTTCCTCAGGAATCAATAAACATTCAGTTTTATATAGTGAAACTTCCTAGCACACAGTAGTAAAGATTACCATAATTCTTCAACTGGAAACCTATCCCACGTTAGTTTGAGAGATTTCATTTAGTGGGGGTGGGGGGGAGTCATTTTTTTCAGGTGAAGGTTTTTAGTAATTTTTCAAATAAATTACTAAACTGCTTCTAAAATAATGATTATTATTAAATGTCTCCAGTGGATAGTAATTAGTATGCAGCCAGGTCAAAGAAATATTCTCAAACCAAAATGAGAATCAAGGGCAAGAGAGGATTATCGTAATTTGGAATTCCACAACTATAAGATACATTAATAACTCACATAACTGGAAAATAACTCAGTTTTAAGGGATTTATTCCACACATAATTCTGAAGTAGAATACACTTTTAAAAGTCAAGATGATTTTTGATGACAGCCTTGTTTAAACACACTTAAATCACAGAATCCAGTGGATTCAGAAGGGAACATACAGATAATCTGACAGTGAGACCTTACTTTTCTTGTAATTTAATACTTTGATTTTATTTGCGAGAAAACACGTAGGCTTTGAAAACTTCAAAACTATGCCTTCAAAAACTATGTAGCATGTTCCATTTTATAATTTAATGTAAAAAATGTATCTTCTTTTCCTTAGAATATTTCCCTTAGAAATCATCATAATTCTGCCAATACAACTTTCCTAAAGATGACATAATTTACATAAGCAGTCATTCTATTTACAGGTGTCAAGTATCTCATTGTTCACTTAAATCAGTGATGACTTGTCTTTTATTTTAAAGTGGTAATTACAAGTTGCTTTTGCATTAAACCATCGTTTTGCCATTATATTCTCAACAAAGCTTGGGAAAACATTGTAATATCTTAGTATTCGTTAAACATTATCAGTTTGTTGTTTTAATTAAGACATGTAACAAATGCTTGAAGTAGAAGCCTTTGTATATTCTAGCATCCAAAGATACTATGACAGTTGCCATGAAGGAACACCAATTTAAAATGGTAATGAAATAAAACATGTCAAGGTAGTCTGACATATGTAATATGACATATATGTAATCTGACATATCTGACATAACAGTACAACAGTACTTCTGTTATTCTTTAATGAAGTCAATGTTAAATGTTCAATATATTTAATATAAAACTATATAAACAGACTTTTAAAACTATTTTTTAAATGCAGAAATTTAAATTTTTGGAACCAAAAGTTAGTCTTACACTAATCTCTGAAAATCTTATATTGATCCGAATAAAAACTAGTTTCATTCCATTTTTTTGATCAGGATATATATCTGCAAACGAATATTTAGTGGGATTATTTAGATATTCCCAATTATGTCCTTCCATTTCCATTCCCATAGTTTTTTTGCAATCCCTTCATATGAAAAATTCTGCCTTTGAAAATATTCTGTCTTAAACTTTCTATCAAAATGGTATAGTGAGTGGGACTTCCCTGGCGGTTCTGTGATTAAGACTCTGCCCTTCCAATGCAGGGGGTGAGGGTTCGATCCCTGGTTGGGGAACTAAGACCCACATGCCATGCAGCACAGCCAAAAAAAAGAATGGTGTAGTGAGTTTATACAGACTCATCGCATCAGCTCCAAACACACGGTAGTGACAGAAAAGAGAAAAGAAAACTGGGAAGGGGGGAAAAAAAGATATTTAGTGAGGCTTAAAAAAAAAACTCAATTGAAAAATGGGCAAAAGACTTAAAAAACTTAAACAGATATTTCACCAAATAGTATACAGGGATGGCAAATAAGTACATTTTTAAAGATGTTCAACATCATTAGCCAATAGAGAAATGCAAATCACAATGAGATACCAGTACATTCCTAAAAGAATGACTAAAATAAAAAATACTGACACAAACAATACTAGTGAGGATGCAGAGCAACTGGAACTCTCATACATTGTTGGGGGACAAAAATGGTACAGCCACACGGAAAACAGTTTGGCAGTTTTTTAAAAAGTTAAATATACACTTACCATAGGTCCCATCAATCCCACTCCCAGGTATTTACCCTAGAGAAATGAAAACGTATGTTCACTTACCCTAGAGAAATGAAAACGTATGTTCACAAAAACCTGTACATAAATTTTTAGAGCTGATCTGTTAAAAAAACAAACAAACAAAAAACCCAAATGTCCTTCAACTGGTGAATGGATAAACAAACCATGGTACATTTGTACAATGAAATACAACTCAACAATAAAAAGAAATGAACTACTGATAAATGCAACAACTTGGATGAATCTCAGAAGCCATTATGCAGACTGAAAGAAACTAGTCTAGAAAAGGTTAAATACTGTACAATTCCATTGAAATAACATTCTTGAAAAGATAAAACTACAGTGACAAAGAACAGATCAGTAGTTGCCAGAACTTATAGTCAGGGAGAAGGTGACCAAAATGACATAGCACAAGGGAGGTTTTTGGTAGGATGAGATTGTTCTGTATCCTGACAGCGGTCATGGCTATGTGAATTCATATATGTATTAAAATTTATAGAAGTGTACCAAAAAAGTCAATTTTACTCAACATTCATTTAAAAATATATTTATATAAATAGTACATAAAATACTTGTTTTATATAGTTATATACTTATATTTTATATTTATGTATACATACTTGTGTGTGTGTGTATGTACATATATACACACACAAACATACAGCTGACCCTTGAACAACGTAGGGTTAGGGGTTCCAACCCTCCGCACAATCGAAAGTCCATGTATAACATATAGTTGGCCCTCTGTATCCTCAGTTCCTCCGTATTCACAATTCCGCATCCACGGATCCAACCAACCTCAGATAATGTACTACTATAGTATTTACTATTGGAAAAACTCTGCATATTAAGTGGACTCGCACAGTTCAAACACATATTGTTCAAGGGCCTACTGTTTATATATTCACTCCACTCCCATCCTGTGGTCTGGAAATAAAATAAAAATGTAAAGTGAGCTGAGTGAAAGCTACAGACCTATTGAGCTCCTCTGTACAGAAGAAAGCAGTGGCAGATAATCAGTCAGTTCCTGTAGGGTAACGGGAACCAAAGTTCTCTAGCTCTAGCAAAGACCACAGCTAAACTCACTGCTTGAACTTATACCTCAAACTTCTCCCACACCACCACAACCCTAGCTTCTGAAAAGAAGGCTGGGGGAAAACAAATAAAACTATTATTAAACCACTACTGGGACTGAGACTTTAAAGGAATTGCAGAGTAGGAGGCTAAAAACCTGTAAAGATATTCCCTCCAGTTGTTGACATACTCCTAAACTTTACATGCACAGAGCAAAACTCCAAGAATGCCAGCAGAAAATGGCAGAGGTTTCAGTAGTCACACATGTTGGTAAGACTGTAATTTAAGTTAAAAAGACCTTGGGACTTCCCTGGTGGTCCAGTGGGTAAGGCTCTGTGCTCCCAATGCAGGGGGCCAGGGTTCGATCCCTCATCGGGGAACTAGATCTCGCATGCAGGCCGCATTAACCACATGCCGCAACTAAGAAGTCCGCATGCTGCAACTAAGATCCTGCATGCCACAACTAAAACATGACGCAGCCTGAATAAATGAATGAATAAATAAATATATATATAATAAATACACACACACACACACACACACACAGACACACACACACACACACACACACACACACACATACATATAAAGTTAAAAGGACCTTGATAAAGTACCCTAGGCTTTAAGTTGAGACTTCAGAATGGCCTGGACTACGTGGAACAAGAGCAAAAGTGAAATAGATCAGCCCTAACAAAAACTAACACTAATCCTCAATAAGATTACAAAAGATGAGTCACAGAACAGGCATATACGTATTTGACATTGCAATGTCATTCCTGTTTTAAGTATAAAACTTCAAAAACTTAAGTCCTTATTGTATATAATTTAAAATACTGATTCAAGTGAAGCCAGTTTATGTGTCATATCTAAGTATTCACATAGCTATTGCTCTGATCTCTCTACTAACAAGCTACTTTACTTTCTATCCTTTCTCTTTTCTGCTTCCTATGACTTCAGCCAGTACAAGATTCAACTTAATATAAACTAACTCAACCTCATGAAATCTCATTATTTCAGCTGCCCTGCTAAATCATTCATTTTCTTAATTCCCATCAGATTAGATAAAATCATCTTCAGACACAAGAAGATAAACAGATTGCAGGCCAGTTTATTTACTGAGCATCTCTTGAAACAGGTGCCCCCTCTTAAGTCCAAATGGCTATGGCTGGAAAGAATGGTATCAAGAGATACAAAATGCACACCTGCCTCAGCATGCCACTTTGGCAAGGGCTGTAATAGTACAGAAGCTGTTTGCCTTACAAAGATACGGGTTTCAGAAAGGCACTTAACAACATCTCTTTAGAGTCTTGGCTTAAAGGCCACCAAAGTCTCAAACATATTTCTGCTCTGCAACCTCCTTTTAAATCATTCAACATGTATTGGCCATCACCTACATGAGTAATATTACACGATGTGGCAAATAATTGTATAAAAGAGGGCCTCCATACTTAAGAAGCACACAACCTATTTAAATAACATTAATATACATGAAACATTTAAATAACAAATAATACAAGATAGAAGGTGATTAAATGCCAAAATGAATGGAAACCATTCAAACTGAGGGTAAAAAAGGTCATATGATAATTTTAGGTACACATCACATAAAAATGCTATAGCAATTACCTGTCTATTAACAAACAAGTTAATGTTCATGAAGCAGACTAAGGAGAAATCCCAAATACTAAGAAAAACCCCAAATTTTGAGGATAACAGTTCTATTTCAGAGGATTTTGTATAGGCTTATGCCTCAACTTTATAATGTATTTGGTAGTACCGTCAGTACAAAAATGAAATTCATCTCTGTATGCACTCTTTAAAAAGAATTCTTTTAAAAATTGTATGCATTCGGGCTTCCCTGGTGGCTCAATGGTTGAGAGTCCGCCTGCTGTGCAGGGGACACGGGTTCGTGCCCCGGTCTGGGAAGTTCCCACATGCCGCAGAGCGGCTAGGCCCGTGAGCCATGGCCGCTGAGCCTGCGCATCCGGAGCCTGTGCTCCACAATGGGAGAGGCCACAACAGTGAGAGGCCCGTGTACCGCAGAAAAAAAAAAAAAATTGTATGCATTCATTTATTCATGCAATAAATACTTATTAAGCATCTACCATATGCCAGACACTATAATAGATGCTAGGGAGATAAGAGTGATAAACAATATACACATCTGCAAAACAGTCACTTCATTCTTACTGATAAACATCTATGAATCCCATATCAATATAGGAAAGATGAATATTATTACTTGGTAATATTATAGAACTTAATACAACTTAGGTAAATGTGTGTACATAAATAAATGTGCATAAATATATTTGATATAATGTACCATACTTGTAATATACCATTCTATGTAACCTACCATATGTTCATGATCTGCTACAGAGATTTTGTTTTGTGACATAATAAAAAAAACATTAGGTGCTTATGCTACTACCATCTTTTGGTTTTTGTTTTGTTTTTAAACTAGTGTTTTTAAACTTGTTTATCCTTCAAATTCTGAAACCACCTTTGTTCCAATATTTTAAATCTATACATTAATATTATTTGCCACAAACTGGCTGAAAACTATTGAAACCTTTATATTGTACCATGTATGTATTATACTATGTATTTTTGCTTAACAATCTGCATTAGAAGTATCTTTCACATATCTGTTCAACTCGGTGTGAATGAAATCCTTACATACCCACTTTCAAAGAATGAAAATGAGGTTATTAGGATCACTTCTAAAGTCTGTTCAGGTACTAAAAGTCTATGATTCCCTAACTGTACAACTGACAGTATAAGAGCAAAACTCAAGTAAAATCCAATCATTTACTGGGACCTGCACCTAATTTAAAACGTCTTTAAAGCCATAGCCCCATTTGTTGCACTGGCCATTCTACCCAACATAACCTTAATCTCATTTCTGTCCCCATCCCTGCCCCTGATTACACACACCAATCCTTGCATAAATTGTAAATCCATGTGGTTTTTAAACAATAAAACCCAGGAAGTTCAGGAAAGTAAAATATCCCAAAATGTAAACTTTTAGATAATTAGACAAATATTTTTAATTTGTACTAAATTATATCTAGTACCATTTTATAATCAAGATGAAATTAAATAAAAGGGCTTTTGATGAAATTAAACAAAAGGAAGATCAAGAAGCCAGGAAACTATCCATATAAAAACCAATAACAGATTAACTGAGAAATTAACTAAATGGAAAACATAAAGAAATTAACTAAATGGAAAACACAAAGAATTTCCAAGTGGAAATTCTAGAACTTAAAAGTACTGGAATTGAAATTAAAAGTTTACTACTGGAGGGGCTTAACAGTATACTGGAGATGGTATAAGAAAGTGAAGTTGAAGACCAATTATTAAAATTACTGAACCTTGCTGAGAGAAAAAAAAACTCAAGAAAAATGAATTAAGCTTCAGGGACCTGCAGACATTATCAAATGATCTAAAATATGTATAACTGTGGTCCCACTGGGGAAGACAGTGAGACTGGGGCAAAAGAAATATCTGAAAAATAAATGGCTGAAAACTTCCCAAGTATGATGAAACACAGCAATTTCAAGAAGTTTAGCCAATCCCAACCAGGATAAATATAAAGAGAACCACATCTAGGCATATCATAGTCAAATTGATAAAAACCAAAGATAAAGAAAAAAATCTTGAGTGCAGCCAGAAAATGGAGAAAAAAAGCGGGGAGGGAAGACACATCACGCACAAGCGAAACAAGGATAAGAATGACTACCAACTTCTCATCAGAGGTCGGAAGACAACAGAATGACATCTTTAAAGTACTGTGGGTGTGGGGAAGTAGCAACCTAAAATTTTATATTCAGTAAAAATATCCCTCAGACATGAGGGTGAAAAAAGACACTTCCAGCTAAACAAAAGCTGAGAGAAGGAATACTTGCCATGTGATCTTCACTATAAGAAATGCTAAAGGATGTCCTTCAGGTCAAAAAGAAAGGATACAAAATGGATACTTAGATCTAAAGGAAAGAACAAAGAGTACGAGAAATGGTAAATAATTGGGTAAATATAAAGATTATGTTTTCTTTCTTCTTATATCACTTAAAAGTCAAATAACTGTTAAATGCAAAATATAGCAACACTGTAAGGTGGGGTTCATAACATACACAGAAGTAAAACATATGATGAAAAATCACACAAAAAGGGGCAAGAAAATGGAATTATAGTCAGCCCTCTGTATCCATGGGTTTCGAATCTGTGGATTCAAACAACTTGCAGATCAAAAATATTAAAGAAAAATTTCAGAAAGTTCCAAAAATCAATACTTGAATTTCTCATGTGCTGGTAACTATTTACATAGCATTTACATTATATTTCCAACTACTTACACGGCATTCACACTGTATTAGCTTATTATAAATAATCTAGAGATGATTTAAAGTGTATATGGGGGCTTCCCTGGTGGCGCAGTTGAGAGTCCTCCTGCCAATGCAGGGGACACGGGTTCGTGCCCCGGTCTGGGAAGATCCCACATGCCACGGAGCGCCTGGGCCCGTGAGCCATGGCCGCTGAGCCTGCGCGTCCGGAGCCAGTGCTCCGCAACAGGAGAGGCCACAACAGTGAGAGGCCCGCGTACCGCAAAAAATAAAATAAAAAAATAAAACCCGGCTTTTTTCTAATCTATGTTAACATAACTCAAGGACTTCACAAAATGCTACCAATATAGACTAGATGATTTATTAATATTAGCATGCTTGGAAATACCTTATTTTAGCATTATTTTGTATAAATAAAATTTCAGTGATATTTCTTCTGTATTAATTCAAATTGATAACACTTGTTTTAGAAAAGACAGGTGAGTAACTTTACCAGGTTCACTGGAAAAGCAGGTATTTCAATGCCATCTTCTGTTTAATTTCAGTTATACCAACACATTCAAAATTGATCACTTAATCATTTTCAAAAATACTAATTTCATTCAAAGAGCTAATTACGGTATCTTTAACATTATTTCATTTATCTCAATGAAATAAAGTTGTAATATAATGCAGCGGGGTTAAGAAAATGGACAACCCAAACTACCCAAGTTGAAATTCTAGCTCCACCAGTAAACTATGTGACTTAGATATACCACTTCATATCTTTGTACCTCAGTTTTCCTCACATGAAAAAATGGAATAATAGGCCTTATTATTTTAGGTTATGATTACTTTTAACCTAGTTAATATATGTAAAATGCTCAGTACAAAGCCTGATATATACTAATCATAATGATATGTGTTAACTATGATTATTAGAGTATTTCTCCTGTTACATAGAAAAAGCCCTGGATTGGGGCTTAAATTCTAATTTCACCACTTGTTGCAGATTTTAGCAATCTGCTTGACTTCTCTGAGACTCCTCCATTTCCTTACCTATAAAATGAGAGACTCTAAGGTAGGTCTCTTCCAGTTTGAGAATTTCCGCTTTTGGAGAAAATTCACATTCTCTCTTCTCATTAAATTAGGAGCTTATATCATCTCTTTCCCCTGCTCATTCTGAAATTATTTCTTTCTCCCTTAACTTCTCATTTATTTTCATTCATTTTAATATTTACTAATTTTCTTCAGATTCACCAGCCCCATTTTTTTTTTCTTATTCACCTCTGGTGACATTTTCCTAGGAGCTTGATACAACTGTATTCTTACTTGCCTCTACTCAGTCTTACCATTTTCTATAATCTCAGTACAGTCATGGTCTGCCACCTTGTGATAGAATAATAACACCAAAAACACAACATTTTTATAGCACTTTTACATTCATCCTCTCATTTAAATCTCATAACCATCACCCTGTAAAAGGTTATCATGCTCAGAGAAAGAATGTGATCTGACCCATAACCTGCAGAGCTAGGACATAAACTTAGGATAAATGCCTCAGAATGTTAATTTTGTGTTATTCCTTATTGTTTCCTTGTCTTACTAGAATGAGCAGGAAATTAGCTATCAAGAGGACCTAATTTTGAGCACCAACTCCGATACTTACTATTTGACCTTGTACAGGATATATCACAACTCTGAACCTGTTTCCCCATGTATAACACTGGGATAACAAATGTTTTGTAAGAAAAAAAAAAAAAAACTGACTTATAAAATCTAAGGGGCTGTACTTTTTTCAAACACCTTGTTCGTGCCAAAACCTGTCTATCTCTGATTCACTGCATAACTAAATTTTCTCTCCCTGGCCCATGTAGCATAGGACTATATCAGCTTTTTCCTCACTGTTCTGAATCAACTCCCTAGTTCTCAGATACTTCTGCTTCACTTGATCCATAAAAGAAACCGTCTGTGCTTGGAAAGATCAATTCCACTGAACAGAGGAAATACAGTCATTCAAAAATTGTTGAGCATCAACTACATTCCGTGAACTATGAACCAGAAAATAATATTGGAGAGAAAGAAAATACTGAAAAGAAAATAATATTGGAGAGAAAGAAAAAAGGAGGTGTACTTAAATGAGAGAGACAGAGATCATTAAAAGAAGTCTGATAAATTTTTTATCCATGCACAAGAAGATTAGAGACCTCTTTCTCCTCCTCTTTCTTTCTACTCCTTTAATTCTAACTCCTTCCCTCCTCTGTTGGATAGAGGAAGCGAGCAAAAAGAAGAATTAGGAAAAGCTGGGTTCAAGTGCAAAGGCTACACCAGGGAGAATGGGATAAAATATGGTATCTAGAAGTCTACAGCACTCCTAATACCTCCAGATAACCTACATAAAGCATCAGTAACTAAGAAACAGAGGATGAAAGAGAACAAAATTAATAAGTATGTACAACTTGCCAGTTATTGTATGAGGTTCACACAAGTACATTATCACATTTAATATCTACACAATCTTGAGATGCAGGCAATTCTTTCACTTAACAAATATTTACTGGGCACTATATGCTAGGCACTGTTTGGAGTACTCAGAATACAACAGTAAACAGAACTAATAAATGAATATCTCTGCCCTAGTGAAGCTTATTCTGACAGAAGAGATAGACAATTCAAGAGATGCTCTGTCTTGAATTCAACATGTAAATTAAGAAATGTGTTTAATGGCAAAAAATGCTACAGAAAAAAACAGAGCAGGTAAGGGGGATTAGACGTATATAGGGGAGGACTGTATGTGAAAAAGAGATGAGGATGCCATTTTAATTACAGTGGTTTGAGATGGTGACATTTAAAGAAGTTGGTTGTGTGGTTCCTGGGAGCCACTGGAGAGTTCTAAACTTTTAGAGTTTTTCTAAAGGGAAAATCCCTTTTTGAAGGGATCACTCAGCTACTATGTTGAGAAAAGACTGTTAGATGGCATGTAAGAGGGCAACTGGGCTTCCCTGGTGGCGCAATGGTTGAGAGTCCGCCTGCTGATGCAGGGGACTCGGGTTCGTGCCCCGGTCCAGGAAGATCCCACATGCCGGGGAGCGGCTGGGCCCGTGAGCCATGGCCGCTGAGCCTGCGCGTCCGGAGCCTGTGCTCCGCAACGGGAGAAGCCACAACAGTGAGAAGCCCGCGTACTGCAAAAAAACAACAACAAAAAAAGAGGGCAACTGAGAGACAAATTACAAGGTTACTGCAGTAATCCAGGTGAGAGATAATAGTGGTTTGGACCAGGGTGAAACCAGCTTAGGTAGTGAGAAACTGACACATTTTAAATATATTTTCATAATTTGAAAGTAGGGCTTGACAAGATTTTGATTACAAATTGGTTATGGGAGTAAGAAAGAAGAATCAAGAGCAGCTCCAACTGGAAGCACGTAGTAAACATTTACTGAACTAAAAAATATTGTGGGAAGAGCAAGTTTTGAGCAGGGAATGAGTAATTTGGTTTGAGACATATTAATTATAAGATGTTAATCAGAAATCCAAATGGCAGTGTCAAGTAGAGGATCTGTACAGTATCTATGAGTCTGGAATTCAAGAGAGGGATCTTAAATGGGGATATACGGTTGACCCTTGACCAACACAGGGCTTAGGGACACATGACTCTCCACACAGTGGAAAATCCAAGTATAACTTATAGTTTACCCTCCTTAGCCAAGGTTTCTCTGTATCCTTGGTTCTGAATCTGCAGATTTAACCAACCATGGATCATGTAGTACTTGTAGTATTTACTAGTGAAAAAAATCCAAGTATAAGTGAACCCACACAGTTCAAACCCATGTTGTTCAAGGATCAGCTGTAAATACAAATTTAGGAATTTTCAGGATATAGGAATTTTCAGGGTATAGTTGGTGTTTAGAGCCATGGTCATCAAGGGAGTGAGTATAGACATAGAAGAGAACCCAAAACAAATACTCCAATATTTAAGAGACTGAGAAGAGGAGGAAAACAAGTGACATAGGAAGAAAGATTTTTGAAAACTATAATGTCCTGGAAGCCAAGTGAAGAAGGTATATGTAAAAAGGAATGGTCAGTTGTGTCAAATGCTGCTGCTAAATTAAGGGAGATGAGTATGGAGAAATTAATTTGAGATTTAACAATATGAAGGTCATTGGTAACATTGTCAAAAGTAGTTTCAATGCAGTGGTAATGGCAAAAGCTTGACTGTACTGGATTTAAGAGGAAATAAAAAGAAGGGAATTGGATACAACACAGACAACTCTTTCAAGGAGTCTGCTGTAAATGGGGAGCAAATAAAGTGTTACCTGGTAAGTAGGGGAAAAAAAAAGATATTTTAAAGATAGAAAGAGCAGTAGGTTTTTTTGTCTTCTTATGGCAGTGATACAGTACTGAGAAAATTTTATGACATGGTGAGAGTGGAGAATTGATGTCCTTAATTAGGCATAAAAAAATAGAATCTAAAACACAATGGAGGGAATTGGCTTTAGAACGGTAGAGAGTAATAGGTGAGAATACAGACTATAGGGATTAGAGATGTTGGTAGTAGGTAGATGTGGTAAAAGGAGTCCATGCAATCAGTTCTCTTCTGATTGCTTCATTTTTTTTCAGTGAGGAAGGAAGCAAAATCATCAGCTGAGGACAAGACGGGGGATGAGATATTGTTGGAAGGTATCATGACAAAAAACATGAAATCAGTCATTTAAGAGAATAGAAAAATAAATGATCTAGGAAAATATGGTACTATTTATTAAGGATTCACTTGACATTTGTGATGAATTTAAAGTAAAACTAGTCAGCATGATTTTGCATTTTCCTCTAGACACATACAGCTCCACAGACACAGATTGGATTTAAATGAATATTAGATTTAATCTGGGTTATGGTTTTTCCAAGTGAGTGTAACCACATTAGAATGAGACAAGAAAGTTAAGGGTATATGCCAGGGAGTTGAGGATGCATGCTGCAGATAATGAAGGACCATGAAATTAAAGTTGGATAAAAGAGGAAGTGGTGACTCAAGGGACAGAGGAACAAATTAAAAGATGGTAGAAGCAATAAATCAATTATTTCTATTTTATAAATAAGACTTAAGTTGCCCAAATCACACTTTTTTTTTTTGCGGTATGCGGGCCTCTCACTGTTGTGGCCTCTCCCGTTGCAAAGCACAGGCTCCAGACGCGCAGGCTCAGCGGCCATGGCTCACGGGCCCAGCCGCTCCGCGGCATGTAGGATCTTCCCGGACCGGGGCAGGAACCCGGGTCCCCTGCATCGGCAGGCGGACTCTTAACCACTGCGCCACCAGGGAAGCCCTACACATCTTTTCAGTTACATAACTGGAACAGAATATGAACTCAGATGTGCTTCATTCAAGTCACTCTTTCCATGGTACCAACGGTGCCAAGCTGTCTTGTAAATTTGATTTTCACTGGCCTGCCACCCTCTGCCAGGTTGGACCTAAGGCAAATTACAAGTTAAACAATTTTTTCCCAGGCCTCTTCACCTCCCTCTTCTTCCATGTCTCAAACGCTAAGAGCCCTTCAGTGTCCAAACTCACAAATGAGTCTTGCCCTCCCCCCGATTTATACAAAATTACTTTCATTTTTCCCTACCAATGGACCCCCTTCATGAAAATCTGAATCGCTAAGAATCGCTCTGAATGTAAAAATACTGAAGTTTGTTCAGGTTTTTCTATTAACATCTTACAGGAAAAAAACCTGAACAAACTTTTTGGCCAACCCAATATCTCAAATATAAATGACTAAATAAACCCTCTTCATGGTTATTCTCATTCTAACAGGAAGTCTGGTTAACCCACTTTAAACTTCATCGTGAACCATATTAGGTAAAATAACTGAGCTGCACGAGAACTTTTTATTGACTTTTCTTATTGCCAGCACTCTCTCCCTTAAATATATCCTTTATAAAATCCCACAATACAGAATTTTATCTTCTCTCAGAGAATGAGAAAGTGATAACACTACAAGCCATGAATCAGACCCAAACTTGTGTTAAAGTTGGGATTGACATATATACACTAATATGTATAAAACAGATAACCAATGAGAACCCTCTGTACAGCACAGGGAACTCCACTGTACAGTAGAAACTAACACAATATTGTAAAACAACTATAGCCCAAGAAAAATTTTTTTAAATAAAAAGATATTTTATATTTAGAAATGTAAATTGAATATTACAGTAAGTCTGAAACTACCTGCAAGAACTAAATGTAGCCAGTTAGAGATCTCTTCTGTTATTATGAGTAAATGGCTGAAAAGACAAAGGTCTTATTTATAATTTATGTCGACTATTATTTTTAAAGAAACCATCAAGTTAGGACAATAAGAAGGCTTTAATCCTGAATATATACCAAACTATCACCACTGACGATCTTGGAGGGCAGAAGGTAGAATTCTACTATAAATACTATACATCTCTGCATTTATATTCAGTTAGCATGGCTACTAAGTTTTATTACAATTTGCAATTATTCATTCTACCTTTCTTCAAAAGGAGAAGAAACCTCTACCTCTACTTGTTCCTATGTAACATAGTACTTTTATAGAAGTAAACATCTATGCCCCACTGACTTTGGCTTTGGCCAATGACGTATAAACAAACATCCAAGCAGAAGATTTAAGAGCCAGAACGTATTTCTGCCAAATCTTTCTTTTTTCCCCTGTTGGGAGAACACAGTGGCCCAAATAGGAGTTGTTCTCCAGCCTGGATCTCAGAATTAGAAGACACACAGAGCAAGACCAGAGCCACTGCCAACCTTCAGGTAACATGTATCAAGAGCAAAAAATAAACCTTTGTAAGCTAGTGAAATATGGGGGTAATTTGTCATGCAGTATAACTCAGCAAAAGTTAATTCAGCACGTATTAGTTTTATAATCAGAAAAAAATAGATTTCACTGCTTCCATCTTTAAGGACAATAGGTGTATAATACTTCAACAACAACTAGGGGGAAAAAATGAAGGAAATGTGATATTTTTAAGACATCAAAGAACTTAAGAAGTAACAAGAAGTAGATAAACTGAATTTCCACCTAAAGAGCCCTCTTTAGGTGAGGTGATAATCACCTGCTATTTCTTTCCTAGGAGCATTTAAAGATTCCGGGCATAGACTGAGAATTGAGACTGGCCCAGGCAGGAGGACTGGTGAAAACAGTAAGCAGCACAGCTTTTAAGTGTGATGGACTGAAAACTAGAAAGCTCCAAATACCAGGCTAAAAAGGACATTTGCTGAGTTCTACAGTGATGCAAGAGGTTGGGGTAATGAGCTAGAATTGCAGAGTGAGATTTCCCTTAGTTTCATGGTACTTAAGAGAAAACTTGCTAGAAGAGGGAGAATCACACTAGCAAAACATGACACGTCTCCAACATTGCCTGTATTTGAAGCAGTGTGAAGCAAGAGATGAAAGGGCCAATCTCAAGACCTCCAAAGAACAGAACTGAACCTCCTGTAGTCTTTCAGGACTGTGGAGAAGAAACCTGACAGTCTCTCAATCAAAAATCTAGTAGGGCAAGGTTGACAAGTAAGAGACGATTCAATCTTACTAAAATATTACTGTAACTGCACTCCAGACTGACCCTGATTAAATCCAGCTTAATTCTTAATTAAACTGAGGTGTCAGCACCTCACCCAATTGGCCTAACAGTTGAAAAAGGGAAGAAAGATACCCTCTGGAGGAAGATACCCTCTTCAGCCTCTATATAGTTAAGTTACAATATACAGTGTTCAGTATATAATAAAAAATTTGAATTTCTATTAATATAACCACTCTTTTCATCAATATTTGCATGGTATATTTTTTTCCTTCTGTCACAACGTATGTAAAGAGACAAGAAAATATGACCTATAATCAAGACAAAAACTAGAAAATAGAAGCAGAGTCAGAGATGATGCAGATAGTGCAAAGACTTTAAAACAGCAATTATCAGTATTTTCATGAAAGAAAAAAATAGAAAAAGTTTATGAAAGGATAGAGATAGTCAACAAAAATGGGAATCTATTTAAAAAGACGATTTTAAAAATGGGACTCTATTGTTTTTTAATTCCTAAAACTGAAAAAATAAGCTATTTGAAGTAATTTCAGTATTAGGCTGAACACATCAAGAGAGAACAGTAAGTTTAAAAAACAAGTCAGGGCTTCCCTGGTGGCACAGTGGTTAAGAATACGCCTGCCAAGGCAGGGGACATGGGTTTGAGCCCTGGTCGGGGAAGATCCCACATGCCACGGACCAACTAGGCCCGTGTGCCACAACTACTGAAGCCCGTGCACCTGGAGCCCATGTTCCGCAACAAGAGAAGCCACCACAATGAGAAACCCGTGCACTGCAAGGAAGAGCAGCCCCCGCTCGCCGCAACTAGAGAAAGCCCGCATGCAACAAGGAAGACCCAAACAGCTAAAAATAAATAATAAATTAATTAATTAAAAAAAAAAGTCAATAGAAAATACCCAACTAACCCACACAGAGAAGAGAGTAAAGAGGACAAGCACAAGAGACATATGAGATACAGCCAAAACATCTAACAAGGTTGAGGAGAGAGGAGAAAGATTAGAGTAGAAGTAACAAAGATATAAAAGCCAAAGTTTTTCCAAAATTAGTGAAAAATATCAACCCAGCAAACCCCAAACAGGATAAATGCAAATAAAATCATGCTTAGATACCACACAAACTTTTAGAAACTAAAAGCAAAAGGAAATTCTTAAAAGCAGCAAAGAAACACACATTACCTTTAAAAGAGCAACAATAAGACTGATGGCTGACTTTTCAAAGGAAATTATGGCAACCAGAAAAGGAATGACATACTTGTACTGTAGAAAGAATAAAAGACACCAACCTAGAATTCTGTAACAGAAAAGTTTTCTTTTAAAAAGGTGAAAGGTGAAGTAAAGATGTTTGCAGACAAACAATAGCTAAGAAAATCTCCCTCCAAGAGATCAGCAATATAAGAAATATTAAAGGAATTACCTCAAACTAAAGGAAAATTATCCCAGATGATAGCAGAGAACTGCAAAAATGAATGAAGAGCACTAGAAAGAGTATATATATGGATAAATAGAAAAAGATATTGTTGAAAAAGTATTAATTTAAGATACACCAATAAATCAAAGATGTTTATGAAAATCTCTAGGATACTAAAACAGTATAATTACATACGAATGTATAACTGAAAAGTTAATCAGTAAAAATGAAATTTATAAAAGTTGACAACTCAAAAAATGCAGGAAGGGAAGAAAGAAAACAAACACAAGGAACAGATGGGATAGATAAAAAAGAGTTGGTGAGATGACAGAATTCTACCCAACTATGTTAGTAATCACATTAAATGTAAATAAACATTCCAATTAGAACACAAAGATTGAGACCTCCCTGGTGGCGCAGTGGTTAGGAATTCGCCTGCCAATGCAGGGGACACAAGTTCAATCCCTGGTCCAGGAAGATCCCACATGCTGTGGAGCAACTAGGCCTGTGTGCCACAACTACTGAGCCTGCACTCTGGAGCCCATGAGCCACAACTACTGAGCCCGCATGCCACAACTACTGAAGCCCGGGCACCTGGAGCCCGGCTCCACAACAAGACAAGTTACCGCAGTGAGAAGCCCACGCGCCGCAACAAAGAGTAGCCCCTGCTCACTGAAACTAGAGAAAGCCCACGTGTAGCAACGAAGACCCAACGTAGCCAAAAAGATAATAAATTAATTAAATTAAGAACTTAAAAAAAAAATCCACAAAGATTGTCAAACTGGATCAAATAAACATGACTCAATAATATGCTACTTCCAAAGGATATACCTTAAACAAGAGAATACAGATAGCTTGAAATAAAAAGGAAGAAATAAACTGTAGAAATACTGATGAAAAGAAAGAGCAATCATATTAATAGAAGTTCTAAAGTAGACTTCAAGACAAGGAATACTACTAGAGATAGAGAAAGACATTTTATGATGACATAATGGTTCAATTGTAAATTATAACAATCCTAAATTTTTATATACCTAACAAGAGCTCCAGAATACATAAAGTAAAAGTTGAAAGAACTGAAAGGAAAAATCTATGGTCATAGTTGGTAATTTTAAGATTCTTCTGTCATAACTGGCAAAAACAGAAACAAAATCATTAAAAGATTTGATCAACATGATTAAACAATTTGACCTTGTTGACACATAACACTAACATCAACAAATTGCAGAACATTCTTTTATAGCAGATGAAATGTACCAATCTAACACAAACTCCTTCAAAGAATAAAAAAGAGAGACAGAGACTAGTTTTTATGAGGCCAGAAAACTTGATACCAACACCTGACAAAACTTTTTGCAAGAAAGGAAAATTACAGGCTAGTGAATAGACATAAAAATTCCATACAAAATACTGACAAATTAAATCCAGTGATACAATACATTGTGACCAAGTGGAACTTATCCTAGTAGTGCAAAGTTAGTTTAACATTGAAATCAGTGTAATTCACCATATTACAGAATTAAGGGCACAATTCATATGATTTATCTCAGTAAGAGCAGAAAAACCATTTCATAAAATTTAACCATTAATAATTTATATTTAAATTAAATATAAATAAAATTTAGCCATTAATAATATAGAAAACTAGGAATAGATGGAAAACTTCTTTAATCTGACAAAGGGTACCTACAAAAACCTATAGCTAACGAAATAATTAATGTTGAAATAGTGAACATTTTCCCCCCCTACGTTCAGGAATAAAACTATCACTACTTCTACTAAACATTGTTCTGAAAGTCTTGATCATTGCAATAAGGAAAAACAAAGAAAAAAGTATAAAGACTAGAAAGGAGTAAGTAATATCATTATTATCCTCAGATGATATGGTTGTAAACAGGAAATACAAAAGAATCTACAAACTACTAAATATTAAAAATAAGCTAATTTATTTGCCATTTGCAGCAACATGGATGGACTTGGAAGGCATTATGCTAAGTGAAATAAGTCAGACAGAGAAAGACAAATACTGTATGATATCACTTATGGAATAGGGAAGAACAAATCTGACTCCATATTGGATCTCTTTCTTTTACTTTAACCTTTGTGTTCTATTGCTTTTGCTACAAGTTAATAAATAAAAGAATGTTGCCTATAGCCTGAAATATACAGGATAGACCATTCTCAAGGCTCTGACCTTCAAAACTTTTCTATTCATATAGAGATTAAAAAGTTGCAGAACAGAGAATAACATTTGTCTTGATGGAGGTTTATAGGGACACTGCGACCAGACCTAGCAGACAGCTACAAGAACAAAGGATTACAGCACCAAGAAATTTGCACAACCAACCACACTCCCTCCTCTTTCACTATAAAAGAAGCCTAAATTCTAACTCAGGCAAGATGGTTCTTCCGGACACTAGTCCACCATCTTCTCAGTCTGCTGGCTTTCCAAATAAAGTCTCTATTCCTTGCCCCAACAACTTGTCTCTTGAATTACTGGCATGTTATGTGGCAAGCAGTATGAGCTTGGACTCGGTAACACTTATATGTGGAATCTAAAACACAACAAACTCAGTGGGAATATAAATTGATACAGCCACTATGGAGAACCATATGGAGGTTCCTTAAAAAGCTAAAAATAGAACTATCATATGACCCAGCTATCCCACTCCTGGGCATATACCCGGAGAAAACCGTAATTCAAAAAGATACATGCACCCCAATGTTCACTGCAGCGCTATTTACAATAGCCAGGACATGGAAGCAACCTAAAAGTCCATCAACAGAGGAATGGATAAAGAAGATGTGGTACATATATACAATGGAATATTACTCAGCCATAAAAAGGAACGAAATTGTGTCATTTGCAGAGATGTGGTGGACCTACAGACTGTCATACAAAGTGAAGTAAGTGAGAAAGAGAAAAATAAATATCATATAATATCACTTATATGTGGAATCTAGAAAAATGATACAGATGAACTTATTTGCAAAGCAGAAATAGAGACAAAGACACAGAAAAGTAGAGAACAAACATATGGATACCAAGGGGTGAAGGTGGGGGGGGGATGAACTGGGAGATTGGGATTGACATGTATACACTACTATGTAGTAAACAGATAACTAATGAGAACCTACTGTATAGCACAGGCAACTCTACTCAGTGCTCTGTGGTGACCTAGACAGGAAGGAATCCAAAAAAGAGGAGATATATGTATATATATAGCTGATTCACTTTGCTGTCCAGCAGAAACTAACACAATGGTGTAAAGCAACCATACTCCAATAAAAACTAATTTAAAAAAAAAATACAACAAACTAGTGAATAAAACAAAAAAGAAGCAGACTCACAGATATAGAGAACAAACGAGTGGTTACCAGAGGGGAGAGAAGGGGGGAAGGGCAATAAAGGAGTAGGGGGAAAAGGGGTTTATTATGGGATTATATGAAATCATGTTTGTAAAACTTCTGAAAACTGTAAAGCACTATAGAATTCAAAGAATCTTTAATTCAATTTAAAAAATTAAAACAATTTTTCAAATAAATAAAATAGAAAGCAATAAAAAAAGCTAATTTAGCAAGGTTGCTGTTCATTAGACCAAAATACAAAAATCAATGGTATTTCTATGAATTAATATGAAACTGGAAAATGAAATTTAAATAAACAATACCATTTACAACAACATTTTTAAAACATTACATGCCTAGCCATAAACTTAACAAAAGTTATGTAAGACATCTAGATTGAACACCATAAAATACTGCTAAGAGAACTTAAAGACCCAAGGAAATAGACAGATAATCCATAGTCATAGAATGGAAGACTCTATATTGTAACATGCCAATTCTCTCCAAACTGATCTACAGCTTGGATGCAATCCCAGTCATAATACCAACAGATTTTTTAAACTGTAATCTGATTCTAAATGCATATGACAATACAAATGATGGATACAGCCCTCCCCCCCCAAAAAAAACAAAAAAAAGAGCTGAAGAAGAAAAACTTTGGAGAACTTATACTACCAGATATCTAGACTTAGTATAAAGCTATAGTAATTAAGACAAGGTAATGTTGGTGCAAAGATAGACAAACAGACCAGTGGAACAGAAATACTGTAGAAACAAATCTGCCTGATTTATATCAAAGGTACCCTACAATCCAGTGGGAAAAGGACAGCTCTTTCAAAAAATGATGCCAGATCAACTGGCTACCCATATGTTCAAAAGAAATTCTTGATCTCTACTTCGTCGTGCATACAAATTAATTTGAAATGTATCACAGAACCTTAAGTAAAAGGGAAAAAGCAATAAAGCTTCAAGAAAATTTTGGATAATATTTTAATGATCCTGTAACAGGCAAAGACTGTTTAAACAAGACACAAGAAATCCACTAATCATAAAAAGAAAATTTAATAAATTGAACTTCATTACTGTTAAGAATTTTTATTTATTAAAAGACACTATTAAGAGAGTGAAAAGCCTAGCCACAGACTGGGAGAAGGTATTTGCCATACATATACACAGAGTTCCCATATTCAGAATTATAAAGAATTCCCACAAATCCATAAGACAAAGACAGTCCTATTAAAAATATATATTTTTTAAATTAATACATTAAAAGGTGTTCAACATCATTACTTATCTGGGAAATATAAATTAGAAGCCACTACACGCTCACCAGAATGGTCAAAATTAAAAAGACTGACAATAGCAAATTTTGACAAGAATGTAGAGCAACTGAAACTTGCCTCCATTGTTGGTGGGGACAGAAAATAGTACAACCTTTTGGGGAAACAATAACTCAGAAACTCTACACCTAGAATGGAGACAATATATTTATCAAAAGACCCATATGAGAATATCCATGACAGCTTTATTAAAAATAGTCAAAAACTAGAAACAAGTCAAATGTCCACCAACAGAAAAATAATAAATTTGTTCTGTGGAATACCACATATTAATAAAAAGAACGAATAACTGCTACACACAACAATGTGGATAATATCACAAACATAATAATGAGTGACAGAAGTCATTAATTTATATAAAATTCAAGAACAGGCAAAGTTAATCCTTTATGATAAAAATCAGAATAGTGATTACTTGGAGGTGGCAGGGGAATTAGATATTGACGAGTAAAAGGCATGAAGGAAAATTCTGGAGTGCTGGAAATGTTCATGGGTGGTATTTACAAGGATCTATACATATGAAAAATTCACCATACTGTATAATTAACGTTTGTGTGTTTTACTGCATACATGTTATATCTTAAATTTTAAAACTCCTACAGTAGATAATTTGAATGGGATATTTGGGACAACTCTTACTACAAAGGATACACCATATAATTTTTTTAATACCCAAGACTAGAAGTAAAGTAGCCTGGATTTAGCTCCAACTCTATCATTTAGATGTGTAAACTTAAATAAGTCATTTAACTCGGTCTTAGTTTCTTTATGTACTAGAGTGGGTTAGTACAGATAATACTTAACGTTCTTTCTATATCCAAAATCTGAGTCTTTGAGATATACTCTTTTATTTACAAAATCAAATTTCCAACTACCACATAGTCACCTAAGGCCTGAATGTAGCAAAACCAAATTAGCTCTTGTAATTTTAACCGAAAACGGTTAAAAGAAGTACATGCTGCTGTTTATCCTGAATCCTCTATACCTATATTTAAGCTCATCTACTTTAGCCAAGACATTCTGGTGCCACCCCTTCAACAGCGAAAGAAACCTGTCAGCCAGATTACCTTTCCTTGTTTTTCTAAGGATGGGTTATTCATTCTTCCACGCCCGCTCAAACCATCTCCTTTAAAATACCATCCCTCCTACAGCCACTCAGTCAAAATTAATTGTTCCTTCCTCTGTGCACCCACAGTATGTTGCTTGTATCTATTACAGCTCTTATTTCATTCTGTATTATAGTTCCTGCATTCTTGTATGCAAGTGGACCCTTTCCAGAGAAAGGATATACTCACTCAGCCAACCAGATCACCCAAATCAACCTTAGGAATCAATGAATAACAGCATAGTAGGATCACCTTCATATCTGAGTCTATGTTAATGGTGGCAAAGTGAAATAACAGATACTAAATGCTGCTATACCCTACTCAAAGCAAGAAGAAATTACAATGAATATTCAAATACTGAACTAATTCCAGTCCTTACTTTAGCCTACTCTCCAGCAGAACAATGAAACAGCCAAAGGCAGACAGCTGAAGAAAAAAAGTAAACTAGGCCTGAAATGGGGAAACAAATTATTTATTAAAATAATTACCAAATTAGTTTATGTCAGGAAATAGGTGGTTAGGGAGAAAGCAAGCGAACTACTTGGGAGTTAAATATTCAGCATCCCTTTTCTGTTAACTGCTCCTGTTCCTGTCTCAATGGTACAACATAACCTCTATCCTCGTATCACAAATGACTGGTCCAGGACAAAGTTCTTCCTCAAGTATTTTAGAAACAAAACTGCGAAAATAAAGTCAGTCCTTTTCTGAATGGCTGAAATGGGAAGATCTAAACAATACAGGAGCAGTCAATGGTAATGTTTTTCACACTGCGAAAAAGGCAGATCTGTGGTAAGAGAAAATAGAGCTTACTTTACAGAGTGAAGCAAGATGAGAAACAGTCCTTAGGACCTTCAAACCTTGGGTCCAATATTCCTAGGGCCTCATCCCATATTTAGGTTCTATGAGATAGACACCCCATTATTCTTACAATAAATGTCCCCTTTACTAAGGCTAGCCCAATTTGAATGGTCACTTGCAACCAAAACAATCCTGTGATAGACTGACACTTTGATGATCCCAAATTAATCATGCTCCCTAGTATTCCTAGTCTCTTCCCACGATGACTCTGGGCTAAGCCTCTGAGCATTTTGACCAATAGAATAATGTCAGAAGTGAGGCTATGCCAGTTTCAGGCCTACCCCTTAATCATCCTGGCAGATCTGTTTCCTCCCTGTCACAATGATTGCTCTTGGAATACTTCTTGGAACCCGGCCATCACACCATGAGGCTAATGAATCAGCCATGTGGAGAAACCCACATGCAGGAGAACCAAGGCCCTGTTGTCCAATCAAGCCTCCAGATGTCTGCAGCTATACCAGAACCCCAACCAATGCCACATAAAGGAGAATGACTGAGTTAATTCATAGAAATGTGAGAAACATTAAATTGTAGTTTTAAGCCACTAAGTTTTGTGGTGGTTTACAATGCAAATTTTAATATAAAAGTTTAATTCACATGTAGGTAACTTAAAATTATACTTTCCTAACACAGACTATGTCTCTGAGCATGGATTGAGAAACTATGGCCCTTGGGTCAACTCTGGCCAACCATCTGTTTTTGTAAATAAAGTTTTGTTGGAACACAGTCATGCTCATTTATTTACATATTGTCTATGGCTGCTTTTATGCTATAAGGGCAGAGCTGAGTGGCTAAATATAAAGCCTAAAATATTTACTATCTGGTCCTTTACATAAAAAGTTTAGTAAACCCTGTCATGCAGGACTTGGCAAGTGCTTTAATATATAAATAACTAAACCTGTAAACCTACTTTACAACCAACTCCTCGTACCTAAAGGATGACACTATAAACATTCAGTAGTATTAGCTTAACAAAACACAAAGCATATCACATGGCACATACCTGCCAAAGGCTGAATATTTGTGTCAGGCACCACCAAATTCACATGCTGAAACTTATTCCCCTAGTATGTGGGGCCTTTGGGAGGTGATTAGGTCATGAGGACAAAGCCCTAATGAATGGGGTCAGTACCCTTATAAAAGAGACCCAGAGAGTTCCCTCCCATTTTCTTCCATGTGAGGAGACAGAGAGAAAAATGGCTGTCTATGAACCAGGAAGTAGGCCCTCACTGGACACTGAATTTGTTGGTAACTTGATCTTGAACTTCCCAGACTCCAAAACTGTAAGAAGTGAATTTCCGTTGTTTATAAGCCACCTAGTCTATGGTACTTTGTCACAGCAACCCAAGTAGACTGAGACAGTTACTGAATTGTGTTGCATTGTCTGTTAACAAGTCAGGCTATAGTCAGACTAACAGATTAATCAACAGGAAATGACAGGCCAGGAAAACAATAGTAATAAAATCAGATCCATACCTATTTAGTTGTTTAAAAGTTCCTACTTATGGGGTTGGGGGGGGGGGTCTCTATTTCAAGTTTCTCATGTTATTAGATATGACCCACTTCTGAATTGCATTAAGAATCAGAAAGTAATGAATGTTTCATTATGATGCATAAGTGACAATTTTTTTAAATTAATAATGCTTCATAGACCCATCTGCAGAAGAAAACCGGAAAATTCCAAGTCCAATACTGACCTAAGTCAATTATTCTCAAACCTTCCTGCCCAAAATCATCTTTGGCAATGCTTTAAATTCTATAGATTTTCTTCTGGTACCTGATTTTATAAAGTATCTCTCTCCTTTTATATATAATATTCATTTGTCTTATGCCCCAAGTCAACCCAAACACAAGGTCTAAGCCTTGGCTCACTGTCCCTGGGATTTACTATTTTCCTCATATGTCAATTAAAACTCTCTTTTCTACAAATCAACAATTATCGATGTAAATAGTTTCATTTTGCTATCACTTTACCACCCTGTATTACTGCACCATTTGTATAACACTTAAAACTTTTCCACTTTCTTAACTATAGTAAAGTATTCCATAACTATAATACCTACATATCTGTATGTAGAGGCAGTTTTCTCCACAGATCTTAACAAGCCCTAGAGAATATCAGAAGCAGTTTCCCATATATACTTTACTTTAAACCTACGCCTCAAAAATCTCAAATTCTTGTCCTTAGTTACTACACTACAAACAGCATCTTCTGACTCTAACAACACCAGAATTAAGCTAGAAAATAAGAATTTAGATCAAGCAAAACCCCAGTACAGTATTGTTCCTTAATGATGCTCCTAAAATAAGATACAATAAAAGAGAAAAACAGCATGGAAATAAACCATGATTGGGTCAGATATCTAAAAGTTATATTGGTTGCTTTCTGTTATCATCTTTGTAAAGGTAATTAGATTCAAATTATTACAATATATAACAAACACTTAATGAATATTTATTATGTGGGCACATTCACTCAACATTTACATTTATTATTTCACTTATCAAAACAACCCTCTAAGGCAGGCAATGGATTTTTCCCCATTTCGTGGATGAGAAAATTGAAGCTTGGAGAAGTTAAGTAACTCTAAAACCTACACTTAACTCAGGTATAAACCCAGGTGGTCTAATCCACAGCCTACCTGCTATTCTGAATATCTGTGTGAACCTAAAACATAATATTGTTCATGAAGGTATATGTCTTATTTTTACAATAGCTTCATTTTAAATATTTAATAGCAAAACAATCATAGTATTTGGGGAGAATACTAATTTTTGCTTTCCAGGTCTCTGGTATATCACTACAATTTAAATTTAAAAAGAAAAAGGTAATACCTTGAAACCTCTAAATCTCTATTATTCTTCTAAGCTTGATTGTGTGAATCAGTTATTACACTTACATGTGTGTAATTCTTATTCTAAATCTTAAACATTTTGCAATTTGAACTCTGCAGCATGTGATAGTGAATGAAATAAAACTGCACAAATTTTGCAATGGAAGTTACAGACATTATTTCCATTTACACTTGGTATGAATGTCAGTGTTTTCTAGCAGTTTTTCCTGTTTGAAGCAAGGAAGACATTTCAAATCAATAATTTTGCTGTCAGTAACAGGTTGTAGAACGTGAATACAAGCAATGAGAGAATGGTAAACATGAGGTATGTATGTTTCTGAGATTGGGATTATTAAGTTTTTAGAGCTGAAGGAGATTTTAGAAAGCATCTCTTCATCTTTACATTTTACAAATAACGATACCAAATGCTCACTGGAAAAATCCAAAATAGAACTTATTCCAGGGTTCTTTCCCCATATAGTAGTAACAGAATCAAGACTGGTCTTTGCTATCATAGATTTTCTGAATAAGATAATATAGTCAGCCAATCTTTTAATGTGGAAAGAAAAAGAAAAAAAAGTCAGAGGTGATAACTGGGAAAACAAAACAAAACAAAAAAATATATATATATTTACATTTTAAAGTATATATACATATATATATTTTAAAGGCAAATCCAGAAAAAAAGAATTAATTTTCATAGTAGAGATTACTGTAGGAAACCACTATTTCTACAGCAAAAAGCTAAAAGAGGCTTCCCTGGTGGCGTAGTGGTTGAGAATCTGCCTGCCAATGCAGGGGACACGGGTTCGAGCCCTGGTCTGAGAAGATCCCACATGCCGCGGAGCAACTAGGCCCGTGAGCCACAACTACTGAGCCTGCGCGTCTGGAGCTTGTGCTCCGCAACAAGAGAGGCTGCGATAGTGAGAGGCCCGCACACCGCGATGAAGAGGGGCCCCCGCTCGCCGCAACTACAGAAAGCCCTCGCACAGAAACGAAGACCCGACACAGCCAAAAATAAAATAAATTAATTTACAAAAAAAAAGCTAAAAGAATATAAAGGTGTTATATAGACTTCCAAAATATCATTTGCAGGGGAAAGACCACTATTTCCCAAAGAAGTGTTGAACACAATTCTAGTATGTCTTGAAAAACTGTTCCATTCTCAAAAAGTTTTGGAAACACTAAACTAAATAAAGTTCAACAGGCTCCACAACTGTAACACTATTCACATTTTTAATATGTTAATATGCTCTAGTATACTGTTAATCTCCATAAGGAGAGATACATTATATACCACTTTCCAAATTTATTTGACCACATAAAAATCTCTTAACATCATACCTATTATAAAATTTCCCTGAGAAGTGCTAAACTTAGGAACAAAACTTAGGAAATACTGGGAGCGATCGTTTGTAGGAAAAAAAAGACTAAAGACTCATAGCTAGGGACTTCCCTGGTGGCGCAGTGGTTAGGAATCTGCCTGCCAATGCGGGAGACACAGGTTCGAGTCCTGGTCTGGGAGGATCCCACGTCCCGTGGAGCAACTAAGCCCGTGCACCACAACTACTGACCCTGAGCTCTAGAGCCCATGAGCCACAGCTACTGGGCCCCTGCACTAGGACTACTAAAGCCTGCACGCCTAGAGCCTGTGCTCTGCAGCAAGAGAGGCCACTGCAATGAGAAGCCTGCCCATCAAAGCAAAGAGCGGCCCCCACTCGCCGCAACTAGAAAGGACCCGCGCACAGCAACGAGGACACAGGGCAGCCAAAAATAAAAAATTAATTCATTAATTAACTTATTAAAAAAAGACTCATAGCTGATCAAAAATTTAAATAAAGCAACATAAAAGAACTACTGTAAAAACTAGTAAAATCTTACTCTATTACATGCATACTACTGTTCTAAAATGTCCTTAAATAACCACACTTATGCAGTATATGAAAAAGTGGAAGTCAGTCATTGTGAGTGCTCCTGATAAACTAACCACTGTTGATATTAGGGGGTCCTGAGTTTAACCCACTAGTTCTCACACATTAACTTGTTCCAGTTCCAATTAGAACTATCTGCCAGAGGACCACTTTCATGGAAGAAGCAGGAGAAAGGAAATAGGGCACATAAACTATACTCTTAGGGGGGAAATTAAGAAAGCAAAAAAGGCATAATAAAGACTTAAGAAAACCTCTAAATTCTGCCCTTCTAGTGGCAGAAACCCCTCTTCTTGTGAAGGCTTCCCTATCCCCTTCTGCGTGTGATTCTGGTGACGCTGCCTATTTAGTGTCCCAATCCCAAAACGGACATGAAATACAGACCTGGCCAATCATAGTCCTCACTTTCCTAGTCACAATGATTGGCCCAAAGATGGACCTGTGAGCCAAGCCAGGTGAAGAAGCAACCTGGAATTTTATATACAAATGCCATGAAAAAGAAAATCTCTCCTCTGGATTCACTAGTTGGGTACGGAAAACCTGACTGCCTATTACTATAATCTCCTAACCTGCACCCTCCCTGCCCCAATTCTGGCTACATGAAGGAAGTCAGCATGCAACAAACTGAAAAATCAAAGCACTAAAACGGAGAATAAGTGTCCATCATTACAGTAATCCCCTGGACACACTGCTTGAGTATCTAAAGTCAGTTCCTCCTCTATACTCTATGTAAATTAATAAATTCCCCTTTTCACTTAAGGTAATTGTGAGCTGGGTATCTGTCGTCTGCAATCTAATCCACGTATATAACTCAAGAAACAGTTGTATCTCAAAAGAACTCGTAAAGATTAAAAAGATAATACCAAATGAAAGTGAGAATACTAATTACAATTAGTACAAACTTGTCTTCCAAAAAGGGTGTAATTTCTATCAAAAATTTTAAACGCAGATACTGTTGACCCCAAAATTCTATTTATAGTAATTTAACTTATATTTTTTTAAAAACTCACAAATATGCAATAATAAATGTACAATGTTATTATCTGCAACATTTGTCACATGAAAAATAAGAAACCGCTATGGACATCAATTGAGGACGGACTAAATATAGCATAACTTATGATGCAATACAATAGAGCCATTACAAAGAAAGATGTGTATCTATATGAATTAATTATTAAATGCCAAGGAGTATAATGTAGTGGTTAAGAGCTTACACTCTAGTAACAGACTACATGGGTTCAACTTACAGTTTGGCCTTTTATCAGCTTGGCTTCTTACTGCAGTAATTTGAGCAAATTACTTAATCTCTCTCTGCTACAATTTCTTCAAATGTAAAATGGTGATACTATTATGAGGATTAAATAAATTAATAGGTTCTATGGCAGGCTCTAGAAAATTATTTCACACTTGGTAAGCTCATGATAAACTCTGTATTATCATTTTCACTAATATGAAAAGTTGCCCAAGGTATGATGTTAAAAGAAGAATATGTATGAGCAAAGATCACAAACTCAAATACCTATGAGGTGAGGCAGATAACAAATAGGTTAAGTGGGAATCGTGGCAAACTGGAGAATACATGCCCTATCTCAAACCACTCTAATCAACTACTGTCCTGTGGGAAAGAGGTTGCAGTGTTGCTGAATCTTAAAAAGCTAAAAGTACGGGTTAATATAAAATGTCATTTTTTAATGTTAGAAACATACTTTTTTGTAAAGACACAGTATGGGCCTAATGAACATGTGTACTGGTCAGTTATGGCCTGTAGTCTGCCACTGACTGCCACAAAAAGGCAGCTCCAGTAGATTAGAAACTAGAAGCGGGGAAGGGAACACGTGTGTAAAGTCACAACTGAAAAGAAAACACTATAGAGAACTATACTACCACACTCCACAATAAAAGATATTCAGAACAGAATATAGAAATGTAATTGCTCAGAGTGCAGTCAGACCTGTGATCGAATTCTGGCAAGGCCACTGGTGTAATCTTGAGCAAGCTACCTACTTCTCAGGCGGTGTAAACGGAATAATATATTACCTTATAAAGGTTGTAAGGATAAAATAACATGGGCAAAGTGCTAAGCACAAATAGAACATATTTATGCCATATATATGTATGTATACATATAAACTCGACAGATGTTAGCTATAATTACTTAAACCTGAATAAAATAATTAAATTATGTTTAATATTTTCTATCTTAGAAAGCAGGAAATGTGTAATGGTTTAAAAATCTGTGTCAAAAATGGCTTAACGTGAAAACGGTTTTGGTGCTTATACTTATCTACAACAAAAATAAAATATAGAAGCACTTTATTCCTTGAAATGCAACATAAACGAAGCATGATTTGTCAACATCTAACTTGACTAAACAGTGTGTTCATGTTAGTGCTAAAATACAAGCTCCAAGAGGATAAGGACTGTGTCTGTTTTATTCACTATTGTATCCCTCACTTTAGCACAGAGCCTGGCACACAGTAGGTGTTGATTATTGAAAACATTATTTCCTTTCTCCCTCACATTAACTATGTAAGGTAAGCATAATTTCCTCCATTCAACGCTAAGGAAACTGAGGTAAAATGTGGTTAAGTGTCTTGAAAGTAGTAGAAGATGTAGAACTTTTGACTCATATTTTATGCTACTTTGACCTTCAGAATTAACCTTCAAAATAACCTTCAGCATTTTCAGAATATTTTACCTATAATTTCAATTTTTCATTTTTTAAGATGACAGTTTAAAAAATTACTCTAAAATAATCCTCATACAAATTATGCCCATCAACTAAGAATACATATACAAATTAATTAGAAAATAGATAAGAAAATACATAAAGAAATACATAAGGGAAATATAAAAAATATATATAAAATATTAAATTTGATAGTATAAAATATCTCAAATAGACATCATTGATATCAACCTATTACCAGTAATAAATATACAGAAAAATACTAAACCCCACTCCATCTACCCTGAACTGTCTTTTTAGTAATAATTGCGAAGTTCTAGTTTATCTAAATGTTTCTCAGTAGCTGCTTCCTAAACTACTAAATGTCACACCATACAATTTTTTTTAAACATCTTCTATGCAAATACTTCATTAATAGGTACTATGACAGAAAGGCACAGAAGAAGTGAAGAACACCTGTTTCAAGAACTTTATCTACTTTAAAGAAGATGCTTATATATGAAGCTATTAGCAAAATATGCCAAAACAGCATACGAAGAGGAAACGAAGATTATTGAGTATACAGTTAACCCTTGAACCAGAGGAGTTTGAACTGTACGGGTCCACTTTCACCCAGGATTTTTTGCAGTAAGTACTATAGTACTACACAATCCAAGGTTGGTTGAATCAACATATAAGGAACCTTGGATAGGGGAGAATCACAGCTATGGAGGACCAATTACAAAGTTAAACTCGGGTTTTGGACTGTGGGGGGTGGGGGACGGGGGGTTGGCAACCCTACACCCCCCACCACCCCACTGTTCAAGAGTCAACTGTATAATCCAAGTTAGACATACATGGTAGGCATTTTCACATACATTATTTCAGTTATTTTTTTAAATTTATTTATTTATTTGGTTGCACCGGGTCTTAGTTGCAGCAGGTGGGCTCCTTAGTTGTGGCAGGTGGGCTCCTTAGTTGCGGCTTGCCAGCTCCTCAGTTGCAGCTCGCCAGCTCCTTAATTGTGGCGCCTGGGCTCCTTAGTTGTGGCATGCGAACTTTTAGCTGTGGCATGCATGTGAGATCTAGTTCCCTATCAGGGATCGAACCTGGGCTCTCTGCATTGGGAGCACAGAGTCTTAACCACTGCACCACCAGGGAAGTCCCGTTTTTTTTGTTGTTGTTGGTTTTTTTGTTTGTTTTTTGTTTTAATATTTATTTATTTGGCTGCGTCAGGTCTCAGTTGCGGCGCGTGGGCTCTCTAGTTGTGGTGTGCCGGCTCTAGAGCTGCAGGGCATGTGGGATCTTAGTTGCCCGACTAGGGATCGAACCTGTGTTCCCTGCACTGGAAGGCGGATTCTTAACCACTGGAAGTCCCCTCAGTTCTTAACAACTCTGTGAAGTAAGCTTTGCCATCTTCATTTTGGAGAAGGAAATTGAAATTCATAGAGGTTAAATGACTTTCGAAAATAAAGGGCATATCAGGATCTGAGATCTGAAATACAAGTCTAACTCCAAAGTCTTTTTTTTTTTCTTTAAACTACATCTTGCAGTCTCCCACATGTACATGATTACAGGATGTAGCAACATTTATAAACACTAAAGGAAAAGAAAGACATCATTGTAGAGAATAATTCCCAGGAAAGATTTTGTTGTGGAAATGAAGTGTGAGCTGAGTCTGAAATTAAGTATAAAACTGAAACTACTGTTAATTTTGTGATTAATACCACAAAAATTTCTAAATGAAAAAAAAATCTAAATATTTTCCCTTCGGTTTATACTGACTAGACCTAATCGCTGAAATTTTTCATCCTTTCTTCCATTTCTTATCCTCTTTTTTTTTTTGCGGTTCGCGGGCCTCTCACTGTTGTGGCCTCTCCCATTGCGGAGCACAGGCTCCGGACGCGCAGGCTCAGCGGCCATGGCTCACGGGCCCAGCCGCTCCGCGGCATGTGGGATCTTCCCGGACCGGGGCACGAACCCGTGTCCCCTGCATCGGCAGGCGGACTCTCAACCACTGTGCCACCAAAGAAGCCCTCCTCTTGCATTTTTAATGTATAATCTACCCCTCCCCATAATCATTCCCATTATAAAGCCAAAAAAAAAAAAAAACACCTAAGCCTGATATCCTATATTTCTCTTTCTGGCTGGTCAAGATACTAAAGGATAGAAACCTATATTGCCATATGAGCCTCCTTCATGCTAGTGGTGAGAAAAGCTGAGAGAAAGAGTTAAATAATACTGCTCAAAGTTACAGGACGTTACTGGCCAAACTAGCATTAGATAGAGTCTTCTAGAGTTCTTTCTGTGGCCCTGTGCTCCTTAATTTTTTCTCACCAAAGTACCAATAACAGAAGAACAATGAGGTCTGTAGTTATACAATGGGTTCACTTGAAATTTCTTTGAAGTTTGATTTTGTCTAAAAGCTCCTTTACAATTCTATATTCATGCCTAATTTACTCATGCTTACTGTAATATTAAAGTGGTTTAAATTATATACTCTAAGTAAAATTGATACTTCAAGAATTATTATGTTTGTTCCCATAGCTTAGATTCTAAGGCTTAGAATCCTTAGAGTATCCCTTAAACACAATGTCATGTAACCCAACTTGAGAAGCAGGGCACAAATTGCGTAAAGTTCCTTCCACCTGCTCCTTTATTTGTCAAATCAGGACATTTTTGAAAGCATAGTAAATTTAATTCCATTCTTTCAAAATGTATACGTACTGGCAAAACTATTGTAAAAGTTGTTGGAGTTGTTTATTTTAATTACAATACATTCAAGAAGTTCTACTTACTTAGTTTAAATCAATTAAGTACAAACTCACTTATGAACTCACTAAACAACCTGGATGGAATTTCTACATCACAATACCTCATTAGACATCTGCTTTTCGGGGAGGTCGCTCAAAAATTAAGTAAGGTTTCATGCTATTCATATTAAATACAGATCCAATTACTTTTTATTTTTAACATCTTTATTAGAGTATAATTGCTTTACAATCATTTGTTACGTTTCTGCTTTATAACAAAGTGAATCAGCTATACATATCCATATATCCCCATATCTCCTCCCTCTTGCATCTCCCTCCCACCCTCCCTATCCCACCCCTCCAGGTGGTCACAAAGCACTGAGAGATCCAACTACTTTTAAACAGGTTAAATAATCTTTTCTTCTTCCTTGGTATTCATCTTCTCTGCCCAGAGGTGAAGGAAGAAACCCCTTGTGGTTTAATTTTTTTTTTTTAGGATTTTTTTTTAACATCTCACATTCCAAATATGCTTAGTTCTTCAATCCTATTTACAGGTGCAAAGTACAGACTTTATCTATTTTACTCACTGTATCAAAAAAGCACCCTATTCATCTTAACCAGGAATCTCTCACCAGTAAGAGAAAAACAGATTCATTCATCATTTCCTCCCCAATAACATACTGCTGATTCTCCACGACATACCTTAAAGTCAAACAGTCATATGTACCTTGAATATAGTTAAAACTCTTAACTATGTTTACATACTACTAGTTTATAAAGTCTTTGGTCAGTGGTGATAGTATTAAATGTATTCAATAGAAGTTAATGTAATGATTTCTTACTTTAATCACTAATACACTGCTTCCAACCAAAAATTCATGAAAGAACGACCTAGTTTGAGAAATAGGCTTCTTTTTAATAACAGTCATATAGATCAATATTGGTATGTTTGCCAGTACACACAATTCCATTTCACAGGATATAGGTTTTGTTTGCAATAGTGATTTGCCTTACTTAATGACAACATCTATTCTCAAAAGACATATCTATATATCTTTATCAATAAATGGGCTTTTCAGAAAATAATATTGACACACATAATGCACAAGGATAAGCATGAGGAATGAAATAAACGACTGAACAATTCCAGAGTCAAATGATTATTACCTCCTTAGCTTAGAACTTGTTTTTTTAATATTTTGAATGGCTTTATTTATAAATGACTGAAATACTCCCTACATGTAACTAATATTTTTCCTTTCTAGTTTACAATTAGTCTTTTATCCAATCTTTATTATCTAGTTTTATATATGTCTAATAACTCTTCCTGATTACAAATCTACAATTTAGTGCAATAAAATGTAAATTACTAGAGCAAAAACATGATTTTAAAATGCCCTTTCCTAAAAATTTGTATCTTTTTCTCTTCCATGCCACTGTTAGTGAATATTTAGGTAATGGATTATCATCTTTAGCTAAGTGCTTTGGTATACCAAACATTAGCAGTGGTTAGCTAATATGATATTTAATAACCAACGAAACATAATCTATCCCACTCTGTATCACAAACATATATGTATTGATTATTTTCCTGATGTTTCCATGGAACTTATAGTGGTAGAAGTAGTGTGCTCCCTTGATAAACAGCTTCTTTAGAAATAGACAAAAACAGGTGAAAAATGACACATTTGATACAGTGAGCCTTCTGTGTACTTGTTAAGACTTTAAGTATAATTACTACTGAAGTTGTAAAAAAATAATAAAAATTCCTACATCTGCCCCACATCTTCTTTCTAGTTTCAAAGCAACAGATATTTGTTTATTTGCCTCATGTTATTCATCACATTGTCTTTAGTCTGTTAAAAATAGTAATAGGGCTTCCCTGGTGGCGCAGTGGTTGAGAGTCCGCCTGCCGATGCACGGGACACGGGTTCGTGCTCCAGTCCGGGAAGATCCCACATGCCGCGGAGCGGCAGGGCCCATAAGCCATGGCCGCTGAGCCTGCGCGTCCGGAGCCTGTGCTCCCCAACAGTGAGAGGCCCGCGTACCACAAAAAAAAAAAAAAAATAGTAATAGAAGTAAAGAACATTAGATACAGATGCATTAAAAACTAGAGCTTAAGGCTTTCCCTGGTGGCGCAGTGGTTGAGAATCTGCCTGCTAATGCAGGGAACACGGGTTCGAGCCCTGGTATGGGAGGATCCCACATGCCGCGGAGCAACTAGGCCCATGAGCCACAACTACTGAGCCTGCGCGTCTGGAGCCTGTTCTCCGCAACAAGAGACGCCGCGATAGTGAGAGGCCCGCGCACCGCGATGAAGAGTGGCCCCCACTTGCCACAACTAGAGAAAGCCCTCGCACAGAAACGAAGACGCAACACAGCAAAAGTAAATAAATTAATTAATAAACTCCTACCCCTCAACATCTTCTTAAAAAAAAAAAAACCCTAGAGCTTAGATCACTAAAGACCATATAACTTTCATTTCTAACAAATCAACATAAAACAGTTACTAACAAAGGTATTGTTTTTAGAGATCGACGATAATCTTCAACATAAAATGTTTCCATGAAAATCTATGTAAATGTTTCCATTTTCCTGAACAAAACGATAATATAACTATAATATCCATATTACATTAAGTATCATACTCTGATTTCCAAGTTCTGAATGATTCAAGATAGTAATACAAAAAAGAAATGCCTTTGCTAAATATTTTCCTACCATATTCTTTCAAAATTCTAACAGTTAATTCATTTTTTACGGTTTCAATAGACTGCGTACCACATTTGCCAAATTCATAGCTGAGATAAAGATTACAAAAACACCTAGAAGATGAAAAGTTTCAAAGTGGTATAAAATCTATCTTTCAAGACATAATCAAAGATGTCACAAAGAAATCAAAGATTTTAGAAATGACAACACAATTTACCAAAATACTAACATATTGTAAAATGTGTGCATTTCCTCTAAAATATGTAAAACCTCTAAAACCTCTAAGTTTTCCTCTAAAACCTCTGTAAAACAGACTTAGATAAAATACTTAAAATCACTATTATGAAACATGGAGAGGATATTTTATAAAACAAGCCTTCCACTTTTAAGAAAGCCACAAATTATAACTCACAAAATCAAGGTTTTAGGTGTGGCCTCAAATTCAATTTTCTTAAGTATGAAATCATAGTACTTAAGTTCAGTAAAGAATAATTTTACATAGTACAACTGCAGTACTTGAAAGTTCTACAAGACAAAATTGTGCAACATGGCCTTATTTCTGTAGGTCTTCTTTGTGTGTACAAAATCACATGGAATGTTAAGACCATAAATATTAAGTTGTTTGTAGTAAAATCCACTATTCAGACTGGGGACTGGTGCTCTTTCCTATGATTCTTCTCCACATTTCCAGGCTCTATCATAGCAGACAATACTTATATCACTAACTTTAAGTAGAAACCTCTCAGTTATTTCTGACTTCAAATATCCATTTTATCACCAAATTCTATTGTCCTCTGTTACCACTTCTCTGTTGCAACTTCCTTTTCATTCCTTCACCTAATCCTTATTCCTGACCCTAGACTTCTCCCCCTAAACTACTGTACCTCATTCTCATGAGATAGTTTCCCTAGATTGTCTTTAATTCCACTGCCAAAGTTATCTTCTCTCATTGACATTCTGCTCGTGCCACCTACCTATCCTACCTGGGCATTCCAGGGCCTTTGCATTACATTTTTTTTTTCTGCAAGAGCCTCACTCTCAGCAACATATTCATTTATAAGGTTGCCACTGACTTTCAACTCCCCTTTAAAATGTCAGTTTCTTCTTAGCCCTGCTAAATGTACCAAATTATCCCTTCAGGTAATCACATTTGCTCCTAATCCATCTGAGTATGGAATACCTTTTATATTTAGCTCTCAATCACACAAGTAATTTATTTAGACAATTTTAGCACAGTGATGACATACACTGTTTCTTTAGTTGTTTGCATACCAATGTCATCCCTATTGGACTGCAGAGACACAGATAAGGGCTGCATCTTTCAAAGCATTCTGTACAACAGCTATCTACAATGTCACTTAACCCAGGTGGGATGATTCACTAAATAAAACTATTATAGAAAGCTTAAGTAAAAAAATTTTTTTAATCTCTATGGTTTAACTTTAAAACATCTATGACCTTTCATTTCCATGGACAGTTGACATACTTTGGTTTCTATTAAGCTTCATTCTCACTACTCTAATAATTTTCAAAGCACAGCTAGAATTTAAAGTGCAAGTTGAGGGTTGATATAGGGCATATACTTTTACACCCCGCAATTAGATTCTTTGAAAATCAGCAATGTCAACTCCAAGATTTCTGAGTTACAACTGAATCTTCACACAAGGCAAGAACTTCAGCACCAAAAGAAAAGAACAGCGCATCTTGTAATGGGGGGGCGGGGGAGGGTCCCTTCCCTGCAACTGGTTTAGACTAGTTTCTCTATCGCAGGGGCTTTCAATTAGGAAAATTCAATAAATCACCATTAACATCTGGAAACAATATCAGAGAAAGGCGACCCAGCTACTTAAAAGACAGGAAGGGGTACCATGGAAATCTTTTTCATAAAACTCAGCAGCCAAATTAAGCTTTGCATTTTTTATTTTACCAAGAGAGATTTTTTTCTACCTAATAATAAAAGCAAGTCTCATTCAATTCAGTTCCTTCTGGAGCACCGTCTCAACCTGTCAGAATTTGACAAGGGAAAAAAATTTAAAAGTGTGTGTGTGTGTGTGTGTGTGTGTGTGTGTGTGTGTGTGTTGTGGGGGCGGGAGGTGGGAGGAGAACACCAGGATTCCCGTCTACCTCGCTTCGTTTTCCGAAATCAGCAAGTCCTGGATTTCCTTCACTCCGAACTAAGCCCTCAGGTTCCAAATATAGTTCTTTAACCCCCACCTCGCCACTCAATTACACAGAAACCTTACCAACTACAGAACCACAGCAGAAACCCCTACAAATCGGCTTGCTATTCATCTCGGAAGTCATGCCCTGCAGCAACTGCCTGTCGCCGAACTGAGGGATGTTACCCAAATACAGCGCAACGGAATCAGACATGCAGAGCACACACGGCTTCCGCGAGGGAGGGAAACGCGACCCGGGAAAAGTGCGCTCCTCAGAAGCCTCGGGACCATCCGGGCGGGGGGCGGGGGGTGGTCCCCGAAGGGAGGGGAACAGAGGAGCCAGAGTGGGGGACTCCTTCCCTCTCAAGTAAAAAGGGCTGGATCCCTGGCCGCAGATAACAGTCTGTCCCTCTAAGAAAACGAAGAGGCGGGCAGAGGGCCCTTTGCTTGGGAAGGAGGAATGCAAACACTTTCCGAGGTCCGGGTGCAAGCCGATCCCCCACCTCCCGGGGGAGACGAGGGGTGTCCCGTGAGTGGCTGAGGGGATTCCCGGCTCGCGAGGGGCAGCTGGAGGCGGAGCAGAGTTTCGCCTAACGAACATCCGTGTCGGCTCCGGCCGGTGCCCCGCGAAAGCACGCCTAGAGCAGAGCGGGGCCGCCCGGGTGGGGGGAAGGGAGAGGAGGAAGGGGGTGGAAATGGGATTCCCCCCTCTCTGGGACCAGCAGTAGCGGAGGAAGCGCGCGGGCCAGCCGAGAGCGGCGTGCTCCAGCCTGCGGAGCCGGGATCCCGCCGCCTGCGCTGGCAGCAAGGAGCCCCGCAGCGGCCGCCGCACCGGCCCCTCTGTCCCCAGGGCCCCAGGACTTCGGCTGCGAAGGCAGTGGGACCCGACATCCCACGGGGTCGGCCCCAGCTCCCGGGGGACCCCGCGAGAACACCCCAACCTCCAGCAGTTCTCAACGGTTGTAAAACGTCCGCCCCCCCCCCCAGTCCCCTTCCTCAGCCTTCCCTCCTCCCGAGGCCACAGAGAAGGGTCACCACAGGCGAGAAGCCTGAGGCAAGCCGGGGACAGCAGCCGCGGCGGACCTGGACCTCCTCCCCCGGTTACCTGTGAGGACTCCGACTCGGATTTGATGGTCGTGGTTAGTTAAGATCATTCCCTCGGTCGCCATGTTTCCCAGCGCAGTCACCGCACTGACGGGAGCCGGGAAAAGCCAGAGCCCGGAGCGCGCGGGCCGGGAGCGCGCTCGCCTCGGAAAGCGCGAGAGCGCCTGGGAAGCGCGAGGCAAGCGCGAGGCAAGCGCGAGGCGAGCGCTCGGCGGCCTGTGCGAGTGAGAGGCCGGGCCCCGAGGGCGCGAGTCCGAGGGGGGAAGTAGGCGGAGTCAGGGCGCGCGACCCCGAGTCCGGGTCCGAGACAGCGAGCTGCGGGTGGGTTAAGCGGTGGCTGCTGAGGGAGAGCGCGCGGAGGCGTAGGAACGAGGCGAGAGAGACTCCTGTCGCTTTGCGGAGCGCGAGACCCAGGGCCGCTGGACGGCAGGAGACTGAGGGGAAAGGAGAGCACAAGCTCGGGAGGTCGCGGGGGCGGACTCGGGGACAGGGGCGGAGCTACACCGCGAATCGTGGAACTCGTGGCGAGTGAGGGGAGGAGTAAGAGCTCGGTTCCGAGTGCTGGGAGCGGGAAGGAGCCGGCGCAGCCCGAGCAGAACCGGCGAACGCTCCTGGGCGCGCGAGTAGCGCGGGATTGGTTGGGAGAACGCGGGTGCGCGCGAGACGTGAACGCTGCCTCAGCCGAGCTCCAGACAGAAGCAATCTCCTGCCGAGCCCGGCGTGTGTCAGCTACTCCGGGCGGCTGTTGGGGCGGCAAAGCAGCTCTCCCGAGGGGAAGAGGAAAGGCTCCAGGGACCCTGGAGGTGCCTTAGAAAGCTGCGTGGGTGGCAGAACCGCAGCTGCTGTGACAGCCCGCGGTTGGCGAGGAAGGAGGTATCCTATCCTGCCTTATCTTCCCGCTTGCCGCCCTACCGTAGGATTTCCCAAGTCCAAGGTCCAAGTCTGTACCTTCAGGAGGATCCTCACTAGCGAAGCTTAGGAGCCTGCGGCAGAGCATCTTGAGGAGAGATAGCTGGCTTCTCTTTCTCCCGCTGTCGCATGGTTTTGTGGCATCAGGCTTCTTCGCTAAAGGCTCTGCTTTTAGGTGAAAAGCACCAATCTTAGAGAATGAGATTAGAGAATGTACCTCCCCCCTGAGCCACAATCACAAACCTGGTAATAGAACCCCAGTGGTGGCAATTTTCATTTCAGTATTTGTGGGATATGAGGTTACCATGAAAATAGCTTTTGTTGCCACTTACCTTCATGTGTCTTTCATAAAGTGTGATATGAATCACCTGTGGCTATTTCACATGGGTTTCTTAGTTCCTTTCTAGCCCTTTCAACTAATGAATAAAAAACATTATATACACACACATGTATATGTATTTTTTTTCTCAGCTTTGGTAAAACCGGGAAGCGTAAAAATGAAAAGCAAAATGTCAAAAAAATGTATAATCATTTGTATACAATTAAAATCTCAGTTTGATGGTTGTGTTTTATTGTGCCAACTAGAACGTGGACTTACTCTCTAACTGAAGATTCACATTGTTATGTATTTCATTTTAAATAATGGGAGTACAAAGGAGATGATGGGTGGAATTGAGGTGGGAGAAAATTAATTAGTAAAATTTCTTTTGAGTATGTGTATTGCTAGTATTTTTGACAGTGGATTTAAAATTGAAGCCAGATCATGAACCCACCTCCTATAATAATCTATCACCATAGAGCCTGGGAGCCAATGGATTCTTAACTAGTTTCAAATGAGAGATATATATGTGAAAGTATGTTTTCTTTATTTCAAACTAAAGTTGAGAAAATGGTTGGTTACATTGCCTTTCTATCTTTATTCCCTCTAGCGCCCCCAAATTTGAAATGATTTTTAAATGTCTTGAATTTTCAGAGAGAGAAATTCTAATTCTGCCCACTATAGGTTCTGTAAACGTAAATGAATTGGGGTCTTTTTCTTTATCGTTTATATAAGCTGGTAGATAAGCACCCTTTCAATTTAGAATATTCCGTTATTATTCATGGAAAGAAACTGGCACTTTTGTTTCACAAATAACAGAAAACAAGGGACTTTCTGTATCTATAAAAGCAGCAGTGGTGAAATTCATTAAAATTTTCATTCGGGACTTCCCTGATGGCGCAGTGGTTAAGAATCTGCCTGCCAATTCAGGGGACACGGGTTCGAGCCCAGGTCCGGTAAGATCCCACATGCTCGCAGAGCAACTAAGGCCGTGCGCCACAACTACTGAGCCTGCGCTCTAGAGCCCGCGAGCCACAGCTACTGAAGCCCGCATGCTGCAACTACTGAAGCCTGTGCTCCGCAACGAGAAGTCACCGCAGTGAGAAGCCCACGCACCGCAACGAAGAGTAGCCCCCACTCACCGCAACTAGAGAAAGCCCGCGCGCAGCAACGAAGACCCAATGCAGCCAAAAATAAATAAATAAATAATAAATTTATAAAAAAAATTTTAATTGGGAAGGGTGAAGATGAATTAAGCCTTTTAAAGTATATGGAGGTTAGTTTGTTAAACCTGCTAAAATTGCTGAAAAGAAGTAATGTTAATAGAATTAAACTGGACAATTATAATAGATGCTTGTCTTTCAACAATTTTCCTCAAGTATATTCATCTTAGCTTAATTTAGGAAGCTCTAAGAAAATTTACACAGGAAAAGCCTAGTGACCTTGCTGTCTAGTGGGACTTTTTGTTTTACTGCTGGTTATTGAATGAATATTGCAATATCCACATGCTTTTTAACTCCTGTTACCATGTGACATTTCTTCAGAATTCATCTGGGAATCAAGTGTTACAACAAAGAAAACTTTCTGGAAAGTAGGAAGAGAGTAGCATTTCCAAAGATTGATAAATGTCTCAGGAACATATATGGGGGGGGGGAGAAAGTGGAAAAGTTCAGAGTTTGTATATAAAGCATTAGAAGTGCCCAGGGATTTATTCTCTCCATTCCTGAGATATTAATAATGAAAATTGAGTTTACACTGAGAACACAAAAGATGGGTAAACACTTGGCTGTCATAATGACTTTCATTATAAAGATGAAAGTTTATCAGTAGAAGTGAATTACTGAATGAAGGACAGTTGAGTTTTTCTGGTACTGGTATATTTACATTTAGTCCTCCTAGTACTTTAGTTTTCCTGTGGTTAATCACACTTTCAATATAAATAAGGCAAAAGTTTACTGGCTTTTCTGGGGTTAGACGCTCCTCATTAGCACTAGATGTAAGCAAGAACAAATTTGGTAATGCATTATTCTTCCACTAAGGCTTACTCTACTCTTGCCTCTTTCCCGATTGGCTAATAGCCACAACTGAGTGGATTACAAATGGGTGCAAGAAACATTTTGAATATACTTAATGCCACTGAATAGTACACTTTAAAATGATTAAAATGGTAAATTTTGTTTGGTGTAGTTAGCACAATTTTTTAAAAACTGGATGTAAGGTGAAGCTCTGGTTGATTTTAACATAGTATTTTCCCCAAAGGAAGGGTGATAGAGTTAAGATGAACTTTTGACTGACTGAATCAGGCAAGGTATTAGTTCCTAGGGCTGCCATAACTAAGTACAACAAACTCAGTGACTTAAAACAACAGAAATTTATTCTCTCATGGTTCTGGAGGCCAGAAATCTAAAATCAATGTGTCAGCAAAGCCATGCTCACTCTAAAGTCTCTTGAGAAGAATTCTTCCCTTGCCTCTTTCTAGCTTCCAGTGGTTGCCTGCCATCCTTGGTGTTCCTTGACTTACAGTTGCATCACTCAGTCTTTGCCTTTGTCTTCACATGGCCTTCTTCCCTGTGTGTATTTTTACTTGCCCTTCTTATAATGATACCAGTCATTGGATTTAGGGCCCATATTAATCCACTATGACCTCATCTTAACTAATCACATCTCCAAAGACCCTATTTCCAAATTCCAAGGTTCTATGTGGATGTGAAATTTGAGGGGACACTATTCAACCCAGTACAGGTGGTAATAGATTACATTACTGTGTAAACATATAAATTACAAACTCAGCCTATTAGAAAAGAATGTTCAGAAGTTTCTCTAAAAGCTAGATTTAGGGACTTCCCTGGTGGCGCAGTGGTTAAGAATCTACCTGCCAATGCTGGGGACACTGGTTCGATTCCTGGTCTGGGAAGATCCCACGTGCCGCGGAGCAACTAAGCCCCTGTGCCATGACTACTAAGCCTGCGCTCTAGAGCCTGCGAGCCATAACTACTGAAGTCCACAGGCCTAGAGCCCATGCTCCACAACAAGAGAAGCCACCGCAACGAGAAGCCTGCACACCACAACAAAGAGCAGCCCCTGCTCAATGTAACTAGAGAAAGCCTGTGCACAGCAACGAAGACCCAATGCAGCCAAAAATAAATAAATAATTTTTCAAAAGAAATAAAAAGCTGAGATTTAGAAATTAGACACATTTTTAGAGAAAATACAGCTCTATAGAATAGAGAATACTGGGGAAATTTTAAATTTTTGACCTAAATAGCCTAATGCTTTCCCCCCAGAAGTAGTTTTCAAAATTAGAAATTTCCAAAGTCTAATAAGATAAATTTAGTCAGTCCTACTAATGAAATTGACATTTTGGTTTTAGTTCTGATGCCCTTGTTATCTTTTAGTAAAGTGGAGCTGAGCCACATCAATTTCTCATGGAGTTTGATGACACTTATTTGGGAACAACTAGGACAATGTTTTCCGATGTCTGCCATGTTTATTAAAATTAATTGAACTTTTCCTTCCTTGGGCTTTTGATATTATATTCTGCTGCCCAGATTGCTGCTTGAATAATTTTATGCCACAGTCCTTTGTATTCTTCCTCACACTTACTCTCTTCCTCTGAGGTCCCCAACTGGAAATCCAGATGAATGAGGCTGTTTTTGGTTGCAAGTGACTGACGCTAGTTTAAGCCTAAAGGAATTCATTGGCTCACGCAGCTAGGAAGTTCAGACATGTATTGGCTTCTGTAAGCTATAATTTAGATGAGTAGTTTTCGAGTCCATCTAGGGATACCGGGAGACTCCAAGATCTTTTCAGAGGGTCTACAAAGTCAAAAGTATTTTCATAGTAATACTAAGCCATTATGTGCCTTTTTCCTCTCATTTTCTCATTAGATACAGTAGAATTTTCCAGAGGCTACGTGATGTGTAGTGATGTCATCACTCTGATAGCTAATGGAATGTGTGTTTGTATATTCTCATATTTTAAAAATTTTAATATAGTAAATACCAATAGGTATAAACTACTTAAACAAAAGCTCTTTGGAGTCCTCAATAATTTTTAAGAGTGTAAAGGTGTCCTGAGACCAAAATCTTGAAAACCACAAATTTAGGTCATGTCTCCATCCCAAAGCACTAAGGCAAAGGCAATAGCATTTTCTAATTGGTTGGCCTCAGTCATGTGTTCACCCAGAGGATCCGGATCAGATGAACCCCTACCAAATAGACAAAGATCAAGGGAGGATGCATCTGGGTACCATATGTAAGGCTAGTGCCTTGATAGATTAGTAGTTAGTCAGAAAGGGTTTAAACTGAAATGTCAACTGAGACTTAAAATTGTTTCTGGTGATAAAAAGTTGAAAAGCTGGATACTTCCATTAAGGCATCTGAAGTAGCATAACAGTTGGGAAAATAAATGCATAACACCCCCCCACACAGACACACACACAAAATCTCCTATCTCTCTCTACCATTACTATAGATTTTAATCTTTTCTGAGGGCTTTAATTTATACATTTGATACGACCCACATTGTTTTATGTTAATATTCAGAAGCTAGAGAAGCTCTTCCCTGTGTGTCCTGACAATTTACAAATGTACAAGGTCACCACTTATTTATATGGCTGCTTACCTGATTAAAAGAAGGAAACCAGAAACAAAAGAGTTTTGTTTCTAAAGAAAGCACTGGTTTTTCTCCCTCCTTAATTCAAAGAAAGTGTAGACGAAAGAGGAGGAGGACAGTATTTGCTAGAAGAGGAAGGAATTATTGGATAAGGGAAAGGAGAATGAGATTTGTTAAATGGAAAAGTAACATTAAGTGTCCAGAAACTATTTAATTTCTTAAAAGGGCTCTGTTTACAAGGTCTTCAGTTTTTAGGATACAGTATACACAAGTAAAGAAAAAATAGTCCCTGGGACTTCCTTGGCGGCACAGTGGTTAAGACTCCGTGCTCCCAGTGCAGGGGGGCCAGCTTCGATCCCTTGTCTGGGAGTTAGCTCCTACATGCATGCCGCAACTAAGAGTTCACATGCCACAACTAAGGAGCCCACGTGCCACAGCTAAGGAACCCGTGAGCCGCAACTAAGAAGCCCTCCTGCCGCAACTAAGACCCAGTGCAACCAACCAAATAAATAAATAAATAAATATTTTTAATAAAGCAAAGAAAAAATAGTCCAAAACTTAACCACTGACATGGATTAAGTTTAAGTGAGCTTTTTAAAAAAAATCAAAAATTATTACTATTAATTGGTTTCCGTATAATCAAAGCCCAACTACCCTAGAAAAATAGTTTTGTCTCTATAAAAGCAACAAAAAATTATTTTGTTAACCTAAGTAACCTCATTTTCTCCCAGGTTGACTAATAATTGGAGGAAGTATCGTCGATAGGAATGTTTATACAGTAGTTTAGCTTAAAATGAAACTGCAGTAGAAGTTTGAAATGTTAAAAAGCATAAATGAATTGGTGAAGGAAGCAGAGATGATGGATTTTTCAGTTGTGCTGAAAAATCTCATTTTACCATGTAATAATTACATTTCATATTTATCTGTGTATCACCTGCTGTGGGATTGATTGGGTGCAGAGCGTGAATCCCTTCCCAACACAGAACCTTGTTTCCTTCCCATTTCCTAATATTTGATGACTAAATACAGAACATATAAGGCAATAGGGACTTTGAATTGCTAGCAGTGCAGGCTACTCCCAAGGTACCAGAGGGGCTGTTAGAAATTTGCCTTGCCATGTAACAGCTTGCAGAAGCCTCTGCCTATAAAAGGAGACACCAGCTAACCTGGCCAGAGTTCACGTAAACAATATTAAAGCTGGATTTTTCTGCCTGGATCTAAAAGAGTAAAGCGAAATGTTGCATTCTGTCCCTTGTTCCCTTTGATGACTGCAATTCTAGATTAAAGATGAAAATAGCAGACTGTTGTTGTTGGCCATATTTCATTTAGGAAAGAAGTATGACAAACATTACAAATCACTTTGTGGTCATTGCAAAACAGCAACTTTTGGGGGTGAAATGTTAGCAAATATTCTTTGAATAGCTAGAATGTCAAGGTAAAATAAATGAGATAAGCCACAAAAATAGTACTACCCAAGATTATGGTTATTAAATGTTTTACTGATGGGATAGAGTTTTCCTCAGTTGAATTTAAAATTGAAAAGTATCTCCCAAGTACAGTCAAGAGTATCAGTGATTTTATTCTGAGAGAAATATAACTGGAATATTATGAGTATAAATAAAATTGTAATGTTTCAGTGCCATAAATATTTTCTGATTACTAATTCAATTTTGCTAATAATTTGATTCTGAGATGGGAATGTCCTAAATATAGACATTTTCCAACCATATTGGAAGGAACAGCCCTCCTTGTAATTTAAACTAATATTGGATTTATCAATGATTCTCTTGGGAGTTTGGGTATCTTGAATGAGTCTCTGATCTGTTGGGTAAGTTGACCGAATAAATTTGTACCCACAAAGCTGAGAACCATATTCTGGACTTATCAAAATGCAGACAACCAGGCATAGCCAGCCAATCTAACAGATAACTTTGCACTGCCATATAGGTGAAAGTCGGAATCCAATGTGAAGTCTTAAAGACAGTAGAAAAAAAGGCTATAATATTTCAGTTTTGTGCTTTGAAGAAATTGAAAGATTTGGAACATTTGAGGGAAAGGTGATAAGCCTAATAATAATGAACATACAATTTCAGTACTTTAAAGATGGCAAATGATTCACTTTTTAAGAAGTTATACATCTCTGCTAGCAAGTGAATTGTTTATTTCATGCTTTGGTTAACAAAAAAAAAATGGGAAAAAAGGTCAGATACTCACCTAAACCCATTTCAATGGTAAAAACAAACAAACAAAAACCATGATTTTAAAACATTTGAATGGTGTTCTTTTAATCCAATTTTTAAAAGGGGAATCAAAGGCCTTGTTGTTAAATGATGTATTCCAGATAGTCAGTGGTACAACCAGATTTTTTTTTCCTGATTTTTGTTCTCATTGCTCCGTCTAATCCAATTGACTTGGAAAATCTTTCAGGACTGCTAAAGCACAGAGGGCCTAGATGAGAACAGATGTGACTTTCTTGAAACAGAATGTGGACTATACACTCAGCTAACTCAGTTGGTAGAACATGAAACTAATTGTCTCAGGACTGCAGAGCCTGTTATTTTTGTGGTCAAGAGAGGAAAGATATGAGTTAAATTGGAATATGAATTGGCAGTAATAATACCAGGCTCTGGTAATTGGCTTAACTGTTACCGTGGGGCAGTAACATGTGGGACTTTGGACACCCTTTCAACATATCTGAACTTCAGTGTCCTCTTCTGTAAAGTGATGGAAATTTATACTTGTTTAAAGTCCCATCTAATGCCCAAATTCTATGATTTCATGTAAAGTTTTCCAGTCTGAAAGTACATTTTAAAAAATCCGCCTTTAAAGCAACCTTTAAAAATGTAAATTGACCTTGGGAGACGGAAGATTTTTACTTAGTTGGCTTACTTTACTCATTACACCATACAAGGGATTCCTACAGGTAATGAAGTATTTTGTAACAAATCAACTTCCCTCATATTGACATGAGATAGGAAATTAATGACAACTTAATTAAAGAAAAGATCTGAAGATCTCAGGGACTACAGTATGATCCAGTGGTATCATACTGACGCAAGACAGGGTGTCAATAGACCTGGGACTTTGGAATTAACTTTCTGTGGCCTTATGCCATACCTGAGGCTCTATCAACTCCCAGGTACTGTGTTAGGTGATCAAAATGAAAAGATGAAGAAGACACAGTCCTGGGTCTCAAAGAGCTCACAGTTTGGTAAGGGAGATCAATAGCTGGGTAAATAAACAATTGCAAGATAGTTCGCTAAGAGCTATGGTAGACGTAAGGTAGCCTGAACAATGATTCTGAAACCTGGCTTCACATAAGAATTTCCTGGGGAACTGTTTAAAAAATACAGGTGTTTTTACCCTCTCTCTCAGAGATCATAATTTTTTAAAAACATTTTATTTATTTTTGGCTGCTTTGGGTCTCCATTGCTGCAAGCGGGTTTTCTATCGTTGCGGTGAGCTGGGACTACTCTTCGCTGCGGTGCGCGGGTGGGCTTCTCATTGCGGTGGCTTCTCTTGTTGCAGAGCACAGGCTCTAGGCATGTGGACTTCAGTAGTTGCAGCACGCGGGCTTCAGTAGTTGTGGCTTGCAGGCCCTAGAGTGCAGGCTCAGTAGTTGTGGTGCATGGGCTTAGTTGCTCCATGGCATGTGGGATCTTCGCGGACAAGGGATCGAACCTGTGTCCCCTGCATTGGCAGGTGGATTCTTAACCACTGTGCCATCAGAGAAGTCCCTCAGGGATCATAATTTACATGATCTGGAGAGAGGCTTAGTGAATTGGTGTTTTTAAAAGCTCCCAAGGATATTCTGATACACAACTAGGATTGAGAATTACTGGGATAGTAGAAGGGCACCAAACTTGGCCCTTAGGTCAAATAAGCAACAGTCAAGCAGACAAGAGGAGAAGAATCTTTCAGACAGAGGAACAGCTTTGTGCAAAGGCATGGATATAACAGAACTCATGGTGAATCAGGGGAACTGCAACTAGTTCTGTGCAGCTCACTGTAGATGTATGAGGGAAGGGGGTTACAGTGAAAGATGAGATTGGGGATGTAGGCAGGAGGCAGATCTTTATGTGTTTTGTGAAGGAGTTTGGACTTTATACTGAAGTCAAGGGGAAATCAGTGGGGACGTGACATGATCTCATTTCTCCTTTCGAAAAGATAGTTTCAGTGGTGCTGTGGAAGATGGATTAGAGGGGCTGGAATCAGGGAAACTAGTTAAAAGAGGGTGTGGTAATCCAGGCAGGAAAGAGAGCCTGAACTAAAACAGTGGCACTGGGAAGGCAGAAGATATTCAAGGAATAGATAACTAGGAGGCAGTATCAACAGTGCAGATGGGTGTGGTGGGTGAAAGAGTAGAGGAGTCTATGGAGTATTATTTCCTTATTTTGTAACTACTTTTGCTCATTTGCTAGTGGAGGATCTGCCCAGAACTAAACACTTCAGAGGTGGAGAGAACAGATTTTTATGGACTTGTTAACAACATACAGTGTGGTTTGAATCTAGTCATTTCAAAAATCAAAAGCTATCAAAATAATCAGAGGCTGTTTACAATCCCTAAATGACTAAATTCCTGACATGCTTAAGGCCAAGCATCTAACTAGCATTTCCACCCATTGTGGAGGGGAGAGAGAGTGGAAATAGCACTAAAATGAAGGTTTGAGAGATTTTAATTAACACAAATGGCTGTACCTAGTCTTTAAATCTGTCCAAAGCAAAGGGAGTGAAAGCTTTCTAATCCTTCAGCGCTTCATCTGGCCTTGACCTCAGAAAAAAGAGCCTCCCTCTTCCTTCATCAAACTGACTTCCTTTAGCTCCTTGTTGTTCTGTGTAGGTCTTTGCGCCCAGAATTCTCTAAGACAGGAGAAAACAGAAAAAATGACAGCTAAAGCACCAAGTGTCCTGGCACTCATTTTGCAAATCCTCTAAAAATATTAAATTAGAATACTAAAAATATTAACAAATGCATTCCAAAATTCCACACCCACTATCTATTCAAGCCTTTGAAATGATTTCGAAAAACCAAAGTAATTTTCACATTAGATTCACTTCTGCCAGTAGTTGCTCTGCTCATAGTTGCAGTGTCCATGGTACCTGATGGGGAAAATTAGGAAAATGAGAGCTTTCTGTGAGTAGAAAACCTAGTTTTATTTTGAGTTGCAAGGCTATTAGCATTCATCGTAGTACCATATCATTGTAGGACTGACTCTGGTATTAGCATTGATGTGGATTTTCTAATTGTTGTTTTAGAAAATAACTTCATCAAACAATGTTTTTAAAGTTGAAGTGGCAAACCTTCTTTTTTTGGCGGGGGGGGTACGCGGGCCTCTCACTGTTGTGGCCTCTCCCGTTGCGGAGCACAGGCTCCGGACGCGCAGGCTCAGCGGCCATGGCTCACGGGCCCAGCCACTCCGTGGCATGTGGGATCTTCCCGGGCCGGGGCACGAACCCATGTCCCCTGCATCGGCAGGCGGACTCTCAACCACTACGCCACCAGGGAAGCCCTGGCAAACCTTTTTTTTCTGTTGAGAGCTCATATCCCACAGGACAAAAAAATTGTTTGAAGATTACATCAAGTAAAAACAATTTTATTTGAGAGCCTACAAAGTGTGCTTCCAATACAACTTTTAAATGAAGAAATGAGATGATAAATCACGCACATATCTGCACACCCTCTGGTAACCCAGACACACATTCCACAAAAATGGCTAACTGTGGACAGCGGAGAACAAACAAAAGATGAAGGTGGGGGTGGGGATGAGAAAGAGGAGGCAGAGAGAGAGGCACAGACTGAGAGAGAAAGGGAGAGAATAAAAAGGGAAAGAGGGAGAATTGTAGGGTGTTAAATAGGCTTTGTGGTGAGTCAGTCCTAGGTGAGGGCTGCCAGACTAAAATATAGGACACCCGGTTAAATTTGAATTTCAATAAACACCAAATAATTTTTAGTATATGTATGTCCCATGCAATAGTTGGGACATATTTAAACTCAACATTTATTGTTTATCTGCAATTCAAACTTAACTGGGGATCTTCTTTCTATTAGCTAAGTATGACAACCTAATCCTAGACAACCTTCTGCTCTCCTGATTGTGTGATGCAAAAAAGTTTAGAATATATTGTCACTCACTGAAATAATCATAATATCAATACAGGTACAGTTTACTTCTTTTTCAAGCTTCAAAATTTATATTTAGGAAAGAAGACTTTTGTTCTCCCCTGGACTTCTGTGGAGTTTTATAGGAAGTGAAAGAATGAGCTAGTTTAGAAATTAACTTCGGACTTCCCTGGTGGCATAGTGGTTAAGAATCCACCTGCCAATGCAGGGGACACGGGTTCGATCCCTGGTCCGGGAAGATCCCACATGCCGTGGAGCAACTATGCCCGTGTGCCACAACCACTGAGCCCGCGTGCCACAACTACTGAAGCCTGCACACTTAGAGCCTGTGCTCCACAACAAAAGAAGCCACCACAATGAGAAGCCCGTGCACCACAATGAAGTGTAGCCCCCACTCCCTGCAACTGGAGAAAGTCTGCGCGCAGCAATGAAGACCCAATGCAACTGAAAATAAAGAAATAAAAATAAAAAAAGTTAACTTCATGACCTACTAATACCATGAACCGAAGACTGACATTCAAAAGGTTCAAGTTGCTGCAAGGCTTGAAAAAGCCTGTATTTGAGGGCAATGTTATTTATCAAGGACTCACATTGGAGCCAGCTGTGGGTTTCCGCCCCTGTCTTTCAGAATTTTAGCTTAACACTACTATTTTCCTTTCAGCAGCACCTGCTGGAGTGTATTCAGCCATCAGGAGGAGTAATACTAAAGTGAAGTAAAGGTTGAAGCTGGGGAGAATGACTTGCTTTCAGAACAGAGGGAGTTATAGAATAAATAAGGTCTCAAGAGTATTCATTTCCCACTGCACTGGGCTTTCATCTGAATTTATAAGTGTAGCAAAATATTCACATGCAACCTTCAGCTTCTTAAAAGAGCTCAAGGAAATGCTAAGAGTTGGGGTGGGCGTTTGGGGGTGGGATAGGGGAGGAGAGAAGAGCAAGGCTGTCAGAATCAAGTGTCTTATCACCAGTTCTATTATTATGGAAGATAAACCTCTTCTTTAAATACCCGCAGATGTGATGGGAAACAGCTGAATTTAAAGATCGCTTCGTGCCTGTGCGCTCTAAGAGAGGTGACTGCCAAAGGCCAAGAACTGCTCTCTTGACTTTACAGAATTCTGGGTAGGGCTGCCGTACACTCTGGGTCAAACTGTAATTTTATACTGGTCTGGAAGTAAATCCCTTCAAATGTGACACGTCTCTGGAAAGACTTCACCGTGGATGTAAAATATTTTTCTCTTCTGTAAGACTAGGTGATGAAGTATGCTAAACCGATGAGACTGACCTGGCTAATGATACATACAACCTGGGCCTCAAGGGAATTTGCACGTAGAGATTGCTTGAAGTGTTACAAAGTCAGTATTAACACAGGATTTTATATATATATATATATATATATATATGTTTTGGGGGTTTTTTTTTGGCGGTACGCGGGCCTCTCACTATTGTGGCTTCTCCCGTTGCAGGGCACAGGCTCCGGACGCGCAGGCTCAGCGGCCCTGGCTCACGGGCCCAGCCGCTCCGCGGCACGTGGGATCTTCCCGGACCGGGGCACGAACCCGTGTCCCCTGCATCGGCAGGCGGACTCTCAACCACTGCGCCACCAGGGAAGCCCCAGGATTATATTTTGCCAACCAAACAGATCACACCACTGCAATGCAGCCAACCAGCACACAGGACAAACGATGTGGGAGGAGGAATTCTTGGCGAGAAGGAATTCTTGGCGAGGAGCAGTGCGATAACCCTCCCTCTACTTGGAAATGCCTATAGCAGAAGGGCCTGTACCCTGATTGGCTGGAAGGTGTGTCCAAAATTACATTCAATCCTTTAAGACAGATCTGTGAAATTCAATTCTTTTGAAACTAGAGGAAAAGGAACATTATCCAGGAACACTACTAAGTGCTTAAACTTCAAAAGGTCCCCACCTTGCGCAATTGCCTGATTTTTTAATTCCTTGTCCTGATCGCCTGATTTATCTGTGGTAGAAAAAAAACAAACAGTATTAGGGATTGTGGAGGGCGGGACAGTGGCTGTTTTTGGAATGGAGGACACTGTAGTTCACGGAGTGGAATAATAGGTACAGATTTTGCAGCAGAATGCTGAATTTAATACGGGATAATCAAGGCTGCCAGTAATACACCTCAGTGTCACAAAGCATGGCAGAAAACACCAAGAGATCTTTTATTTTTTTCATTTGATACATAAATGTAGCACATTTTGTCCTAAGGGCAATAGAAGACTGATGGCTCCCTGCAGGTTCCTGAATTACCACTGTTTATGGACTAAAGGCCTGGATGTGATTGGTGCCACCTACTGGGATAAATGAAGAATTACAAATCTGTCAACCCCTTTTGGAAGTAGTATTTCTTTTGTTACTGAACAAATTAATGTTGGGGGTATGATTCTTTATTGGGAGGATTATACATTAAACAAGTGATAAGCTTGAATTCAAATCATAGCCTTTAGTTGTGGAAGAGTCATAAGAAATCACATACTGGAACACTGTCACTTTATAGCATATTTTAGGAGGTGAACTTTGGATATGCAGTCAGAAGCCTGGCTTCTCTGAACTAGTTTCTTGTTCTATAATACCTACCCCACAGAGTCATTGTGAGGGTTACACAAAATCATGTTTTCAACATGCTCTATAATATGTTATGGTTGCTTTAGATAAAGAAAAACACTGAAACAAAATGACTGGTCCAGGACATCTAAATGGTTAGCCTCAGAGTAAGGCCTGCAACTCATATATCTGACTCTAAATCCAGTGCTTTTCCCAGTAAATTGCTATTTCCCAAAATTTGATGGTGAGATGATTTTAGGAGGCAACTGCAATAAATTTAGGAGGTGCTGGAACACAGCATTAAATACTATAAATCACAGTGAGAAAATTATTCCTTTTTTGATTCTTTCAAACTTGACACCTTGATGGCATCAAGGAGAAGAGTTTCAGTTTGGTGCTGGTTTTCTTTAAAACTCTCTACATCTTGCTGATCTCACTTCCTAATAAAGATAAAACAGGTCTTAGGGTTCAGCACTGTGTTAGAATACTAAAATTTTGTTCTCAGTATACTTATTATGTTTACTTTCTATTATATAAAACTACATCTGTTTTTCGTTTACAACACATATTACTGTTGGTAATAATATCTTAATATAACTACTTTAAAAATCCCTCTACGAAGAAAACTAATATTTCTTTTGTTTTCTTTTCAATAATTAAACACTAGGTTATAAATAGGTCAATAAAACCAAAATCTAAGACTTAAATTTCATATCCACTTGGGCTCAGACAAACTCAGAGATTTTGTATATATGTGTATTAGAAAATGAAACTGGTCTACAATCAGTGCTCAATGCATGTGCAGTCAATAACACACAAGCAATGGGTCACGCATGCCTGTGGCTACGTGCACTTGTGGTAACTGAACAGTTTAGAGTCCTATCGCATAATACTCCAGAAGCATTAGAGGAGAGAAGAGAAAAGAGGATGTTGATCTGTGGGCTGTTCTAGTTCAGAGTTCAGAGATTCAGTGTTCCGCAAGCAAGGGAAAAAATATCTTCCGCGGTGATCGCGCTGAAGGGAATCTTTCACTATTTATTTTCTTGGCTTGATTTGAATCCAGAGTGAAAAGATTTTTGGCTCCTTACTCTATGGATCCCTTGAGATGACTTTCAACTAATTTTAAATGAAATAAGACGTGGATCTCTCACCCTCATAACCCTCCCCTCCTCTATCTTTTTAATTTGCATCTTAATGACTTTATACTGCTTCTGGTTGTATTCCAGGTTCTTATTGGAGAAGAAAACCTCAAGATTTCTGCTTTCCAATCTTATCAGAACAACAGTTAAAAGAGAGACATGAATGGAACACTGGCTGAAGGATAGGTAGTTCCTCCAATCATCCAGATTTTCTAAATTTTAAATATGGATCAAGTCAGACCAACAGAGTGCTATGGACCTGGACCAAATCATCTTGAGCTGATCCATCCCTTTTAAAAAAAGTTCACATCAGGGGCTTCCCTGGTGGTGCAGTGGTTGAGAGTCCGCCTGCTGATGCAGAGGACACGGGTTCATGCCCTGGTCCGGGAAGATCCCACATGCCGCAGAGCGGCTGGGCCCGTGAGCCTGCGTGTCCGGAGCCTGTGCTCCGCAATGGGAGAGGCCACAACAGTGAGAGGCCCGCGTACCGCCAAAAAAAAAAAAAAAAGTTCACATCAATAATTTCTTATCAGATTGTGCCAAGGAACAGATAAGAAACAGCCTAGGAAATTTAGATTCTGAATTTATTTTAGAAATATTTTTGAGGACATTAGCTACTATGACACACATAGAGTGTCTTGTTCCCCTGATGAGGACCTGGAAGAGAAATTTCTCTCTCATTTCAGTACCAGTAAAAGCTGTGTTTCTTCTGAGAACTTGGTTTATTTTTATTTTGTGGACACCATAAATTCATGTTTCTTTTTCGGGGAAATTCATAACCAAGACTGAAGCCTACCTGTACCAACTGTATGGTAATTTCACTACACATTTTTATGTATTTACCTGGCTTCAACTTATTTTCCCTTTGCCTTGATTTAGTCATCTGTTTATTTGATCTTCATGCTGTGTGTGATTTTATAAGTTATTCAAGACCTTATGGAATACGATTGAGAAGAAATTAGAGACATACATATTAATACTGATAAAACATTGGCATCCCTTAGCCATGATCTCTTATTGCATGTCTCTTTTTTAAATTACAGAGTTCAGATTCATAGATCCATGAAAATTTAAGAGCCCTTTCTTCCTGTCCCTAAGAAAACCATTCCTTTATTTTTTTGTGATAAGCTATATGATTTCCTCTAATGATGCCATAAATTCTTTGGGGTGGGGAAATGGTGAAACTCCCAGAGGAATATCTGGATTGGTGAAACTCACAACCATTGTTGGATGTCTCTTTGGCCTTCTATTCTGAAGTAGCAGAGTCTATTCCAATAAGATTTGTGAGATCAAACTACTCTAATTCCTAAGAAAGGGGACGAGGTGAGGAGAAAACTAATATTTTATCAGGTGTCAACTATGTATCAACTACATATGCTAAGCACACAATATATTACTCAGTCTTTACAAAGGAAAATTTTATTTCCTCTAGAGGAATCCTTACCTTGATATAAGAGTTTCAGTGTAATAATAATGATGATGATAGTGAAAACATTTTTTATAACACCGCTAACTAACTTACTGTGTGCCAGGTATTGTGTTATCACTTTACAGGTAATGGGATCTCCAATGTAAAACCAAACAAACCTCAAATTGTGTACCTATGATACTCTACCTACCTCGGGACCCAGGAAGATTAAAAAATGCTTGCTTTGGCTCAAAATTCTGCTGTATGTACAGTGATAACTTAAGATCATTGTGCTTCTGGTAGTTCTTCAAGGCTTCAATTCTCAGCTCGATCACTTCGCCATTAAAGTCATTCTATAAGAGAACATTTTTCAAAACTACTCATATAGTATTGACTTCTCTAAATCCACTATTACCTGAATCCTTTTAACTCAGAAGTTTAAAAATGAACCTATCATGCTCAGTCTTTAAAAGTGGGCAGAAATTATGTGTGATTTTTCCCCCCATTTCAAATAGGACAAAATCAAGATCATAGGGAAAAAGTGCTATACTCAAGGTGAAGCTGGAGATAGGTCTCTTCAGCCATCTTCCCACAAAACATTTCTTTTAGCATGACAATTGGTAATCCAGATGAGAGGATCAGGTTTACCATTAGGAAACTAAAAGCCTCTATATTGCATGAATGAAATTGTACCCTGTGTCCAGCCTTGGAAGACTTAGTACCTGAATGAAGTTAGCTTGTTCCTGATACCTGACCCATTCCATTTTCCTCTGTTGCTTTTCCTGGTGGAAGAAAGAGCCTCTGGTGACAAAGTAAATTGAGATCAGAAATCAGTTTTCTCAATATGCTGCAAAGACTTTATAGCAAAATTATGGTGTCATAGATTCACTAATATATTGGTTTCAACTGCAGTCCTCTTAATTGGCATCACCTGTACATCCCACTCTCCAAAAGCTAAAAGCTAAAAGAACAGGATGTTTTCTATCAATGAGTTGGCTGCAGGAAGATTAGATACAAGCATAATATCTCTAAATAAATGTTCAAAAACAAATTAACAAGTGTTTTGACATCACATAACTATTTCAAAGTTGTCATTATTGGTACAGATTTTCCCACTTTGCTCTAGCTATCATGATTTACCAGAAACTTGCCGTGTCACTGACTCAGATGTAATACCCCAAAGGAACCAGATCTCCTATAAAATTTTGTATCAGTTCAGGAGCACACTTAGGCAGATTATTGCTACATTAAAGATTTCTAATCTATCAGCTCTAAAAGCCACTACTTTCAGAAAGATCATACTACCTTCCTTATTTCCTTCACTTTCTCTGCATACAATGTCTCCAGTTCATTCTTGGTCTTCCTAGATGATGAGGGGGTTTGGGGAGCCTGGGAAGAAAGAAGAGAGCTAAAGGAAAAGGAGGTCCCAGGAAAGAAATGCAATGTCTTAGCAGACAGTAAATCCAATATACCCTTAAGGCCCAGATCCTTCCTATCTGTCTACCCTAATCAGTCCTGATTCTCAACGGGCTGTTGCCATCTGTGTGGCATCAACAACTTTGAAATTCTGAGCACCATGCAGTCCACTTGCCTTTCTGTCCTGTAAGTCTGCTTTGTTCTTTATCTGCAGTGCTTTTTGTTGATCACTGAGTTCTTCTGTGCTGAATGTCTGTAGAGAGACATTTTGGCAAAGCTTTAAATTACTGGGACTTCATGAGGGAAGTGGAAAGCCAATGTCAAGGCTTTTGGTTCCTGCCAGTCAGAAAACTCTCAGGGCCTGATATGAAAAGTGTACTACCAAAGGAGGTTCAGAATGGAATGAGCCCTTCCATCTGGTCTTTTGAGTGAAACTTATAATAATAAAAACTATTAACTGAACCTTTATTATATGTCAATCACTACTGTAAGCTACTTACTACATTACTTATTTACTCTACTACATTACAAATGTTCTCATTTAATCCTCACAGGACTATTTTTATTTCCATTTTATAGATAAGAAAACTGAGTCTTAGAGAGGTTAAGTCATTTGTTTAGGGTGACTCAGTTAGGAAAGTACAGAGCTGGAATCTGAACCAGATCTCTTGGACTCTGAAGTCTGTCTTCTTAACCACTAGGCATACGATCTTGTCTCTCCATTTCTCATTGTCTAAAAGTATGGGGAGGGAAAGTCAATCACAAGCTCAGCTATATGGACATCCCTTATACAAAGTCTTTTGGGAGCTCTGGAGAAACTGGATTTTGATAGAGGAATGATGCTGGCATATTTCCTATCACTAAGACTCAAGAACTCAGAAACTAAAACTTCTCACAACTCATAGAATTGATTTGTAGCTGCCACTAAGAACTAGGAGCAGATCTCAGTACAAGATGCAGTGCTTGATAGTATCCTAATTATCTGTGGAAAGGTGAGATGGAAAAAGCAGTCAGCGATCACACTCACACCTGTTTATATCACAAGACAATCTGCTATTCAGGTCTCATAATTTGTGAAAAAACACTTGGATCCCAAAGCCTTAGTCCACAAAGGAATTTCTACCCCTGCTTGGTTTCCCAGAAAAATATTTTTATATTAAACAATGCTGTGATTATTGCAAAGTCAAAGGGGAATTAGAATCAGGTATTCGTTCATTCAACTTACATTTATTGATTGTCTACTATGGGTCAAGCATTGTGCTACATGCTAGGGATTCCAAGATGAACAAAGCAATCAAGATACTGGAGAAGCATGTATTCCAGAACAGGGCAGGGAGATAAGAAACAAATAAAATAATAATAACACAATAAAATTTAAAAAATAGTGATCTTATATTATAAAAAGTGCTATGGAAGACATGAACAGAATTGTATAATAGGAAGGGTGTGTGTGGGGGGTGATGTCCTTTTTCAGGTGGAGTGAATAAGGAGGGCTTCCCTGAGGAGGTGACATTTAAGCGGAGACCTGAAGGATGAGAATGAGCCAACTATAAGAAAATAGCATTACAAAGCCCAGGGATAAAGCAAAAGCAAAAGTCTTTAGAAAGGAAAGGTCTTGGCATGTGGAGACCAGTGTGGGAGGGGAGGACTTCTATGAGAGGAGACTAGAAAGGTAGGCAAGAGCCAGACTATACCTGGAATGGCTGTAAAGGGTTTTCCTAAGGAGAGTGACATTACTTGATTGTTTTAAATAAGATCAGAGAATGAATTGGAATGAGGCATGGGTGGAAACAGAGACATGAAAAAATGAGGATGTAGACCAGAAAAAAGGGAAGCTTCTTTGCATTCTGGTTTGTAAGACAGATACTTTCAAGAGATCCTTAGAGGCACACATACCTTGTTCCATAGCATCTCCATTTCCTTCCGAAGCATCTTGTTTTTCCTTTCCTGGTGGAGAGGAAAAAGCAAATAGAAATATGTGTTTGTCTAGTCATTAAAGTTGGAAGAAATTACTAATAGGGGGACTAAGGGGTAGGGGCATAGTAAACCACAGAGGAAGGCAATAAATGGGCCTAGCCCCAAACCCAGGAACATGAGAGATAAGATTGATAATGATGATAAAAAATAATAACAATTTGGAATAGTAACTTTAATTATGGTAATTGTGGTATATCAATACAGTAATGAGTTTCTCACACTTGAAACACGTAAGATGTTCTGATCATATGGCAGTTTCTTTGGGGCTTAGACCACTAATTTTTAAGATCCTTTATGTTGTTAATTTTTTAAAATAAATTTATTTATATTTTTATTTATTTAGTTTTGGCTGTGTTGGTTCTTTGTTGCTGCACAAAAGCTTTCTCTAGTTGCTGAGAGCAGGGGCTACGCTTCATTGTGGTGCGCGGGCTTCTCATTGTGGTGGCTTCTCTTTGTTGCGGAGCACAGGCTCTGGGTGCACGGGCTTCAGTAGTTGTGGCTCGGGGGCTCTAGAGCACAGGTTCAGTAGCTGTGGCGCATGGGCTTAGTTGCTTCGCGGCATGTGGGATCTTCCCAGACCAGGGCTTGAACCCGTGTCCTCTGCACTGGCAGGCGGATTCTTAACCACTGTGCCACCAGGGAAGTCCTATATTGTTAATTTTTTTAAATCTTGAAAGAATCTCTCAGACCAAACTCTTTCCTTTCTTTTACTTTGGTTATTTTCTATTTCTTCTGAAATGTGAGGGGTTAATATGCTTGTATGCATTAACCTTTAGATGAAAAGTTTTTCAAAAGTCAAAAAAATAGAATTTTTGCTAGCTAGTTCTTATTCTTCCCAACATTTCACCTGACTCCCTTTGGTTCACCCAGGACTTTTCTAGATCAAGGACCTATGAGGGTTGGAGCACCAATGCTAGAGATGAGCACTCTGTCTGACAGCAATGGAATTGAGAGCCCTGTTCAGAAGGCCATTCCCTGGAGTGCCCACCAACCTCTTACCAGATTCTGCTTCGTCTCTTCTGCTTCCTTAATGAGCTCAATGACTGAGGATTCACCATTCCCCTTCCCTGCCATGATCTGCCTCATGATCTGCAGACTAGAAAGAAGACAGAGATATCACAAAACATAATACTTCCTAAAAAGAAATATTAATATTCCATGACCAGTCAGAAACTACTCTACCATGAGAGGGAGATAGGGGCTGAAATCACAAGATTTATGGAAGTCCTTCTAGACATAGAAGGTCTTGAAAAGACAATTTCATTCCTAATTGACGTTTGCCTTAGGTATGTGCTCTATAATGAATTCTGTGCTCTGTAAGGCTCAGAACTTAGGTGTCCAACAGCTAGTGAGACTCCTCTCCACCCCTTCAGAAGAAAGTTTTGTTATATGACTTTTGGGGTAGAAGGGGACTTTTTTTGCCTCTGTGAAGAAGGAGGTTGAAGAACCTCTTGTCTTAAGGATAAATCTCAGAATTATTCCCTACCCCCATCTCTGTTCATCTCCCCTACTTTACTTCTCCACATAAAAACATTTGAGTTAGTTGGAGAACCCACTTATATCCTTATGGTAGCCTCTAGAGAATCAGGCCATCAAGAAGTTTCTGATAAAATCCGAATATCCAATCTATGACTGTAAGAGAGGATATTCTTTAAAGGTATTAATTAACTTATGCTTATGTTCTTTGTGCTTTTCCCTCTCTAATTATAAGCAAAGAAGCAAGCCTTTGTGTTCTCTTGCCCTGAGAGGGCTGAGTTTCTCGGTTGTAAACAGCTGGTGCTTTGACTACAACTTTCTGCCTGACGTTTGTTCTCACAACTTTCTGCCTGGCTTTTGCTCTCCAAAAGTCTGAGCTCCCTGAAATGTTTATGGTAGGGTAGAGAATGAAGGTAGACACATTAAGGTGAGATTCTCTGAAACTAGAAAGGAAAAAGAGAGTTGGTGGATCCCAAGAACAGTGAGTGCCCTAGCAAAGAGTTAAGACCTCAACTGCCTAGTACATTTAGTAAGGCCAGACCATAATCCAGAGGACTTTGATGCTCAGAAATGATTACCATTTCACTGTGTGGCAATGGAAGAACAGAATCATTTATCCTAAAGTGATTCCACAAACACGAATGAGGAGCTATCTGTGTGACCATGATGGATTGAGGATAGTAAAGTCTCTTAACAGTTTCTTGGGAAGAAAAGTAATAACTGTAGCCCTGTGAGATGAGCTGAGTTATATTTAATTCTACTAAAAGAAGAAGGATTCCTTGCCACCCTGATTTTGTGGTTACATTCTTTTAATTTACTATAGCTGAAGGTCTAAACCTTTTAAAAAATGTAAATAATCATTGCTAAATCCTATGGATTAAAGTTCTCTTGCCTTTCCCCTTCTAGGAAATCCTGAGAAGGGAACACTTACCTTCTTTGTCTTTCCTCCAAGTTAGACATCAACTTCTGGAATAACAGCTTGTTCTTATCTTCTAGAGGTTTTAGCATCTCTAGCAGTTCCTGCTTCCTTAGTTTTAAGTCCTCACTCAACTCCTTCAAGTAGTTGTCATCTATTTTTGGACTTCTATGGGAAGAGACACTATATTTGCCTTCAGCCCGGGCTAATAACAGAGACCCTCTTTTCGTTCCTAGATAGTTACCACTTGGCATCTTCCGTCAAAGACTCACCTTGTTTTGGAAGATAAGTAAGATCCCGGAGAGTTTGAAGCACTTGACATCTTGAAGGAAAACTTCTACTCTAAGAATAAGAAAGGTCTTCTTGAAAATATGTGCCTTCTTGTTCCATTCATTTAAGTCAGCATTTTTGTGCTGCTGTTCTTGAAACTCCTGTTTCATTGGACAGATTTTTAGCTACAGGTTGAGGTCACAATGGCGCTAAGACCACAGATTTAACAGGTCTTTTAAATAACTCCAACATCAGAGACAGCTTGTTGACTGAAAATACTAACTACATCTGAGCAGTTCTTGCCTTAGCTTTAACCAAAGCCAAAAGTTTTATTCTGAAGTTTTTGACTGAGGAGGGTAGAATCATAACACATCTATATTATGGAATTCCTATTGTGTTAGAAAATGATGGCTTGTCAAAAATAACTCATCAACACCATCTTCCATGGCAATTGACCTCCATGGAATGCCTACTATCTGTAGGGCACAGCACTGGATTCTGTGAATAAGGAAAAGGTAAAGACAAAGCATCTGCCTCTGGGAGACTTAGGAGGAGGAGGGGATACTTCTAGGATACAATTTAAAAAAAATAGAGGCCAGGGCTTCCCTGGTGGCGCAGTGGTTGAGAGTCCGCCTGCCGATGCAGGGGACACGGGTTTGTGCCCCGGTCCGGGAAGATCCCACATGCCGCGGAGCGGCTGGGCCGGTGGGCCGTGGCCGCTGAGCCTGCGCATCTGGAGCCTGTGCTCGGCAACAGGAGAGGCTACAACAGTGAGAGGCCCGCGTACAACAAAAAAAGAAAAAAAAATAGAGGCCAAACTGACAAATACAGGTATGGGTATAATATTGAGTAATATAATACACGAACCAATTGTCATTACTTTCCTATCTTTTAAAAAAATTTTTATTTATTTATTTATTTTTGGCTGTGTTGGGTCTTCGTTGCTGCTTGTGGGCTTTCTCCATTTGCGACAAGTGGGGGCTACTCTTCGTTGCGGTACGCGGGCTCCTTATTGCGGTGGCTTCTCTTATTGTGGAGCATGGGCTGTAGCATGTGGGCTTAAGTAGTTGTGGCACGCAGGCTTAGTAGTTATGGCCCACGGGCTTAGTTGCTCCACAGCATGTGGGATCTTCCCAGACCAGCGCTCAAACTTGTGTCCCCTGCGTTGGCAGGTGGATTCTTAACCACTGTGCCACCAGGGAAGCCCCTACTTTGCTATCTTTAAAATGTGATATATCACAATGGCAAGGTAGAATTATATCAGACATGAAACAAGAAGATATAATTTGTAAAAGATCATACCATCAGTATGTCATTTCATAGCCAAGTTCCTTCCTGAGAGGCTGTAATTCTAGACTTACCTCCAGATCCTGATTTTGCCTCCATTTTCCTCTCCTTATTAGAATCACGTTTCTCCTAGACCCTAAAATCTCCCATCTTCAACTATTCACTTAGTGATCAGAAGATAACTGTAAGAGTTATACATTTGTTTCTTTATGTTCTTTTTTTTTTTTTTTTGGCCACGCTGCATGGATTGTGGGATCTTAGTTCCCTGACCAGGGATCAAACTTGGGCCCATGCAGTGAAAGCATGATGGAGTCCTAACCACTGGACTGCTAGGGGATTCCCTTTTATGCTCTTTACACACAGTTTTAGGACAATATTTTTTTTAAAAAAATATTTATTTATTTGGCTGCACTGGGTCCTAGTTTCAGGATCTTCGTTGCAGCGCGCAGGATCTTTAGTTGTGACATGCAGGATCTTTTAGTTGCTGCATGCAGGATCTTTAGTTGTGACATGCGGGATCTTTTAGTTGCTGCATGCAGGATCTTTTAGTTGCGGCATGTGGCATCTAGTTCCCCGACTAGGGATCGAACCCAGGCCCCCTGCATTGGGAGCATGGAGTCTTAGCCACTGGACCACCAGGGAAGTCCCTAGGGCATTTTAAATGATGTTCTCAAATGTGAATTGTCATGTTAATTTCAAGTATTAACTGAGACTTTTCAGGGATTTTCTAGGGGCATTCTCCAAAATGACTTAAACCTTTTGTCTTTTGGGAAAACTTAAAGGCAGAGTATTGTAGTGAAAATAACATAAGATTTAGTTTGTTGGGATCTTTGTTTGAATCTCAGCTTTGCTGTGAGAAGTGGGCTGACTGTGAGCAAACTATATTCTCTAAGTCCCAGTTTCCACTTTTATAAAAACGAGAACGGTAAATTAAAAGGTGTGTTGTAAGGATGAAATACAATATGTGGAGTTCTTGGCTCATGTCAGGTATTTACATTTTAGTGAATTTTTGGATGGTTTGGGTTTAGGTATTGTTTAATGTCCTAAGTAAGAGGTCAAATACAAAAAAGCTGATTTATATTATCCGAATGAAGCTTAAGCTTCAGAGCCCTTCATTTTCACAGACCTCTTCCAAAGGGCCCTGGACCTCATTTGGTATTCATAATTTTGTATTCTTTTTTGGAAAGAGAGAACTCCCCAAATTATATACACTTTAAGGGTATATAAAGTATCTTCTACAGCAAAACTTCTCTTTAGGCAGTCTCTACAAATACTTTTTCTAAAGCATATATATGTCACTTGTAATTTTTGTATGATAGCTAGTGTAATATGACATTACATTAGAATAGCCATATCAGGTGAAACATAATGTAATTCACATTGGTTGCCCTAGGATTTTCCATGAAAAGTTTGGATTGAAAGAGTGTGAGTGAACTCCACACAGTTAAGAGAAGGAACAAGGTGGACTAATTATTAGTTGTGGCTTTTTAGACTGCAGACGTGGCAGGTGGTAGCAAATAGAGGACAAAAATGGCATTGATCACTGAAGCATGACCTCTTTAAATTTCTTGTTGTGACATTTGGTTGGCAGAATTATGTTAGAATTTTAAAACTTTAAATGCACATGCAGAATCCCAACTCACCTTCCCTTCTTCTGTCCTTGGTTGGGAATGATTGAAAGTAGAACACTTGCTATTCTGATGCGCTCTTTTCTATAGCCAATCAGCACCTTTAATTTCCTAACATTCTGATGCCTCTTTCTTCAACTTGGAATATGACTTCTAAGAAGAATATTTGCCTTGTAATAATGTACACAGACTTTAAGAGCTTAAAACCCCCCCAAAAAACCCCAAACCCCCCCGTTTTGAAAGGGTATAATTGACATACTACATTATCTCTGGGACAGAGGTAGAGAGGGTGAAGATATAGATGAACATTAGAAGTGGAAAGGAAGGAAGTTGAACACTAATTTTTCCTGAAGTGGACGTTTAGGTCATCTGTTGATTGAGGAAGCATGGTAGGAAACTTTGGAAGAGTAATAACTTGAGGTTTGGAATAGCACTTGAGCAGTGGAAAAGGAAGCCAACCATGCAAGAGTGAAAGGATTGCCAAGTAGTGCTAAGGGTCAAGGTAATCTGGGAATTGCTGATTTGCCATGGCATGAATCAGCAGTCATGCAATTTCTCCAGCAGTACTTGGCAAACTAGAAGCAGTAGTAGAGAGAGCAGATGGTTGTTCGATTCTCAGCTGCGACTTGGCAGAATGGATGTGCAGAAGTTCAAGGGAGTAAGGATACTGAGAGCACTGGTGAGAGTATCTATCAAAAGGCTGATCATCTCATTCAGGTGATGCAGGGAAAAAAATGAAGAAGGGGGTAGCTAAGAGGGGAAATTGAGAAGGGATTGAATTTAAGGAGTTTGGGATGGAAGAACAGGAGGTTATGGTTAGCAAACATACTTCTTATGAAATAACTTGTAGAACTTCATCACTGATTAGATAAATTTTAGGCAATTCATAATTTTTTTTTCTGCAGTAAGCTTTGTTTCTTCCTGTCACTGCATAATATTCACCGAAATTCATGTGATACCTCAAAATAGACCTTATAACAAGCTATTCACAATGACCTCATCCAACGTTATAGCATTTGATTTTAGTATCTGTTAAGAGAAAGTGTCATTGTTCTATAATTAGAGAACTCAGAGCAATAGCACTTTTGTTAGTTTTACCAGTAGAAAATCAGATTAGTTTAATTAAGCCAGGTCTCCAAGAGTAGAGACAATTATTTTCATATTAAAGCAAAAAAAAAAAAAGTTTTCCTATCCTCCTCACACTCATCCTTGGTTGTAGCAATAAAATTACAGAATTCCTCAGCGAAGAAACTTGAGGACCTTCTGGTCCTTTCTGACCCAGAGCCAGTTCAGCCCCTGAGGAGATTTTAAGAATTCCATTAACTAAAATAAGGAGAGATGTGCTGGCAAAATCATAATAGCAAAAATTGTAGGCTCTTGAAGATCTCCCACATCTCCCTGTGTTGTCTGTTATGACCATTTTGTGGTCTGCTTCACTTTAATCTGTGCTATAGCTGTCCCAGGATACAGTGCACCTACATTTGGAGTGAATCTGGGTAGTTTAGAAGATGGAGATTAAATTTTGGAACACTTAAACTCTCTGTTATTGTTGAGGACTTTTTGAAAGTATTCTCTCAATGTGTCCAGATACTTAGTACAATGGTCTTCAAACTGAGGTATTTGAACTTTCACAAAGACTTTTTAAGAAACGTGGAAACAAGGGTAGTTTTCAGGGGATCTTGCTGGATCCTCGGTTTCCACAAGTACTCTTTTACTGAAGTGGATCTGCCTGAAAATGCCCCTTGGTGGCTTTTCCTATCTCCCCTTTCCTAATCACACTTTTATATGGGTTTTGGCTTATAATTCAGAAGGATTTCAAAGATCTGAGTGACACTGCTATAACAAAACACCTCCCACTCCTATTTACTTTGTGTAAACAATTTTTCTAAGTGAGTATTTTATGTAAAGCAAAAACTATGAATAAAATTGATGCTGAAGTCTGTCTTATTCTAGCCATAAATAATATTCACCTATTAATAGAAGAATTAAATAAGGGGGAAAACAGTCTACCCATCAAATTAATACAAACATTTCTAAAATAATTCATTATAATTAAAAATTATTATGAAAATGTCTATTTTTTGTCAATGTGTACTACTTACTAATAATTATAATGCTAATGCAATTCTGAAGAAATTTTAACATTTAGAAACTTAAAGTCACATGAAATAAAAAATAAAATTTCAATGTACATGCATATTTTGCAGAGAAGAACGATAGGGTGATAAAAAAAGACTTCAAGCATAAAATACATTGCATTTGAATAAAATTCTGTGGGGGAAATGGGATGGAAATTTGAGTTCAAGGAGAAAAAGGAGAAAATGTAAACAAAATTGTTTTTTTTAAGAATTTATTTATTTATTGGCTGTTTTCGGGTCTTCATTGCTGCATGTGGGCTTTTCTCTAGTTGCGGCGAGCAGGGGCTACTTTTTGTTGCAGTGCGCAGGCTTCTCATTGCGGTGGCTTCTCTTGTTGCGGAGCATGGGCTCTAGGCACAGGGGCTTCAGTAGTTGTGGCTCGCGAGCTCAGTAGTTGTGGCGCACGGGCTTAGTTGCACTGCGGCAGGTGGTGACTTCCCAGACCAGGGCTCGAACCCATGTCCCCTGCATTGGCAGGTGGATTCTTAACCACTGTGCCACCAGGGAAGACCCAAAAATGTAAAAATTTTGACTGCTAAAGAAGAGCTTGTTCATGTATTTAGATTTTATTGCATATGGGTTTTTAAGATTAATTGTATACATTTTAAAGTGACATAAGATTTATTTGAAAACATCAATATTACATCAGAAATTGTATTTTTTTAACCACTTAAACTTACAATAAAAAAGTTTAGATGTCAATCTAAAAACATGTGAAATGATACCTAGCTCCTAGTGTTTCAAAATTCTTTTAGAATAGACAAGCAAAAAATAGTAAGTCTAAAGACCACTGCTCCAGGGCAGTGGTTCTTGACTCTACTGTATTTAGGAATCCCCTGGGAAACTTGTAAAAGCTGCAGATTTCCAGGCTCATCCCCCAGAGATCCCTACTCTGTAGATCTGGAGAAAGTACAGTTTTAACAAGCAGTCTCTGGTGATTTTGATATGTCATCTGTGGATTGGCCTTTGAGCAATACCACTTCAAGTTTTCTTCTCAGATCACAATGCATCAGCAGAAAGCTACTTGCTTGAATCGACTTTTTCTGGGCCATCTGTAGAGCTGCCTGCTTCCTCTGAGTTATATTTTGTGTCACACCTTCACCTTTCACTTGGGAGGCCTTGAGAAAATTTTATGAAGACTTTCTGCATTTGTAAAGAAGATTATCCAAAACATCATTCTCTCACCTATTCTCTCCGGCCACCACTGCTGCCCACAGGTGACCACACATCACAAATTTCACTCAGAATTTGGTACTAAAGAAAGTGTTGCCTCTTCAGAGAACTATTGGTATGTAGTTTTCCTTAGGGATAAGTCAGTAAACTGGTTTTGCTTTTCTTTTCTTCTGGTTTACTAGGAATTTCAGAGAAACTTTGTTACTTTGGACATTTGGGTCCTAACCCCTGCTTATGATCTTCTAACGTAATTAATATTTTTCTTGGTCCTGATTTTTTAAATGACTTTTCCCCTTTTTTATTATTTTAATAAATCACCTCAGATCCTTTCTACAGAAGTAAATCTGTAAGCAAATAAATCAGTAAACAAATAGCAAAAACCTATTCTTTTGTATATACTTTAAATATATATGGATACAACACATTGGAACCAAAATATTTTCTAGTTTTATTCATCTATGTGTGTGTGTGAGTGTGTGTGTGTGTTTATACATCTGTAAAGGAAGTTTGCTTTGCTTACGGAAGTAGAAAATGGATTGATGAAATTTACTGTTACATTTTGGGTGTACTCAGTGGTAAGGCAAGTGCTCCACAACAAGAGAAGCCACTGCAATGAGAAGCACGTGCACCGCAACGAAGAGTAGCCCCCGCTCGCCGCAACTAGAGCAAGCCCGAGCGCGGCAATGAAGACCCAACGCAGCCAAAAATAAATAAATAAAATAAATAAATTTATATTAAAAAAATAAAAAAGCAGTTCAGTAACCCAACTATTTCAAAATCTGATTTCCTCTCATTTGTCACTTATTAATGGGCCTATTTTCTCTCCAGTGTTTCTTATCCCCCTGATATATTTGAGGAAACTCTTTTTAAATCCTTAGGGCTATTATGACATCACTAGTTCTTTTTACTGTTTTTTTTTTTTTTTTAATCAGGCTCAGAATTTAATCACTCTATATATTCCTTGCCTTCCCCCTCCACCCCGCTTTTCTATTTCAGGTACTGTTTTTTCTCTTCTAAATCTAGTATTCTGAAAAATCCCCAGTGAGTCGAAGCTGGATGTATTTTTGTTTTGAGAAATTTATCAGTTGGATTATAATTTATTATTGCTTATCTCTAAGTTATTTAAGGATAGTCTGGTCTTTTTTTAGCTAACAATTTCCTATATCTTCCATCATTAGGGTACACAAAGATATAGCTTGTTTTGTGGGTATTTAATATTTTCTCCTAATTTTGACTTGCTATTGGTTTCTTAATTCATAAAAATAGGCTTATTTGGAACGTGTTTTTAACAAACCTTGCCTTCTAAACATGTCTCTTGTCTGTGTCCAATTCTAAGGGCCACTCTAATGTTCTTTTGCTTTTCAATATTCACTTGGTGCTATTGAATAGCAGACTCAATAAAAGAAAAAAAATTCTTTGCTATTAGAAGGATATTGGAGAGAACATTAGGTTCAGAGTCAGGAATCCACTGTTAAGTTTTCTGTTTCACACTTTTTTTTCCCCAGGCTTTACCTATCCCTCTTTCCCCATCGAAAATCAATCATCTTCCCCTCTTTTCTTATCTAATATTAAAAAAATGCATAAAAATTTTGCAAAGCACTATGAATGCCTGTGAAAAGGGCATTATGTAAACATCCAGTATTATTATGCTGGAATTTTGCCATTAGGTTGTTTGCAAAAGAATAAGGTTTAGAATAATATTATGTCCTTTCAATCTCCAGTCCAAGGAGCTTCAGTTACCAAAATACCAGGAAAATGGTTCTTATATGGTAGGCCCATAGAAAAGCTCCAAGACACTAGATTTAGTCCTTTTTTAAAAAAATTGGTGATTACTTTCCTTATTATTATGTTTATCCTCTTGGGAGAGTCATGACAATGGAAGGAAGGAATTGAGGGCAGGATGTGCTGCTTTTGCTTATTTTGCTTAGAGGAGCAGGAAGGTAACAAAGGAGTGGGTCCTGGCTGTAGTCCAAATAGTTCAGTTTATGCATGAGAGGGAGGGAAAAGTGATGTTCCATAATGCAAATGAAATTTGTATAAATATTGACATGGTATATATAGGATATAAGGGTAAGTACTGCCTCCAGAGCCACTAGAAGGTACTAGTGGCTGTACTAGACATTCCTAGATGTAAAGGAGTTAGCATCCTACACTGGGCAATTTAAGGGCACAGAAAAGGTCAGTCAGCCTCAAAATACCTCTTGCTTCCTGGATGCCACATTCTGAAATCTCCACCATGACACCTACTCCACTGGGTTGCATTTGCTGTCAACTATTCTATTCAGAGCCCCTGCATAAGACTAGGCAGTCTAACTTAATGCAACTAGCAACTAACTTGCTGTAAATATGCAAAGGATTGATTTTCAAATCTTCATGGAAAAGATGATTTTATGATGAGAGGTCTTGAAGGATGAGTAGGGCGTTGACAAACTCAAGTACCTGTGCAGTTAACATAAGTATATGAAATAGACTAGGTACAACATAATAGGTGCTGAGCTGTTTATGTTGCTGGGTAAGAATAATATGTGCTTCATTACCTATTATAGGCCCAATGAAATAGCCAACAAAACATATCCAGGGCCCTACAGAAATCCTAGGCCACCAACTTGAGACCCCTGATTTTATATAGATGGAGGAAGGATAGTGAGGTATGACAGATTGAAGGGCAATATGAAAAAGAAGTCACTGAGACTTGCATGTTTTCTAAGAGCTCTACTGGCATTGGTTAATTTATCACAGGGATTGGTGTTTTGACATAGGGCCCAGTGGTAAGGCCAGGTAAGAATCACGGGATTGGAGACGGAGGAAACGTAGCTAATATTCAATTTATTAATCACTGGTCTATTGCACACAATTAGCACACAACACAGGTTAGTCAAAGTAGTGAAAAGAGAAAATGACCCATTCCAAGGAGAAGCCTCTGGCAGCCTCCATCTGCATTAGTTCTCAGCAGCATGGAGTCAGGTCCTCCAGCAAAGAGTCACTGGGCTCAGAGGTCTCATTTTAAGGAGTCTGCTAGTAGGGTGTAACTGTTATGCCCCCGGGAGTCTTGTTTCTATCATTTCCTCCTTCTGTTCTAGTGATATGTTTCCTTGGAGTTAACAAACAAATTCCTTATCTAAAGTAGCACTCTTTATTTATCAGACCGAGAGATACTTGCAGTCCTATACCAGACGTTTCAAAACAACTAATACAGAAGTTCGCTTTGGCCACTGTGACTCTATCTTGAATTACTTAATATAGCTTAAATCCTATGAGTTTCACACCAGATGAGTAGGAATCATAACACAAAAGAAATAACATCATAATAATTGGAAATATTTCATAAGCAAGGATATAAGAAATGGCTTCTATTCTTTTGATGAGATAAAACAGTAGAGCAAGATCTGGTAGCCTAGAGTGTGCAAAGGGCATCTTAATGGTTCAAAGGTTCAGAAATATTTCCCATAAACATTTCACTATTTATGCCAACGCATTCTTCTTTTTTTTTTTAATCTTAGAAAAAAATTTTTAACATCTTTATTGGAGTATAATTGCTTTACAGTTGTGTGTTAGTTTCTGCTGTATAACAAAGTGAATCAGCTTTATTTACATATATCCCCATATCCCCTCCCTCTTGTGTCTCCCTCCCACCCCTCTAGGTGGTCACAAAGCACCGAGCTGATCTCACTGTGCTGTGCCGCTGCTTCCCACTACCTATCTATTTTACATTTGGTAGTGTATATATGTCCATGAACGCATTCTTCTTTAAAATGCAGGTGTCAATCAGAAAAGTTTAAATCAGGTTACCTTGTATAACCTAGTTTAGATGAACTCCAAAGAGAGAATAGAAGATTATAAAGGGGGATGGAGGGGGAAGGTTTAGAGCTTGAGGCTCCATTCCGGTAGAAGTCAGAATTGCAGGTGGGTGTGAATGCTCTGGCAGGCTGAAGGCAGCTGAGGAATCCTGCAGGTATGGGGGTGAGTACCACAGGAGAGGGAGGAGGAAAGCTTTGCCTACTGTGCAATGTTGCCGAGGACAGCTAATTGCTTGTGCCCAGGAAATTGCCTCTGGAAGCCTTGGGCAATATGCCGTAGGTTTTCCCTGATGCCTAGTTTATCAGATTAAGTAGAAATTTGGTAGGGAGGAGAGGAGGGGAATGATGAGCTGAAAGAATTCCTGTGCTGAAAGAAACCTTAAAGGTCACCAACTTTTTCAACCAATTAACTGTAATGACAAAAGAGGGAATTTGAACATCCAGGAATTATACCTTAGCCCTAATCAACCCACCACAAGTGAAAATGTCTTTGGGTACTAAAAGGGAAAGTGCAAGGGGGCTTCACTTTATAATTTTTTTTCGGATTGACTCTGGTATGAAGAATATATAAGTAAGGGAAAGGACCTTACACTTGTTGAGTCTCTATTGTGTGCCCAAGTTTTGTACTGGACACATTATATTTATCTCACTTACTTTTCACAGCAATAGTGGAAGGAGTTGTCACCATCGTATAATATAGGATTAACAAATTCTGAGATTAACAAATTTGCCCATGGTTGCTCAGCTATTAAGAGGTTGAGTGAGAATTTGAATTCAGGTGTGTCTGACTAGGCCATACTGCCTCTTTTTCACAGACGTTGAAAGATAAATGCTAGATGCTTTAAATAAGGAGCTGATTAGGGATATAAACGAGGAGCTGATTCTCTCCTTGTCTCTCCGAGTTTAAAATCTAAAGAAGGAACACTTTAATTAATTAACTGATCATCTTAGCTTTCTATAATGTCCCAACCTGGTAAATAATTAGGGGAGATCACTTATAGCCACATAAGTTGGAAGGTATTCTCAGTGTTCATAAAACCTTTTGAAATATAAGGTGAGGTACCACACATGACCAAAGCCTTTTGCATTAATCCTTTATAGCTTCTCATGGCAGATAAAAGAGTGTTCCCAAACTGTCCTAATATATTAATAGGTTCAGCAAAAACAAAAACAACCCCCAAAACCTGGTGGGAGCAATATTTGCTTCAAAAGTGTGTTTCAAAAAAAAAAATATATATATATATATATATATGTGAGAAAAATACTAAGCGTATTTCTGTTGCCCTTAGTATGCAAAAGTCTGTCCTCAAGATATGGTGGGCAATTCTAAGAGCAAAGGAAGTTGCATATGTCACCTGAAGCATAAGTGACTGGTGTTCAATTTGTTAATTAATGCAGAGTCAAATTTGACCATTTTACCAACTTAATCTAAACAGCAACGTATGTCGAATTTCCCATGATCTTCAGCCTGTATTACACACATTTGTGTTATGGATAAAATTTTAATGATGTCTAACAGCAGAGACCACTTTTTTACTGTCTACTTTAATCCAGATGCTTATTATATTTTATGAGCTGTTGATTTTTCATCACCATATTATAATCAAACATGTTTGGGAAACACTGACCTAGAACTTGCTGCCAAGTCGCTACCATGCTCTGACTGCCAGTTTCCCAAAGGGTACACTCTCTTTTTGATTTAGTTTCCTACTTTTTGAACTTTTGGTACTTCATTAGACAGATCCACAATGTCCAATGCACATACATCTATAGTATTAAATGCACATAGTTTGAACACTTTCCTTACACACTTGATAACAAAAAGCATATTGCCAGAATGGTTAAAACAGTAAATTTAATATGTATTTTACTACAATTAAAAAAATTCAACAGGGGTGACAGTGGTACATGAGTAAGAATATGAACTCATTGCAAAAAATATTTTTGATGTCATATATAAAACAATAAAAATATTTTATTAGTGTGAGAAAAACATATAAATAGTAGCTAAATGATCCCTAGAAACAAGAAATATACTTGTGAGAATATTTACATAAAATTAAGTAAAAAAGTTGGACAACAGTTTCCATGAGGGAATTGTTCACTGGTGTGTTCTCAGCATTTGGTACAGTGCCTGCCACATATATAAGTTCAACAAATATCTGTTGAATGGATAAAAAGTTATTTTAGCTCTGAGGCCCTTTCCCTGGTTTCCCATTTAACCTGTTTACTTCCTAGAGCAAGTTACATAATTTATACTTAATATAAATTCCCATTTAACCTGTTTACTTCCTAGAGCAAGTTACATAATTTATACTTAATGTTTCCCTGTTCCTGTTTCCTGTTAGAACATACTGATTATAAAATTTTTGTTAAATCTCAGATTAAAAACAAACAAACTCTGTTGTATATAACAAATATATATGTGTAAAAATAATTGTTTAAAAATATTTTTAGGGGGCTTTATTTTAAAAATCATTTATATACATTTAATTATATTGAGATGAACCATATGAAATTGTCAGTTTTTGGTAGGTCAAAAACTGCCAATTTCATTTGTTTGATCTTAGTTTACAAATTACCAGCTAATTTATACCTATAGTTCCAAGTGATGGAAACATTGAAGCTTGGAGAAAATGTACTTTAATGTTCATTAAAAGGGTTCTTCTTTGCTTACAAATGCCAGGGACTGAAAGTGATCTCAAAAATTAGAACAAATATTATAGCATCTTCATTAAAATATGTGAAGCAGACATTTTACTATGAACTTTTATGGCTAATCATAAATCTCTTACCAGAGACTGTGGAATGACCATCTGAATGTATTATAAAAAGATTTAATGACCTTAAATATTGATTACTTTAACACATAGAAGTCCCTTCCATTTCTGAAGTTAAAACAAGCACTCTCAATTATTATGGTTAAAAAGGATTGCATGTATTTCATAACTAAGAATATAGTAATAAATTGAATCTATAATTTGTTTTAAAAAATATTGCCATTAGTGATACAAAGCAGGGAGATTAATTTTGATCATTCACTACTTGAACAATTTCAAATCCCTGAATAATCATAAAATCATTTGAAAGGCCTAGGTCAGGGGTAGGACAATGGCCCTAGAATCACAGCAGTGACCATGGGCAAAGTCCTACACAGGAAATACAGTAACTTTTGCTTCTGTTGTCATCCACGACTCCTTTAGCTACTTGTGGACATTGACACGAGAAACCCCAGCAGAAAATCCTTCAACACGAAGAGGTATACAGGGAAGAATTAGAAGGTGCAGACTGCGGCTCCTACCTTCCAGTTGTAACCAGTGTGTCCCCTTTCTTCTCCCAGTCTCTGCTTTGCAAGAGAAGGTTTAGGTTGAGCTTACACAAGAATGGCTGGTTTTCTAGACTAGCTAGTAGAGCATTGCAATGTTAATGGGAGGGGTGAGTGGATGATGTGCTACATTTTGGTGAAAACCTTTGAGACATCTTCTGTGCTTATATTAACTTATACATTAAAAAAATAGTACCATAGAGCATATGCTGCATTGTAGCATGCTTTTTAAAAATGAAAAAAATATATGTTATGAACTTCACTCCCCGTCACTCATTATTTTTGTATATTCTTTTTAGAATTGCTTAAGATTCTATTGTGTGTGTTGTGCTCCACAATTTATCCAAACAATCCTCTGTTGTTGTTATTAACTTTTTCTGAATTCATTTCTTCACTATTAATGACAACATTACAGCTAAATCTGAGCATAACTTCTTAATTCTTTTTTAGAATAAATTTGGCAAATTCTAGAAGTGTAATTTCATGGTTGACAATGGGGATTTTGAATGATTTCCTGAAGAAAACATTTAGCTCCCAAGAGCAGAGATAAGGAAGAGATACAGACAGTAGAGTGGACCCTTTCATACTGGGGGTAGCTTCTGAAGAGGGTCTAACATTTGCCACCTCATATTTAGACAATAGTTTCAGACTAAGGCCAGAAAGACAGACAGACTGAGGAAGTCTGAAAATGGTTAACATTTTTTGAGTATTTATTATGTGCCAGGCAGTGTTCTAAGCATTTTCTGTGTATAATCTCACTTTATTCCTACCATAACTCTAAGAGATATTTAAAATAGAAGAAAGAGAAGTTAAAAACTTTCCCAGTGTCCCACATTGAGGACACGGAAGGGCACAGAGCCATCTGTGCTTTTAACCACTGTGCATTCTTGCCTCCCAAAAGTCCCCAAAGAAAAGAGTCTACAGTGCACACTACATCTTTCTAAAATCTCCTACTTTTCTCTTTTTCAAAAGTTTGAAATTTTTTACCAGTGCCACAGTCTCTCTTGGTAGTAAATACAGTGACTATAAACTGAAGTATTTTGCTCTTTGTCACTAATCATGGATGCCATTTAAAAAACTGATCTATGTTAATTATAAGGTATGGCATCAACTGTTGCTACAGTTTAATTACTAAATTCTGATAGTCGGTATAAATAAACAATTATTTTTGTGTGATTGTACTTGATCAGGACATTGCTGAATTCTTATTGGGTATATTCTCATTGGATATATTATGTTCCAGTTAGCTCAGTTCCTTTTAAGTGCTAATGGGTAGTACAGCATATTGGTTAAAGAATGGATTCTGGAGCCAGACTTCTCAGGTTCTAACTCTACCTCTGCCATTATTTACTAGCTGTGTGACCTGGGAAAACTTCCCTAGCTTTCTGTGCCTTAGTTTCTTCATCTGAATCTCCAAATCTACATCTCCAGATTTGACTACTCAGAACTCTATAGTTGCATGTGAAATTGCCTAGCAGTATCTCTACTTGACTATCTAAAAAGCATCTCAAACTTAACATCACCAACAGAACCTGCTTCAGTCACACTCTGCCCTGGCCTGTAAGTGGCAACACCACTTACTGTTTGCTCAAACCCCAAATCTAGGAGTTTTCCTTGATTTTTCTTTTCCCCTCATTCCCATACCTAATCTATCAGTTAATCCCATCCCCTTTACCTCCCAAACATCTTTCAAATATGCCTGCTTCTTCCATTTCCACCAACTCTACCATATCCAAGCCACTGTCCTCTGATGTCTGGGCTCCTGCAATGGTTTCTTTACTGGTCTCCATTCTTCCACCTTACTTCTCCTTCCTATTGTCAAAACGATTTTTTAAAAAGCATAAATCATATTAGTCACTCCCTTACTCCGAATTTCCCAATAAATTTATTAACATATTTAAGATAAAAGTCAAATTCCTTAATCTGGCTTTCAAAGTCTTACAAAATGGGTGCTGTAGGGGGTTAAATAGTGTCCTCCCCAAAATTCATGTCTACTTGGAACCTCAGAATGTGACCTTACTTGGAAACAGGGCTTTGCAGATGTAATTAAGTTAAAATGAAGTCATACTGGAGTAGGGTGGGCCCTAAATCCAATGACTGGTGTCCTTATAAGAAGACGAGAGGACACAGAGACAGAGGAGATATAGAGAAGAAGCCTACGTGGAGACGAAGGCAGAGATTGGAGTGATACAGCTGTTTAGACAAGGAGCACCAGCGCTTGCTGAGAGCTGGTGGAAGCTGGGAAGGGGCAAGGAAAGATTCTCCCCTAGAGCCTAGATCCTTTAGAGGATGTAGGTCCTGCTGACACCCTAATTTCAGCTTTTGGCCTCCAGAACTGTGAGAGAATATAATTTATGCTGTTTAAGCCACCAAGTTTGTGGTATTTTGTTACAGCAGCCTTAGGAAACAAATACAGGTGTATTTATAACTCACTAGCTTCAACTCTATTGCCCTCCTCTTATTCTCTGCCCTCCAGTCCAGCCACACTGGTCTCCCTTCTGTCCTTGGTGTTGGAACACCAAACTGGTTCTCACCTCAGGGCTGTCACCAGCTGTTCCCTCTCCTTGTGATGCTCATCCTCTGATATTTTCATGGATCCTTCTTGTCATTCAGATGGCAGCTTAAATGTCACTCTGTCAGATTCCTTCCTCAACCACCCATTCTAAAGTAGCCTCCCAAACATTCTCTATCACGTCACCCTACTGCTTTGCACTTAGTATAATTTGATGTTTCTTATTCGGTTAAGTATTTATGGAGTCTGTTTCTACCCCCTCACTACACCCCCACCCTCACTCGTGCATGAACTAAACCACACTAATATTATAGCCACTGGCCACTTATGGCTATTTAAATATAAATTTAATTTAAATTAAATAAAATACAAAATACAGTTTTCAAACTGTGTTAGTCACATTTCAAGTTCTCAGTAGCCACATGTAGCTAGTGGCTACCATATTGGACAGCAGAGATATAGAACATTTCCATCATTGCAGAAAGTTCTATTATATAACACTGCTCTAGAATATAAGTCCCAGAAAAAGAGGAATCTTGTATCCCCAGTCCTTTTTTTTTAAACAAGTTTTCCTTTTTCTTAAATTAAAAAAAAGAGGTATAGTTGATTTACAATATTATATTAGTTTCAAGTGTACTACATAGTGATTCTAGATTTTTATAGATTATACTCAATTTTAAGTTATTATAAAATATTGGCTATTTTCCCTGATTGTACAATATATCCTTGTAGCTTATTTATTTTATACACAGTAGTTTGTGCTTCTTAACCCCTATGCTTATCTTGCCTCTCCCTTCTTCCCCCTCCCCACTGGGAACCACTAGTTTGTTCTCTATATCCGTGAGTCTGCTTTTGTTTTATTATACTCATTTGTTTCATTTTTTAGATTCCATATATAAGTAACCACATACAGTATTTGTCTTTCTCTGTCCCACTTATTTCACTAAGCATAATACCCTCCAGGTCCATTTATGTTATTGTAAATGGCAAAATTTCATCCTTTTTATTACTGAGTAGTATTCCATTGTATATATATATATATATATATATATATATATATATATATATATATACCACATCTTCTTTATCCATTCATCTGTTGATGGACGCTTAGGTTGCTTACATATCTTTGATATTGTAAATAATGCTGCGGTTATTTACAACATTGGTATGTATATAGCTTTTTAAATTAGTGTTTTTGTTTTCTTTGAATATATATCCAGGAGTGGAATTGCTGGATCATATGGTAATTCTACTTTTATTTTTTTGAGGAACCTCCATACTGTTTTCTATAGTGGCTGTACAAATTTACATGCCCATCAACAAGAGTTTTCTTTTTGACACATCCTTGCCAATATTTGTTATTTGCGGTCTTTTTGCTGATAGCCATTCTGACAGGTGTGAGGTGATATCTCATTGTGGTTTTGATTTACAGTGTTGAGCATCTTTTCATGTGCCTGTTGGCCATATGTATATCTTCTTTGGAAAAATGTCTATTCAGGTCTTCTGCCCATTTATTTTTTTCTGCCCATTTTATAATCAAGTTGTATGGCTTTTTGATATTGAGTTGTATGAGCTGTTTATATATTTTGGATTTTAACCCCTTATCTGTCATAACATCTACAAATATTTTCTCCCATTCAGCGGGTTATCTTTTCATTTTGTTGATGCTTTCCTTTGCTGTGCAAAAGCTTTTAAGTTTAATTAGGTTCCATTTGTTTATTTTTATTTTTATTACCTTTGCCTTAGGCTGAGACAGATCAAAAAATGCTGCTATGGTTTAGGTCAAAGAGTGTTCTGCCTGTGCTTTCTTCTAGGAGTTTTGTGGTGCCATGTCTTTTTTTTTTTTTTGGTACGCGGGCCTCTCACTGTTGTGGCCTCTCCCGTTACGGAGCATAGGCTCCAGACGCGCAGGCTCAGCGGCCATGACTCACGGGCCCAGCCACTCCATGGCATGCAGGATCTTCCCGGACCGGGGCACAAACCCGTGTCCCCTGCATCGGCAGGCGGACTCTCAACCACTGCACCACCAGGGAAGCCCTGTGGTGCCCTGTCTTATACTTAGGTCTTTAACCCATTCTGAGTCTATTTTTGTTTATGGTGTGAGAAAATGTTCTGAGTTCATTCTTTTACATGTAGCTATCCAGTTTTCCCAGCACTACTTATTGAAGAGACTGTCTTTTCCCATTTTATATTCTTGCCTCCTCTGTTGTAGATTAATTGACTATAGTTGCGTAGGTTTATTTCTGGGCTCTCTCTTCTGTTCCATTGATTTATATGTCTATTTTTGTGCCAGTACCATATTGTTTTGATTACTGTAGCTTTGTATTATAGCCTGAAGTCAGAGTGTGATACCTCCAGCTCTGTTCTTCTTTCTCAAGATTGCTTTGGTGTAACCCCAGTATGTTGAAGTTGTGTGCATAATAGATGTCAAATATTTTTTGAATAAAGAATGAACGCACTTTCAAGAAAAACATTGCTGACCCTTGATGTCAATGCGCTTTATAAAAGTAAATGACAATATCACTGTTAATGGAGAGCAATATGGCTTTCTGGAGAAAAATAACTTCCATTCTCTTAAACTTTTCCAAGTCTAGAGCAGGATTTCTATAATATAACCACAACTGCCATGGATTATTCTTTTGTTTGTTTGTTTACCCAGTAAAGTAAAAAATAGATCTGGCTGTAAAGATTTCAAAACTTTTTCTTGAGTGGTGGCTTCTTTGGGTTATAAAAATTTTTAGTAGAGATTTTTTGAAAAGTGGAAGGAGGGCAGATGGAGGTTTGAGTTGGATATTGTCTTCTGTGCAGTATAGTGTCTGCTCTAGATGTCTCAAAAGACAGTGTTCAATCTCACATCTTTAGTAATAATTTCTCTGAGCTTTGATTAATGTGGGTATGAAATGTGTCTAATGTAGCAGTATGTGTCTGAAACATTCTAAGAAGAGTCAAAAAGTATTTTTAATTTTAAAAATGAATTTTAAATAGGTTAAAATGGAATATTATTTAATATAACAGGTATGATACCAGATTACTGCATTAGAAGAAAAAGTGTAAAAATATATCTTTGTCATACTTGTAGGAAAAATAGACCCAGTATGTTTTGAAGCCATTGAATCCTTGACTATCAGAGTCCTATTATTCTGTTTTCAAATCATCACAATGAGGTTAAGATGAAAACTTGTACATGTATGATACTATGTCTGACTAAAAAAAAATCATTGTTGGTTTTTCTACTCCATCCTATTCCTCTATTTTAATACTTAGATAACTGTCAAAGTTCTTACAAGGAAGCTCATTGATTAGCTAATGGAAAATTATTATTGATTAGCAATGGAGAATGATTACTTCAGCAATACCTGTGACTGAAATCTAGGGACTGACAAGAAATCTGAAGACCAGTTCAGAGTGGGTGAACTTGACTAATATTTATTAAAACTTACCCATTTCCTATTACAAAATTGATCACAGAGTGGGCTTATGACACTATGGAAGTGTAGTAGTCAGAACTTGGTCTGAAACAGTGTACAGATGCTCCATGCACTGTTAACTAATTAGAATATAGTATTTCCAAATCATAAAATTTATGGCTTTAGTATCATTGCTGATGTTTTTACATGCAATTGAAATGGAGGAAAATACAGGGAACTAGATAGGAGTTCTTTGCTGTAAAATAGAATAAGAGAAGTGTGTGTTTGTGTGTGTGTGTGTGTGTGTGTGTGTGTGTGTGTGTGTGTAAAAGAGAGGGGGTGGGGAGCGGGAGGGAAGAGAACAAAAAACTAGAAATGATGGGAGTGTGTCTGATTTCAGAAATAAAAAGCTGAATATTAAAAGGGTTCAGAAAGTTCCGTCCAGGCTCTAGACTAGATGATCTTCTCTTCTAACTCTCCAGCACAAAGCAATATCTCAGCATTTCTGTGTTGTGTTCAATGGCCAGGAGTGCATGCCTGAGTGATAAAGCTATTCTGGTAGAGATGAGAATACATTATTCCCACTGGGGTTCTGTGAGAGGCAAGAAAGGAGCATGAGGGCTGCAGCACAATGATTCTTGAAACCTTGATGAATAGGGCCGTGGTTAAAATGACCCAGTTTCAGATCCACTGATGTATGAAAGAGGGAAGTCCTTTGGCCATTGACAAAAACAATGAAGAAACAATAGTGTGCTGTCTGGGTGTCCCCCTGTACAGTCTACATTTTCCAGAAAGTCAGTCTCCTCTATTAGAGTCAGCATTCCTTCAGGGAAGTCCCCATATTTTCTTTTGCTTTGTACGTTTTCTGCCATGCATGGAGAAGAGGAGAAGACAGTGAGTAGAGAAGAGCCAGGGAGGAAGGGATAGGAAAAATAAGGGACAAAATATGGTAGTTAGGAATATTTTTGAGGATTCCAGATAGGCCTGAAAAGCAAGATTCCTATGGTCCTGCTTACAAAAGGGTATCAGGTTAAAATATATTTAGATAGATGTATAGATAGATAGATAGGTACACAGTCATGAAGCATAACTTGTAAAAATGTACTCGCCATAAAAATCAAATGTCAGCCTCTCCTGTGTGCTACCAAAGAACTCTCCTTCTTTCCCCTTTGAATAGTAGTTCTGGATTAAAAAAGCACTGGTTTCTGGCAAAGGAGGGGTGTTGTGGATTGGAGATACATAGAGAGAGGGGAAACAGAAGAGGAAAGACAGAAGGTGAATGCTTCTGCTGGGGGTGTTGCCCAGAAGTTTCCTAAGATGCTCTAGGCAATTGCAGAACTGAGCTTGTGTCTTGAACTGGCCCCATGGCTCCTCTTCTAGACTTGAAAAGAACACCCACTTTATCTCCACTTTTCTTCTTCTTCACTGCTCCTCCCTTCTTCTTCTTTCCAAGCTCTCTCCAGTCACCGTGCAGAGAGCAGTTGCTGTGGCAACTTTCATTTTGATTCTTTGACCTCCAACTTCTCATTCCACAAAAAGCTTTGAGGACCCCACAGGAGTCATGGTCCCATTTCACCTCGGCCAGGCACTCATTGTGCCTGGATATTGAAGGAAGAAAAGGATTAATGGCATTATTTTGCTGACTTTTGGTTCAGGGTTGAGCTAAAACAAAGATAGATAGGAAGATAGATAGTGAAGAAATATAAGTTGGGCAAATAAACAATTGTCCTCTTTTTGAGAAAATCTTTGCATGACAATTCTCAAATTGAAAAAGTAGGATTAACACTTTATATTGCATGAGCTGTTACTGCCAGTTCAGTAAATCAAATAGCAGATCTAAAATCTCTCAGTGATATGTTATTCTGCAAAAGATAAGAACAAAATCTGTGATTTGGGTGTTGCAGAAATCAGAAATATGGGATCAGAAAAAGCCGATCTCCTGATGGTCTAGTTGCTGAACCCTAAAATCTAGTCAATATGACATTACCAGATCAATCTCCCTTAAGCCTCTTTTATCACATGAGTTCCCTACTCTAGAAATTTCACCCTATCCCAATTTCAAATATTTTCTTTCTTTCTACACACTTTCTCCTAAATTGACATTCCTGCAAATTTTAAATTAGGCATTCAAAGTCCATTTCTAGTTTCCCATCATCTGTCTATATGACCTCTGTTTCAGTAAAAGCATATGCCCATAAATCCACCACAATCAGCTTCTGCTCCTTGCCTCTTTGGGGTTTGATCCCTTTACTCTGGAATATGTTGCTTTCTGTCCAACTTCATTTGCTCCAAAGAGTTCTACATCTTGGTCTAGTTCAAATCCTCTAACTTCAGTGGAGCTATCGCTGAATGTAGCATAACTGGTATCTCTCTCCTCCAACTTTATACAGATCTTAATAGACTACACAGTCTAGTATTTGCTTATATACACTTGCTCACCCTTAAATAATATAACATGTGAAAACGCCTTGCAGTCTAAAGAGCATAACAGTGTCTGGCAATATAATAGTCACCCAATAAACATTCATTCATTTATTTCCTTCTTCATTATTGTTGCATATTAATTGCTTTCTTCCTAACAAGGCTGGCAACTAATTAAGAAAGTAATCATTTTATTTCCTCTTTCCCCACAGGGCCTGGCATTCTTGAAGAGCACTCAGTAGATAATCAATAGATACTTACTGACTGAATGATTGATTGACCAATGCACTTTGCATTTGGATTCCGAGTACAGAAGCCCTTGAGGATGTGCTGGTTTTCCTCCATGTGATCTAAAATTGACCTCTACTGTACGGTGGAAAATTCACTGCCTTTTTTTTTTTCTTTCTTACAGATGAGAAAGTTGAAATACAGAGAGAATTTAAATACTCCCAAAGTCAAATAGGATGTTAGTGACAGCTACAAGCTAGAATTAGAGGCCAGGCATTCTGACTGCCAGTCAGTTGAACTTGGAGTCATTGAACTATGCTTTTTTCTGGCATGAGTAGCTTTTATCCACCTGTTAATCTCTGATGTATAAGCTTTAGCACATTGCAATATGACTCTGCTTCTCTTTCTTTTTTGTTTTATTTGTTTATTTTTGAGTAACTCATAGGTAAAAATGTATCTAATTATCTGTCATTTTGGTTGCTTAAATTTTTTTAATTGAGGTATAATTGATATATAACATTATATTAGTTTCAGGTGTTCAACATAACAATTTGGTATTTGCATATATTGTGAAATGATCACCATAATAATCCAGTTAACATTTGTCACTATACATAGATAGAATTTATTTTTTCTTGTGAGTAGGACTTTTAAGCTCTACCATGGTGGTTGCTTTTGGTTCTTTGTTAGCCTTTTAAGATCAGGAACTGTGCCTTATATGCCCTTACTTACATTTTTGGTGTCTAGCACAGTACCTGATATTTAATAGATGCTTAATAAAATTTGTTGAATGGATGGTATTATCAGAAAAATGATCTTTTTAGAGGACTGAACAATTAACATACCTAACTAACCCCTGTTTATAGCATTGAGGGGAGTTAAACTTATAGTCTTATTTCATTCATAGCAATCTATTCTTAGTATTGAATTATATTTCCTGTGCCTAGTTATTGTCCTTTAGGGATTACACACAAAACTGAACTACCATAGCATTGTCCTTGGTTTGATTCCTAAACTATAGGCTAACCTGGGCTTTAATTTCCAATCCGCAAATAAGAGTATAACACTTACATATTTAAGAAAAGAAAATAACTTCTCCCAACTGAAATAAGAGGTAATTTAAGGAGGCAGAATTACTGGCCCCAAGTTAGCAGAAGCATTTTATCACTGACTCATCTGAGTCGTATGGATTTCATAACTGATGATTAGCTTCTCTTAATCAGTTGAACATCCATTTAAGGGACAAATTGATTAGCTCCTTGTATAATTAACAGAACACTAAGTACCATCACTTTGAATTGAAAAAATTGTTTTGATTAACAGCAAATATGAACAGTTTAACATTAAGACATTAAATGGTGCTATCTCAAATCATTATTAATCTGTTTTTTAAAAAACGTTGAGGAGGTGTTTGCATCTATCTCTGTGACCAGTGTTTGCAATTCCCAAACCATTTTCATTTTTCTGGCTGGCATTAAATTTAATATACCTTTTCCACAGAGGATAAGATTATAATATACTAATATATAAATAATAACCAACACTAGTATGTGATCAACTCTTAGTTTGTACTCTCTACTTAGTGAAATGGTAAACAACACAGTTCTGAGTCATAGAACAAGGAAAATAATTAAATATTAAACTTTTGTAAATCATTTCAAAAAGAATTGTTGAGGAATTGGAGAAAGATTGGCATGGATGTCAAAATGGGGAGAGTGGTTATTAAAGATGTCAGGATCTATAAAGGACATGATTCATGAGCCAGAAGAAATCACAGAGTTGAACAATGTGGAAATATCCAAGAGTAGAAGTGAACAAGACATTAGACAATTAAAAATGTGAAAGGCTCTGCCTGCTGAAGTGAGGTCCAAGAAGATATTCCAATGGGGAAGAACAACTGGGAAATGGATGGATCTTACAATCCACAGGAGGCCAGCAAATTGTTTAAAGATGTGCTATGTCAGTAGTCATAAAAAATTGCACTAAATTACACAAACACATAATTAAAGCTAAACATTCAGAATGTTAAGGCTGTGTCATCCTGAGACAGGTGGTAGTTGATTCTAATTACACCTTAGGCACTGAAGACCTAATTAGTCTTTTCAAGAAGGTGTGCAGGTGTCAGTCAATTCTAGAGTTAGTGCTGAGCAGGACAGTTTAATGGAGACACTGGAATACTTGAAATTGGTGAGGCCTGAAGCAAGTTTCAAACACTATTTGCAGAAGTTTAGGAACTTAGTGAACAAGCAGGAAATTCGGTTTAGGCCTGTTTCTGAAAGTCTACATGCGCTATGTTTGTCTTTTTAACTCATCTCAAATTACAGTCCCAGTAAAGGTTGGTTTTAAAGAGGACCATTTTGTAGGCTCCAATTAATAGGACACTGAACAACTAATCTAAAACGGTCATGTTACCTTAATATTATTACATTCTATTGATTCACTAAGGGATGTTTGGCTGTGGCAATGTAAATATTACCTGAATAGTAATTGCTGAGAAACAGTAAAATAACAGAAGTTCCACTAGACCAGCTTCTCAAATAGTAAGTGCCTGGCTAGCAAGGTGAAAATACAGATTCCCAGGATCATCCTCAGTGATTCTGATTCAGTTGGTTTGGGGTGGGACCTGGGAATCTGCACTTTTAACAAATACAGGTAGGAGATCCATGCACCATCCTTTGAGAATCACACACAAGCCAAGAGTTCCTTGAGGGTAAGGACCATTATTTATTTTTTATAAAAGTTTCAGGACTTAATATAATGATGCTTGACAATAGTTAAATGATTTGTTGAGTCAATTAATAAATAGTGGGTGATTATTTCTCACTCTGGTTTACTCTCACTTAATATCAAAGTATTTTCAGATTCCACAATGTTTGTCCAGATGTTCTAGTCTTAAATTCTTCATCCTTAACAGCAGAATCATGCCTCATATTTGGGGTTTCTGTATATTCATTCATTCAACAGTCAAAAAATATTCATTGAGCTCATACTTTATACAAGGGACTGTTCTAAACACTTGGGGTGGGTCAATGAGACAGACAACAAATATCACTCCCTCATTAAGCTCACATTCTAGAAATTTGCATGTATCCTACTTCTAACTCCAAAGTTTTAAAATTATTTTCTGGGACTATAATTATGTGTTATAAATTCTTCACACTAAAGAGTTTCTTATAGAGTCATGAATTAAGTAAAACATTCATTTTGGCAACTTTCAAAGCTCACTGAGGAGAAGCGAGATTGGCTTAAAGCACCAGGGAGTTTTATTTTTGCACATAAATATTTATGTGTGTAAAGGGGTGTGTGGTTAATTATAAGTGACGGGAAGAGAATGACAGATGCTTAGATCCTCTGTCCCCACGGAGAGACAGACCTTGCTTGTTGGAGTGTAGTGGCACATCGTGTGGTCTGTGTACTGAATCACTGATTTAAATATTGCAGCAGCTGGAGTGCAAAGTATATCAGCAAATACTACAGGAGAAGGAGCGTGTGTGTCTTGAATACAAAGTAAGAACGAAATAGGTTTGCACAGTCACATAGAGTAAGGATGTGGATGGCCCTTTTCTTTTTATATTTCAGTTTCAAAGGAGAGCTGGAGAAGGGCAAATCGACAGTCCAGGGACACAGGCAGATAAATAAGTAGAGGGCCTGGTGTTGTTTCCTAAATCCTAAATTTCTATTCCCTGAAGAGAGAGAGAAAGTCTCACCCTACCAGGGAAAATCTATTCAGAGAATTCATCTCCATAATGAAAGTACTAAACCAAACAAGTATTGTCCCTACCTCAGTGCTCATGGGGAAAATGAGAAGAAGAAACTAGTTTTCTCCAGCAACTTTCATTTTATTGCCTCTATTTTTGGTCTAATATAAAGTTCAAAACCCTTTTCTCAATTTTCTTTTAATAAATAATATCAATAAGGGCTTGCACAAACCACACCTGACCTCATTTACTATTCCCCAATTTACAGATTAGGAATTTGAGGTGAAGAGAGTTCAAATGATGTTACACAAAGATATACAATCATTTAGTAAGTAGCAGAATGAAAACTAATTCCAGGTTCTCTGATTAAAAAATCTGTTTCCACCATCATACTGCCTCTTCTTACTCTTATTCCTTTTTTGTAGTTGTTGTTGTCTCTTTTCCCTTATAACTCCCCAAGTTATAAATGACAGGAAAACTGGGGGAGTGAGTTATTTTGGGTGGGAGGTGAAGAAAATGGTTAACACTGATGGGTAGAACTTTCCTACTTACAGATAAGGTATTGAAAAGGAGTAGGAAAAAATAAAGAGCAACTTTAGAAGGAGTATGAATTCAAACAGTAAATGAACAGATACATTTCATACTTAAACAATAAAATAGCTAAAAATGTTAACTCTTTTTTCTCAATTTTCTAAATCTCTATCAACTGCACTAAAGATTTCCCATCATCTGGTAAACTTCTTGGGGAGATCACCTAACCAAAAGCATCCTCCAAAAGTTCCATGATATCACAAGAAGAGATGCCTCATTCTCAACCTGAAAATGTCAATGATGGTCACTGGAAATTATGGGCCAGGTCATATAACACGTTCATTCTTTGTGAGTCTGAGTCACAGCTCACCATCCATATTGATGCCAGCTGATTTGGTAGTGTTCATGTGGAAACAGCAGGGAACAGTGAGCTAGGTTCCATTCTGCCTCATGCCTCATCAACCAGATGGTTGGCTGTATCAAAGCCAATAATGCTGATGTCAGAGGCGAGAGAACACAGCTGGATTTTCAGGTTCAAGGGGAAAGAGGGAATCTGTAATGCTAAAAGTTTGGAAGGAAAATGCCTTTGGACTAGTAGATAGAGACAACTAGAACTGATGGAGAGTTTCTAATGTTAAGTCCTACAGCTACATTTCTACGTAATTTCTTCTGTGGGCATGGTAGGATCTGAACCCTTTTTATCTCACACCTGCTAACAGGATTATTGGTGCCAGTTATCTAGTTATCGTGCACCAGATCCAGAGGAAGTTTTAGCACTGACATACTAGACTCCTACCAACTCCTGTATCATATTATCCCGGGGATTTCTGATGACTAGCTTGAAACCAAAAAGTACAAGGGAAAATACCTTACAGCACCAGCTCCTAGGAACTTGTGATGAAGATTTTATTTTCATGAGCATATCACCGTAAGTTCGCACTTTGACTAAGATGTAAGAAAGGTAATTCATGATTTGTTTACTGGCTTGGTCACGTTAGGGCTAGCAGGAAATCTAATTGCAGGCACATGGGGCAGGGGAGGGTGGGATAGGGCTGTTCTCCTACAAGGATTTCCTACACAATGTAGGAAACTTGGAGAAAGGCCCTCAGTCTTTATTCTATCATAGTTGCTGCTAAGATGTTCATTGCCCAAGCCTATCTGGTCCTTTTGAATATGAACACTCCCTTGTACCAAACTTGGTCATGGCTCCAAAGACCATGATACCTGGTATCCATGTGTTGCCACAGCAGAGGTCTGGCCACTGCATGGGAGTAAAGGCCAAGTCTTCCATCTACACCTGAAACACACAATACCTCTCTCCCCCCTCCAAGAACCTCCTACTCTGAAGGAATCCTTCTCTTTCTCCAGAAGTCAGGCCATTATTCCCTGTTTTCCAAGTATCAGCTTCTTCTCAGAGATCTGGGTGTGAGAGGGGTGTTGCTTTCAAGGTCTCTTCCGAATCACAAAAAAGCTACTAAAATAATTCTCACAAAGCAAGGGAGGCTGGTCACAGGGGCATGATTATTTTTGGAAGGAAGGTAGGATGATGAAAATTTCCCTTTCATTCTTTGTATTCTCCTATTACAGCAGGAACAAGGTAAAATTAATATTTCAGTGAATCATCCTGCCACAAAAAAGGTGACTTGTAGGTTACTGAGGTTCAGTGAAGACTTGTGGGGTATGCACAGCCTATTGATGATTGAATCGAGTTTGGGAATGTAGGACCAGAGAATGACTGAGCAATGATTTGCAGATAAGTGCTTGATCCTGGGAGATTCAGGCAATAGTTCATTAGGACAGTAATTGTGGCATTTGATGTCAGGAGAGTAACACAACCAGGGAAGGAGAGCTATTTAATCCTAAATGTGCAGGAAAAATACATAGTATTTCTGTTGTCGGGAGTACCCACATATGTGTGCATAAAATGCTTAAGCAGTAAACCCTCTGTGATGCTGCAAAAAAAAAAAAAGTTTCTCCCACAGTTGCTACAGCAAAAGGGGTGCTGTGGATTTCAACTCCCAGGAATTAATGTATGTAAATGACTTCTGGGTAAGCAGGAATGATTTTTTTTCAAAAAGCACTCAGCTCAGAAGTTGCTCTTTTCTTGTCAATATTCTGGGTGATTTATACAACTGTTCCCACTGAAGAGTGCAGAGAGAAGGAATTTTGCAGCAGAACGTGATTGTGGAATTGGAGGCAAGAGATGTCCCCTGAAGTTGTAATGATTGCACAGAAGCAGAGTGAAAAGATCAGTTGAGCCAAGACAAACACATTTATTTTAGCTATAACTATATACTGATGAGATAGAGTTAACAATTGGTACCACAACTACCTGATCCTTATTACTGTCTATCATTTGTAAATAATAACTACTACATGCTTGTTGTATTATATTAAAATAAAATAAAAAATAACTAACATGCATTAAACAGTTATAATTTTGCTAAGAGTTTATAGTAGATAGCAAAAGTGGCCACAAATTTGCCCCTTTTCTGTATTCACACCTCTGACGGTGCCTTCATTCACTGACTCTGGGCTACACCATATGACTTGTATTGGTAAATGGGAAAATAGAAAATTTGACAGAGGCAGAGACTTGAGAAGTACTTGAGCAATGGAGCTTGCACTGCTGTTGCTCTTGGAACCCTGAACAGTTATATGAACAAGCTCAGTCTACCATGTGGGAGGATGAGGGACATGTGGTGCATTTACCCCCATCATCAGAGCCAACAAGGAGCTGAACCCCAGAAGCAGAGTCAACTAGTTCATTGGCAACTGACTGTAGATGAATGAGTAAGCCACATTGAGACAGCAACGTTCAGAAGTGCAATCAAAACTGTGACCTACCCAATAGAAATAAAAGCAAAAAAAACAACAAATGGGACCTAATCAAACTTACAAGCTTTTGTACAGCAAAGGAAACCATAAACAAAGCAAAAAGACAACCTACAGACTGGGAGAAAATATTTGCAAATGATGCGACCATAAGGGGCTTAATCTCCAAAATATACAAACAGTTCATACAACTCAATAAAAACAACAAAAAAACCCAGTTGAAAAATGGGCAGAATACCTAAATAGACATTTCTCCAAAGAAGTTGTATAGATGGCCAACAGGCACATGAAAAGATGCTCAACATTGCTAATTATTAGAGAAATGCAAGTCAAAACTACAATGAGGTACAACCTCACACCAATCATAATGGCCATCATTAAAAAGTCTACAAATAACAAATGTGGAGATGGTGTGGAGAAAAGGAAACCCTCCTACACTGTTGGTGGGAATGTAAATTTGTACCGCCACTATGGGAAACAGCATGGAGGTTCCTCAAAAAACTAAAATTAGAGTTGCCAATATGATTCAGCAGTCCCATTCCTGGGCATATATCCAGACAAAACTATAATTCAGGGGCTTCCCTGGTGGTGCAGTGGTTAAGAATCTGCCTGCCAATGCAGGGGACACAGGTTTGAGCCCTGGTCCGGGAAAATCCCACATGCTGCAGAACAACTAAGCCCGTGCACCACAGCTACTGAGCCTGCGCTCTACAGCCTGCGTGCCACAACTACTGGGCCTGCGAGCCACAACTACTGAAGCCTGCGTGCCTAGAGCCCGAGCTCCGCAACAAGAGAAGCCCGCACACCACAATGAAGAGTAGCCCCTGCTCGCCACAACTAGAGAAAGGCCGCACACAGCAGTGAAGACCCAATGCAGCCAAAAAAAACCCCCCAAAACCCAAGAAAACTATAATTCAAAAAGATACATGTACCCTTATGTTCATAGCAGCACTATTCACAATAGCCAAGACATGGAAACAACTTAAATGTCCATTGACAGATGAATGGATAAAGAAGATGTGAGATATGTATATATATATATGAATACTACTCAGCCATAATAAAGAATGAAATAATGCCATTTGCAGCAACATGGATGGACTTAGATTATCATACTAAGTGAAGGAAATCATAAAGAGAAAGACAAATACTGTATGATATCACTTATATGTGGAATCTTTAAAAAATGATACAAATGAACTTATATACAAAAGAGTAAAAGACTCACAGACAGAGAACAGACTTGTGGTTGCCAAAGGGGAGGGGGGGTGGGGGAAGGCTGGATTGGGAGTCTGGGATTAGCAGATGTAAACTATTATATATAGAATGGATAAACAAGGCCCTACTGTATAGCACAGGGAATTATATTCAATATTCTGTGATAAACCATAATGGAAAAGAATATATATATATAGATATATATCTGAATCACTTTGCTATACAGCAGAAACTAATACATTGTAAATCAGTTATACTTCAATAAAATAAATTTTTAAAAAAATTGTGACCTATCAAACTGTGAGCTAAGTAGGTTATTCTTTTAAGTCACTAAGTTTTAGAGTATTCTGTTATACAAGTTTGTTACTCAGCAATAGATTATGGCTAGAGTATCTTAAGCACATATGGCTCACTTAAGGTTCACCACAACCCTATAAAATAGGTAGCCTTATCACTTTCATTTTACAGGTGGGAAAGCAGAGGGAAAGAGGGAATGAGAACATGGATCAGTCTCATTCAGCTTATAAATGACAGCACTAAGATTGAGAAAATCTGATTCCAGAGTCCATGCACTAAACTGTTATGCATGATTAAACTTTAACTTATGTCCTAGCTAATTGTTTATTAAACCAACAAAACAAAATACCTATCTTCAGAAAGAAGTTCAATTATTTTCAATTAATACTTTTAATGTGAGACCTCTAAAATGTCTCACATTTAAAAGAACCCCTCAGGAAACCTTTAGCCATGACTGAGTGAAAAAGACCATATTCATTCACCTTCCTTAAACAGCTATAAAACTGGACAAAATGAATCAATGGGTTTCAGACATGGGACAACAGGTGGCACAGGGCAGTGATCCCTGAAGCCAGGGAAACAAATGAGCTGAGTCCTACAAATATAACAGATTATTACCTGGAGAGAGTTTCCAGACTGCAGCACAGGAAGGGGAAGCCAAACAGGGAGTAGTAGTCCTGCTGAGATGAGAAGACAGAGTTTGAAGTTTAGGCAGACCAAGGTGGCCAGAATATTCAGGGAAAAATGTGGGAGAGGTGAGAAATTCACAGAAAGAAATCTTTACATATCTGTAGAAGGAGTTCCTTGAGTCTTTGGCTGAGTAATTATCTACTGCATCTGAGAAAATTACCTGAGGTCATGGAAAGAACCCTGGAAAAGAGTAGGTAGATTTCATAGGTCTCAGAATAGCTGGTGTTCTCACTAGCCAGAGTGGTAAGAATTTCTAATACAAAGGGCCTACATCCAAGAGAAAAATTGCCAGACATCCAAAGAAGCAGTAAATAGTATCCATAACTAGGAGAAAAATCAATAGAAGCATATGCAGAAATGATAGAAATGATGGAATTATGTGACAAAGACATTAAAAATGCCCATCTCCATATGTTTGAGTAGGGAAAGCATGAAAATGATGAGAAAAGAAAGATTAATTACATCTCAGTTGAACTTCTAGAAATGAAAAATACAATATCAGAAATAAAAAACATATTGAATGGAATTGATAATTAGAACTCTGCAGCAAAAAAGATCAGTGAATTTGAAGATATCACAGTATAAACCATCCAAAATTAAGCATACAGAGAAAAAAAAATCAGTAACAAGAAATCAGCGATTTCAGGAAAACTATCAAATGTTCTAACATGTGCATGTACATGTAATTGGAGAAAACAAGAAGGGATGGCAGAAAAATATTTGAATAATAGTAAATAATAGTAAAAATTTTCCAAATTTAATGAACCCCCAAATCCCACAGATCTAAGAAGTTCAATGTACCTCAAGTAGTAGAAACAGAAGAAAACCACAAGACATCATAATCAAATTGTTGAAATTCAGTGAAGACAAAATCTTAAAGCAACTAGAGATAAAAGCCATTAACAAAGAGGGAGAGAGAAATGATAACAAATTTGTTAAAAACCATGCAAGTCAAAAAACAATGGAATATCTTTATAGTACAGAAGGAAAGTAATCTAACCTAAGATTTTATACCCAGCAAAATATATTTTTCAAAAAATAAAGGCAAAAAAACCCATTTTCATAAAAACAAAAACAGAACACATTCATCACCAGCAGTCTACACTGCAAGAAATGTAAAAGGAATTTCTTCAGACAGAAGGAAAATGGAAATTTGGATCTACACAAAGAAGTAAAAAGACTAGAAACAGCAAATATATGAGTAAATATAGAAAAGCTTTTTTCTCATTAAAAACTCTATGAGGGGCTTCCCTGGGGTGCAGTGGTTGAGAATCTGCCTGCTAATGCAGGGGACATGGGTTCGAGCCCTGGTCTGGGAAGATCCCACATGCTGCAGAGCAACTGGGCCCATGAGCCACAATTACTGAGCCTGAGCATCTGGAGCCTGTGCTCCGCAACAGGAGAGGCCACGATAGTGAGAGGCCCACACACCGTGATGAAGAGTGGCCCCCGCTTGCCACAACTAGAGAAAGCCCTTGCACAGAAACAAAGACCCAACACAGCCATAAATAAATAAAAATTAAAAGAGTTCCGAGTTCAAAAAAAAAAAAAACTCTATGAGATGATTATTTAAAATAATAACAATGTATTTTGGGATTAATAATTTTGTAGAAATAAAATACAGAACCACATTAGCACAATGGATGAAAGGGGAGATATGGAAGTATATTGTGGTAAGATTCTTATAATATACTTGAAGAGGTATAATATTATTTGAAAGTATTATAGAGTGTGGTAAATTACAGTATATGTTTTAAATTTGAGAATAAAAAGTTCCTACAAACTTATAAAAAGTCTTTGATCATTATGAAAAGTACAAATAACCCAATCAAAAAATGGGCAGAAAACCTAAATAGACATTTCCCCAAAGAAGACATAAAGAAGGCCAGGAGGCACATGAAAAGATACTCAACATCACTAACTATTAGAGAAGTGCAAGTCAAAACTACAATGAGATATCACCTCACACCAGTCAGTGGCCATCACCAAAATGTCTATAAACAATAAATGCTGGAGAGGGTGTGGAGAAAAGGGAACCTTTCTACACTGTTGGTGGGAATGTAAATTGGTACAGCCACTGTGGAGAATACTATGGAAGTTCCTTAAAAAACTAAAAATATAGTTACCATATGATCCAGCAATCCTACTCCTGGGTATATAGCTGGAGAAAACCATAATTTGAAAAGATACATGCATCCCAATATTCATTGCAGCACTATTTACAACACCCAGGACATCGAATCAACCTAAATGTCCATCAACAGAAGAATGGATGAAGAAGATGTGGTACATATATACAGTGGAATATTACTCAGCCAGAAAAAAGAACAAAATAATGCCATTTGCAGAAAATGGATGGACCTAGAGATTGTCATACTGAGTGAAGTAAGTCAGACAGAGAAGGACAAATACCATATGATATCACTTATATGTGGAATCTAAACAAATGAACTTATTTACAAAATGGAAATAAGAGTCACAGATATAGAAAACAATCTTATGGTTACCAGGGGGGAGAAGTGGGGGAGGGATAAATTGGGAGTGACATATACACACTACTGTATATAAAATAGATAACTAATAAGGACCTACTGTATAGCACAGGGAACCCTACTCAATACTCTGTAATGACCTATATGGGAAAAAAATCTAAAAAAGAATGGATATATGTATATGTATAACTGATTCACTCTGCTGTACTGCAGAAAGTAACACAACATTGTAAATCAACTATACTCCAATAAAAATTAAAAAATAAATAAATACAATTGATCCTCATTATTCTTGGATTCTGTATTTGCAAATTTGCTTACTCACTAAAATTTGCCTACTTGTAACCGCCAAATCAATACTTAATAGTGCTTCTGTGATCATTTGTAGACATGCACAGAGCAGTGAAAAATTCAAGTCACCCAACACTCACATTCCCAGATGAAGTTGAATAAGGTGATGTTTTGTTTTCTTGTTTCAGTTCTCATATTATAAACAAGTTTCCTTTTTGGGGCTCCAATGTCACATTTTTCATATTTTTTGCTTTTTGTTGATGAGTTTGCTGTTTAAAATGACACCAAGAATAGTGTTAAAGTGCTGTATAGTGTTCCTAAGTGCAAGAAAGCTGTGATATACCTTACTTGGTTTGGATAAGCTTAATTCAGGCATGAGTTATAGTGCTGTTGGATGTGAGTTCAACACTAAGGAGACAATATATATTAAGTTGTCTTTAAACAGAAATAGACATAAAACAAAATTATCTACTGATCATTTGATGAAAATGTTGTGAACAGAGATGCACAGCAACCTAATTCTGTATTTTCCCCAGGAGCAAAGGTTCAGTATGCATTACTTCAGTGTTTGTGATGACTTCATAGAGCATAGCTACTGCAAAAATGAGAATCAACAGTACTCAAACTGAAAAATTGAAAATTTAAAGTAAAAAAATACCATTTACAATAGCATCAAAAACTATGTAATACTTAAGGTTAAATTTAATAAAACATGTGCCAGAACTGTATATTGAAAAATATACACTATTTAATTATGAGAAATTAAAGACCTAAATAAACAGAGAAGTATACCATGTTCATGAATTGAGTGACTCAATATTGTGGATATAAAAATCCTAGCAAGGTTTGGTTTTTTTGGTAGAAATTGACATGCTGATTCTAAAATTTATATAGAAACACAAAAGACCTAGTATAGACAAACAATTTTGGAAATAAAGAACAAAGTTGTAGGACTTACAGTATCTGATTTTAATATTTACTGTAAAGCTAAAATGATCAAAATAGTGTGATTTTGTCATAAAGATAGAAAAATAGATCAACAGAACAGAATAGAAGGTCTAAAATATATCTTAATATATTTGATCAACTGATTCTTGACAAAAGTGCCAAAGTAATTCAATTAGAAAATATAATCTTTACAGCAAATGTCTTAGAAAAATTGAATATCTATATGCAAAAAGAATCCCCCAGGTGTGATTTAGAAGAGACTCACTGTATGAATGAACAATTGAAAACAAGATTCAGGGGTTATGGGGCTTCAGAGGGTGATGCCTGGACAAGGTCTATTCTTGGTATATTACATCTCTGAGGAACCTCGAGTTCTGGGGATGACTTCTATTTCTGAAGATTGTTGTTCTTAAGTACATAATTTCATACTTATTTTGAGTTGAAAAGCTGCCTGTCCTCCAGTGTTTTAAACAGCTAGCCTCACCCACAATGCCTAAGTACGTATTTTTAATAAGGAATGTAGAAGAAATCTGACTCTGTTTCAAAATGTTTAAGCTTTGAGTAGAGACTTGTATATAGAAAGGGGAGATATTTCGAAGGCACAAGAGAAAGGTGTATTTCGTATATCATCAGGGATAATTCTGGGTTTAGCACACCAAACTTGTTTAATAGTCTATTAATGCATTAGCCATAGACTTCAATACTTTGCCTAATTTTTCCTAATTCACTTTTTTCAGTCTTTAGAGATGAGTTTTTTGGGGGTATTTCTGTGGTAAAATATATGTAATATAAAATCTACCATTTTAAAATGAGCAATTCAATGGCATTAATTACATTCACAGTAGTGTGCAACCATCACCATTGTTTATTTCCAAAACTTTATCACCCCAATCAGAAACTCTCTAAACATTAAGCAATAAATCCTCATTCCCTCTCCCTGCAACTCCTAGTGGCTATCAGTCTACTTTCTGTCTCTATGAATTTGCCTTCTCTAGATATTTTATACAAGTGAAATCATGCAATATTTATCCTTTTGTCTCTGGCTTATTTCACTTAGCATAATGTCGTCATGGTTTATCTATGGTGTAGCACGTATCAGAACTTCATTCCTTTTTATGGCTAAATAATATTCCATTGTATGTACATACCATGTACTGTTTATTCATTTATCTGTTAATTGTGAATAATGCTATAATGAATACTGGTGTACAAATATCTTTTTGAGTCCCTACTTTCAATTCCTTTGGCTATATACTTAGAAGTGGAATTGCTGGATCATATGGTGACAGGATGATTTTGTAAAAGCATAAATAAGGCATAACTGTTATAAAAGAACGAACATATGGAGATAAGCTTGAAGAAAACAACAACAAAAACAAAGTCTGCCTATTAGTAGTAAATTGTTTCTCCAAACTTGTTCTGTGCTTCTTACCTAGCAGAGTATAATGTTTAAATATGAAGTACACGTGGTATCTGAAAGTAGTTTTTGTAATGACTTTTCCTTGTATTTTATACACTAGCTACTTGCTCAAAAGTGATATGGCTCTCTTTCCAAGCAGGAAAAGAGTAGAAGGAAATCATGACTGAAGGAGCACAGGAGGAGGATGAACAGCTCCTCCCAGTTTTCTCAGAACTTTGCTGTAGACAGTAAATCACCATACGTCATAGTCTGCCAATAACCTGTACTCTTCTACACAAAGACATTTTTGTTGCTGTTGATGTTAATGGTGGTAATTAGAAAACTGTGCTGGGTCTAGGTTTTTTTTGTTTGTAAAAATTGTTATGTTTTCTATAAATACTATATACACTTTGGGTAAAATATTATGTAGAAGTTCTTTGGAAAGAACTTAGCAAAATGTCTGGTGATAATGGTGTTAGTGTCTTAGAAGGGTGTTTGTGTGAAGGCTCCAGGTAATGCCTGTCTCATTTTTTACCAATAATTTCAAGTTTTTAAAAAAATGTTTTTTCCTAATAATTAGACATACTTACTGATTTAATTTTGGTTCCTTTCTCTTTCCCGTCTTTACTTTGTTGAGTCAAGTGGCTAAAACCTGGGTTTCAGGGACAATTGCAAGGCAGGAACATACTTCACAAGAATCTAATCAGTTGAGTGGGAAAGTTGCCTTAGGCGAGGCACTGTGCTGAGCTCTGTAGGAAAAGAGCTGGTGACGGGTGACTCTCAGGATTTCCAGATATGATCCTGGATTATAGTGTTTACAGGCCGCTGTAAAGGAATGACACAATCTGTGTATATTATATAACACAGCCAGCATGGTCTGGGTCAAGTACCCTGCAATCAAATGCATGAATATTTCTGCAGTGAAATGTGTAAGGACTATGAATAGCTTCCCAGCCATTCAGGTCAAGTTTGTCGACAGATGAATTATGAAAATCTTTCAGTTTTAAGAGCACTTTGTGTTTTGTAATTGTAGATAAAAGACTACGCAGTCAGTTATCCAATGAGACAGAAGTCTAAGCTTTCAGAGTTTCCCCCAAAGGGCCACACCAGTGGATACATAGTGGTTCTTTGCTTAGTCTGAATGACTTGGCACCACAGAGACATGTGGTTGATTCATGAAAGTAGTTCTTCCTGAATATTTCACTTAAAAATAATTTTCCTGCTTGACTTATTCTTCAGCTCTATCAGTCTCATTATTATAAACAGTTTCTAATAGAAAATAGCTAGCCTTTATTAAGTGGCTGATATTTGCCAGGAATATTATCTCATTTTTAAAATAGAAGTATAGATGTTTTACAATGTTGTGTTAGTCATCAGTTTTAATCCTTACAACAGTCAAGGTACACAATATCATTGCCATTAACAGATATGAAACTGAGTTTCTGATAAGCTAAATACCTTGCCCAAGACTACACACAAGAGACATTAACTGGGATTTAAATATGGGCTTGTTTTTCCTTTATGGTGTAGCCTTGAGGCTCCCCTTTAAGAAAAGTGCTCGACAGAAGTCTAAACACAAAAAATTTATCTACATTATAAAATAATACTTATTTTATAGACAAATATTCTTAAATTGCAAGATTTCTTTAAATTACAGTTTCCTTGGCACATTTTGTTTATTGATCATTAGTTACTTGATACAGAGTCTAGGGAGCCATGGCCAAATGCTGATCAATAAGAAATGAGGATACAGAATTTCTGGAATAATAAATCACAGGAAAATACAACTTAGTATGTTCCATTTTCCATAAATACATGTATCCTAGAAGTGGATTGATTTGGGCTGGAAATGTATTCTTGCCTAGGTAGTTAGAAGACGTATTTTAGAAGGCTACATTGAAAAGAACCCTGTCAGATGTCATTAGGAGAGTCACTGAACTGAGCTGAAAACTGGAGACAAGATTCTTATTTATGAAATGGAAAGACCAGATAGATAGGTTATACTAAATTCTACAAGTAAAGAAATGCTGCTAAAATCTGACCGAAAATGTTGTCATAGTTATTTTTACTCTACCAGAGTCTTCAAACTTAAAGATCCCCTGCCCCACTTCCCTTTAATTACTTCTATTTCAGATATATGCATGGAATACCCAAGTACTACTCAAGAGGTACATTGATTAGAACCACAGAAGGAGATTTAACATCACAGAATAATAAAGCATTAGTGGATAAGATGTGATAGGGCATATTTTGAGTAAACAAAAATTAGCTTTCTTGTGAAGGGCTCTTCAGTATGAGAATGTGACAAAGAAAGATAAAAATGATGTGAAGGGAAATTGAAAAATAAGCTTCTGCTTTAATAAAACCCTATGATTAGGTAACAAGATATATGCACGATTAAATAAGGCCCAACCACCAAGACATTAATTAGGCTGATTCAGGGAAGCAATTCTTCCTAAATACTCCATTTAAAATAATTTTCCAGCTTTACTTTTTCAGCTTCATCAATCTCTTATTTTGTATTATGTCATTGCTTTTCAAATCTAAGCATTTGGCTTTATCAACATATTCATCATAAGCATGCTTTCTCTCTCTCTCTCTCTTTTTTTTTTAACAGATTTCTCTACATTTCAATTGCTCTTTACCTACAAGGTACTTAAGTTTCTTCCTTTAATAGAAGTAACAATAACAAAAATAATAGCATCTGCTATTTGTGGACTTCTTTTTCTCTAGAATGTTAAGGGCTCTACATGATTTATTCTCATTTAATCCCACAACAAGGAGGAAACACGTTTAGAGAGATTATGTGATTTTTTTCAAGGTCATACAGATCTAAATGGTGGGGTCAGAATTTGAATGGAAGGATCTGCTTGACTTCAGAGTCATTGCCCTTAACCATCGCATATCACCAGCCTCCCCTCCAGGTGTGGCATCCTTGTGGGTGGTAGGGTAGTAGTCCTGAGACCACCCATCGTGGGGAGGAAGAGAGGGAGATCTCTCCAAGAGGCTTCAGGCTCTTTCATCTGATAACTGGGCAGTAACTTCTTGGTCCCTCAATCTGCTTATACTCTATTCTTTAATTCCTGATTATTCTTAGAAGCTCTTTGGGGGAATAGATAGACAGCTATTATTTTAAATCTCAAGGTTAGGTCAAGAAAGAGAACTAGTCAAAGATTAAATGACTTGCCAGGGGAATGGAATGGGAGGGTGAGTTCCTCTGGGCCAGGCTCTGTGGGAGAGAGTAAAACAAGTCAGATGGGATAATTTGCCCCACCCTGGTGTTCCTAGTCTAATGGGGCTCAGAGCTCCGAGCTCTTGATCTACCCCAGCTCCTACAGTGGTTTGTTTCTCCACCACTAATCTTTGCCCCGGCAGAACTGTGTAATCCTGATTTATCTTAGTGTACCTTGGGACTGCCTCTGGAAGGCTAGTGCATATACTTACAGTAAATTGAAGTCCATGTTTCTATAATGGATGGAAAGAAAAGCAACAAAACAAACAAGTCATTATGTTAAATCTGATTTGAATTCTCCTTAAAAAAATAAAGCAACTGGCATGATATTTTGGCAGCTTTTTGACAGAGCCCACATTTGATTTGACGAGATGTGTGCTCCTATTTGAGTTATGTGCAAAAGAGGGCAGGCAGATGGAAGGCTTTTACAAAAGGAAAAAAAATCCTGCTTAGTGTAAGCCTGGAATTCCTAATTTGCTTTTAATTTTTTTTTAAAAAAAGCAATAAATAGGTCTTAACAGATGGGTTAACACTTGAGTTAGAAGCATCCTTTGAAAAATTACAAGCAATGAATGCCTTTTACAGATGTAGAGAGTTCAAATACATGAAAATCACAGCAAACCACACAGGGTGAGGCTCGAGAAACTTTCTGAAAAAGGAGGTTTAGAGAAATAAACATATACTCAGCTATAGAACAGTTTGCTGCAGCCCTCCAGCATAGCTTTTCAAACTGTGAGTCATGACCCATTAATAGGTTATGAAATCAGTTTAATGGGTTGTGACCAGAAGTTGAAACAAAAGGTGGTGGTGGGAACAGGAACAGGAAATATTCAGAGTGCACCATGTGTATTAAGAATACATGCTGTTCCATGATGGTTCGTTCCATTACACACTGTTTACTGGGTTATGATGTATTTCTTACTAGAGGTCATGATTAAAATTTTTTCAAATATGCTGATCTAGCAGATGACTAGTGCAACTATATCACAATATGACTCCATTCATGAATAACCAAGCTTTATTATGTATTATATAGCATAAACACTTCTGAGTATGCCAAGTATAGTCAAGGAAATCCTAGTTGGCTTGAGCAGAGTTGGCCAGGAGTGGCCTGTGAAAATGTCCTACCTGCCAGGTATCCCCAGCAAGGATGCCTGGGGTAGACCCAGAAACCTTGTACCTGTTGCCATAAGGTGAACACCCAGAGAGCAGGTGATCAATTGCCTTTCTTTTGTGGACCCAACTCAAAGAGAGCTGCTTTCAGATCCAAGAGGATGATGTGATTAGGTATGTGATAAGAAACAAGAGATCTGGAAGCTAAGCACAAAGAGGTGACACCTTGCTTCCCTATAAGTAATTCTTAATGAAAAAGAATGGTAATCTAGCATTTAGTGAGCACTTACTATATGCCACGACTGTTTTAAGTATTTTCCATGAATTATCTAGCAATAATCCTAGGAGAAAAGGCACTATCATTACCATTTTGTACATGAGGGAAGGCTATGCTCAGGGATGAAGGATAATTGGTCCAAAGTTAGTTATTTGTGATGGAACCAGAACTTGAGTTTAGATTTGCAGCCAAAGCCTGAGTCCTCCCTAATCCTCCATACTGCCTTGGTTGCATCGATTTATTGCCTCCATTGCCTAGGCTTAATGGTGTTCTCTTTCACCACAGCAGACAGCAAGGACTTAGCTCTGTGAATTAACTTAGCTCTGTGAATTATCCTTACTTGAGTCCCTTTTTTCTTCTACTCTCCACATCTAGTCCATTAGCTCTGTGCTCAAAAAAGGGATATACCACATCCATCCACTTCTTTCCATTTTCACTGCTTTCACCCTAATCCAAGCCACACCATCTCTCGTTTCAGGCTATAGAATACCCTGACTCATCTCCCATCTGTCATTCATGCTGCCCTACAATCCATTTTCCATATGGCAACTAGAGGAATCTTTTAAAAACAAATCAGATAACAACACTCTTTCACCTGAAATTCTCTGCTGGTTTTCTTTTTAATTTGGAAAAAAATGTAGATGAGGATGTGTTCACCTGACCCACTCACCTCATGACGATAAATACCCTCTCAGAGCCCCCGTACCAGTTGCCTCAGATTTACTTTCTTTGCAGCACTGTCTGGAGATCTTATTTGTTTACTTGTTTAGTATCTGTTTCCCCATCTAGGAGACAAAGCACTGGGCCCTTGTCTGTATTGTCCTTGGCTGTATCTTCAGCATTTAGAACAGGACCAGCCTGGCAAATAGCAGGCACTCAAGAAGTATCTCTGAATGTACAAATGAATGAGTAAATTTGTGTCATGATTTTCCAGAGGCCCACTGTCTGAGTGTAAAGCTAGAATGTTCTCTTGGCCCTGACAGTTAGATGTGGCATTTCAAAGCCAAAGCTTCCGAGTGTGCTCTCTCAGTTACTGCCATATTTGGTTCTCCTTCCTTACAAGACTCATTGCCACCACGCTGACAGACTTGAGAGTCAGGAAAGTGGTATCAGAAAACCAGAGTTCTGTGACCTCTTTGAATCTCGATTCTTTCATCTGTAAAATAAAGATAAGTCTACCTAGTAGAGATCTTTTGAGGATTAAAGAAAGTAGGTATGAAAAACAAATGATTGTGATTACCTGTCTTTTAAGGGACTTTGGAGAAATGAGAAGTGGATGTGAAAGCACTTTGTTAATTCCAAACTCAGGAAATTGCCCTCCATCTGGGTGTCATCCTCAAGGCCTCATTTCGCTTTATCCCCACATCCAATAATTTACCAGGTTCTATCAACACCTCTTCCTCTCTGTAAAATGGGAACATACTTCCTTAACCTGTTTATCATTTGCGGTCTCATGCAGGGCCCAAGAATTTGATGAGATGAATTGACATGCCTGGAGCTCAGAGATATTTTTAAAGTATTAGTTTTTCTTTTCCTGAGAAAAGTTCATTTGTACCTTTACTCAAGATACCCTGCTTTTCAGTGCCACACAAGGTTCTCTTATGCTATGAAGGTCAGGGTGTTTTCTCGGGCTCGTCAACCCTCAATTGTTTAGATTTAGAGGGAAGGAATAAATCCTCCTACAGCTTCTCTTCTTTCGTTCCTCATATGATTTAAATAGCTGCTGAAACCTGAGAAAATTCCACCTGGGTACCTCAGCAGTTAACTTTACATCTAACTTCTAACAAGCTGAAGTGATCACATACTTTTACCAAACCAGTTTTACCTGCCTGGAGTCCTCCTTCATGGTCTTATTCAGGAAGACACTTACACTTTCACTGCTTGCCTTGTGCTTTTGCTGGTAATAAACCACCTTAGTTTATTATGATTTTTTTAATAAACTATTTCCCCATTCTTTCTTCCCTGCCCATCTAATTTTTACCAGCTGGCCTACTGTAATGGCCACTAAGTGGTTCCCTTGCCTTTAATCTCACACCCCTCCAATCTAACTTGCTGTTTTTATTATTATCTCATCCCCTTAGGCCCATCTCCTGACTTTCACAATCAGGTAACCTAGGAAACAAATTAAAGACAGAACAGTAGAGCTGGTGAGACAAGGCTCCTACCTTTCTTATCCATCTCATACGAGCTACTTTAAGTGTGCTAACTGTGGACCAAATGAGAGAGTATTTCCCCAGCAGACCAATTCCAAGTCTGACTATGCGCTTGTGGTTAAACTGGGCAACTCACATCATATTTCCGGGTCTGATTGTGCTCATCTGAAATGATGAAAATAGTAATGGTTAAAACTTCTTTTGTATTTACTATGTGCCAGGCACTACTTTAAGCACTCTACATGGATCTATTTATTCTTCCGATAACCCTTTCTGGTAAATACTACTACTATTATCTGCATTTTACAGATTAGAAAAATGAGGCACAGAGAGGTTAAGGAACTGAGGCAAAGGCACACAGCTAGGAATTGTTGGGACTCTGATTCAAATCCAAAGTCTGCACGTGGATGCTGTTAAAAGGAAGAGTTGAATTAGATGAGCTTCTGGGGGTCTCTCTAGCTCTAAAAATACCTTAAGTCCACATGCCAGGGAAGGCTGCTGTTTCCCCCAACAAACACAAAGGGCAGGCACAGAGCTGTGTTAAGGTGTGACACTGCAGCCAGTATAGTTCATCCTCAGGCAGGGAACACTGTCTAAATATAGAGCTCCCTTAACATTGGAAGGTCTGACTAAACTGGGTTAGTTGCCAGTTGAGGTGCTAGAGGCAGAGCAATATGAAAGGTGTGCCGGCACCGCATAACAATGTAGGGCAAAATTCCTCCCTGAGCTCTGCCCTGCTTGCATCATTGCTTTCATGGCACGTCCTTTTGTGGGATTATATAACGCTGATTAAGGTAGATTACTTTAGGAATCAATCTGCCTCTCAGAGAAACAAGGGCATTTTGCCAAACCCTTCTCCACCAGGGTGACAGTTTCACGCCTTTAGGTTTTGTGTTTGTCAGTTGCAAGAGAAACTGTCTTGTGTCTGAGCCATGCATACCTGGACTGTCTTTGGACATGCATACTTTCCAACGATGTTAACTTCCTGCCTGGCATGCTCTTTGAAAGATGTTTCTAAGCCCTTTAAATACTGTTGTGGGTTGAATTGTGTCCCCCCAAAAGATGTTCAAGTCTTAACCCTTGGTACCTGCCAAAGTGGCCTAATTTGGATACAGGGTCTTTGCAGATGTAATCAAGTTATGATGAGGTCATTGTAGGATAGAGTGGGCCCTAATCCAATGACCTGTGTCTTTATAAGAAGAGGGAATTTAAACATTCAGACACATAGGGAGAATGCCACGTGATGATGAAGGCAGAGATTGAAGTGATGTTTCTACAAGCCAAGGAACGCTAAGGATTGTGGGAAAACCCCAGAAACTAGCAGAAGGCAAGAGTCTTACCTAGGGCCTTCAGAGGGAGCATGGCCCTGCTAACACCTTGATTTCAGACTTCTAACCTCCAGAACTGTGATAGAATACGTTTCTGTTGTTTTAAGTCACCTAATTTGTGATACTTATGGCAGCCTGTTGGGCTGCACCCTGCAGGCCTGCAAGCCTTGCAGTTGCCCAGCCTCAAGATGGAAGAAAGAGCCAGGAGTCAGTGACAGAGACATCTGTGACTTATTGGACCGGGGGAATCTTACATACCTGAAGCAAGGTCCTGGAGTGACATCCCACTGTGTGCAGGAGATGGCAAGCAGGACACAGCAACTGTCTTTGCTACTCGAACGAGGGAGAACGAGGCTACCTTTTATAGGGGGGAATCGATGTTATATGGGCTTATTAGTTACCAGGGGCTAATTAAGGTCTATAATTAAGAGGATTGGATAGTCATGTGAGTAAAGCAGGGACTGGTTGTGCAGGGGAGGTACAGAGAGCAAGAGAACAGTCATCTTGAATGGCCTAACCACATACAGCCCTAGGAAAATAATACAGACACTTCTCTAGATCTTTTGCTGAAGACATTTGAAGGACTTCATAAACACAATTCCATTAATCCATACAACATAATTTGAACTGCATGGAAGGAAGAGTTCCATGGAAATAGAGCTAGGACACAGGCCTGAAGACCAGAGATGTAGCTCTAACTCTGCTACTTACTAGCTCTGTGATTTAGTGGCAAATCACTTAACCTTTATGAGTTTTTAAAACTTAGTTAAAAATGGGACTATTGTAAAAGTACCGCCCAGTTTGCTTCATAAAGTTGTGATGAGGATCAATAATGATTTACATGGCCCTAAAGTGTTTGCAAAGCACATCCAGGTGAAAACATTACCTTCTTTGTTTTTCCCAATCACCCTACAAGGTGGATAGTTTTCTTGATGTAATGTTGCTGATCAATGCAGAATTTAGAGAAGCTGTTTACTTGTCAAAGGCAACGCAGCTGGTAAATCCTAGGGACAGGACTTTGGTCTCCACTCCATATGCTCCACTGTCTTGTGTTTGGGAAAACACTTGGTCCATAGTAAATGCTCAACGTGTCTCTGTTGAATGAATAAAGGAATGGATGAGACTTTGTTATCTGACACTTAAACATGAGAATCTTTTAAAACATTTCAGCTGAGAGAAGGCTAATATATTTGTGAAAATGAATAAAGGAAACCTCATTTAAATTGCAGTCAGGAAGCCCTGAAGGGGGAGCTCTCACACACGTATCACTCACCACAATTTATAGACGCCAGCAGGAAGAACGATTTCCTTCCCACCCATCAACTACAAGCTGCCCACCACCTGCAGCCAATGAAACACCATCACAGCCCTCCTCAATTTCCTCCTTTCCTTCACCTCTCCTCTGTTCTCCAGACTTGCCTACGGTTTGCCATAGTTTGCTTGTCCTGAGTTGCAATTCTCTACTATTCTCAAATAAATTCATTTTGCTGGTAAAATAACTTTTCTTAAGGTCTTATATTAAAGTATAGAGTATACAAAACTCATTCATGTACACAAAATTATTTGTGGAATGTTTACTAAGTGCTAGGCATGGGTCTAGGTACTAAACATACAGCAGTGACAAAATAGACCAAGTCCCTGTTTGGGTAGAGCTTACACTCTAGTCGGGGAGATAGACATTAAACAGACTCCTATCTTGACATGACATTTTTAGAGAGAAAATTAAGCAGAATAGTGGAGATAGGGCTTATGGGGTTGGGGAGAGGGGAGGAAGGATGTTATTTTACATAAAGTAGTCAGGAAGGGCTCTCTGATAAGGTGACTTTGGAGCAGATCTGTGAAGGAAGTGATGGGTATCTAGGTAAGGCTATGTCAGGCCAAGGAAATAGCAAATAAAAAACGATTTCAAGGAGTTTTCTTGGGATCTTCAAAAAAACAGCAAGGAATCCAGTTAGAAGAAGAGTGGATTGGAGGTCAGAATGTTATGGGAGGCCGGATTACGTGACTGTCCTAGATCAATGGCAAGAGGTAGTGGTCAGATTCTGAATACATTTTGAGGGTAGACATGACAGGATTTTATGATTGATTGGACGTGGGGTGTGGAAGAAAGTGATGTATCAAGGATGACTCCAAGGTTTTGAGTTGAGTGACTGGAAAAATGGATTTAAAAGTTATTAAGATGGTGAATTCTATGAGAGAAGTAGTTTTGGGGTAAGAGTGGGGAGACCAATTTAATTTTGGACATTTTAACTTGAGATTCATTGTAGACTTTCAAGTAGAGTGTACACAAAAGGATATATGAGTCTGAAGCTCAGGGAAAAGGTCCTCCTTAGAGACAAAACCTTGGGAATTGAGAGCATATAGAAAGTATTTAAATCTATGAGGTTGGATGAGATCACCTAAGGGGTTGCATATAGACAAAGAATATGTTCAGAGCTTGTGTCCTGGGACATTCCTTCTTACAGGGGTCGGGAATATGAGAAATAATAGGCAGAAGAGATTGAGAAGGAACAGCCAGCGAGGAAGGAGGAAAACAAAAAGGGAGAGATGTAGAAGCTGAGGGAAGATGATGTTTCAAGAATGTTTGGAAACTTATCACACAGAAGAGAGAGGGACAGTTGCTAATGCAATGAACTCAACACACATAATGCTGACCACCTGAGTTAGGTGAGACTAAGTTGTTTCCACCTATTATGACAACTTGGAAGTGATTAATAGGCAACCTTGACAAAAGCAGTTTAGGTGTAGGTGGGACCAAATCCTGCTTGCAGTGGATTCAGAAGAAAATAGTAGGAGAGGAAGTAGAGACAGAATATAGAGGCCCTTTAGAGGAATTTTGCTGCATAAGGGGCAGAAAAATAGTGTGGTAGCTGGAGAGTAATTTGCTGTCAAGGGAGTGGGAGGTTGGTTTGTCTGTTTGCTTATTAAGAGGGGAAATACTTGTGCAAGTTAATGGTAACAACCCTTAGAAAGGAGAACATTGAATGTACAAGGGAAAGAAAGGAGAATTGCTGCAGTGATGTCCTTGAGTCAGTGGGGGAGGTGAGATCCACTGAACAAGGGAAAGGTTAGCTTTGGAAAGGAGCACGGAGCAGAGTCATTGTCACGGGGGGAAGGCATAATATATGGGTACAGACACGGGTAGGTTGCTTGTCACACAAGTGAGAGCCTGTGAAAGTATTCTCTGAATGCCTCTATTATCCCAGCAAGGCAGGAGGAAAGACAATCAGCTAAGAGCAAGGAGGGGCAGGAGCTGGAATTATGAAGAGATGCAACACTCAGAAGTGTGGGAGAGTGAAAGGACTGAGGAAACATAGTGGTAGGATCTCCAGGCAGCATTGTAAATATAAAAAGGTAAGGGGTTATTTTTTGAATATAAGCCAAAGGATGGGAATTTTATACATTTGTTGACAAGCCCATCCGTGGAAGCCAAGCTGCAGGCCTTGGTATACACAGAAGAATTCTGACCTCTAGGAATCTAAAATCATGTAAGCAATAAATAATGAACACATGAAAGATTCAAATAATAGTTGAAGACAACAGAAGAGCTGTATGTGACAGGGAAGCATATTAAATTGCCAGACATGTGTAAGGAGTTCAGAGGAAGGAGAGAGGTGATCTAGAAGGAATATGATGGTTGAGCCTGATACAATAGATACATTCGTAGAGGGGCAAGCAAACATAAAGGAAATGACAGGAACAAAGACTAAAGCCTGGATGGAAAAAGGCGGAGAAATATCATCACCAAGTAGAGTTGCCAGGTAAAATACAGGACACACAGTTAAATTCAAGTTTTAGTTAACCAACAAATAACAGTTTAGGTATAAATACAACCCATGCATATTTATCTGAAATCAAAGTTAACTAGGTATCCTGTAGTTTGCTAAATCTGACAACCCTATCACCAAAGTTAATGGAAATCAGAAGAATGTTAGTTGAACCAAGGGAGGAGAGAAGTACAAGAATGCAAAAGGTGCTCAGTGGTGGCAGATACTTCCACAGAGCCACGGAAATGAGGTTTTGTCATTAGGACACCACTGGTGGCATTTGACACAGCAGTGAAGGCAGAGGACCAATGCAACAGATAATGCGCCACTCAGTAGAGAGGTTTGATGATAAGAAAGGAGAGAAATATAGTCTACGGCCAAATGTCAAGATGGACCCCAGGCCCTGGGCTCACAGCCACTGGGGTGATATATGCATCTAGTTAATGTGTGAAAAACCAAGATCCTGTCTTTAGAAAATTCTTTAAAGGCCAGAGATTAATAGTGAGGCCACAGCTTATCTGGCTTGGTACTCTAGGACTCAGACACCCCATTGTGGAGCACAGGCTCCGGATGCGCAGGCTCAGTAGCCATGGCTCATGGGCCCAGCCGCTCCGCGGCATGTGGCATCTTCCCAGACCGGGGCACGAACCCATGTCCCCTGCATCGGCAGGCAGACTCTCAACCACTGCGCCAGCAGGGAAGCCCTCAGGCATCCTTTCTTTGGGGAGCAAGACAAGGGAAGGAGACACATTTTTGCAAATGAAATAAAAAGAGAAAAAACAAAAGGACGGGAATCCTGCTGTTGGCAAAATGTTCATTTTAATTATATAGTAGACCAAATTCAGATACGCTCAGATGGAAGTTGGATTGTGAACTTTAGATTATAAATCACTTAATAGAACACACTCTTGGCCCAGGAGGCTTGCCCTATACTGGATTTTATTTCATTGCAACTGGGTAGAAGAAAGCATCAAAGAAACTCTGAAAGCCAAGCACTGATGTGAAAAAGGCAGTGGCAGAATTGTCCCGGCCTGGCCACCAGAGGTTGGGCCTTGGTCACTGAGGACTGCAAGTCTAAGGGTTGTGAACTATCAGAGTTAGAAGTGTTAGAATGACAGTGACATATGCTTCTCCAGTCACGTTTTATCCTTAGGCATCTCAAGGTTCTATGGTATCATTACAGAATATTTATTACTGAAATGCCTGCCCTCAGGAAGAAAAGGGGACAGCTTTTGGAAGGAGGTTTTAAAACTGAGGGTTAACAGAGTGATCTTTGACAATAACTGCTAATGGATTAGGGTCAGGGACAGCTCAGTGCTCACAGACCTTAAAAATATTGTCATCTATATTTCTCCCTGAATGAAGTGTTCATCTTGCCAGTTCCTATAGTTAATGAGATTGTTAACTCTGTCTATTTATAGCAGCAAACCTTCACTGGCATGTAGCAAATGCTGATTATTAATCAGGGGCCTCTACTGACTCAGGATGGAATGAAATGTAATTATTCAAATTAGATTTAGGCCAAGGTCCAATGACCTCACAGGCAACATCCTGATTTTGCAAGCCTAGTTTCTGTAAGCTGCATCTCTGGAAGATGTTGAGATTCCAATCTTCAGGAACCTTGGGGTGAATAGTGATGCTGAGTTTAGGCATCTCCTGGCACCCTTAAAAGAATTGAATTTTCTGCTATAAATGCACCTATGCACCTGCCAGCTCATGACTCAAAATCAGCTTTACTGAGTAAATCATTATATAAAGTAGTTATGGATGTAGAATTTTAATAGCAAATCAATGAAAGTTAATTTTCATGGATGCTATTAGGAAGGGTGTTCAACAAGCCTGTCTCCTATATCATGTTACTTTATACTTTGGGAGAAAAGCTAAGCTCTTATATAGGTGATTAAAAAAAAGAAAAAAAGACAGGCATGGGAATGGCCCAACCCTCTCTACTATACTTAAGTGAGTGTCCTCCCTGACATTTACCATTTAGTCCTTCAGTGGGAAATAAGGATACCCTCAGGGTAGGTAGGGTAGAGGGAGAAAACTTGAGAGGGGTTCTCTGAGAAGTTTGCAGCCACCTTGAAGGTGAACTTCCTTCAAGCCCTGATTGAGGAGTCAGGTGAGACCAGTATTTGCTGTGTCTTTCATGCCCCCTGGCCCTTGGGTTAGACATATGTTTCTCTAAGCTCCTGCTATGTTTGGGCCTCCGAGCCTTTTCAAAAAAAATTTACTTATTTTATTTTTATTTATTTTTGGCTGCTTTGGGTCTTTGTTGCTGCATGCGGGCTTTTTGTAGTTGCAGCGAGCGGGGGCTACTCTTCATTGCGGTGCATGGGCTTCTCATTGCGGTGGCTTCTCTTGTTGCGGAGCACGGGCTCTAGGTGGGCGGGCTTCAGTGGTTGTGGCTCACGGGCTCTAGAGTACAGGCTCAGAAGCTGTGGTGTGAAAGTGTGCTGACCAAGTGAAAGTGAGCTTTCCTTTTTTCAAGTAGAATCGGGTATTTTGTACTTGATGGTATTTCTATTTTCATATGGGTGTCTGAGAAACCTGGAAAGTGCTTTTAACATCTCGGTGGGGTGAGAAGGGGAATGAATGCTTTAACTGTATTGTTATTTACTTGGTACTGGTCTTGGACAGGGACTGTGTGGTTCCAAGTAACAGAAATCCTCTCAAACAAGCTTGAGCAAAAGTGGGGAACCTATTAAGTAGATACAGGGGTATCTCTCAAGGGCAGGATGTTCAGATGGGTCTCACAAGGATCCACACTAGGACTCAGAGAGCTTTGCACTCCAGGGGCTGCCAGTCACCTTGTTCCTCCTACTCTTGCAATGTCTGCTCCTCCTCTGCTTCCCTTGCAGACCAGCTTTCTCTGCTGAGCTTGCGTTTGGCTCATTATGGATGCCCATGAATGGTACCCTCAGTCTCTATGTTACAGGAAGTTTCCTGTCCACAGCCCATTCCTATCTGACTTAATCTCAATGCTTATTTTTAATATAGTATTTTTAAGAAATTGAGATACACTTCACATAATGTAAGATTCACCATTTAAAGTGTTCACTTCTGTGGTCTTTAGTATATTCTTTAGGTTGTCCAGCCGTCACCACTACCTAACTCCTGAACATTTCCTTCACCCCAAAAGAAACCCTGTATCTCTTAGCATCTAGTCCCAACTATCCCCTCTCCCCCATTCTCTGGCAACCACTAATTTACTTTCTGTCTCTTTGGCTTTGCCTATTCTGGACATTTCATGTAAATGAAACCATATAACATATGACTTTTGTGTCTGGCTTCTTTCACTTAGCATAATGTTTTTAAGGTTCATCCATGTTGTAGCATGTAAGAATACTTCATTACTTTTTATGGCTAAATAATATTCTAGTATACAGAAATGCCACATTTTGTTTATCTATCCATTAGCTGATGGGCATTTGAGTTGTTTCCACTTTTTAGCTATTATCAATAATGCTGCTATGAACATTTGTGTACAAGTTTTTACAGGAACATATTTTCAATTCTCTACCTAGGAGGAGAATGGCTAGGTCGTATGATAATTCCATGTTAACTTTTTGAGGAACTGCCATACTGTTTTCCACAGTGGGTGCGTCATTTTGCGTTCCCACCAGCAATGTATGATGAGGCCCATTGTCTTTTTTGTTGTTGTTTTTTTGTTTCTTGCGGTACGCGGGCCTCTCACTGCTGTGGCCCACTCCCGCCGCGGAGCACAGGCTCCGGACGCGCAGGCCCGGCGGCCATGGCTCGCGGGCCCAGCCACTCCGCGGCACGTGGGATCCTCCCGGACCGGGGCACGAACCCGTGTCCCCTGCATCGTCAGGCGGACTCCCAACCGCTGCGCCACCAGGGAAGCCCCCCCATCATTGTCTTTTAATTCCAAATTTCTAGGAGATAGAATCCAGTTACTCCATTTCAGTCTCAGGATGGGTTCCCTTTAGGTCAGATACCTACTCTGCTCAACATGGCTCAGGATGGGGATGGGCAGTGGTGTGTGGGAGTAGAATGGTCACAGTCATGCAGAGGCCCACCATGGAGCAGTTCTCAGAAAAGAAGGAGTGGTCTGGGTATTTCTGGAATTTCTCCCTTCCTATCTAGCCCTTACCTCACCCTCAGCATACCACCTTTATGATCGATAGTCCTGAGTCATGGAAGTGGTCTGTTGATGACAATTTGTTATTTTTAAATTAAACTGAGCCTCAAACTTTTCTTTATTACAAGGCACAAAAATCTCTAGTGGCTAGTAAAAAGTAGCATGTTCACTCTGAATAGACATTTGTAATATCAAACCTGTGCTGCAAATGAAAACTCCAACTCCACGTAGAGCTTTAACTGACATGTGTAAGATCATAAAGTGAGTTAGTGATTATCTGGAATTCGCGTTTGGAACCTCAGTGCTACTGACTGAATTCTCAGGCCACTTGTGCATTGATACTATAATTATTGTCTTTTCTTATTATTTTGGGACCCAAATTCCCATTCTTTATTCATGCCTTTGGGGAATTTGTAGACAAAACCTTACTTACACTTTCCAAAATGAGTTGCTTTATAAAAATCCCGGAACGCAGTCAAGCCCATCTGCTTCATCTCCTATATTAACTTATTTGTTGCCGTAAAGCTCCAGACAGTCCTTAGAGAGATGCAGTTACAGGAAAGAAAACTGATTATGAGGGAAAGATTTTAGGGTCGTTGAGATTTATTCCCCCGATATGCAAAGTCTGTGTAATGTGTGCGGTAGCCTGAGATCACCTTGGCGTGAAGCATGGCTCGCGTTTGAGCAGCTCATCATGCAGCCTGCACATGAGGGGAATAGTAAGCAAAGGATTCCCATCACAGAAGATTTAACAATCAGGAGCTTAAGATCCTGCGATGGAAATGAGGCCGCTTGTGCAGCATTTTAACTGAGCATTACTCTGGAGCTTGTCTCCGAGGATTAAGTATTAAGGCTCCCAAAAATTATTGATTTGGATCCAAACGGGAAGAAGGATTTAACATTTGCCTTGTTTTCTGTGAATGTCAAGATATATGTACACCAGCAAACTTGAACCTGATTTAGACTTGTGTGTGTGTGTGCGTGTGTGTGTGTGTGTGTGTGTGTGAGAGAGAGAGAGAGAGAGAGAGAGAGAGAGAGAGGGAGAGAGCGGGAGAGAGAGAGAGAGAGATTAAGTGGTTGCAGAAATCTGAGAGTGGAAGTTAAATAATGATAGATAGATAATGATTGATTTACTCCACATTATTTATAATAATTTATGATTATTCTTTGTTTTACTTGTGGGGTTAAGGGGACAGGGGCCTTCATTTCTATCTCCTAGATAAGGCTCTATCTGAGAGGTGGCATTAGGTGGCTGAGTCCCCATGGAGTGGCAATTCAAATGTTACGTGAGCCTGCTTCCCAGGTCACAGATTGTGGGCAGTGTTGCTCCCCCACCACTCCTGTCTCCTCGAGAGCCTCCAGACACAGCAGGTGACACTGATGGATGGTCCCCACCTAGCTCTTTACTGAAGCCCCACACTGTACACAGAATAGGCGAGATAGCTGATGCCTCAGTAAGGGTGGACAGCTAACAGGTCAATAGAAACTCAACCCAAAATTGCTGTCACAGCAGCTTGTTATAGCTTTTGGCTTTGATGTACAGCTACAGCGCTTTGTAATTCAGCAAATGTAGTGTTTCAGGACTGTTCCATTAGGTGTAGCTGTAACCAGAAGTCAGGTGATCTGGAGCCCAGTTCCAGCTGGAGCTTATGACCTTGGGATGATTTCTCAATGCTTCTGAGGCTGTTTCTTTACCTGCCAGAGCAGTGGAGTGGGGGTTAGACTTTCCTAACCAGAATTGACTAGGATAATGCATGTGGAAGTACTTTGAGAATGAAAGGAAAAAGTATTATTCAAACAACAAAGCTAGGCAGGTCGGGATCCCCTTGGGGATATTTCCCCTTCTAGGTTGGGAAAAGTGGGAGAAGAGAACTAATGTTCTTCTGAAACAGGTATCACATATTTTGTCTCATTTAGCCCCATCAAGGTGGGTGTTAGTCCCATTTTGCAGATGAGTTGACTAAGGCTCAGAGAAGATAAGTACCTGCCTCACTGTTAAGCCCCGCACTTACTTCTGTCTTAACAACCCACCCCTTTCCCCCTGCTTCTGTCTCTTAACTGTTACATGATCATGCGGGGAAATTAATCCCTTTGAGCCTGGGTCCCTCATCTGTAAAAACAGAACTAATACCACTTGTCTTGCAGGCTCACGTGAGGATTAAAGGAATTAGTCCACAAAGAGTCCCTGGTCAGTTGTGGGAACAGACAAGGTGCCTGGTCTCTCCTCACCTCCGGCCGCCTGCCTCATCCATGCTGCCCCCTCTACACTGCTCCCAAAGTTCAACCTGTGCTTGGGGCCTCCCTCCTGCCTTCAGCAGGAAGGATGAGAAAATGTCTCTCTACATTATCTTTCCATTTTTACTGACATTAGAAAAATTTTGAGAAACACCCTTAGATATTTTCTAAGCTAGGCACCTAAGCAAGTTCTCTGGGGGAAAATTTTTTCAGCAGAGGGAAGCAGTGTGTCTTGAGCTGTTGTTCAGTAAAATCTCAGGGCAGAGACTTTTGACATCATCGATCATTTTATTTGTATTTCTTTAATGGCCGAAAGCCATGGCACTGTTTTTCTCTCCTAGTGCTCGTTATTAATCCCATTTAATATTTATCATTAAGTGAATATTGATATAGTTTGTGAAATAACATTATTTCACTTAAGATAGTGATTTGAATCCACACATTTAACTCTTCTTCTTTTCACCCCATTTCCATTTGAAACGGCTCAAGAAATATTAGCAAACATCTGCAGCAGAGCTAGAAAACAGAAAACGATGCAACGGGAGGCCGGAAACTTTAGAGACATTTCTATAAGATGTAGTGCATATAAAACTTGATTTAGGGTCTTACTATTTAGTAATGAAAAATTCTTACTTTATGAATTATTTTTAAAAGCTTTGTTGTGGGTTGTGTCCCCCAGAATAATATGTTCAAGTCTTAACTCCAAGCTCCTGTGATGTGACCTTATTTGAAAATAGGATCTTTACAGATGTAATCAAACCCAGATGGGGTCGTGCTGGATTAGGGTGGGCTCTAATCCAATGATTGGTGCACTTATAAGAAGAGAGATATTTGGAACATATACACAGGAATGAAGGTCATGTAACAAGCGAGGCAGAGACTGGAGTGGTGCAGTTGTAAGCCAAGGAACGCCAACCACCAGACGCTAGAGAGAGGCGAGCAAGGATTCTTCCCTAGAGCCTTGTGAGGGAGCATGGCCCTGCCAAAACCTTAATTTTGGACTTCCAGCCTCCAGAACTGGAAGAGAATAGATTTCTATCATTTTAAGTCACCCAGGTTGTGGCAATTTGTTATAACAGCCTTAGGAAACTAATGCAAGCTTGACTGAAGACTTTAAAAAATGGATTTAGAGGAGTACTGACTCCAATGTATATGAAGAAAAGACACCTGAACAATAAGTGGGTAGATTCCCTTAGCAGAGCCTCCGATAATCTCCAGGCTCAGACAACAGGGGCTCAAGTAAATGTGGGACACATCTGAACCCTACAAATTACCTTGGGAAGGTGGACTTTGACTCCATCCTTGCCATGAACTGCCATATCAAGTAAAATGGAGGCATCATCACAGCAGTTTGGTACTAAGGAAAGCTGTGCCATTCAGAGAAGGGGCTGGCTTGGGGGACCACAAGAAACATAGAAAAGCATCCCCTAAGTTCAATGGGCTAAGCAGGCAAACTTCCTTGCACACGCTTTTTCCTAACTTCTGGGTACAAACTAGACTGCCAATCTTATAAAAATAAAGTCATGAAAATATGAAAATTTCCTTCTTCTTTGTCTGAAATGAAACAGTTTGAATAGAGACCTGCACAGTTTCTGATAAGCCACTTTTCAAATCCCCAAACAGGAAAAATGTAGACATGCATTTGTTAACAAATTTTTGTTGAGCACTTACTATGTGCCAGGCATTATGCTAGAATGAGTGCTTCATTCAGAGGTTTTGTATCATATACAAAGATCTGAAGGCAAAACAAAAGAAAACATGGGTAGAAGAAGAGAGGCCAGTCAGAGCAATCCAAGGAAACAGCCCCTCTGAAATGAACTTATTCCAAGAAATCAGAAGAAGAAAAAACTTAGGTGAATCACCAGCTCCTTTTAATATTTCAATACGAGATTAGAGAGGACACTGTATTTATGAAAATGGAACAATCTAAGGGTAGGAAATATTGCCATAAAATCAGCAATATAATCTTTAAAATTCTCAATAAAGGCAGCATAGAGAAAATTGAACCCTGTAGTAAATTGAATTGATGAATTAGATGATTAAGTTGAGAAAGTCTCCTAGATTGCAGAGGAAAAAATACAAACTTAACCATAATGCATATATAAAGGAAACATATACAGGGAATAAATCCAACAGATCCAATTTAGGTGTAATAAAAATACCAAAAGGAGAGAGCAGCTACAGAAATGGTAACAATAAAGAAATAATAGAAAAAAACTAAACTTATAAAACATTTGCGTCTTCAGACTGAAAGGACCTACTAGGAATCAGGTAAACTTAACGTATAGACTCCTACACTAAGATAGAGCCCAATGCAGGTGACTTCCTGCACTCAAGGAAAAACAACAAAGCAAAACAGATTATCTGGAAAAGGGAAAAAAGAGCATCTGCATACTACTTTTCCACCATACTAATTGTTGGACAACAGGGAAAAACATACATAGAATTTTGAAGGAAACATTATTGCCCAAGAATTTATTTGGTTTATGTGAGAGGGCATAGAGAAATCTATTCTCACACATTCAAGAACTAATAAAATATTCCTTTTCCTGAGAAAAATTCCTTGAAGAAGTCCTATAGCAATTCAAGAAAGGAATCAAAATAAATAATTCAAACTGGAGGAAGCCAGAACATCACAAAAGTTATTGTAAAAGATGAAACCAATAAAATTTAGTATTAGTGTATAAATGATTGCTGTTAGCATTATAAAATATAGCAAAAATATGAAAATGATAATAATATGATCTAAAAAGGTAGATTATTCAGATAAAAACCTGAGAGTGTGGAGGAAAGAGGGAGAAATAGAGGCTCTGTGAGTATATATGTTTTGTCTGATCTGTTCACTATTTTATCCCCAGGCTTAGAATAGTGCCTGGCATATTGCAGGTGCTTAATGAATGAATAAAAAGTCTGCCAAATCTCTATAACCAATTATAATTTAAAACTCCCATGAAACAATAATAAAAAGACTGATAGAAAGATTAAGGAAAGATTCAATTTACAGCAATTTGAAGAAAATAAAAGCCGAATGCCCCCTCCCTCCCCCCCAAAAGATACTCAATCTAACTAGTAATCAGAAAAATGCAAATTTTATTTAACAAAGACATATTAATTCTTATCCATCGATGTGATTGCCAAAGATTAATATGTCTGACAATACCACATGTTGGTGACCATATGGGGAAACAAACTCTCTTAATCTTTTGGTGGACTTTAAATTAGTACTAATACTTTGGAGAATTTGGTAATGTGAAGCAAAACTGAAGGTGTGTGTATTCAGCTACTTGATTTCTAAGTATACACTTTAAAGAAACTCTTGTAAATGTGCTTCCCCATGAACTCCTCCAATGATGTCTCTGTTTGTAATAGTGAGGAAGTGGAAACAATCTAAATGTCCATCACAAGGGGAATAGATAAATGAACTTGATTAATTCACACAATTGAATAATATACATTCGTTAAAATTAGTGAACTACATTTGCGTTTTAACTAACTATCAAAAACATAAAGTTAGTTAAAAAGAAAAAAAGAGCAAATTCCAGAATGGTATGAATACCATGCTAGGATTCATGCACATTTAAGAAGCACTCAAAGCCATACCCACTTTGCTACGAAAATTGCCTACAAAGACAGTGATTAACAGTAAGAAACAAGAACTAAGTGGAAACATACCAAACTCATGATAGTGATTACCCCTGGGGAAGAAGGGTAGGAGAGTTTTGAGACTGTGGTTTGAAATAAAAGACTTCAACTTCATAATATTTTGCTTCCTTTATTCAAAAAAATCTGAAGCAAAGTGACAGAATGTTAACATTTGTTAATTCTGAACAGTGGATACATGGGTGTTTGTTATATTATTCTTGTACTTTTATTTTTAGAAACTTTCATACTCCCCCAAAAGTGTAATAAATATCTAAACTTATGTCCTTACAACAATAATTTTTTTAGGAGATTGATGAGTTCTTAGGGAGGTCGTGGGTGCATGTAACTCTGACACGATATTAAAAAAAACAAAACTTCCTGTGTTTGCTGTGTATACACATTGTTTTTTTGGAAGGGCACAACCCTATCCCTTCCAAAGGCATTTGGAAATGTATGGGGGGAGATTTTTTTTTAACATCTTTATTGGAGTATAATTGCTTTACAGTGTTTTGTCAGTTTCTGCTGTATAACAAAGTGAATCAGCTATATGCATACGTATATCCCCATATGGGGGGAGAGTTTGATTTGCATAATACTTAAATGGTGTTACTGGCATTTAATACCTGGGGCCAGGGATGCAATTTGTAGGACTGCCCCTATAGAAAAAGAATTGACCAGCCCCCAGTGTCAATTATGTCCTTTTGGGAAATATTGAGTTAGAAATTGCATTCTGTTGAGGATAACAGAAAATCCTACTATTAGTAGTTTAAACAAATAATCATTTTCTTTTCCTTATGTAACAGGAAGTCTGGAGGTTGCTGGTATAGGTTCAAGAGTGGCTCAAGCGTTTCAGGTCAGGGCTCAGTTCACTGCGTTTCTAGTTGTCTTTTCCTCATAGTCTCACAATGGCTGCTGAAGCTCTAGCCATCAAATCCAGTGTCCAGACAGGAAGAAGAAGGCCTACGGAAAGAAAGGATGATATCTTTATTTGGAAAGTGAGATTTTTCCAAAAATTCCTAATAGACTTCTATATATGTCTCATTGTATCACATGGCCTTGCTTGCTGAAAGAGAGTTTAGTTTCTGGTTTTGCAGCTTTTGTACTAGAGAAGCCAAGGAAAAGGGGGTTTGGGATTGATGTTAAGTAAGTCAACCCACAGTATTTTCTGTAAAAATGAATAGGTTAAATCTTCGTATTAAAGGTTCACTCAGGAAAACAAAAGCCACTGAATATTTACCACAAAGGGAGTTTAATGTAGGAAGTCAGTTACACAGGGGATCGAAGAGTACAGAAGCTAAACGGGGGACAGTGAGGCAGCCCAGAGATTAGCAACCTCAGGAAATTATTGTCCATTCAATGTTAGACAAGGGAGAAGGCAGAACAGGCTCATTCAGGAGGAGTTGGAGCCAGAGCGGAGCTGCAGCTATTGAAGAAACAACACATAAGAGGTGGGGGAAGAGGAATACCCCTGCTTATTTTTTTCTCTCACAGATTTCTTCTATTGGCCAAACCCGGTGGGAAGCCAGCTGAGAGTCTGTAGGGACCCCACTATGATGCAGAGCTAAGTAAGAGAAGCACAAGGAATAAATTGGAGGGAAAACAGATCCAGGACCAAGTACACTTGGTCAAAATACAAGACACACCTCTATTTAAAGTAGAGAATAGTATAGACAATAAAAGTAAATCAGGGGTGACAATATTAATATCAGATGATGCAGAATTCAAGGCCTGGGCCATTAAATGAGACGAAGAAGCATTTTTCTATTTCTTTCTTCCTTTTTCCATCGCTAATAGGTGCAATCCATAACAAAGATGAAGGAATCGTTGAAACTTTAAGTGCTAAATTGTGTACATCAAATATATATATATCAAAGCCTCTTAGAAATATGAGAAATCCACAAGAACCATAATCATAGAGGGGGACTTTAATCCCTGTGCTAGATCAAGCAGACAAAATTAAATAAGGACATTCAACAAGAGCTCATAGTAAGTCATACGGCAGCAGCCAAACCTGAAATCAGAGGTAGTCACAGCTTTAAGTGCTTTTATTAATACACAAGAAAAATGAAGATAAATGGATTCAATTATGGCTCCAACTCAAGAAGACAAAAAACAAATATAACTTTAGGAAAGCAAGAGAAAGGAATCAATAAAAACAAAAACAGAAATCAATACATTTGAAAGAAATGTGAAATTGATAAATTTACCAAGAGCCTATTTCAAAAAGATCAATAAAAGAGACGAACTCTTGGAAAACCTTATCACAAAAAAGTGAGAAAGGACCCAAATACACAGCATTAAGAATAAGAAAGGTTATATAACCACAGATATGGAGATTAAATACCTTGTAAGAGCAATATTGTATATGACTTAATCCTCAGACATTTAAAAATCTCAATGGTAATGATGATTTTATAGGGAAATAAAAATATTACAGAATTAAAAGAGGCCTTATTATGGCTCATGAAGCCCTGAAGTTATACTCTGTCATGGAAATTGGAGTATGACATCTATTAGGATGGAATGCAAACTGAGTTTACTGAACTGTTTTCCCTATTAGACTACAAGCTTCCTGAGGTCAAGGACTACACTTTATTTCATTTTGCATCTCCAGTATGTAGCTAAAGTATACACTGCAGATGTTCAGGGGATGTTTGTTGAAAACATTTCTTCTTTCCTCCCTCCCTTCCTTTCTTTCTCCCTTTGCCCTTCCTTCCCTCCCTCCTCCCTTTTCCTTCGTCAACACATCATGGAATAATCAGGAACCATTTAGTTTAGAATAAAGAGCGCTCTATTTATGTCTCTCTTTAGGTCCTAGCAATGGTCTGTTCTCTATAGATCCCATCACTCTATGAGGCAGGCCCCAGTGTGGGGTCCACAGAGGGTTCCTCTGCAAGCCGCACTGCTTATCAGGAGCTGCCCAGAGCTGGTGACTCAGAATGGCCCAGCAGGCCCTGGCTGTTGCTAGGAAACCACAGTTCCCTGGTGGGACCCAGCACAACACTTGCAAGTTGTCCCTGATAACTTAGAGGAAGCCAAGAGCTGTCAGAAAAAGTAGGGGGAGAAACAAAAAGCTAAAATGAAGGAAGTAGTTTTCCCTGCCCAGCACTAAATGACATGTATCTATGGGGACTAGAGACGAAAATAGTTGGAAGAGAAGTTAGCATCATTAAAACCACTTTTGCTCTTGTTTCTTTTGATGTTGTAAAAATGTGCTGTGAGAACATGGCCCAGAAGATACATCTGTTCTGTAGACAGTCTTGGCATTTTCTGGAACTTTGGCCACGGGAGAGGCTGGGGAAGTGACAGAAGGGTCTTCTGCAGGATCCCTGACACTCTGATTTGGACCTCTCCAGCTGCCTGGTCAGCCATCTTTTGCAGGTGAGTGCCTCCTGTGGCCAGCAGTCAGCACACTTTCACCCAACTGCAAATCAGTGTTACCCAGGCACACTGGGAACAGCAGAAGGACAACAAGGAACTCTACAGCTGTGGTTCTCCAATTTGACTGGATGTCAGAATTCCCTGGAGGGCTTCTTAAACACAGATTGCTGGGCCCTCTTCCCAGAGTTTCTGATTCAGGAGGCCTTGGTGGGGGCTGAGAATGTGTATTTCTGCTAAGTTCCTAGGTGGTACTGATGCTGCTCCTCCAGGGATCACACTTTGGGGACCTTGGCCCCAGACTATTAAATCTTGCAAGGAATTAACAAGTCAGTGAACTGATGGAGAAACAGAGGTTCAAGGAAGTGCAGTGGACTGCCCAAGGCCACTTAGCTACTGATGGTGGCCTCAGACCAGGTTTCCTGGATTGAACACTAGTGCTTCCTCCACTGCAAAATGCTCTCCAATCAGTGTCTCTTTAAAAATTCTCCAAGACTCCAGATGGCCGCCAATAGGGGTGGTCCTATGAAGTGAATGCCAGGTTGCTAAATCTAACCCTGATAGCAACAGCTTTGAACGTGAAGCCAGAGACAGTTTGCAAAAGCCTTTATGTTCTTCGTAGCGTTGTCTCTCATCTTTCTAAATGCTGTAGATAGAAGAGGAAGCACGTTGAGGAGGAGCAGACACAGCTAAGCAGGGCTCCAATACGTTTCCAAAGAGGCATGCCTCCAGTGCCACGCTGCCAAACCAGGGCTGCTGGTGGGAAGCCTCATCGGCTTTGGACTCAAATCACAAGGCAGGTCCCCCTTTTGCCTACAGCCCCCCTGCTCCTCTTCGGCCTCTGTGTGTGCCGAGATAGGTCCAGAGATACATTTAAAACTTAAAATAAAATACACGTTCTTTTCACTTTTGCTTGAGTATGGGCTTCATCAGCCATCAAGGCTAATTGTAAGCTCCTGGATACAAAAAGAATGAAAATCAGGCAAACAACATATATTAACAAGGTCTGGCTAAAGCAAAACTAGGGCGAGTATGGACTTTGCCGTTGGTCCTCCTGGTCTCCTCTTTGACCCTCTCGTGACCCTCCAAGGCCCTCCACTCTTCCCTCCCCCTCCTGATTTCTATTCCTGTATGACTTTGCTCTTCTTTTCCTTCAGCTAACCTCTACTCAGGTGTGAGATAGAAGAGATTTAAGGGCTCACAGATCTTCTAATTTTAATAAAGGACTTTTAAAGACTAAAAACCCTCCAAAAGTTGAATAAATGAAGCTCTAATGATGAAATTTGGGGGGTATGGGAGAATGGGGGGAGAATCCCTAAGAAACAGGGCCTTAATCAGAATTTTTTATATTGTACCTCATAGGTGGTACATAAGACTAATTTGTCTTATGCTAAGGCTGAGACTTACATTGTGCATTAATAATACTGACAGAGGGTCATACTTTAGGAACCCTCACTTGTATTTGCCGTACTTCCATTCTCATAAAAAATTTGTGCCCAGATGACATTCAGTTGGAACTGGTGGACAAATTCTTGCTTCTATAGCATAATGGTGCTAAGAAAAAAAATAACTAGGGGGTTTCCCTGGTGGCGCAGTGGTTGAGAATCCGCCTGCCGATGCAGGGGACACGGGTTCGTGCCCCGGTCCGGGAAGATTCCACATGCCGCGGAGCGGCTGGGCCCGTGAGCCATGGCCGCTGAGCCTGCGCGTCCGGAGCCTGTGGTTCGCAACGGGAGAGGCCACAGCAGTGAGAGGCCCGCGTACCGCAAAAATAAAATAAAATAAAATAACTAGGGTGCTCCTCCTTCCTGCCAGGGCCTTAGCTTTGTTCATATTGTCTCTTCTTGATGGGGTGAACTGTATGTTTGTGAGTGCTACCAAGTGAATGAAGAAATACCTGACATTGTACTTGCGTGTGGCGCTTTATAGCTTTCAGTGTGCTTCATATACATTATCCCCTTTGAGCTCATTTCTTGAATTTTTGGAAGTTATAATTTCCATTTTACCTCTGAGGGTACAGAGGTTCATATACATCAGTTAGATAGTAGCAGAGCTAGAACTTGAATCTAAACCTTTTTTTTTTTTTTGCGGTACGCGGGCCTCTCACTGTTGTGGCCTCTGCCGTTGCGGAGCGCAGGCTCCAGACGCGCAGGCTCAGCGGCCATGGCTCACGGGCCCAGCCGCTCCGCGGCATGTGGGATCTTCCCGGACCGGGGCACGAACCCGCGTCCCCTGCATCGGCAGGCGGACTCTCAACCACTGCGCCACCAGGGAAGCCCAAAACCTTTTGATTTCTGATTCCAAATAGACTATATTTCATCCAAACACAATAAATCAAGGATGTATCATAGAGGAGGCTGACTGGGTGGGTAGAGAGGCTCTTGGAGGACTAACTAGAGCTGGGAAGTCTCTGGTGAGCCTATGAACATATTGAAAAGGGAAACATTATGGAGCTGGCCCTCCTTCTGGTGATTCCAGTGAATGTCATGATTTGTGTGTCCTAAGTCCAGGGTAGTGGGGTAGGCAACAACATGATGTGGCCTGTGACTCTCAGGAAGTTAGGAGAGCAAGAAAATGTGGGTTGGGCTGGCAGAGAGGAAAGATGGAGCTTAAATGGAGCAGAGGGTTCTTCCTGTTACCTCTGCGATTCCACTCATGCAGTGAAGGTAAGTCCTGAGAAGGTGGGGAGGCTCCTTCAAAATCATATTTCACCTGGGAATGCAAAAATGGGCAAGTAGAAGGGCTTGTGCTGACTGAGGTCCCTCAGGAATTATCTGTGTGTTGTCTGCTCACTCAATGCTCTGTATAAGTGTTACACTGTATTGTATTTCATTAATATTGTTTTGTCAGAGAGTACTTGTCCTACATTTCAGATGTTTCCAGGAATGCTGGGAGAAGGAATAATGTTAACCAGCAATATTCCATGCATTTAATTACTCCTGGGAAATTACGATAGCCATAGCATTGACTAAGGAGTTAAGAGAAGGAAGGCATTTCAGGTGTGTGGATTAGCAGGCACAAAGATACTAAGACGGGAATGAGCTTAATCTGTGGCGAAGAATAAAATCCCCTGCCTTGTCAAAGTGGAGAATCTGGGAATAATAGAAAGTAAGATTGAACAGGTAACCTGAGACTGGATTATAGGGTCTGGAGTGTCACATTGAAGAGGGCTGCCTTGATTGTGGGCAGCACTGAAGGTTTTTAAGCAAGCAATCATTTTAGGAAAGTTATTCCAGCAATGCACAGGATGGTTTGGAGTGGGAAGAACCTGGGGGCAGGGAGCAAAGACATAAGGCTACTGGAGTAATTTTTATAGGAGGTAATAAAAGGCTGACCTTGTATGGAAATGGAGAGGAAGGACAGATATGAAAGACATTAAGATGAGTCTTTTTTAGTTGTCAAGGAGAAAGTCAATTGTTGAACACATTGTCCCCGCTGGGATCTTGTGGGCAAGAAGCAGGTTTTCCTGCTATTCTCAACCTACACTCTTGCTGCTTATTTTCTCAATGTGGTCTCCTGTTGTCTTAATGGAGCAGTGGAGCTCTGCTCATTAAAACTGTGCAGCACATTACAAGTTTCACTCATTTTAGGTAACTGATTTTATAGCATTTCAAACCTGCCAAGTTGATAAATTAGGCACTGTACTATTTTACAAAATCTGGAGTCTCAGGTTTAGGGAATTTTGAAAATTAGCAAATCCTATGGCAAATGGCAGCACCTGCTGGCAAATATGATATTACAGGCTAACTCTAGTAGGCAGTGGAATGGCCCAGAAAAAGATGAGCAAAGAGAACAAAGCTGCAGGAGCTGGAAAGGTTGAGGAGGGGAATCCATAGGCTAGGGAGAAATTAACATATTCCAGGGAAAGATAGGAAAAGAAATCAGTGGTGGTGAGAAAACCCCAAAGTTGGAGAAGTCAATTCAGAGAATTTTTAAAGAACTAATATGTGTCTATCACTATGCTAGGTGCTTGGACAATATAAATGTGGTATCAGACAAGGTTCTTGACCTCATAGGTGGTTATATATTGCAAATAATAAATTCTAAATGCTGCAAAAACTTCTTTTAAGATAATATTGCAATAGATTGACTACCCTCCCCAAATCTTCTTCAATAATGATTTTTTATTTAATGCGTTTAAAAATTATTTTCTTGGGAATTATTTTCCCTGTAAAAATACTTTTTAACATTATATTGGAAACTGGTGTGTGTATGGGGGAGGTGGGGAATGGTTTCACTTTACATGCCTTGTTACTAGAATTCATACATTCTAGAAAGTCAGATTTTTCAGACTGTGATTTGCATTCGTGGTTCAAAGGAGATGATAAAAGTATTTATAAGGTCTGGTCCTAGATTTTCAGGGAGACTGGCATGTAAAAGACTTCATAATTTATTTGCTTATATCCAGCTTTTTTTTTTCCCCGGGAAGAATTTAAGACTAATCTGAGGCAGATAAGATCAGCAACTGTAAAGAACTAATTATGTGCAAACCTCTGTACTAGTTATGGGAAGGGGTAAGATGAGGCATGAGACATAGTGACTGCTATGTGGAAAGGTAGGAGCAGGGATAAAAAGTTAATGAATAATAAAAGATTAACTATTAGAACATAGTTTTGGAGTTTGACTGCCTGGGTCAAAATCCTGGCTCTGGAGTTGTTTAGCTGGGCAACCTTGGGCAGGTTGTGAGAGCTTTCAGTGTCTGATCTGTAAAAGGGAGAAATAATAGTACCTGCCTCCTAGGTTTGTTGTGAGTTTTAAATAGGTTAATATATGTAAAGCACTATATAGAGACAGGCATTAGTAAGCACTATACGTGTTCACTACTATTATAATGGAAAGTGGTAAACGAGTGGCGAGTGGTTTAGTCAGCAATCTCTGCAGGAGTTAGCTGTAAATCCTTCTGGGAAACAGTGTTATAAATAAAGAAGTCGTGTTGAGAAGAAAAGAGCACAGATGGGTGAACTGGGGAGGCTTACTGGTGGTGACTCTTGTAAGCTCAGTCTCTGAAAAGAAGTAGGATTTTTATGAGAGAAGAGGCAGGCAGAATGGCCTGAATAATAGGGGATGGAAATGATGGGATGGGGCCTGTTACGGGGGCGGGAAGAGAGGCTGGTCTGTCTGGGGCCGTGTGAGCTTAGAGAAGTAGTTGAAGCCCTATGCTGGGATGCTCATGGGGGCCTTGACTACCATGCTGAGGAGTCAGAACTTGACTGAAGACTTGGGAGCCACGGAGGGGGTTTGAATGGGGGAGTGTGGCACATTAGGAAACTTAATCTGTGAAGGATGCTGCAAGGCCAGGAGACTGATTATGCGTTTCAGGGGAGGAAAATAATTTTCCCTCTACCCTTCTGAGTTCTTAGCTGAGATCTCTTTAGGAAAAGACAGATTAACAAGAGAAAACAAATGGAAATTTATTAACATGTAGCCCTCATGTATACATGGGAGATACCTGGGGAAAAATGAGTAACTCTCCGAGGTGGCTTAGAATTCAGGGTTAAATACCATCCTAACAGAGAAAGAGGAGAGTACATAGGCCCCTTAAGGGGAGAGTAAATGGTTTTTAGGAAAGATGAATGGACTTTAGAAGAACAGAGGGGAGGTGTGATAGTTTGTGACAAAGTGTGTCTGGGTGTGGTGTCGACTTCTAGGCTCCTCTCCTGTGATAAGAGTCAATCTCGCCTGGTTGATGAAACTTCTGGGGAAGGGGATTTATGACAAGTGAGATCCTTTTGGAGGATCTGACTTTGGGCAGATAAGGGAGTTCAGAGGAAGCCTCTCCCTGCATTTGCTGTTTTTCAAATGCCTACAGTTCAAAATAATTAATTTACCAAAGTAGCCTATTTTGGGGTGGCATGTTCTGCTACCCTCAGGGTCAAGTCAGTGTAGAATCAGAACTGCAATGATGAGAATCTGGACAAGGGGAAGGCAGATGGAAGGATGTTGAAGTGGACCTAAGGAAGACTTGATGACATTGAGTGCTGGGGCCAAGGCAGAGGGTGGGGGAGAGCCCGCTGTTGAGGCTGGAGACATTGGGATAGTTGAGGTACCAAGTGAGCTTAGGAGGAGGCTGGGGATACTGCAGATGATATTCTAGACCTATTGAGTTTGCGGTGATAGGAATAAATGAACACTCCTAAGGTCTGAGGCAGTTTCCATTACAGGGCTCAGATAAATGGCCCTGGCAATTCTAGGGTAGAGGGTCTCCTTGAACACGAAGTACATCTCTAGACAGATATCCAAATGATTTCCTCAACTTTTCATTTTTATATATGTAATGTCATTACAAGACTAGTGATTTCACTGCTTTTAGGCTGAATCAGGGCAGCATTTGTCTGCGCTCCTCAAGAAGCACTTGAGCAATATAAAGTTTTCATCATTATCAGCATTAAGTGTGGCCCATCCATCCTGGCTAATTCACATTCAGCCTTTTGTGCTGACTTTCTGCCCGAGGACCCCAATGCCTCTCCTTCCAGTTTAGCATTAGTACTAATGATGGGTGCTAGAGCAGAAAGTCAGATCAGCGGGCAGAGTCAGATCTGCTCCTTACAGAGTTTCCAGTTTCCCCAAATGCAAATGTCTTCGGGGCAGGGGGCTGGGGGGCGATTTTTGTCCTTCAGGTGAAGTCGAGTAAGTGATGAGAACTCCTTTTCTCGAGTGAAAGGCTGATGCCATTAGAAATGGTTCGTTCTTTGCAACCTCATTTAGCAGCACACTAAGCAGTGGTTCATTAAGCTGTAAGCAGCTGTGTAGTGGCACCAGGGGCTTCTTAGGGCACTGGGCTGAGATGGTGGCTTCACTGTTTAACTTCTGCATCTGGGACCATTTAGAGCTCTGTAGAAGGAACAGTGAGTGCGGTGAAATTGAACATGGCCAGATTTGCCCTAACAGTGAATTAAGGCTATAGGCTCTGAGATCCAGAAATAGTAACAGCATCATACATAAAACAAGATGGGGTAAATTTTGCAAAGGAGCATTTGTTTTCCCATTTCAAGTGATCAGGTGTAATAGGGATAGGAAGTAAAGTAGAAATAAAAATTGTAATCTATACCTCGGCCCAGATGCCAAATTGTGGTGAGGTGCATTTCAGTATGTCTTGGGCTTTTACCTAAACATTTTCTTTCTATGTGGCATTGTGGATGGGTTCAAAGTTAAAGGTATGGGATTTCTCTGGTGTGTAATCTGTTCACTTAGTTCTCCTTCCACTTGTAAGTCAGCAATGCCCCCAGTGGTAGTGAGCACAGGTAGCTCAATATGCTTTGAGTCATACTTTCCATTTTTATCACTTTTGCTTGTTTTATAGTCTAATTTTAGGCCTGACTTATTTTTTCCTCTCTTACTGCTATATTAATAAAATTCACAGTGCCTTGAATGTAGCAAAGAGTCAACTGTTCATTGAATGACTTGTTTCATAATTGTAGTAGACAGTAAAGTGCTCAGAATGTTGCCAGCTTTGGCAATTCTATTGTGCAAGCAGTGTAGGCATAAGAGTAAGGCACACTCGGGTTCTCTAAGTCACCAGAGGCAAGTTGCTTAAACTATCTGTATCCCAGTTTCCTCATCTGCTAAAGGGGGAGTGTATGATCTTCACAGAATCATTGTGAAGAATGAACAGAAAACATATAAAAAGTACCTAGCAGAATACATAGCATATTAATACGCCTTTAGAAAGTATTTGCCAAGGAAATAAATAACTCTAAGGCAAGATTTCAGAAGACATAGACAGTCTTCCAAATACAGCAAAGTTTCAGAAGTGTCATGCTGATGACATACCTAGTGTGGCGCTAGCTATGTATTATAATCCTTTCTTTCAGTACACATTTTTTTAACTGCCAGATTTATGGTGAAAGGGAACTTGGATATCTAAAATGTTGTGAAACTTTTCTAAAGGTGAATTGAAAGGGATTTTCTCTCTGCTTTTAATAATGTAAACCAAGAGCAAAAATGGACTCTATAAGGCACATTCCAGCTTGCCATGAGAACTTAAGATTGCTTAAAATGATGAATAAACAAAAAAGAAACAGTGTGAAGTGAGCTCTGTGAAAACTTCAGTGTCTCAAAAGAGTATTTGGAGAGAATATTGTGATATCATGACCTGAAGATTGGACCACTGCCCCGCTGGGAGCCACCAGCGGTATTCATGTTCTCACGGACTTCCTGTACCGTTTGTGGACACCTCTAACTATCATGAAGAAAGATAGTGTAATGGACCTATTTTCGCTTTAGGGCTTAATTAACTTTTCTTCACAATGCAGTGAAGTAAAATTATTTCTGGGAAAGAAGTGGAAATTTATTGAGAGTACTGTTAGATAATTTGGACTTTTATATCCATTAGCCATAACTCAAGAATTCAGAGAAGAGAGACAGGCTTAGAGTTAATGAACAAACCACTCAAGAAATGAGGTAAAGTGGAAAGCCACAGATTCATTTTTTACAAATGTTCTCTAAACTTAATGTTGGCTGTGGAAGTTGATCACATGGTCCTCTGGGAGACTGACTAGTTGCGTTCAGAGCCACTAGGTACATCCAAATTGCTCTAACTTAACCCCCTTCCCATTTTTTTTAAAGCCTTGGCTTACTTCTCAGTCACATTTGAGGATTCTTTTTGGACCCTAAGTCTTAATTTAATTAGTATGGCCTCTCAAAGGGAGAAATTTACCACTTCATAACATTAACCATATACACCAAAGCTGCCTTGCGAGGTAACTGTCTTAAGCTTTTAGGAGGAACTACCCTTATTTTAGCAGTAACCTGAGGTGTCTGTTTTGTAGCTGCAATTCAGAACTCCTGGAGAGGCTTATAAGGCTGTATCCAACTTACTTATAACCTTACTCAAATATGACAGTGGTGAACTCCTGAAGATGGCAGCAGCACTTTAAATTTCACCAGCCCAGGAAGGGCCTATGGTTAACACAACCAGAAATCAAATGACGCTGACAATCCTTACTGTTTTCCCGGCGCCCCCAACAATTCCAGCCACTATTTCAGATTTCCACTTTACCTCTTTGAGCCCTACACAGAGTAGAGTATAGAAAGAAGGAAGTGAAGCCCCCAAAATGTCTGTCTAATCCTCTTTATCAAAGAAGAAAGGAATTTTTAAACCTTTCAATACCACCAGCCCCTCCATTTCCCTCCTAAATGTGGATTTTCTCTCTACCTGAGGGTGAAACTGAAGGAATAGAAAAGGAGATTGTAGATTATACACTGATTTTTATTTTATTTTTTTTAAAATTTGTTTTTATTTGTTTATTTGGCTGCGTTGGGTCTTCGTTTCTGTGCGAGGGCTTTCTCTGGTTGCGGCGAGCAGGGGCCACTCTTCATGGCGGTGCGCGGGCCTCTCACTGCCGCGGCCTCTCCTGTTGTGGAGCACAGGCTCCAGATGCGCAGGCTCAGTAGTTGTAAACACTGATTTTTAAAACATTACCCTTCACTAGCTAGTTATACTGTTAAGCAAAGAATGAGCAAATTATCCCTTCTGTTCTCTATTGCCAGAAATGCCCTTTAAAGAAAATTAATGTTTCTTCTGTAATTGCTGAGAACTATAAATTACAATGCCTGTACATAAGAGATCTCCATAAATATAAATCTGAGTCTTTCACATTTGATCTGAAAAGCCATATTATTTATATAATTTTCTGAAGATCTAAAACAAATTTTCTATGCTGATTATTACATTTATGTTTATAATTATTTTAACTTAGATTTTTAAATTGCAGAGACAATACAAGCTTATATAAAAAGTCAAACAATTCAGAAATATATATGGAGAAATTTAATAATCTGCTCTGCCCGTCCTACTTCCTGAGGTAACTGTCAAATATGCTCAGAAAAATGGGATCGTACTGTACACATTATTGAAACTTTCTCTGGATCAATAGATATAGATCGAAGCCTTTTAAAATAGCTGCATAATGTTTCATAGTATGGATGTAACACAATTTATTCAGCCATAGCTCCTGTGATGGACATTTGTACTCTTTCCAGTTTTGTCATCACCACAAACACTGGTGCAATTTCATGTACAACCTTATGGACTTATGCTTTTGTTTCTGTAGGCCACAGTCCTCAAAGTAGAATGTTACTTAGAGGGTTTTGTGTACTATAAATTTTAGTGAATACTGCCAGATTGCCTTTTAAACAGGGTGTAACAGTATTTGAATGTTCATTTGCTTGCATCCTTACCAGAACTTGATGTTACCAGTATTTAAAAATTTTTTGCCAATCTGTTGGATAGAAGATGGTATCTTATTTGAATTTACATTTCCTTGGCAAGACTGCATAGTATAGTGTGTAAAAGCATGGACCCACAGCCCACCCGGCTGGCTGTACTGCTTACTAGCTGTGTGACCCTGGCAAGTTACACAGCTTCTCTGTGACTCAGTTTCATTGTTCCCATTGAAAATGGGAAAAATCATAGTATCTGCAAAATAATATTATTATTAGGATTAATTATGTTAATGTTTGTAAAGATTTAGAATGGTGCCTAAACACTGCTTAGAACAGTGCCTGACATAATATGCACTATATGAGTTAAATAAATGCATTCCAGTGATGCTGAACATCCTTTTTTTTTTTTTTTTTTTTTTTTTTGGGGTACGCGGGCCTCTCACTGCTGTGGCCTCTCCCGTTGCGGAGCACAGGCTCCGGACGCGCAGGCTCAGCTGCCATGGCTCACGGGCCCAGCCGCTCCGCAGCACGTGGGATCTTCCCGGACCGGGGCACGAACCCGCGTCCCCTGCATCGGCAGGCGGACTCTCAACCACTGCGCCACCAGGGAAGCCCTGAACATCCTTTTATGTATTTATTAACCATTTGCATTTCTTCTGCTAAATATGAATGCCCAAGTGTTTAATGCTTAGTGTAAAAAAGTGGATGGATTTTTTTTTTTCACTTTTGAAATCAGATCACTCCCAAGGAAAAGCACAGTAATCCCCGACCCCACTACTCCACTGGTTGAAAATGCCAGACATGGAGAAGAATTTTGCTGAAATGTTTGAATGAGAAGAAAAATAGAAAGGTTTAAAAAAACAGACAAAGAATTTTCCAAATAAAATAACATTCCAGGATTAATTCCTGCTAATACAGATGGGACCTCAGTTTACTTGGATAGAGATGTAAATCCATTAGGGAGGGAGGGAGGGAGGGAGGGAGGGAGAGAGAGAGAGAGAGAAAGAGAGAGAAAGGCAGCTGGATAATTGCCAAGGGTATAATTTACAAATGAGAAATCATCATTTGATATCTTGGATTTCAGAATAGCTCATCCTTTCGTGTTGAGATCACTAACCACATACCTCTCTTCTCAATTGGTTATTTTTCACTTGGATTTGTCCTCTACAGGGAATCTTGTATTATTTATCAGTCATATAAATCTAAAAACACCCAGCATCAGGCTTGCTTAGATGCCAGAGACAACTATTTCTTGTGTTTTTCCTCTCAACTTCTATCAGCAACATGCTCTTTTTATGTTTTCTCTACATCTTCAGAGCAACAGAAGGATGCTCTTTCATCAGGGATTGGTTTTAGTCTGTTTCAGTTAAATTCAAATTTGAGCAGTTTTATTCCATTTCAGATTTATGAGGGGGGTGGGTGAAGGGAGGGAGGAAAGGGGATGGGAAGAAGCAGTAAGAAGGGTGGTGGGAAGGGGAGATTTTTCTGAACCACGTTCCTTGGCAGTTGTGCAGTCTTCTTAGGCAATATCAAACTGACTCTTATTGAACCTTAGAAATAACGGCAGGCAAAGAGAATGTTGATGGAAATGCATTCCCTTCATAATATCAATTTCAAATATTTTGATATCCTACCACCATCTACCATCTGTCAGGCTCATTCCCTCCAGTAGTTGGACTCCAATAGCTCTTCTGCCTCACCTCCAATCCTTTGACTCTATCCCCTTTGCACTGATCATTATCTCCCCTCAAGTCTTTACTGCCCCCCCAAATTTCTTTGCATGTATCTTCAATTCCCTTGCCCCCTTATTTCTCCATTGCTCTATTCTGAATTAATTACCACAGCCTCACGTGGATCGTGTAGCCAACCAATCTTGCAGCATTTCCCTAGTCAATTCCTTCCATCCCTGCTAGAACATCATCTCATACCTTCTCTCCTCCAGCCTTCAACGTCCCTCCCTACTCCTCATTCTCAGCTCATGACCTAATTTCTTATTTCACTGAGAGGATACAAGCACTCAGAAGAGAAATTCCACATGCTCTCACCACCCAAACTCATAACCTAGCTGCATCTGTACCCACAAACCTGCTCTTGCTGTTGCTGCAGTGGGTGAGCTATTCCTGCACCTATATAGGGCAGTCCTTCCACTTGCGGGCTAGATTCTGCACATCCCCCAACCTTGCTTACTCAAGGACATTTCTGCAATTTTACACTCTCTCCTGCATGATCCTCCTCCTTAGTCGATCATCGCCATGCATGCTGCAATAACTCACCCTTTAAAAAATTTCAGTATTGGTGTTAACTATAAGCTAGATAAACAAATTTCTGTACAGTCATTTTAATAAGGGAAAATATTATGTACAAAACATGAAGCTGGCTCCTCTCCCTGAGTGAAGTGTAAAACATTTTTTCAAAGCTCAAAGTTAGTGATACAATAAGTAGACAATCTATAAAATATGCTAAAGCAAACCTTAATTGTTATATTTAAAGCTGGGTAGTCTCCAATATTAAGCAGAAACAGGCATTATTACCAGGTTTCTGTGGAAGAATTAAATAAAATCAACAATGATGGGCCATAAACTTCTAGTAAACTTAGGAAATCATATAACTTTGATACAGATGATGTTAGAATAAGTTTAGAAGTGGTATAGCTTAGACTCTCCCACTCCCAAGAAAGTACCAGAAAGATAATATGCACATTCTTAAATGTGAAGAAATGTGAACACATTTGTTTCTCTAAATTCTTTAATTGTATTGCTCAGCACTGTTAAGATTCATCACCTGTGAGGATACAGAGGGAAGGTGTATGGTGCCAGATTGCTCTGTCAGCCAAGTCACTGGACTCATTGGTGCCTCTCATCTATGGTCCCATGAGCCATGGAGACACCTGGCTGCCTTGTAAATGGCTGCTAGCCCCTCATCTGACTGTCTCCTATTGGATCTCGAATCTCCCCCAGCTGCACCCTTCATCTGGGTCACATCCTCTGTTCCAGCACCTGAATACTGCAAGGACATGCCTGAGATCTTGTGTTGCCTCTTCAAAGCCCTAAGCATCTGAGCAGTAGAAATATAAGTATTTTCAGTTCCATAATGCCTGTTTCTATTGAGAAACAAGATCTCGATTGCTGAAAAGATGACAAACCATTGTTTCAGATCTCTCTGATTTTCCAGCAGTCAGAGGTAGTAGCACGCTAGATACTCAGCCACACAGCATCCATCCAAACCTGAAACTCCCAGGGTTAGGGATTTATATGCAGAAGCACTTCTCACCCCAGTGACAGTGGTACTTTCTGGGGATTAAGTTAAACTTGCTGTTACACTGTGCACATTTTAGACACTCCTGGTCTGGGACGCACTGTGGTTCTTCCACTCCAACCTGGCTGCCAAAGCTCTGAGTTTGTGTACAGGAGAGTACCAGCTTCTATGTGTCAAGTGCATGGCCACTCTGGGGTCAGGATGCCAATTCAGTCCCCTGTCCTGGCTGCTGGCCACTATTTCATCTTATAAAAACACTTCCTTTGACCGCAAATCACACTCCAGCTACTGCACACTTATATATTCCCCATTATAGTAAAACTCAAAAAGTATTGCCTACGTTCTTGTTCTCTTTTCCCATTTTTTTCCTTCAATCCACTCCAGTCAGACTTTCCTCCCCCTGTACTATTAGTTGCAAGTGACACAGTTGATCACTCCTTCCTTCTTAGATCTCTTTCTTTACTGGGTTTCCTTCTAGACTCTTCGCTGGCTCCTCCCCCTTCTCACCTGTTTACTTTGCAATGCCTCAGTGCTCACTCCTTGGGCCATTCTCTTTCCTCTGTCCACATTAACTCAGGTGTGATCTCAGCCAACCTTACCCACAGGGCTGACAAAAAATACTGGATTCCCAGTTAAATTTGAATTTCAGATAGACCACCAATAATTTTTTAGTCCTGTGCTTTTATTTTCTAAATCTGGCAACCTTGCCCATCCAGTCTTTTCCCTGATGACTCCTAAATTTCTATCTCCAGCCTAAATCGCTCTCCTGAATATTTTACAGATGGGAGAAAAACCTTGCATATTTTATAGCCTCAGCATCTCCACTTGGATTTCTAACAGGAGCTCAAACTTGCCATGTCCAAAACAAATGTTGATTCTCTTACCTCTCACCGCTTTTATTCCTCCTGTAGGCTTCCCCCGTCTTGAGCAATGGCATCACCATTCTCCCAGTTGACCCCTCTTTCTCACCTGCTGCACACCTAGTCCATTAGCAGCCCCCAGAGATGGAATCGTCACAATAAAATCAGAATTCTCACTTCCACCACCTCCACTGCTACCATGCTAATCCCAGCCATCATCATCTCTCATTTGGACTGTTGCAGCAGTCTCCAAATTGTTCTCTCTGCTTCTACCTGTGCTCCTCTCTTCCCCACTCCCTGCATATATTCCACAGAGGAATCTTTTTTTTTTTTGCGGCACGCGGGCCTCCCACTGCTGCGGCCTCTCCTGTCGCGCAGCACGGGCTCTGGGCACGCAGGCTCAGCGGCCATGGCTCACAGGCCCAGCTGCTCCGCGGCACGTGGGATCTTCCCGGACTGGGGCACAAACCCGCGTCCCCTGCATCGGCAGGCGGACTCCCAACCACTGCGCCACCAGGGAAGCCCCACCACAGAGAAATCTTTTAAAAATATAAATAAGACCATGTCACTCCTCTGCACTAAAACCTATAAATCTTCTCTTATCACTCTGAATAGAATGCAAAATCCTTACCATGAGTTTCAAGACTGCACACCCCCTGTCCCTCTGCCATCTCCCTGACCTCATGGGTCATCCCTGTCCCCTTGCTCTCACTGCTCCAGGCACAGTGACCTCTTGACTCTTCCTAGAACATTCCAAACACCCTCTAGCTTCCAGGATTTCATACTGTTCCTTCTCTTTGGGATATGCTGTCCCCACATATTTGAGTGACTTGCTGCCCTGCTCTCTTTAAGCCTCAGCTGCAGTCTTGCCTAATGAGAAAGGCATAATAACCACCCTGCATAACACCCCCTCCCTCCATCATACTCTGCTCCCGAAGCTTGCTTCATTTTTCTTCCTAGTACTTAGCATCCTCCCCCCCCCCCACCCCGCATGTTTATTTCTTGTCTATTTCCACCAGCTCCCACAACTAGAATGTGAACTTGATGAGAGCAGGACCTTGGTTTTGTCACTGCTGGATATCTGGGGCCAAGAATAGTGCCTGTGGTCATAATTGCCATCAATATTTGTTGAACAAATGACTGAGCCAATTAAGAAATGGAAGAGAAGAGATTTATTATGGAGGTTGTGATTAAAGAAATTACTATCTTTCTTTTTGTTCTGTATCTTAATTCAGTTTATAACCTAGCAGTCTCTCTTTTTGTTGGCCTACCTTTTCAGTTCTGTAAAATGTTTGTGTGGGGATAGCTGTTCTCCTCCCCCAATAATCAGTAAAAAACCTTCCATTATTTACAAGGATTCAAGAAGAAGGGAGGAATGCATCTTTCACTAAACTAATTTAGAGGATCAAGGAGGGGGAAACATCAAACCAAAGGTAAGTAAAAATGTTAGTTGAGTATTTGTCCTTGTAGCAAAGGTGGAACTACTCCTGGAACCTGGTTATCAGCTTCTGCTCAGCCCAATCAGACAAGAGGTAAGGCTTGGAAACTGTTTTTAGAATCACCTGAGTTGACTGTGAGTCAGGAAAAATGTCTTTCCTATAAAAATTATGGACAGAGCATGCAAAAGTGACACTATCTGAAGTAAAATTGAGAATTTTCATAAAAAGATTGAAATAACAAATTCAAAGATACTTTTATTTTGGCTGCCATTTTTCTTATCTGCATCTGTTAGATTAGAGTTTTATACATGTTTTCCATATTTTCTGTTCAAGAGTGAACTGTTTTATGGATTTCTCAATCTTTGGTGGCTTTTGAGACTTTGGAAGCCTGAGATCCAGAATATATTTGTCTTAGTCTGTTTGGGCTGCTATAACAAAAATAGACTAAATGGTTTAAAAACAACAGACATTTATTTCTGACACTTCTGGAAGCTGGGAAGTCCAAGATCAAGGCACCAATAGATTTGATGTCTGGTGAGGGGCTGGCTTCTTGGTGCTATGTCCTCACATGGCAGAAGGGGCTGAGACACTCTCTGGGGCCTCTTTTATAAGGGCACCAATCCCATTCGTGAGGGCTCCACACTCATGGCTTAATCATCTCCCAAAGGTCCCACCTACAAACACCTTTACACTGGTGATTAGATTTCAACCTATGAATTTGGGGGGGATACAGACATTCAGCCTATAGCAATTCTTACATTATTTTTTAAAGACATAATTGCCATAAAGTCACAAAATTAAAAGAAAATTATAATGGAGTACCTTGTGGATCCTGGAGGATCCTAAGATCTTATTTTCAAAAATACTTATTGACTATTTCCTTCTCATGGTAGAACATAATATATTCTTTATTATAGGATAGGTTGCTTTACAGCCTGTTATTCAATTTTTTAGAAGTGGAAAATGACCAGCACTTTGCATGTTGGTATCTGCTCTCCAATCTTTGCTGTTAGAAAAACAAATTCATTCCAAAGTCAGTTTTCAAACTGGACCTGCCATGTTTACCATTCCTGGTCACTATCTTCCTTCTGGCTCCTTCTCAGGAAACAGCACAAGTAGCAAATGTGATACGAACACCCTCAGAAACTGGCTGGTCAGAAATGTAAGGTGAAATGAAAATCTAGCTCGTCCCAGCTCATTTCTCCACTGGCCTCTGGTTCTCCTTCCTCCTACATGGTTTTAAATTTCTACCTGCAGGAAATGTTGGGGAGAAGTGGGCCAATTTAGGGCTTTTCAGAGAAGGTAAAAAGCCTTAATAGGGATAGTTGAGATCCAGCCTCTAAGTAAGCAACAGGGGTTTGGCTAGAGGAGAACTGAATGGATGTTTCTGCCAAGGAGAAGGAGAGGGGTAGAATGTTTATGCAGATCATATGATGAATGATGCTGAAAGGAAAGTGCTTCTTGGCAATGACCTGTTGCAGTTCTAAGGTATTTACCCTCTGGAGTATTCAGACCGGAGACAGACAAGAAACCTTGCTTTAGTTCTCTTACTAATATTAGCAATCTTATTCCTTCATTGCCCAACAAAATTTTACTTGAATCTGTACCCATTCTAGAGACACTTGTGAGTAGTGGTGGCCAGAGGGATAGGTTAGGAGGTATATGAGTGACAGCTGGATGAATAGAGTCCGGGGGTGCTTGCACCAGAGAGCTTGGTGGCTGTGGTCCCATCTGTAGCATGTAAGGAGGGCCAGGGAGTGCCAGGGGCCAAAAGCTGTTCAGAGAGCTGCCTGCCTGTCCAGAGAGAGGCAGTGTATTTTTCAGAAATAGGACATCAGCAAGGTTGTTCAACATTTGCCCTTAACGATGAAAAATATCTTGGACTTGTAGAATGCTTACTGTATTCTAGGTTCTACTCCACACACTTTACATGTATTCACTCATTCAATCCTTATGACAGCCTACGGGGGAAGCAATTTTCTCATGCCCAATTTACAGTGGAGGAAGCTGAGACACAGAGAGGTTCAGTAACTTGCCCAAGGTCAAGTAGCAAGAAACTGGCAAAGCTGAGATTTGGACCCAGGCAGTCTGACTCCAGAGTCTGTGGCCCTTTCACCACATGACACAGCCTTACTATCCATGTCTCAGCAGTGGCTGGATGATCAGACAGTTATCCAGTTATTCAGGGTCAATGACCTGAGATAGATAATTAGGATTGGGGGTAGAGTGGGGGTGGTGTGTAGGTGGGGAAGCAGCAGCATAAGTTAAGAAAATAAATACTTGGAGGTAATGATGGGAAGGGATGTTGTACCAGAAAAGAGGGCATTTGAATGGGATGGTGGTGCTTTTCTGCATGATGTTTATAGGCTATCTGTACAGATATTCATGGGAATAGCACAAAGAAAGAAACCGGAGTTAGCTTTTTGCAGCTTATTGTCTAATTTTCTTTAGGCCCAAAGTATACAAGTTAGTGCTTGTTTTCATGGTTGCTGCAGAATTTCAGATAGGAAAGCTTTAATGGGTTACAATCTGAGTTCAAAATGTTCACATTTTGTACCTGGCTAAAATCACTGCAAGTTATTGGATGTTCTGATTCTGAAAAAGAGCCAGTTGTTTTCAGTGTCCTTTGCTTCCAAAAAAAAACAAGTTAGTCCCAGGTTATTTCCAGCTACATTTTATGACATTGTGAGTCTTTCTGCCATTTGGGAAGTTCCAAGATCAAAGACTAGATAAATGATTGAGATCCTGTCACTCCAGCAAAATATCTGTTATATGGTCAACTTATCTGCAATCAGAAGCTTAGACTTCCATACCAGGCCACATGCCCTGTTGTACCACCAGAACTTTTCAAAACCAGTTTAAGATTAGTCAAGGCTGATTGTCTACGTCATTGAAACTAAGGACCAGAAATGACACTTGGTACTTCTCTGTGGAAATGACAACTGTCTCCTCCTCCACATCATTCCCTTCACCATCATCAACACCAACAAACATTTGTATTGTGCTTTACAGTTGACAAATCATGGCATGTGATGCTGAGTTTGCTTTTCTTTTTCTTTACTGTTTCTGCTTTCCATTGAAAGCTAATACTAAATCATTGAATGTCGAAATTGTTCTTTTGTCTTTTAAAATTGTGACAGGGACATACAAAGTTACCAACTCTTACTTATCTAAACTAATTGAACAGTGGTTAAAATATGTCAACAATAATTAGGTCAGTTGATTTGGACAATTAAGATACAAATATGGCTTTTGAGTAGTAAAATAAAACCAGGCTTTGTGAGACTGATGGAAGGATAATTCCAAGTATGTAGGCTTTTTATATTAATGCTATTTCATAACAGAAATTCATCTTAGAAGTGCCTAGAGCTGATTGTAATAGTGAATAAAGACAAAGATACTAGGGATTGGTAATAAACTGCTATGGATTTGGCCTGAAAATTTTTCTAAAAGAAACAACATAGATGATTACCAACCGGGTTTGGGAGTATGACGGTCATCTACCTTATTTTTAGTTCTTGTTTCAAAGATATGTACTCAAATATTGCTTCTTGATTTGAGATTCTGCTCAAACCTTGGCCTCCATGTGACTCTTTTGCAAACTGGCATTCTCTGACCTGACCTCTAAAAGAAGGTTACTGCTCAGGGCCGGCTGATAGGAATGCTTATAAATAACAACCCAAAGTGCAGTGCTATGCTGCACTAATGCTAAACACCGACGGTAACGATACAGAGTGGGAGGAAACGTTTGCTGTTTCCTTTGCCGAACTAGGCTGTGTACAGTTTGACCTCCAGGAAAGTCACTTTGTTTGTGGGTGTGTGAGCAAGTGAGCAAGACATTTGAACTATCAGAGAATATAGATTTAATCATTTTCAGGTTGCATTTTAACTTTTACATCAACAACTTTAAGAGTTTTTAGATATCAAGTCAGTAACATTTACATTTGTCAAATGAAGGCATTTTTGTGCACCAACTTTAAAATTTAAGAAAGGAATTTCTTTTTTTTTGTTTGTTTTTTTGTTTTTTTGTTTTTTGCGTTACGCGGGCCTCTCACTGTTGTGGCCTCTCCCGTTGTAGAGCACAGGCTCCGGACGCGCAGGCTCAGCAGCCATGGCTCACGGGCCCAGCCGCTCCACCGGGATGTGGGATCTTCCCGGACTGGGGCACGAACCCGTGTCCCCTGCCTCAGCAGGCGGACTCTCAACCACTGCGCCACCAGGGAAGCCCAAGAAAGGAATTTCTTTATCGGCTCCTTCAGGTCTTAGTTGCGGCACACGGGATCTTTGTTGAGGCATGAGGGATCTTTTCGTTTCGGCCGTGGTCTACATAGGTTTCTCTCTAATTGTGGCACATGGAGTTTTCTCCCTCTAGTTGTGGTGCCTGGGGCTCCAGGGCGCCTGGGCTCTCTTGTTGAGGGGCACGGGCTCAATAGTTGTGGTGTGTGGGCTTAGTTGCCCCGTGGCATGTAGGATCTTAGTTCCCTGACCAGGGATCAAACCCACGTCCCCTGCATTGGAAGGCGGCTTCTTTACCACTGGACCACCAGAGAAGTCCCTCTGCACCAGCTTTTTTCTCCTTTATCTGAGCTTGGATATATACATAGATGGGAGCACAGAGTTTTTCTTGTTGTTAACAAACTTTAAAGGCAACTTCAGTTAAATAGGCTGTAGCTGAGCACTCCCAGCCCCGTCAGCCTCTCTCTGCTTGAGCGCAGGCAAGAGTAGTTCACTCTCAGTGGGAAACAGAAAGGACATGTACTATTTTCCTAAGAAACATAAGTAAAAGCTGTGTGTCTGACAGGCAGTGACATCCTCCACCCCACTCCCAGTGGCTGCTCTGTAGCAAGTCTGTTGAGAGCATTTCCCATAGTTGTCACTGAAGTGTGGGGATTTATTTCCCAGAAGGACTACTCCCTGGAACAGTCTTCCTGTTGAGACTGCCCTCCCAGTAAGACCTCATCCTGATTTTGCATTTAGCTGTTACTTCCTGGAAGAGGGTCAGAGACCATAAGGAAGAGAAGTCTACTTGTAGCCATACCCCACATATTGTAGGAAATGTGGATCCAGTTTCCTCTTGAAAAGACCTCATTTGAGAGAACTCAGTTCTCACTTGAAAACTTAATTGGACTGGATGATTTTTGTTCCCTTCAAATTCTGCAACATTTGGTTTTCTTCTATGAAAACTACAGGAAGCTATACTGTAGAGAAGCATCCCATTTCTCAAATGCTTTTAAAGTTAAGACAAGATTTGTCTGGCAAAGACATCACAGTGTTTGGCAATGTCCAAAACTGACTCCTATTTTTCTGTCCTTATTGGAAGATACATCTGGGCTCATAACCTTTAATCCATAACCTTGAATCATCAACTATTGTCTCACCAAGATCTTTTAGGGAGAAACATTTCATCCATTGTTGTTTTTCACGTGGTCTTGGGCTTAGAGATCATGTGGAGAAAGTCATGAACTTTAATTGCAGTATCGAGTCTATTATGAATCTGTACCCAACCCAATACTTCATAGCATGCATTCTGCTTCTCAAGAAAATGTGGTGGGGGGAATCCCCTGGTGGTCCAGCTGTTAAGACTCCACCCTCCCAATGCAGGGGGCCCGGGTTCGATCCCTAGTCAGGGAACTAGATCCCGCATGCTGCAACTAAAAGCCTGCATGCCGCGACTAAAAGATCCCGCATGCGGCAATGAAGATCCCACGTGCCGCAACTAAGACCCGGCACAGCTGAATAAAAAAATAAAAAAATATTAAAAAAAAGAAAAGAAAATGTGGTGGGAAGTTTGTCTGCCAGTCATGGCTTTGTCCTTCATCACAGATAGATGTAGCCTCTGGCATTTCCTTTCTGCCTATCTGTCTACCATCTGTGACCATGGCAAACCCCCTCAGTTTTCATCTAGCATTCAAAAGTAGCTAAAACAAAGTGCAACTTCTCTTCTTCCAATTCTTGGAGTACCTTCTAGAGGCAAGGGGCTGTTTTGGATGCAGAGCTCACCACTCTCCTGCAGCTTGGTGGAGAAAGCAAGAGAACATGTGTAAATACTACGCACGTACTTGCTCCTGAGGGCCTTTGTTTCCTTTCTCTCATTTATATCTCAGTGGGAATGTGAGCCCACAGGACAGAGATCGGATCTAACTGTACACTGTGTGATATCACTGCTGGCATTCAGTGTGTTACCTTTTACAAATAGTAAGAGCTATAAACCTATTTTTGGTGCTAGCGAGAGCCTTCCCAGGAAAGGCAAGAAGGAGGTAGAGATTTTCTTAAGAATTTCAAAAGGCCATAAAGCTCTCAGAGACCTTGACTTTCCTGGTATTTATCTTTTTCTCCCCTCCGCATTTTGAGTATCATTGATTTACACCAATAAGCAGGAGTGAAGACTGTCTCCGCCTGTGCAGATTCTCCTGGGTCTGGAGAGAGGACATGGTTTCTAATACAGACTGCATGGAATTCCAGCTTTGATGAATAGTTCTTTGATGAGTCCTTTGATGTTGCTCAATTTTTAGGGATCTGTTTCCAGACACCTGACAATAAGCACACTCAGCAGAAACAGCCTTCAGACTTCATTTCCCTCCCACCCAGGGAAGCCATCCACCATGCCCTTTCATCTCCTCCACGAAAGCCAAATTGTGTCTCTGACTTGAACTTGCTGAATTCATATTAGAGCTCTCAACTTCCTCACTCGTTGCCTTTTTTCTCAAATGCAGCAGCTGTTGCTGGACTTTTGATGAAATTGATGAAAGGAGACTCAAATTCAATAACTCCTTAGAGGGCTGTGGTGCCTGGGGAGGTGTAGCAGGGGAGGACTACAGGCAAGGTTTCCAACAAAGCCTGGCTCTTATTTCCACCCACTTCTGCATTTTTCCTAGGTTAACAAATCCCAATGCTGAGCACAACTGAAACACAGAGGGTGATGTGCACAACTAGGACACAGGACTGCCAGGCTGTGGATGGTGTGACTAGGATTAATAGCAGGAAAAGAGAAGCAACTAACTCCGGGTAGTCAGGAAATATATGCTTATCCCAAGGTTCAGAAATTGAGTATATGTACGTGAAGAGCCTTTCTGGGTTAAATTAAAAAGGAAAAGGAGCAGACTTAGGTATTTTAGCATATAGTTATAAACCTCTTACTCAAAATGGTCTTTTTTAAATATCTTACTCATGCTGCTAAGTCATAGGACTTCATGCTGATGGGAGAGTTTAATTAAAAGGATATTTCCTGGAAAAAGAACATACCAGATCATTGTCAAATAGGTTTTTAAAACAATACATTGGGGACATTTTTGATGTTGGTGTTAGAAGAAAGGTAATATTTTAGCAGCCCAGAGCATTGGATGACTATCTAAATGATACAGAGAATTCATCCAAAGGTATGATGAGAAAGGAGAGATCAGTGGAAAGGGTTGGTCAGGGAAGGCTTTGCGTGAGAGGTAATGATAATAGCCATCAGGTGCTACGGTGGGCATTTCTTTCTTTATAAACTATTTCACGGACTTCTGGAAAGAGAGGATTTTACAGATTGTGAAACAGAGCCTTAGTGAGGTAATTTGTCTAAAGCTTTCCAGTTCATCAGTGGTAGAGCTAGGGCTTGAACTGGGGCAATTGGATCCTTTCCTCTATGCCACACTGTCTTCACGTGGGCTGGACATGATTTAGTTACAAGGTAGAGCAGCTTAGAATGAAGGTTAGACCTTGAGGATCGGAGTGGCCAAGGAGAGAGAAAGATGAGTGAACACAGTTCATTGTCTTGCCCTTCACCCTGCAGTGATGGAGAACCAAGGGGAGAACAGCCTGACGATGAGTGTCCAGCCTAGATTCATCAACCTAAGTCCTCTGACACCAAATAAAATGCTCTTTCCACTACGTTTTAGCAATAAAATATTTTATTCCAGAGTTGGAATAAAAGATAATGTCTTAAAGTGCAAAAGCGTAACATGTTCTAAATGAGTTTGCAAATATAAAAAAACATGGGGGACAAGAGTTTGAAAGTCAAGGACACTAATCTAAGTTCTTGAAGAATGATAGGGAGAAACTGAAGACAATAGCATCTATTCCCTGGTTTTACCCCAGGGTGGTGGTGGTGGTGGTGTGTGTGTCTGTGTCTGTTAGTGTGTATTGGGGCACAACTGGGGGCTCCCAGAGATAATTCCTGCCCTGTTTGACTCGAGTCTACCTGCTCTCCAGGGGCAGAACTAATTGTTTCAGCTTTCTCTATCTTGTCATTGGCAAGACTTAGTATTATTTTCCATTACCCAACTCCTAAACACCTCACATCTCTCTCTCTCTCTCTCTGTCTCTCTCTCTCCGTCTCTCTCTGTCTCTGTCTCTCTCTGTCTCTCTGTCTCTGTCTCTCTGTCTCTCTGTCTCTCTCTCTCTCTCTCTCTCTCTCTCTCTCTCTCGGCTAACCCAGGTTCTATATGAATGCAACTGTAGCAAGACATATTTAAGATGATTCTGGCTGGGGTGAAATTTGGTCACACTGTCCAGGCTTTCTGTCCACCAGTTCTGCTCTGAATATCTGATTCCTGAGTTCCTCCTATTCCCCAGCACTTACTTGCATGCGTGGATTTTCTTTCAGCTTGGCATAGCCTCTGGTTCCCAGGAACTTTCCAGGTATAGTTCCTGGAAGGGCACACAATCTGCCCTCTTTGTTCTGTTGTAGAACTGCTGGTCTGGGACCCTGCAGTGGATGTCCACTGTTTCTGCCTGCCCTTCCTTCCCTCCTGGTGGTAAAACTACCCTTCCCACACTGCAAGCAGCTCTTGGTGAGACTTTCGCCTGGAGCATGTCCTTTCTTAGTGTGTGCACGTGTGCTTGTCAGAATCTAATGATTCTGCAGATGTTTGGATGAAAATAATTATGACAGGGAAAGGTGTTTCACTTTCCCAAGTACAAGAAATGTGAGAAATTCTGGAATTCTGTCATGGTCCAGAGAAGACAGAATGGAGTGAAGCCATCTATGCCTATAGCAACAGAAAGAGATGATATCTTGGGAGCAATGGGAAAGATGCCCTAAGGAATGTTTACGTTAAAATTGTTTATATAACCTAGAAGCTGATGAATACTTTAAATACATTATTACTGTAATCTTTTAAGACCTAACACACACACACACACACACACACACACACACACACACACACACACACACACACACACACACACACACCACATGAAAAGCCAGCCCAATCAGATATTTTCTTCAGGAATTTAAATCTTAAACAGATTGACCCAAGGATGGATTGTTTTTGGAAGAGTGACCTGAAGTGACTGTCCAATGGTCCTACTATTGAGATTGTCTAAGCTGCACTTATTTTGGACTGCTCTAAAATCTAAGGTTTAGCTTTCCTTTAATTTTTGTGAACTGCCCCATGTACTTCCTAAGGTTTCTTTTTAATTTGTTGTTCAAATTAGCTAGAGTCAGTTCCTGTTGTTTGCACCCAAAAAACCTTACTCAATACAGATCCTTACTTATTTGAAATCACAACTGCCAAGGGCAGGCTGGCAGTCAGTAAGATGATAAAGCCCTTTCTGCTTGGATCCTAAGATTGCTCACAGAGTGTAGGGATGAAACTGTTCTCTCTGTGCTCACTTGAACCTGATCTGGCAGCATTTCCTATGCTCTGCCATGCTGGTTACTTTGACCCGGCTTGGTCTTCTTTGGACATTTCCATTCCCAGGAAGCTGCTTCTGTTCTACCACCTGTTTTAGTACTAAAAAGTTTATGCTTTTTGTCTCTGGTAGTTTCTCTAAAAGTCTTCTAGTTTCTCTATAAACTCCATGGCAGGGCTTCCCTGGAGGTGCAGTGGTTAAGAATCCACCTGCCAATGCAGGGAACGCAGGTTCAAGCCCTGGTCCGGGAAGATCCCACATGCCGTGGAGCAACTAAGCCCATGTGCCACAACTACTGAGCCTGCGTGCCACAACTTCTGAAGCCTGTGCACCTAGAGCCCATGCTCTGCAACAAAGAGAAGCCACCGCAATGAGATGCCTGTGCACTGCAATGAAGGGTAGCCCCTGCTCGCCGCAGCTAGAGAAAGCCCGCACGCAGCAACAAAGACCCAAAGCAGCCAAAAATAAGTAAATTAAAATAAATAAATTTAAAAAACCAAAAAAACTCCGTGGCATGCCCAAGTGGGATTTCTATTCTTCCTTCCTGGAGATTCACTGTTCAGGAACTCCTTTCTCCTGGGTCCATAGCCTATTGGCAGTAGAGTAGTAACAAAGGAGTGACTCTGGGATTGAGACAGACATGGGTTAGCATCTCACTCTTACTACTTATGGGTGACTTTACCTAATCTCTCTGAGCCCATTTTTACAGAAATAAATGCTGTTCATGGTTGCAGAACTTCAGACTGCTCTTAGTGACTCAGTACTGGTGTGTATTGAAGACAACAGTTTCTGGGCAAAAGAGTGTGGATAACTCAGTGCAAAACCACTAGTCTCTTGGGAGAAATAACTCTGCATGGACTCTAGAGATGATAAATTTACTAGTGTCATCTTTAATATGGAATGTTACAAATAAAAGACACCCAGAGAAGTTCAGTCAATTGATCAAGGACATTCAGCTAATTAGTTACAAAACCATATCTGAGATCCACCCCTCCTAATTCTCTTTGAAAAACACTATTGATGCCAGAAGTTGCCCTGAATGCTTTGTCTGCATACTTTTGGGGTGTTTTTTTTTGTTTGTTTTGCGGTACACAGGCCTCTCATCGCTGTGGCCTCTCCCGCCGCAGAGCACAGGCTCCGGACGCGCAGGCTCAGCGGCCATGGCTCACGGGCCCAGCCACTCCGCGGCATGTGGGATCCTCCCGGACCAGGGCACGAACCCGTGTCCCCTGCATCGGCAGGCGGACTCCCAACCACTGCGCCACCAGGGAAGCCCATGCATAGTTTTTTGATATATTAACTCTAGTGCTGAGTTCTGTCACTGGAGAGATTCTTCTACCTGTGATGGGCGTGACGGTAGCGGCCTGCATCTAGATAGGGAGTGAGCTTTTCCTAACATAAGATATAGGATGGGTCCCTTTTGGTTTAGTTTATTGAATCAGGAAAGCACAAACTCTCTGCAGCTCAGAATCTGAGCATTCTCCAGTGACTTTTCAAGGTAGCCCTGGTATTAGGCCTTCCATATCCAGCCAGCAGGGATAGCTCATAGGACTGGCCTGTGTCTAAGCAGGGAATGGACACCAGTAAGGGTGATCTGGTCACCATGGCCCTGAAAACTGGATTTAGCAGTGAGGTAGACATAGCCCCAGTGAGCCAGTCTTCTTATCACTTACCAGTCCAGGCAGGCTTCCCTGGGCAGAGGGAGGACTGCTGAGTTACATCAGACGTAAATGAATCAATACAAACCAATTCCTTCACAAAAAAAAACCTAATTAGTCACACTGCTCCCCATATCAACTGTGTGTCTCTCTCTGAGCAGCTGACACATTCCAATTCCTGCAGACAACTGCATTCTAACGCTCCTTAATGAAAAATACATATCTATTTTGTTATTGCCAAGTTTAAGTCTTGCCAAGTTTGTTTTCTAAAACATAACCAATAATGGAAACTTAACTGTGGTCTTAGAAGGCTTTTCACAGTTTAGAGAAGATTCAGGCTTTATGTTAGGAAGTAGAATGTGTTCATAGACGATGATGATCTAATCAGAGCTTGGTCCATACTTGGCTGCCTTTGCAAGAGGGAGATGCAGAGCTGGGGGATGAAAGCGAGAGGTGTGACCCCATGGCACCTGCTGGAAGGTGTTGCAACCCAACTGTAGCCTCTGGGAAGAACATGCACTTCCCACAGGCCTTTCCTACTAATAGATGCTTTGTATCACTGCAGGAACCCCCAAGAAGTCAAAGGCCACCTGCTAAGGGAAACTCAATTTTTCATTCATTCATCAGTCATCACTCTTCTCAATGACCCTGGCAACCAGAGACAACTGTCTTCTAGAGCCAATGGAGAACATTCTTTACTACACCAGCAACTTCAGATGCCGTGAGTGTGAATTAACTATCGAAGGTGGTACCATAGATGGTTGAGCATGTGGGCTTCCAGTCAAATTCCTGGGTTCAAATCCTGACTCTGCCACCTACTGGCTGTTTGACTTTGGACAAGCTGACTTTATTTCTCCAAGGTCACATTTCTTCACCTGCAAAAATTGGGCTGATACTGTATTTTCTTAGATCTAGGATGTTAACATTACTTTTTATACAACCAATGAAGAAAAATGCCTGCCAATCAAACTATGACACAACATTGATTGTAAAATTCACCTATTTTAGAGATGTGAAAATGTTTTTTAATAAAAGGATATTACAGTTGAGGAAGTAGGCTAGCACCTACCTCATGGTATTCATGTGAGGAATAAGATAATTCATAGAAATTCTTAGCACTCTGTCAGTCACAGAATAAGCCCCAATAAGTGATTACTACTAGTTTACTACCAGAAGGTGGTAGTTTGGGTAATTTCAGCAAATCATTTAACTCTCTGTGCTTTATTCTCTTCATCTTTAAAATGAATGGGTAGCCATATGGTCCTGCCACCCAGAATTGGGAAGAAAAACTAATTAAAAAATCATTTTTAGGTCCTTAGCAGTTCTAACTGTGAAACACTATCAACTCCTTCTGCTGCTCATCTTCTGTGCTTAAAAACTAATAAGGAAATATACTCTGTATATTTTTATGTATGTATTAATTTAGCTGGAATTCCAAGGCCAATTTAAACTTTCAACTTGGAGTATTTATATTTCTATTGTAATTGTTGAAAGAGAACTTTTAAGTTTTTATTTATCTTCCTCAATATAACTCTGATTTTTCATGAGTGGTTTTGTTTTTAACTGAGAAGGGAAAGTTACCCTAATATAGTATCTCAATTGTTGGCCATCCTAAAGAAATAATATCTGATTGCAAAGTTTTGCATATCTGTGAACTCCCACAAATTTTAGAAGACTGGTATTAATAAAAATTAATCTCAGTTATACTAGTTGGGTAAGAAAGGAAAATACATTCCTGAGTATTTCAAGTTATAACTAAGTACAAGGGAGATTCAAATACTAGTCCCATAGGGCCTTACTCTTAGATCCCACTTTGAGTAGCAAGGAGCTAGACCAATAAAGGCAGCTGTTGTGTAAGAGAAGTTCAATTTAACTGAACTCTCGGTTATTAAACCTTTAGTATGATGCAGGCATGGTGTTAGGTGATAGAGATGCAGAGGAATTTAAAACAAAGTTCTTGCCCTCCTAGAATTTACAGTCTGATAAGAAATGCTAACACAGTGTGATAAATACTACAAAAGTGACATGGGAATATCAAGGAAGCAGAGACTGGATCTGCCTGGGTAAGCAAAAGAAGGCTTTAAGGATTGTATAGGAGTTTACAAAATGGAGAGTTTGGGAAAGAATATTGCCTACAAAGAGAATAGTGTTTGCAAAAGCATGGGTATAAAGAAACATGGGTTTCATGTAGCTTAGCATGACTACTGTGCAATGTACTCTGTGTGTGTGTGTGTGTGTGTGTGTGTGTGTGTGTGTGTTTATGTGTATGGGGTGGGGTCCCTTGTGGTAATGAGAGACTTGCAAACAAAGTTGAGATAAGATTGTGAAGGACCTTAAGTTGCTACATTAAGGAGTTTGGACATTATCCCAAAGGCAAAAGATTTAGATTCGAGAAGTGTTTGGTGGTAGATTCAATGGAACATAATGACAAATTGGCTATAGGCTGCTGAGCATTACAGAGGAACTAGGAATGATTTCAGGTGTCTAACATGGGCTCCTACGTGACTGGAGCGGGCAGCATTCACTGATAAGGAACATAGGAAGGGCAGCTACAATGAGAAAAGCACATAATTGAGACTCAGAAGACCTGGAATTTGGTCTGAGTTTTTGAAAAACTACCTTGAAAATAATTAGATCAGGTTATTGTTATATAAATACTAAACCCCTTTGGGCCTCATTTTCCTCATGTTTACGGAAGTAAGATGGAGAAGAAACATACCAAGATGACTTAGGAGTCAGGGTGCATGAATTCACTTCCTAATTCTGACAATTACTAGCTGCGCAATTTTTGGCCAGCTACTTAACCTAAGTCTCTTCATTTGGAAAATGAGGATAATAAACACCAGAAGGTTGTTATAAGTTACGTATCTGGCACATAGTAAGCCCTCGATAAATGTTTGTTCTTACTATTTTTATTATTATCTCTATTATAAAAGGATATATTTGTCCTTTAATTTGAGACAGCACAGCATAGGGGTGGAGAGAATGAACTTGGCACCAGAGTGTTTGAAATTTAGGCTGCATTTGCCATTCGCTGCTGTGTGAACTTGGGCAAGTTAGTAAACTTTCTGAGCCTCACTTCACTTATCTATAAAATAAGGATAATGAGGGGATCTACCTCATAGGATTGTTGTGAGGATTAGATGAAATGATATATGTGAAGTGCTCTGATGAGTGCCTGGCACAAAGTGCTTATGTGTTTGTTGTTACTATTGTTGTAATTATTATTGTACTAATTTTAATTTTGAGATTGTAAATTGTTTGGGAGTAAGTGTATTCCGTAGAAAATTAGTTACTTTTCCATGTCAGTGATTTTGTTCAGCCAACAGAGCAGGCTCTGAAGAGATAGTCCCGTATTTAGTCAGGTGACACGTGGCGTGGCCTGCAGGCCGCTGAAGCTGAGGATGGTGGAGGGCCTCTGAAACAGCTCCTCTGAATTAAATGTGATGACTTTCTCCTCCAGATTCTGTGTGGGAGGCTTATATATTTGGTTTGGTAATGAGTTTGCTTTCTGAGCCAAAGAAGAAGAGAGAATAAAAGGAGAAAGAAGGCGTGAGAGGCAATCATAGAAACCTGGAGGCTCATACCCTCCAAAATGGAAAAGGAGCCTGCATTTCTGCAGAAACAAGAGAGAAACAAGCAACAATCTCGAAGCTCATTATGATTTAACTTTGAGATAGCACCAAATGACAGCGATGTGACTACTGAAGCCTGTTTGAACTATAAGCAGGACAAAGGGGGAAATGGAGTGTATTAGCAGGAGCGTAAAAGATAACCTCCTCGCTTACAGGCTGGGCACACATTCGTGCGCGGATGTGATGTTAAGGGCTATTAAATCTCTCTAAAGTGGCCATTTCCCTTTCTGTGGAAAATGACTGAAAGATCTTTTTGTGTATTTACTTGAACAAAATTCTTAGAATCTTTTAAGACACTTGCCCTCTGTTGTGAGAAGAATGCAAACTCGTGACTGACAGGGTCAACAAGCAGAAAGCAGTGATGAATCCTGAGGGCACGTTGCCTTGCATCGCTCAAAAGAGTAAAGTATGAATTCATTTAATTTTTTTTCCTGTAAAGAAGCATTTCTCTTTGTGTTCGAGTTTTGTAGAAGACTGAAAAATAGAAGAATCTGAGTGCCCTATTTTCCCACTGATTGACAGTGTCAGTTACTCTGCTTCTCCACTTGTCTGTTATTACCATGATTATCACTAAGATCATCTTTCTTTGACTTTTCCCATCTGAGAAGAGCAAATTATCCTCAGCATCATACTGTGAGACAGAAGTCTGAATGGAGGTGTAGTGGTTGGGAGTCTACCTGCCAATGCAGGGGACACGGGATTGAGCCCTGGTCTGGGAAGTTCCATATGCCGCGGAGTGGCTAAGCCCATGCGCCACAACTACTGAGCCTGCACTCTAGAGCCCGTGAGCCATATCTACTGAGCCCACGTGCCGCAACTACTGAAGCCCATGTGCCTAGAGCCCGTGCTCCGCAACGAGAGAAGCCACCGTAATGAGAAGCCTGCGCACTGCAACAAGGAGTAGCCCCTGCTTGCCGCAGTTAGAGAAAGCCCACACGCAGCAAAGAAGACCCAATACAGCCAAAAAATAAGTAAAATAAAATAAATAAGTTAAAAAAAAAAAGAAGTCTGAATGGAATAGCTAGACATTAGTGTTTGTCTACATTAATGGCATAAATTGGGAACTTTGTAATTTGATCTTGGGTATTAGAAGAAGTCAATGTCCATAACTGTCTAAGGTAAACTTTTATTTTTTGCCAGTGTTTTGGCCATTTAATTTCTATTTCATTTTACATAAAACAAGGACTTAAAAATAAGTATCACATCTAAGCAATATGGAATCAAAATTAAGCTCGACTTCTGTATTGTAGAGGTGCAGTTTATGTAGAAAGCAAACACCTTTCAAGCATTAACAGGACATTTGAAGGAATTATCTGTAAATACATAGTTTTTCGGCTGTAAACAGTAAAGTATAGAGGAGGGCCAAAGGAAATTTATGGGAAAATTCAGGTTCAGATATTGCTTGCTTTACCATTCTTCTTTTTTAAAAAAATTAGATACAATTGACATATAACATTACATTAGTTTCAGCTGTACAACCTAATGATTCGATTATTTGTATATACTGTGAAAGGATCACTACAGTGAGTCTAGTTAACATCCATCACCACACATAGTTACAGCACTTTTTTTCTTGTGATGAAAACTTTTAAGATTTACTCGCTTAGCAATTTCAAATATATAATACAGTATTATTTACTATAACCCCCATGCTGTACATTACATCCCCATGACATTGATTTTATAGCTGGAAGTTTGTACTTTTTAACCCCCTTCACTCATTTTGCATCCCCAAGCCCCCACCTCTGGTAACCACCAATCTCTTCTCTGTATCCATGTGCTTGATTTCTTGTTTGCTTGTTTTGTTTTTAGATTCCACTTATAAGTGAGATCATGTGGTGTCTTTCTCTGTCTGACTTTTTTCACTGAGCATAAGGCTCTCAAGGTCCATTCATGTTGTTGCAAATGGCAAGCTTTCCTTCTATTTATGGCTGAGTAATATTCCATTGTATATATATACTACATCTTCTTTATCTGATCATCTATTGATGAACACTTAGGTTGTTTCCATAACTTGGCTGTTTTAAATAATGTTGTAATGAACATGAGGGTGCATATATATTTTCCAGTTAGTGTTTTCATTTTTTTTTCAGATAAATACCCAGAAATGGAATTGCTGAATCATATGGTAGTTATATTTTTAATTTTTTGAGTAACCTCTGTATGTTTTCCACAGTAGCTGTACCAATTTACATTCCCAGCAACGGTGTACAAGTGTTCCCTCTTCTCCACATCCTCGCCAACACTTTAACTTAAATACTTTAATATACATCATCCAAAGAGGAGTTTTGCAGAATTTCAATACATCTGAAGAATTTTTAAAAAATGTAAGTCAACTGAATTGACTCATTAAAATGCACTTCAAAATGATATCAAGGGGCAACTGCACAACTGCAAAGCAGAGATGCAGGTCTGTAGATGTCATTAATTCAGTCACATTTGTTGAATTCAAATGAGGATATATAGTCCCCTGTACAGAAAAATGCAAAAGAAAGAAGATACTCATTTTTTTTTTTTGCTTGAGGTGCTTACTCTGGCTTTTGGCATCACAACTTTATATGTACAATAAAATAGAAGGTGTTATGAGTCAGGTGACCAGGGTCAGTGCCCCTTGCTGCCTCTTTATGACCTTGGGCAAGTCTCTTAAAGCCCTGCAGGCTGAAGTTTCCTCATGTGAAAAATGAACAGTTTAGAAAATATATTTTCTAATATCTTTTTCAGCTTTAAAAGTGTATGGTTTCAAGTGAATGAAAATTAACATGGTGTGAACAAACTGCTTCGTTCACTTATTCACTGAGAGCATCCTAGGAGCTAAGTACTCTAATGGGGCTGTGGATATAAAAGACAGGAACATTTGGTCCTGCTTTCAAGAGGCTCACAAAGCAAGAGCAAGACTGACCAGCTAGCAATTAAAATGAACTGTACTCAGTGTGCCCCAAATCACTGGGAGTTCAGAGGAGGGCAGGTTTATCTCTAGGGTTAGGTGGGGCAGCCATCCAGGCTGTGGCGGTAAGATGTGTGATAGACCCCAAAACATAAGTGGAAGTTTGGCAGGTAGAAAAGAAGGGAGGATGCCTCTGGCAAACAGAATAGCATTGACAAGACATACACCCTGGAACTTCCCTGGTGGCACAGTGGTTAAGAACCCACCTGCCAATGCAGGGGACACGGGTTCGAGACCTGGTCCGGGAAGATCCCACATGCTGCAGAGCAACTAAGCCCGCTAGCCACGACTACTGAGCTGATGCGCCACAACTACTGAAGTCCACGTGCCTAAAGTCCGTGCTCTCAACAAGAGAAGCCACCGCGATGAGAAGCCCATGCACCACAACGACGCTCCCTGCAACTAGAGAAAAGCCTGCGCATAGCAACAAAGACCCAACGCAGCCAAAAAAAAAAAAACAAACCAAAAAAACATACACTCTGTGCTTGAAGGGTTAGCGAAAAGTAATAGAGACAGAAGAATTGTTTGAGACTTGATTGTGAAGAGCTTTAAAAGTCATGCTAAGAACTTTTGACTTTATCCCAAAGGCATTGGGGAACCATGAAATTAGGAGACATGATCAAATTTCTTTCAGAAAGTTCACTCAGGTGGCACTTGTGGAGTCTGGATAGAGGGAAGATGGAAGGGAAGCTCTTTGGAGACTATTTGGATGGTCCATGGGAACAATGATGAGAGGCTTACCTGGGGCTATGACAGTGGGAACAGGGAGGAAGGGACACATTTGAGAGATGGCTCAGAAATAGAATCAACAGCATCTATTTATTCATTCACTCTACAGATTTATTCAGTCTGTGCTATGTGTCAGCCAGTATGAACCGTGAAGAGAATAGAAGTACTTGATGCTGACAGGGGAGTGGTCAGATTAGAGCAGAGGGAGGTGGTACTAGTTTGGATGGGCTTCCTGGAGGAATGCAGTCTGACCTAACTTTCCAAAAAAGGAAAAGACACATGAATTCATAGAAAGAGGCAGGGGAACATTTTATTGCCCGATTAAGGGCTTGTAAGAATGAAGAGATGACCAGCAGGTATGCTTGACTAGCAAAGAGAGTCTTTTTTAACCTGGAAAAAATGGAGAGATGGGGGGCATTTGGGAGAGAAGACTGAGAGCAGAAACATCGAAATTTGATGTAGTGACCACGGGGTACCCCTGTAGGTTTTTTAGAACCCATAGGGAACTACTGTGGGTTTTTAGGAGGAGAGGAGCTGTGTGGTAGAGTAGAAAAAATGATGGAATTAATGCTTGTAGATCTGGATTATGCTACTAACTAGCTGGGTCATCATTCAAATCATTTAATGTCTCCAAAGCTCATGTTTGTATAGTTAGGATGGGAGCAAAAAGGCATTTAGATGGAAATCCAGCTAAGAGGCAACTACAGTAGTCAATTCAAAAATGCATGTGAAGTACAGACCATGGACCAGACACTATATAGACACTGGGGAACAGGAAGAATAAGAAATGGCAGGGAAATGGACTTTCCAGCCTGCTGGGCACCTGGAAGTAAGAATATTGTCCAAGAAAAGCTTGGATACTTGCCTTTATTTTCTTCCCTCCCATCTCACCCCATTTCTACCTCTGGATATGGCCTTGCTGATGCTGGGTTTGACTCAAGAAACAAAGGGATGATGGTATCTGGAAATATTTCCTATCAAAGGTATGAATTATTTGCATACATTCGTGAATAGTGATGCAAGTCCCAGGTATAAAAGGATTAGACTTGGGCTGCATCATGACCCCCAGCCCCTCAGGTGCTTTGGGCACCAAGGGAAGCTGCTATAAACAGCTTCATCTGCTTCTGCTCTGGGTGGCTGCCCGACTGCTTCTGGCGTTCTTGGCCAAAGAAATCAGGCACGTAACCTTACAGATTAAGCAAAAGTGGTTTCTCCCTGCCAGTTTAAACCTACCTGTATGCTTCATCAGTCTTTGGCTTTCAATGGGATTACAGTCTAATAGGAAGATAGACATATAAACAAATACATTACAGTGCGACAAGTGGTTCTTTTTTCTATAGACTGGCAGTGTGGTGCTGGGGAACTGAAATGGAACAACTTTCTCTGCTGAATTTGGCTTTGCCAACAGACGAACTTCTTTCTGTTTCCTCGTAAAACATCGTGCTGAGTCCTGACAAGTGGAGGTGCCCTGGTTGCCTAGGAGGGAATATTCTCCCAGGGGCTGGGCAGGGACTTGAGACAAGGGAAATGTGGTTCTTCTTGTCCCCTGAAAAAGTAACGCTGGATTTTCCGGCCTAGAGGTACATTGCCTAATCTGCCTCGGTGCTTCTCATCTTTCTGTGTCCTGGCCCTTCTTGGGCTGCTTGTCTGAGGGAAGATGATTGATGAAAATAACCTTTCTTTGTCTTCTGTAGACGCTCACCCAAAAATCAGGCACCAAACTGGAGAGTCTCTGCCATTATTTAGAAATGAAAATTAAGGCAAGTCATTTATCCTTTTGGGTGTAATTTGTTCATCAGTTACAAAGAGACTGTCCTTCCTCCTCAAAAGGCTAATATAAGGATGAATACAATTTGGGAAGATATCTTTGCAACATAGAGGATCACTAAATACAATGCACCATTTAATTATCGATCCTCTCCATGGCTTTTTCTAGCCTCCAGCATCTACTAGCCATTTTTAGTTTCATCCGCTGCCTTAAAGCATTCTCCTTAAATTCTTTCAATTTCAGTCAAGCTCCTGATGGGCAAGCATAGTTCACATTCTTGCTGAGGGACACCTGAAGTCAGCTTTCACCCCCTAACCAGGTATCCAAAGCCAGATTTATATTTCTTTTAAAACAAGGGGAATGAAATCCTCAATAGAAAGGTTGTCTGGCAACCGGATAAAAGAAGAAATTTCTTTCAGGCTTTCCAAGAAGACAGAATGGGAGTCTTGAAATATAAATTACTTTTTATTGGTGTCTTGAAAAGGTATTATTCTCAACCATCTGCCTCTTTTACCCCCGTGACTGAATATGGCCTATGCAAGCAATTAAACTATTCTGTGTCTTTAAATTGAATGAAAGTAGAGATATTTTAGGAGATGGAAGAAACCGTAGAGATTTCCTGGTTTATCCACTTATTTCTTGAAGTAGGGAAGTGGAATTTAGAACAGGTCAAAGATTTCCCCTTGATCTCTAGCTTTTCAGTGCTGAGCCAAGATCAAACCCAGGGTTTCTAACTCCCAGTTCAGGGTCCTCACCCCTGGGCTAAAGATAAGATACGAGCATGAATAACTACAATGGAGGCAGAGAATGGTATTCTAAGTCTCACACTAGGCCTCAATGTCCAGCCTGATGGTAAGTGTGGTAGAAGCAGTCAAAGGTCCTAAGGCCAAGGGGACATCATTTCTGCCCACACAGTCAAAGGGCATTTGGGTTGGAGAGCATAAATGACCCTTCAGATGTTTACCTTGGAGGTATTAAATTCCAACTGTGCCTATTTCACAGAGGAAGGACAACTGGTTGGTGTCCTTTCTCCTAGCTCAGAATTGCTCCGGTTATTCTGATCTTTCTGCTCCGGTTTAGGCCCTCCCTCATGGTCTGCCCCAGTGGAAAGCTTGGTGGCTTTCCTGTGATGTCAGGTTATAGAGAATAAGAGTACCTAGGAGTGGGGAGAACATACTTCTGGTCAAATTCCATGACAGTGAACTCCCCATGCCTGGGCCAACGCCCTTGGTGTTAATACAAGTCAACCCCACTTGAGTTACATAGGCCAATACCTGGGGCTTAGAAATATTTGTTTCACATGATCTCACTGTGATGGAACATTCCTCCCTCCCTGTATCTTTCTCATAGCAATGAATTTCTGATAGTCCAGAGGGAGTAGAGTCTACCTGGGGTCATGGCCTGCCCCTGCCTCTACCACTGTCTCTCTGTTCCAGGCCTGGGTGACACAGCACAGGGCTCTCGGTCCTTTGCAGTACACGATGCACCATGTAGTAACTTATCTTGCTGCTTCCTAGGGCCTCTCTGGTGAACTTGGTGGCCAGTGGGGACTTCCCTGGAGCCCTGAGGGTTGTGTCTCTGCAGTGGATTTTCAGGGAGTTATTTATAGTTATACAACTGCCAGGTGGAGGATGGGCAGTGACTCCCCGGCTGGGGGAATTGAAGTGTTAAGAAGTTCTATGTATGAGGGATTCTGGGCACACAGAACCATAGAGTCCTAAAGCTGGAAGGGGGTTAGGATTACCTGTGTCACAGGAGATGGCTTTGCTGTGAGACACTTCAGGGTCTGGCTGCAGCACAGGGTCAATGGGGAAGTTCGCAGAGGAAAACACATTTGTTCATGGAGACCTAGCAATTACGAACTGGGCAAGAAGGCAGGGGAAGAGAAGGAGTTCCCTGCAGCCCTGAGATGAAGTGGCTTGGCTAAGGACACATGGGTAGTTCTCTTTCCTGTGCCACCCATCAGGTGGACCTGCTTTCTAGTGGAGCTGATTTGAGGAGGTGAGGAGAACCAATCTTCATTAAATGAGTCGGAGTGAAGCCAGATGTTTGCAGCTGGAGTTGGGCTATGTGACTCCTGCCACCTGGTGCTGCTAATTTGTTCCTGGGTTGACCATCTGATCTTCTGCCCACAAAATGAAGCAGTGAAACACTCCTTTTGCCAACATAGTAAGTGAACGTGTTCTCCTCCCACTGTTCCATCATGAAAGTAGCGTATCTGGTGTCTGTAGGTGTTTGAAGGAGCCAACTATTCATGTCATCTGCTGCCTGGATCCTGGACCAGTTAAAGACTAGGCACAAGGGTCCAAAAGGGCTCAAAGCACCTGCCTTATTCCAATCCAAGGAGAACAGTCTTTCCCATCTGAACTGAACTTATGACCCCATCACAAGCAGGGTGGCTAGATTCCACAGGAGTAAAATGTAGACTTTTAAGGTATGGAAAAGTCTGGAGTGTGGAGACTACCTGAGGCCTGTGGCAGGCTGGATCCAAAAGAGAGCCAATGACAGCTACTCACATGCTTAGGACACCTCCCTCTATTGGAAGATGGGACTTAAAGGGAATGGAGAAGCTGGGGGCGAGAGGGCATAAACTCTTATTCTAAGATCTCGTTCAGGACTAGGAGGAGAAGATGGCTCCTCTACATCCATTTTTTTTCTTTCTCAGTGAAACCTACATCTCTCTGTATCTTCAGTCACTGTTATCACCGGCTGTCCTGGAGCTTATCTTTAGCTTAGGTTGTGTTTCCCCAGACCACATGGTACTGAACACAGAGTAGGTTTCTCAGCAAATCCATGTTAAGACCTGGGTTTACATCTTGGTGAAATAGGAACAATCCAATTCAGCAGGTGATTGTCCTAGGTTGCGTCTTCCCTGAGACAAGGATTTGGGTGCCTGGAGTTTATTTGGAAATTGATTCCAGGAAACACCAGTAGAGGAAGGGGAAAGTGAGACAGGGAAGGGAGGCAGCTGGTAAAGGGGTGTTATCAAGTGCCCACTTGGCAACTAGAATTTATGCCCCTGGTGAACTCTACAGCCAGTGTACAAAAGATGCCTGGAGTTCTCCCAGTTGGAGTGAGGGAGCTGGGCATTTATTTACCTCATTCCATTGGTCATCCTTTGAGACCGCTTTTCTAGCACTGCATGTAGCATGCACGTGATACACAATTTGTGCTTTTTGGAGAAAACCCATCTAGCAGATAGGCGTGAGCCTCTCACCAACTCTCGGTGGTTTGTCTCTGTGTTTTTTGTTGCCTTTGTCACAAGAGGCTGTCTAAGCTCCACTCTTGGCTGGAATGTACTACGGCAGCCTCCAACAGCTCAATCACTTGTTGTGCTGACAGCGCTCCCTCCAAGAACTGTCAACCTCTGACACATACGAGGAAATGACAGCCTTGTACAAAGCTCCATAACCAGCTCCCTAACTGGATGAGGTCTCATAGAAACTGTCAAGACAATGGCAGGTACTACAGTCCTTCAGAAGCTCCACAAAAATGACTGCTGCTGCCGAATTGCTGCCTTCATTTCAGACATTGACTAGTTGAGAGTGAATTGGCTTCTGACAAGTTTCTTCCTCTTTGAGTTTGGGATGGATCCTGCCTGCTTTCTACCTGACCATTCAAAGTGTTGGCATGGGCATCTGGACTGCCCCTTGGAGCTGGTGCCTGGAACTCACCTGCTAGGATGAACAGGAAAGTGAATCATGAGAAGAGTCCTAGGAAGGCTGCATGTCAAATGGATGCTTCACTCGAGCTTCCTGGTTTCTATCCTGCTCCCTGCTCTTAGGCATCTCTGTTGTGCATAGACAACCTGGGCGGCCCCCTTTGCTGGTCTTAGGTATCTCCTCTGGCATCTCTTCAGTGCAAGACTCAGCACATGGTAACTTATAGTGCTGCCTCCTAGGGCTGATTCTCTGGTGAACTCGGTGGCCAGTGGGGTCTTCCTTGAGGAGCTTCCTTGGGAACCTTGAGGGTCATACCCCTGTAGAGGTGAGGCAGTGGATTTTCAGAGGACTATTGCAAATTCTGCTAAACTTAGAGACAACCTAGTGTGAGATGTATTCCAGGCTACAGGTCAAGCATTTTCAAGACCAGACCCTTACATTAGTTTTCCTGTATTTAAATGCAAGTGAAATAGTTTTGGAGATTCAAATTTCAGTCTACATAATTCAGGTGTGCAAAATTAGAACTTTTTTTCTCTTTAACTGACCTTAATACTTGTTGTGGGTTGAATTTTGCCCTTCCAAAAGATATGTTGGAGTTCTGATCCCCCAGTACCTCAGAATATGACCTTATTTGAAGACAGGGTCTTTACAGAGGGAATCAAGTTGAAATGAGGTCATTAGGATGAGTCCTAATCCAATATGACCCATGTCCTTACCTCAAGGGGAAAATTGGACACTGACATGCACTCAGGGAAAACACCACATGCCAAAGAAGGCAGAGATCAAAGTGGTGCTTCTAAAGCTAAGGAACGCTAAAGATTGCCAGGGAACCAGCAGAAGCCAAGGCAGAGGCATGGAACAGTCTGTCTCTTGGCCCTCAGAAGGAAGCACCCATGTTGATACCTTGATCCTGGACTTCTTGCCTCCAGAATTAAGAGAATCGTGAGAGAGTACATTTCTGCTGTTTAAGCCGTCCAGTTTGTTGTGCTTTGTTATGGAAGACCTAGCAAACAAATACAACACTCAAATCTTTTTCAATGATGGTGATAAACTTGATCTTGCCAATTCAAAGCAAATTTGGGAGTCTTCAGGTGAATTCAGTCTCTTTTGAATAAATACTCAAGCAATTCCTATTTTCCTCTTCTTCTCTTCCCTCCTTCCTTTCTCACCAGGCTGCGGCCCTACACGGAGGTATCTGTCCTCTGGATTCTGCTGCCATGTCTCTTTTCTTCTTTATTACATTGGTTCTAAATGCTCCGTGTCTGATACTGATGTATCCACTCTGCATGCCGCCCCTGTATCAGGTCACTGGATCCAACCAGTTTATTCAACTTCAACACCCTCATCTTAACTGTGAGGTTTAGTCAGGGCCACCAGCTCATTCTCAGCCTCATCTGCACCTGTCTTGAGCAAAGTAGGGACAGGATGGGCTCAGCCAGGGGCAGGGGAACCTTTCAGATGTTGTCCTGAACCTGTCTCTGGGGCCATAGGCTACCAGGACAGGAAATGGTGGTCCCAGGACATACCTCTGCCATCCCAGACCTATCCTACCACCACTTTGCCTCTCCTCTGGCTACCCATGTGTCAAGGGACCTTCTGTGAGGCTGAGATGTGTGATCTCTGTGGTATCATTGCAGTAATAACTGGAAACGTTCTGAAATCCCATCAGTGGGAGAAGGATTAAATAAGTGAAGAGTATTCATATTGTGGAATACTGTGCAGCTGTTAAAAAGTGTGAGGGATCTCTCTTTATCTGGACATGGAAAGATCTCCAAGACATATTATGTTCTAGAACAATACTATGGTATGGCTCCATTTTTGTGAAAACAAATCTATATACATGAGTATGGATGCAAAGGCATAGAAAATCCTGGATGGGCACATATCTAAGTGTTAAGAGCATTACCCAGAGGAGACATATGAATTGGGAGAGGGGAGCAGGTATGTGAAAGAGGATTTTCACTTTTTCCTCAGAGTCTTTTTTTTTTTCCTCAGAGTCTTTTTGTATGATATGAAATATTAACAAAACTGTAGTAATGAATTATGAAATTTTGACAAGTAAAAAAATTAGCCAGACCCCTCCAAAATACCATAAACCGTACTGAGAATGGCCTGCCTGTCCTTTTCTTGATAATTAAACTGTTCACTCTTTCTTCAGTCTGAAAAGGCTCAGGCATACTTGTTGGCTTAACTGAACCTCCCTTTCACTCAGATGTTGTTAGCACAAAACTTTAATGAATAAATGAAGGACCAGAGAATACAGCTCCAAATTGCCCTCTAGACCACAGCCTGTGTTGTCACAGAGGCCTTTGGCAATCCAAAAGGAATAAAGTTGAATCAAGTAACAAGGGGAAATCAATATCTTATTCACGTTAAACCTGCCCTTATGCTCTCCATTATGTGACTTGCCACACTGAGAATCGATCTGTTTCTCTTCATGTGGAACACAGGGGCTCTAAAATTTTCATTTATATATATTAATTTTTAAGAAGAGAACTTCACTTCATGGCACTATTTCCTTTCCCTGTAAAACTGGTGGGTTAATAGCAGAATTAAAAACAGAACTCCTCATGTTTGACTCAGCTCCAGTCCTGCATACTAAGTAAACGTTCTCAGAGGAATGGTTCTTGGGTCAGGACAAGGATAATAATGGTCATTAATAACCATCACTCATTACATGGTTCATCTTCCCCTGAGCTCTTCTAACCTACTGTTTATAAATGCTCTTTAATGTGCCAAGTGCCCTGGTCCCACCGAGGCAGACACACACTTGGAGGGAGGGTAATTGCTGCTGTCGTGATGAACCCTGGCCTGTGCACGCAGCGTTCCCAGATCACTTCTCCTGCCTCTGGGGCAGAGGGTTAATGGTCACTGTCCAAGACCACTTGGGACAGGGAGTGGTGGAATCTAATTACTGGCTCTTGTGGGTGGACCCATGTGTGTCTTGATGAACAGGATGAGCTAAAGTAATCTCCAAATCTGCATGCTAACTTCCTTCTGGAAGTTGTTGTTATTTTGAAGGCCCTAAGGAAATTATATCTTTATTGTGAATCTAAACGATCCTCTATTAACTCTCGCTGTTGCCTTACCTGATTCTTATTGCTCTGGAACCTTGATCCAGCAGCAACTAAATTACCTCCTCATTTTGTCCAAGAGAACCTAGATTATTTCTGTCTGTGGAACCACTGTCCCCAGCGTGGATCCCTGTCCTCATTTGTACCCTGCCTCCCTTCCTCACCAGCCCCCTCCCCAACTGGTAGATCCTATATGGGAACAAGTACATAATTCTCTCTTTCCAAACAAATTGGATGAGATTTTGTTTTCTGCTTTTTGAGGATGTGACTGGACACTTTAACTAAAGGTTCTTTCACCTTTATTTTCTCCTTTTTGAGTAGGCGACTGAGTCGTCAGAAGTCAGAAAGAATAAGCAGGGTTCATGGTGAAACTTATAATTATGGTTGGAACTTGAAACAGTATTTGCAAGCTATTGTTAATATTTTTTTTCTGGTTTGTATGTGTGTGTTGCAGTAATATATATTTCCATTTATTTTGCCAGTGGGTAAATTCTTTATTCCCTTGAACCACTGGAAAACATTTCTCTGTTAACACACAGGTGACTATTCTGCACACATACACATCCCCTTGCCATGAATCTTTTTTTTTTTCACATCTTTATTGGAATATAATTGCTTTACAATGTTGTGTTAGTTGCTGCTGGATAACAAAGTGAATCAGCTATATGTATACATATATCCCCATATCTCCTCCCTCTTGCATTTCCCTCCCACCCTCCCTATCCCACCCCTCTAGGTGGGCACAAAGCACCTAGCTGATCTCCCTGTGCTATGCGGCTGCTTCCCACTAGCTAGCTATTTTACATTTAGTAGTGTATATATGTCCATGCCACTCCCTCACTTCTTCCCAGCTTACCCTTCCCCCTCCCTGTGTCCTCAAGTCCATTCTCTACATCTGCATCTTTATTCCTGTCCTGTCCCTACGTTTTTCAGAACCATTTTTTTTTTTTTTTAGATTCCATATATATGTGTTAGCATACGGTATTTGTATTTTTCTTCCTGACTTACTTCACTCTGTATGACAGTCTCTAGGTCCATTCATCTGTTGATGGATACTTAGGTTGCTTCCATGTCCTGGCTATTGTAAATAGAGTTGTAATGAACATTGTGGTACATGACTCTTTTTGAAATATGCTTTTCTCCGGGTATATGCCCAGTAGTGGGATTGCTGGGTCATATGGTAGTTCTATTTTTAGTTCTTTAAGGAACCTCCATACTGTTCTCCATAGTGGCTGTATCAATTTACATTCCCACCAAGAGTGCAAGAGGGTTCCCTTTTCTCCACACCCTCTCCAGCATTTATTGTTTGTAGATTTTTGATGATGGCCATTCTGCCCGGTGTGAGGTGATACTTCATTGTAGTTTTGATTTGCATTTCTCTAATGATTAGTGATGTTGAGCATCCTTTCATGTGTTTGTTGGCAATCTGTATATCTTCTTTAGAGAAATGTCTATTTAGGTCTTCTGCCCATTTTTGGATTGGGTTGTTTGTTTTTCTGATATTGAGCTGCATGAGCTGTTTGTATGTTTTGGAGATTAATCCTTTGTCAGTTGCTTCGTTTGTAAATATTTTCTCCCATTCTGAGGGTTGTCTTTTCATCTTGCTTATTGTTCCCTTTGCTGTGCAAAAGCTTTTAAGTTTCATTAGGTCCCATTTGTTTATTTTTGTTTTTATTTCCATTTCTCTAGGAGTTGGGTCAAAAAGGATCTTGTTGTGATTTATGTCATAGAGTGTTCTGCCTATGTTTTCCTCTAAGAGTTTTATAGTGTCTGGCCTTACATTCAGGTCTTTAATCCATTTGTAGCTTATTTTTGTGTATAATTAGGGAGTACTCTAATTTCATTCTTTCACATGTAGCTGTCCAGTTTTCCTAGCACCACTTACTGAAGAGACTGTCTTTTTCCATTGTGTATTCTTGCCTCCTTTATCAAAGATAAGGTGACCATATGTACGTGGGTTTATCTCTGGGCTTTCTATCCTGTTCCATTGATCTATATTTCTGTTTTTGTGCCAGTACCATACTGTCTTGATTACTGTAGCTTTGTAGTAGTAGTCAGGGAGCCTGATTCCTCCAGCTCCATTTTTCTTTCTCAAGATTGCTTTGGCTGTTCGGGGTCTTTTGTGTTTCCATACAAATTGTGAAGTTTTTTGTTCTAGTTCTGTGAAAAATGCCATGGTAGTTTGATAGGGATTGCACTGAATCTGTAGATTGCTTTGGGTAGTATAGTCATTTTCACAATGTTGATTCTTCCATCTAAGAACATGGTATATCTCTCCATCTGTTTGTATCATCTTTAATTTCTTTCATCAGTGTCTTATAGTTTTCTGCATACAGGTCTTTTGTCTCCTTTATTCTTTTTCTTGCAATGATAAATGGGAGTGTTTCCTTAATTTCTCTTTTAGATTTTTCATCATTAATGTATAGGAATGCAAGAGATTTCTGTGCATTAATTTTGTATCCTGCTACTTTGCCAAATTCACTGATTAGCTCTAGTAGTTTTCTGGTAGCATCTTTAGGATTCTCTATGTATAGTATCCTGTCATCTGCAAACAGTGACAGTTTTACTTCTTCTTTTCTGATTTGGATTCCTTTTATTTCTTTTTCTTCTCTGGTTGCTGTGGCTAAAACTTCCAAAACTATGTTGAATAATAGTGGTGAGAGTGGACAACCTTGTCTTTTTCCTGATCTTAGTGTAAATGGTTTCAATTTTTCACCATTGAGAATGATGTTGGCTGTGGGTTTGTCATATATGGCCTTTATTATGTTGAGGTAAATTCCCTCTATGCCTACTTTCTTGAGGGTTTTATCATAAATGGGTGTTGAATTTTGTTGAAATCTTTTTCTGCATCTATTGAGATGATCATACGGTTTTTCTTCTTCAATTTGTTGATATGGTGTATCACATTGATTGATTTGCATATATTGAAGAATCCTTGCCTTCCTGGGATAAACCCTACTTGATCCTGGTGTATGATCCTTTTAATGTGCTGTTGGATTCTGTTTGCTAGTATTTTGTTGAGGATTTTTGCATCTATGTTCATCAGTGATATTGGCCTGTAGTTTTCCTTTTTGTGACATCTTTGTCTGATTTTGGTATCAGGGTGATGGTGGCCTCGTAGAATGAGTTTGGGAGTGTTCCTCCTTCTGCTATATTTTGGAAGAGTTTGAGAAGGATAGGTGTTAGCTCGTCTCTAAATGTTTGATAGAATTCACCTGTGAACCCATCTGGTCCTGGGCCTTTGTTTGTTGGAAGATTTTTAATCATAGTTTCAATTTCATTACTTGTGATTGGTCTGTTTATATTTTCTATTTCTCCCTGGTTCAGTCTTGGAAGGTTGTGCTTTTCTAAGAGTTTGTCCATTTCTTCCAGGTTGTCCATTTTATTGGCATAGAGTTGCTTGTAGTTATCTCTCATGATCCTTTGTATTTCTGCAGTGTCAGTTACTTCTCCTTTTTTCATGTCTAATTCTATTGATTTGAGTCTTCTCCCTTTTTTTCCTGATGAGTCTGGCTAATGGTTTATCAATTTTGTTTATCTTCTCAAAGAACCAGCTTTTAGTTTTATTGATCTTTGTTATCATTTCCTTCATTTCTTGTTAATTTATTTCTGATCTGATCTTTATTATTTCTTTCATTTTGGCAACTTTGGGTTTTTTATGTTCTTCTTTCTCTAATTGCTCTAGGTGTAAGGTTAGGTTGTTTATTTGAGATGTTTCTTGTTTCTTGAGGTAGGCTTGTATTGCTATAAACTTCCCTCCTAGAACTGCTTTTGCTGCCTCCCATAGCTTTTGGGTCATTGTGTCTCTGTTGTCATTTGTTTCTAGGTATTTTTTGATTTCTTCTTTGATTTCTTCAATGATCTCTTGGTTATTTAGTAGTGTATTTTTAGCCTCCATGTGTTTGTATTTTTTACAGATTTTTTCCTGTAATTGATATCTAGTCTCATAGCGTTATGGTCAGAAAAGATACTTGATACGATTTCAATTTTCTTAAATTTACCAAGGCTAGATTTGTGACCCAAGATATGATCTATCCTGGAGATTGTTCCATGAACACCTGAGAAGAAAGTGTATTCTTTTGGTTTTGGATGGAATGTCCTATAAATATCAATTAAGTTCATCTTGTTTAATGTATCATTTAAAGCTTGTGTTTCCTTATTTATTTTCATTTTGGATGATCTGTCCATTGGTGAAAGTGGGGTGTTAAAGTCTCCTACTGTTATTGTGTTATTGTTGATTTCCCCTTTTATGGCTGTTAACATTTGCCTTATGTATGGAGGTGCTCCTATGTTGGGTGCATAAATATTTACAATTGTTATATCTTCTTCTTGGATCATTATGTAGTATCTTTCTTTGTCTCTTGTAAGAGTCTTTATTTTAAAGTCTATTTTGTCTGACATGTGAATTGCTACTCCAGCTTTCTTCGGATTTCCATTTGCATGGAACATCTTTTTCCATCCCCTCACTTTCAGTCTGTATGTGGCCCTAGGTCTGAAGTGGGTTTCTTGTAGACAGCATATATACGGGTCTTGTTTTTGTATCCATTCAGCCAGTCTATATCTTTTGGTTGGAGAATTTAATCCATTTACGTTAAGGTAGTTATCGATATGTATGTTCCTATTACCATTTTCTTAATTGTTTTGGGTTTGTTATTGTACGTCTTTTCCTTCTCTTGTGTTTCCTGCCTAGAGGAGTTCCTTTAGCATTTGTTGTAAAGCTGGTTTGGTGGTGCTGAATTCTTTTAGTTTTTGCTTGTCTGTAAATGTTTTAATTTCTCCGTGGAATCTGAATGAGATCCTTGCTGGGTAGATTAATCTTGGTTATAGGTTTTTCCCTTTCATCACTTTAAATATGTCCTGCCACTTCCTTTTGACTTTCAGCGTTTCTGCTGAATGATCAGCTATTAACCTTATGGGGATTCCCGTTTATGTTATTTGTTGATTTTCTGTTGCTGCTTTTAATATTTCTTCTTTGTATTTAATTTTTGATAGTTTCATTAATATGTGTCTTGGCATGTTTCTCCTTGGATTTATCCTGTATGGGACTCTCTGTGCTTCCTGGACTTGATTTACTATTTCCTTTCCCATATTAAGGAAGTTTTCAACTATAATCTCTTCAAATATTTTCTCCGTCCCCTTCTTTTTCTCTTTTTCTGGGACGCCTATAATTTGAATGTTGGTGTGTTTAATGTTGTCCCAGAGGTCTCTGAGACTGTCCTCAGTTCTTTTCATTCTTTTTTATTTATTCTGCTCTGCAGTAGTTACTTCCACTATTTTATCTTCCAGGTTACTTATCTGTTCTTCTGCCTCAGTTATCCTGCTATTGATTCCTTCTAGAGAATTTTTAATATCCTTTATTGTGTTGTTCATCATTGTTTGTTTGCTCTTTAGTTCTTCTAGGTCCTTGTTAAACATTTCTTGTATCTTCTCCATTCTATTTCCAAGATTTTGGATCATCTTTACTCTCATTACTCTGAATTCTTTTTCAGGTAGACTGCCTATTTCCTCTTCATTTGTTTGGTCTGGTGGGTTTTTACCTTGCTCCTTCATCTGCTGTTTATTTCTCTGTCTTCTCATTTTGCTTAACTTACTGTGTTTGGGGTCTCTTTTTCACAGGCTGCACGTTCGTGGTTCCCTTTGTTTTTGGTGTCTGCCCCCAGTGGGTAAGGTTGGTTCAGTGGGTTGTGTAGGCTTCCTGATGGAGGGGACTGGTGCCAGTGTTCTGGTGGATTAGGCTGGATCTTGTCTCTCTGGTGGGCAGGACTGCGTCCGGTGGTGTGTTTTGGCGTGCCTGTGACCTTATTATGATTTTAGGCAGCCTCTCTCCTAATGCGTGGGCTTGTGTTCCTGTCTTGCTAGTTGTTTGGGATGGGGTGTCCAGCACTGTAGCTTGCTGGTCGTTGAGTGAAGCTGGGTCTTAGTGTTGAGATGGAGATCTCTGGGAGAGCTTTTGATGTTTGATATTACGTGGCGCCAGCATGAATCTTTTGGGTAGACATTTTTGTTTTTCTATGAAGGCAGGAGCTAAAGCATAAAATTATGTCACCTGAGAAGTGATTAGGGAATTTTTCTTCTTCTTCTTCTTCTTTTTAATAGCGGAATTTTTCTTCTTAAACCAAATGAATGCCCAGCCAGATCAGCTTCCTAAAGTGAAGTGAGAACTGCTCAAGCTGTGCCTGGGAATATTAATAAAAGGAAGAGATGCCTCTGCCCACAGCTTGTCATTTCAGTGTCCCCCAGCCCTGCAGGCAGCAAAGACTGGAAGCATTGGAGATCCTTAAACCTCCGATTTAGGAGGTTGAAGCCTGCCATCTAGTGGCTACTCAGTAGAATTAACCAACATTTTGTTAAGTTTAAGCATGGCAACGGTTGGAATATACCGAGGTGTTACTAGCATGTACTCACAAGTGCCATCTGAATTTGGGCTGTGGTTGTTCTGTAATAATACCAAGAACTCTAAAGCTTGAAAACGACTACCAGCACATCTTTGTCTTTAGGAAGCAGACGAGAATGTGGATGCTGGAGAGGGTGGTATACTGTGCTGTCAGTTTCCTCCCCTAGAATCTGTAACGCTGAAAAGTGGGACCATCTGGAATGCCAGTGACTGCAGCCACCTCCAGTTCTAGACAAATGGGTAATTTCTTAAAGCGCCCTTCTTATGAGCAGACAAACTTCAGGCTTGTTAGCTAAAGTGTCATTTGTGGGTGAACCTGGAAAGATCATAGCAGGTGATGCAGTAGAGCACCCAATTCACGAGGTTGATCTGTGTATTGGGTGCTCAACACATGAAAAGTCATGATGCCTGCTGGTGGCTGGGGTATTTCCCTTCAACCTGGACAATGGGGATGAAAAAATAAATGAGAGCATCTTTAATCGTTCCCTGTGGCTTATGATTTTAAGGGTTAGAGAACACCTGAAAGGGTTTGCTTTAAAAAAAAAAACCTATTGGGTGGATTTCAGTGATTTTTATCACAACCTGCTCCTGCTTTCTGCAGGTTGTAGGAGTTGGAAAATGATAGGGGAAGATTGTTGCTATGATATATGCAATCTATCTGAAGGTCAGAACATGGGAAAAAAACGGGGAAATTGGGCTTACTGAGATCCCAAGTTCACATAAGAAGTAAGAGCAAGGTTGAGGAGATGAGTAATTTATGCATGAGCTGCATAATTCTTTTCAGTTTTCCCATCTGTGAGCTGGAAATGAAGGAATGATCAAATTTGCCAACTGATTGTCTTCCCATGATGTTAAGGTGGTGGGACAACCTCTAAGGGTGTTAAGAATAGCACTTAAATATATACTCTATTTAAAGCGGTTCGCTGACAGATGACATATCAGGGCCTTTCCTTTTTTTTTTTTTTTTTAAATAGTGCCACCTGATTCAAGTTGGGAACAGAAAACCACCTTGAAGTAAATGTTCCTTGTTCTACAAAAGATGCTTGAGTAGGTTCCCTTGGTTATATAAATGTCAGACAAGTTGGCCTCCGGTCCCAGGAGAAGAGAGTAACAAGACATCCAGTGCTTTGAATGGTTTAGAAAAGTTTGCCTCACATCTGGTGTGAGGAATGGTTGGCGCAGAACAGCAGCAGGAGGGCTGTGTGCTACGTGCAGTTGTGTGGTCAAGTCAGATGAAAATTAATTAAATACTCTTTGGATTTAGTTGCCCACTCCCTGTTTTCAAAACGCTCATCTTACCTTGGCTTTTGTGCCCAGACTCTCCTGCTGCTTTCACCTGCTTCACTGGCTGCTTTTTCCTTCCCTCCTTTGTAAGATCATGTTCCTCCACCATCTGCTGGTGTTCCTCAAGGACTTGGTCCCGCTAAAGCATTTTCAAAACGGTAAAATCAAGTCTCACATAAATGGGAACGGAACACGTCAAAGATTTTATGTAGCCCATTAATGAATGAAGAAACCAGGAAGGTGTTAAAATCAGGTTCAGGGAGAATTTGAAAAACAGACATATATGTTCAGGAATGCTGAAATGAATTTGCTAATAGATGCAAAATGGTTAATATAGAACAGTAAAACGTAATTCTTGGGGGCATCTTTTCTACAGGGTAAAAATCAATTGTATCTCTATTGGGACAACATTTATTCACCATGCTATGAACAACAATCATTTGCATTGCTATCAGTTTTCTACAAATTAACCTCTATCCCTAGAAAGTTGTAAAATAGCCTGGCCAATAGGAAGACAATGAAAGGTGCACAGCTCTACAGAATCAGATAATCCCCAGAGGGTCCACTGGACAATGCCCAGAGCTCAGTAGTCTCTATGGCCCATTTTTGAGGTTTTGATGATTTTCCCTAACACTCCTGAGCTATCTAATCATTCTGTGTTCTTTCTGGGCAACCTCACCTAAGCCCTAGCTTCAGTCGCCTCCAACAACAGCTGACTTTCAAGTTTATATCTTTGGTCTAGTGCCCTCAGGTCCAAACCCGTGCATCCGTTACCTGACAACTCCCCTTAGATGTTTTTGAGAAGGTAACTTCCCAAAGTCATTTAGCTTGTTAGAAGAAGAGCTGAGGTTTGAACTTGGGACTATTCGATTTCAGAACTGGAGCTAGAAGCCTACAACATTAACAGGCGGTAGTTTTGAAGTGTCCAAAGGTAAGGGGCTGGAACCTAGGCAGTTGACCCCTTCTCCTTCTGTCCTATAGTGGTGGTGCTTCAGGGTGGGTGGGGGCCCCTCCCAGGGCCTGAGAGTGGGCTCTTGTCTAACACTCAGAAATGAATGGTCCAAGGAGACACAAGTACTGACAGAGCAAAAGACCTTATTGTAAAAGTGTGCTGGAGGGGAGAGCAGAGGCGTGAGGGAACCCCGGAGAATTGCTCAGCCTCCTGGCTTGCAGTCGCGGGTTTTATGGTGGTGGGGTTAGCCTTCCGGGTTGTCTCTGGTCCATCATCTTGCTCGTGCCTATATTTGGTCTCGCCAGGGCCCTTCTTGGTGGCACACGCAACTCTCAGTCAAGATGGTTTCCAGCGCGAGTGTTTCTGGGAGGTTGGCAGGACATATCAGGGGCTGGCATCTCCTTCTTCCTTTTGGCCCCTCCCAAATTTTTCTGGTTGGTTTTGGCGGCAGCTGTCAGTCCCTTGTTCCTTATTGGGACCTCCTATTATGAGGTAACTCACTCAAGCGGCTATTCTTGTGCCTGGCCAAGGCGGGCAGTTTCGGTCAACAGTTTCCTACCAGTGAGGGGTGTCCTCTGAGGAGGAGAAAGCTGGAGACATGGACCTCGCTGATTCTCTGGCTGAACTTCAGATAAGAGACCCTGCTGCTGGCTGTCCCTGGTGAGTGTTGCCACTCCCTGATGAAGAGGCAGGAGTAGGCGATACCTTTTTTCTATGGTTCAGTTTTCAGACGCTGGTGTTCTGGTGTGGCGCCCTTGATCTAGCTACCTGTTACTTTTTCTTGCGTGAGAAAGAGGCCTCCAGCCTGGGCGGAGGGTAGGAATAAAGTGTGTGTGTGTGCACGTGCGCGTGTGTGGTGGTGGGGTTCCCAGGTATTCTGAGGGTGTTTCGCATCTTCTACCCTCACCCCGCTGACCTTGGTTTCTGCTGCCCTCTCCCTTTAACTCTTCCCTCCTTCAGTGTGCACACTTCCCTTCAGGAAGAATGAAGTCTCAAGCCCCATTGAGCCCTAACTGGTCTCACAAGGTTAATAGCAAATTTTGACCCAGGTAGGTGCTCATTTCTTCCTGTGTGGTATTTTTCTTCTCTTTCTGCCTTCCCAGCCCCAAACCCAGAGACTGTTCAATCAGTGGCTGATCAGATGAAAACAACTGACACAGAGGTGAGCATAGCCAGTAGCCATGGCCCTCGTTCAATACCTGTGGAAAAAGTGAATTTCTGCCTGGTAGAAACTATGTGGGAGCTATTCTTAAGCCTGCTTTCAGACACATCTAACTACTTTCTGGCTCTTCATCCTTTTCTCTGCCAGGGAGTCGTCATGTACACAGTCCCTGCCTTACTGGCAAAGGCCATCTCAGTGGGGATTTTATTTACTTTATCAGGAGGGCGAGAGGAGGATGGGTCAGGTTGCCTGGCCTTGGTGTTGACACAGAAACCAGGGAAAATGCATTGTGCTGAACTTGGTGTTCCCTAAATTGTAAACATTCTTAACACAGCATTCTGGAAAATAAGTTCTAGTGAAAAGAGAACTGTAAACTGGGGAACTGAGGGACTGAACTGGAAGGGGCACTCATTTTCCCCAGTTGCTCAGGTTACGGACAAACCATGTCACAGGTCACAGGAACGGGCTCTGCCACAGGCTCATCAAGGTGTGGTCGGTAGCATCGTGAACCGACCACAAGTGCCAGCACAGGTCCACTGAGGGCAGTGGGGCAGGGGTGGGAGGGCCAGCCTTGTCCAGGTAACTCCTCTTCCCAGACCTTGGGCTGTGCCCCCTCCCACTTTGCTGGGTGACTCTTAGCTGGGGCTGGCTCTCAGGCCCAGGGCTGTGCCCCCTCCCACTTTGCTGGGTGACTCTTAGCTGGGGCTGGCTCTCAGGCCCCAAGTATACTTTCAGCCTGCTCTTTCTGAGAACATTTCTAGTCTTATGAGATAAAGGCTTACCTGCAGCCAGAGAATCCTACACACACCTCCTTTGAACTCCTGCCACTCTGAAAAGCCAAAAACATCTGCCCACAACACATCGTTTTGGAAGTCTCTTTTCCCTTTCTTTTCCATGAGAACTGTCTGAAACCACTTTCTACCTTAGACGAAACTGCTATCTGGTGCAGTACTTCAAGTGCGAATGCCTTAGAAGCCACCTTTAATTCTTTTGAGTTGAAGAAAAGAATACTCTTTTTTTAGGGTCTTTCTCTAGGAATGAGGTGATTTCCTCCCCTACCAACTCTTTCCCTACCTTTTCAGCAGGCTCACCTTCTTTTGGTTATACTTGGTGAAAAGGAGGCTTTTAAAAAATATTATTAAATGGAGGTATAATTCATACATAATTCATGCTTTTCAAGTTGTACCATTTAGTGGTTTTCAGTATATTTCAAAGTTGCGCACCCATCACTGCAATCTAATTCCAGAACATTTTCATCATCTAAAAAGAAACTTCATACCCATCAGAGGCCTCTCTTCATTATTCCCTCCCCCCAGCTCCTGGCAGCCACATTCTACTTTCTGTTTCTACGGGTTTGCCTATTCGGGACATTTCATATAAACGGAATCACACGATATGTGGCCTTTTGTGTCTGGCTTCTTTAATATTTTTAAGGTTCATCCATATTGTAACACGTATCAGTATTTTATTCTTTCTCATTGATGAATAATATTCCATTGTTTGGATATACCACATTTTGCTTATCCACTCGTCAGCTGATGGGCATTTGAATTGTTTCTGCTTTTTGGCCAAAAGCAATAAGGCTGTGAACATTCGTGTACACATTTTTGTGTGGCGGTATGTTTTCAGTTCTCTCGGATATCTATCCAGGAGTGAATTTCCAAGATCACATTGTATTTTGTGTTTAACTTTTTGAGGAACTGTCGTACTGTTTTCCAAAGGGGCTGCATAATTTTATATTCCCACCAGCAATATGAGAGTTTCAACTTCTCTACATCCTCCCTAGCACTTGTTCATCTTTTTGATTATAGCTATCCTAGTAGATGAGAATTATATCATCATGGTTTTGATTTTCATTCCCCTAATGACTGATGATATTGGGCATCCTTTCATGTGCGTGTTGGTTATTTGTATGTCTTATTTGGAGAAATAGCAAAATGATTTGACCATCTTTCAATGGGTTGGATTTTTGTTGCTGAGTTATGAGTTCTTTATTCTCTATACAAGTCCCTTGTCAGATACCTGATTTGCAAAATTTTTCTCCCATTCTGTGGGCTTGTCTTTCACTTTCTTGTTACTGTCATTTGAAACATGAAAGTTTTAAATTTTCATGAAATCCAGTTTATCTATTTTTCCTTTTGTTGCTTGTTCTTTTGGTGTCATGTCTAAGAAACCATTGCCTTACCCCAAATCACGAATATTTATGTGTATGTTTTCTTCAAAGAGCTTTATAGTTTTGGCTATTAAATTTAGGTCTTTATAACATTTTGATTTAACTTTTGTGTATGGTGTGAGATAGGATCCAAATTCATTCTGTTGCATGTCCTAGTACCATTTGTTGAAAAGATTATTCTTCTCTACTGAATTCTCTCCCCTTATTGAAAATCAATTGACTGTAGGCATATGAGATTATTTCTGGTCTCTTAACTCTATTCTCTTGCTCTATATGTCTATCCTTATGTCAGTAGCATACTGTCTCGATTACTGAAGCTTTGTAGTAAGTTTTGAAATCAGGAATTACTAGTCCCCTCCAACTTTGTTGTTTTTTAAAATCGTTTTGGCTATTGTGGGTCCCTGTCATTTCTATGTGAATTTTCAGATCAGCTTGTCAATTTCTGTGAACAAGGCAGGAATTTCTATAGAGATTGCATGGAATCTGTAGATCGATTTGGGAGAAATTGTCATCTTAATAATAATGTCTTCCCATCCATGCACATAGGATGTCTTTCCATTTAAGTCTTCTTTAATTTTTTTCAGTGATGATGTGTTTATATACAATGTAATGTGTATATAGGTCTTGCACTTTTTTGTTAAATTTATTCCCAAGTATTTTATTTCTTTTGATGTTATCGTAAATGGAACTGTTTCCTTAATTTCATTTTTGGATTGTTCATTGCTAGTGCATAGAAATGCAATTGATTTTTATATATTAATCTTATATTTTGCAACCTTGTAGAATTTTTTTTATTAGTTCTGATAGTTTTATTGTGGATTCCTTAGGATTTTCTATGTTCCAGAGCATGTTGTCTGTGACTAGGGATAGATTTACTTCTTCCTTTCCAATCTTGATTCTGCCTTTTATTAGGAGGCTGTTTTTATAAACAGTCTTGCTCCTACTATCCTCCCCTCCCCCGTCACTGCTCCTGTCTCCTCTGGAGCTGTTGACCTCTCTCAGGATCACATAGCACAGCAAACAACTTTAAACTTGGTATCAGACATCACTGTCCTAAAGACCATTGACCATCTCCCTATGGGGGATTTCTCCCTGGCCAGTTTTCTCTTCTGATGGCCCCAATGCCTGGGCATCTTCTTGAGCCTCTTTCTGTCTTCAGGTTGCCTTCATACCTCTTCCATTTTCAGTCAAGTGCCTTATCTTCTCTCTCTGGGGTGCCCTCAAAATTTTCTTCACCTTACCACGCAGAGCAGTTCAACTCTCATTGTCTCACACACTCCTATCCATTTACACTCAGGTGTCTACAGTAACAGCAAACATTTTTTTAAATGAACCAAAACCAGACCCCAAATAAAAACACCCCATTAAGATGCATCAGAGTATTTTTCTAAACTAAAGAATTGTCTCTCTGCAGAGGAATTTTGCTTCTCCCATAGAAATCAGAAGTAGCTACCATCAGTTTTGCTAATGGATAATAGTCCCCCCCGCCCCACTACAGAGAAGTTAAAACCAGCTTTTTCTTTTTTGAGAGGCTCTAGTTTGATAAAAGAACCATTTTCTGGGAAATCAGAATATCCTCAGATCGCCAGGTCTTACACTGGGAGTCTGAAGGTGTCAGTGCTCAAGCGAAGCAGGATGATGCTGGCAAGTGATGTGAATCTGCAGGGTGTAGAACAAAGAAAGTGCCTGCCACCCAGTTCTACAAGGATCAAGTCATTAGCCACTGTAGTCGCTGACCTTCAGCACACCCTGAAAGGGATTCAGGACAAAAACAGGATGAAGCATTCCATGTTTTGGGTATATGAGCTCCTAGCTAGTTAAAATGCATATCTAAGGAAGAATTTCAATGACCCCAGATTCTTGCATCTTCCCATATAGAGATAAGCACTAAAATCATGAACTTGAAATATCTGGGTTTTTTTTTGTGATTAACAGTAATCTTTCACCAGGATGTATCCTTGAATACATATAATTCCCAGCCAGAAAAACTCATATACATCCTGGCTCCTCCCCTAACCCTTTGGAGCAGGTCCTCAGAGCTATCTGAGAGGCTATCTTCTGGGCTATAGTCCTCAGTAAGGTCCTCAAATAAAAGTGAAAGCCACAGCTCTCACGTTGTGCATTTTTTGTTTCAGTCAACAACGGCATAACTCAGATCCTCTGCATGTTATGTGATGGGGAATTCAGGGGTGTCCCATGTAGGGTGTCTCCTCTCAGGTCCAGGGCAGAGGAAACAAAAGTTAATACTGACGAAGTAGTTAGGAGTTTGGACTCCGGAGCCAAACTGCTTGGGTTCAAATCCCAGCTCTGCTACTTAATAAATGCGTGACCTTGGGCAAATTACTAAACCTTTGCTATAATTCCACCTCACATGAAGTTCTCTTATTCATACCTAAATTTTTTTTTCTGTAAAATGAAGATAATAATAGCATCTTCCTCACAGGATTGTTATGAGGATTAAATGAGTTAATATATGTTAAGCTCTCAACACAGTTCTTGGCGTGTAACTAAGAAAGTGTTAAAACAAACAACAGTTGCAAGAACAATAATACCCTGATGTGTATGAGGTCTTCTTTTCCAGATTGTGAGTTTCTAGGTAGGGAGAGACTGTGTCTTATGGAACTGTGCATCTAGCATCAGTGCCTGGCACATAACAAAGACCTTCATCAAATGTCTATTCTTGATGGAATGAATGAAATTTTTAGATCCACTCAGAGAGCGATTCCTTAGGCTACAGATCAAAAGTAGACATTATCAAGGGCCTTTGTGAGCATCCTTGGGGGAAGTGTTCTCAAAGCTGCCAGGGAGTGTGTGGATGAAATGTTACAGAGATTTAAATTTCAGAAGTTAAAGAAGATGCTGTAATTTAAAAAGAATTGTCCAGAGAGAAGAAAAGAAAAACATTAAGCAATGTAAGAATAAAGGTCTTTATTTCAGGGGAAGGAGAGTCTGTAATAGTAAGATGAAAAAATCCCACTAGAATAGGGATTGGCAAACTTTTTCTGTAAAGGGCCAGATAGCAAATATTTTAGGCTTTGTGGGCCATGCAGTCTCTGTTGTCACTACTCACCTCTGCTGTTGTAGAGTGAAGCAGGTAGAGACAACATGTAGACCAGTGGGCCTGGCTGTATTCCTATAAAGCTTTATTTACAAAAATAAGAGGTGGGCTGGATTGGTCTTTGGGCTGTAGTTTGTTGACCTCTGCGCTAGAACAATGTTGGGAATGAATAAAGGAGTATCAGTGGGACTGTGACAGCTGGAGAAGTAGCTTGCACAGAATCCTTTTTGAGAGAAGAGGATGGCCACCGCAGTATCCTGGGGAATCCTTCTGCCATATGTGTAGCTACAGGGAGCACTTAATACGACCACTTCAGTCTTAAATGTGGTAAATATGGAGAAGAGTAGACAAAAAACATGCAATACCATAACTTTTTTTTTGAAGTGAAAGGACAATTCAATTGGATTGAAACCCATTTATATTAAAAATAGAGAGAACAGATAATCCAAAAGAGAGACTCCATAACTTATTTCTATTTATCTCCAGAATGGATTTTATATCTATGTTAAGGAAGAGACTTATGACCTGGGAATTCATGGAATTTTAAGAACAATAATGAAGCCAAACTTGAAAATGTCTCCAGACTGCCACTTCACATGCCCCTCCGCCCCCAGCATCCCTCCGCCCTGGCTTCCTTCTCCATGCTGTAGGGATGCTTTAACCCCTCCTCAGGCAGGATGGGACTCATCCAAGATGAGAGTGGTCCATTGGACAGCCGAGAAGTACAGCCTCTCCTGGACCACATGTCCATTCAAGAACTCATAATCTATAAACCAATCTGGAAACCATTTTCTTATTCCTGAAGAAGGTTTTCTTTCTATGTGACTCCCCCCTGGCAAAGAATGGAGGAAGAGGGAATGGACTGTTTTACAGAGGCAAACTATTACTTCCTCACAATTCCGTTCTATAGAATGTCCCTACGGCACCTTGAATAAAGAAGCTGAGGATTAAAAAAAAAAAAAAAAAAGAAGCTGAGGATATTTGGTTTTAGCTCTAATAATCAGTTTGGCATACTAATTTCCTAACCATTGGAGCCTCCATGTGGTTGCTAAGTTTGCTGCATCACAGAAGAAATATACCTTCAGCCTGTTGTATAATTATCTCAGGAATTATAAAGGCAATAAATGCATGATTCCTTTTTTAAACTAATGCATTAGAGCAGAGATGCATAATTGGTACTTTAATGATCTAGTGGCAGCAAATTAGATAATAATGTGATTACAAAATGACAGTTACTTTTGGCAATTAATTGGCATCACCTTTTTCACTACATTGCTCGGGACTCTTCATTCCAATGAGAAATAGGATTGTTCTAAGCCTGAATGGGAGCTATGGGGAAGAGTTAAGTTAATTACTTAACAAAACAAGTGGTTGATCTTTATATTCTTGATCAATGGGTCTTTGGGGTTTAATAACAACAACAACACACTATACCTTTCCCCTGAATAATACCCAAATGATGTATAAACTTTTGGTAATGTAATTACTGCCCATAAATCACTTCATTTCTGAAATATGGTGGCTTCTGATGGGATGAGATTGCTTTTTTCACAATCCCATTAGTTTAAGAAGGAAAAGAAAAAAGATCTTGCCTCTAATAGGGAGGCAGGTAAAAATGGAAGCTGATTTCATTACATGTTACATGCAAACTGGCTGAGAAGGAAACAAAAACGTCTCATATCTTTCCGAGAAAAAAAAAGACATAATGTTGCAAAATGCTTTTACATACACAATTAAATTTAATCCTCATAGCTGTGTTTTGGTAGTAGTGGATTTATAAGAATTGTTCTAGAAAAAGTCCCCAAATGTAAATGAAGTGGTTTATATCAACCGGGTGAAATTTCTGTAGCCTTTCTATATTTGATGGGGCTTTTGACCTGTGTTTAATAGGTTAAAAAATTTTAATATGCAATATACAAAAAAATATTCTTACAGTGTTTTGATTAAATAGTTATAATTATTGACAGTTAAACTTATTTTGAAATTGGTAATTTCAACATTACACTATCTGTTGCTAACTCGAAGCTATATATTCTGTCTCTATTGAATTTCACTACATGCCTCCTGTTCTCTCCCAAAACTGAATAATGAGATTAAGCATCTCTCAATAATGAGAGCAAGACACTGTATTGACGGATTTCTAACTGCTCAGCTCTATCTTTGATGTGGTTTTTTTTTTTTGTATACGACTCAGAGTCTCTAAAAAGTTCTTTCTGCATTTTAATATCTAGCACCCGACACTGTATTATAAGGCAACTGAGAACACTGGCAGAGTGAGAGCTGAAATTGAGGCCACCCCACAGGACCTTCAGATCTTTATTTGAAAAGGCCATTTTGCAGGGCTAGAGAGATGGTGCAAACCTGGGGACACTCATATGTGGAATTCCAGTTCCAAGTACCCAGAGTCAATGCATAAAATCAGTCCTTTGTGTTTTCAAGTTCTTGGATGCAGGGTGAATATTTACGACTCCGGAGACATACACAGCACTCATTCATTCATGTTTTTGTATATCCAACAATTATTTATTAAATACCTATTATGTTCCAGGCAGTGTGTTAGCTACTGGGCATACAGAAGTGAACAAAGCAACTACGGTCTTGACTTTCATAGGGAACACAGCAGAAAGGAGAAGACAATCCCATTATTGTTCTGATTCTAAGTAAACTTTAATCCAGATGGAACTGGTTGGTTTCTCTCTTTCTTCTCTTTCTTTCATGTCTTCCCTTCCCCTCCATTTTATTTCCATCTCAGCCTCCTTCTCCCTTTCTTTCTGTCTCTTACCCATGGGGTTCTGAAAGTTATTCTCAATGTAATACAGATTTGATGTCATTTGGTTTCTTAGATAATGTTAATTTGGGGATGTGAGATAACAAAGTCCTGGGGACCAGCTATATTTTATATCTAATTCACATTCCTTTTTTGAGGGGTTTTAGGTTTTCTGGCAGTATTGAACATCCCCAGGAGGAATGTTAGTATTTAAGAATACCTTTGCTAGTTCCTAGTCTCCTTTCCTTCATTTATTTTTAACAAAGGAGGAATAGAAAGAAAGGCCAATATCTATTCCACTGAATAACTACCATTTTTTGAACGCCTACTGTGTGCCATGTACTTTCTGTATGAGACAGCATTGTTATCCTTTTTCTATAGATGAAGAAATTGAAGCTGAGTAAGGTTTGGTAACTTGCCTAGGGACATACAATTTGCATGTGAAGGAGCTGGGGTTTGAACTCATCACCATGAGAATATAAAGCCCTTGTTACCCTCACCAGTTGCTGTGGCTTCTAGAGCCCTTAAATGACCTTAAATCTGCAGCTTGATAATTTGGACTCTTCTTGTTTCCTTCGAATAAGGATACAAATGGTAGATGCCTTTCCTTTTCCCCTGTCTATGAGACTGAGTTAACTACCTTTTTGGAACATATGATCAACCTGGTGATTTTGATTTTGGCCTTAATCCTAGAAAGAACTGGTTCCAATCATGGTACAAAGTCTGGCCATGTCTTTCAACCTATTAAGAAAAATGAAAATTTTATTTCCTCTCTTTCTGGGATACTGAGGGAGTTGACCCCATCATTAAAGTGTGTTAGGAACACAGGGTCTCTATAGATTCTATTTTCACGTAACATTAGCTGCCACCTTTTGCAGGTAGAAAAAAATGAGGTACTAAGGCATAACCAAATTAATTTTACATCACTCTGGAGTTAGTGATTAGTTGTGCGATTATAAAGATTGTATTCCTGGGGTTATCATATAAAGATGAAAATATTTTTAACAGAATGATGGTGTTGGTTGCACTGATGTCTTTTGAAGTTTTACCATCATATAGCATTTCTTAGAAGGTAGTCATAGGGCATTTGTAAATAAATATCACTGGCTGCACATATTTTATTTTAGGATCATTGTTTGCTTACCATGAAAATGAAGGTTTTGAAGTCTGCTCAGCTAGAAAACTGTATTTGTAGCTGAATAAAAGCTTTTAACTCTTGATATCTTGCCTTTGGTTGCTTTTATGCCTGTTTGCAATAACTTCCCATAAGATCCATGCAAAGCAAGCCCTAGTGCCAGTAGATAAGGTGTTTTAGAAGTTAGAATTAATTGCAGAGGTCTAAGTGAGACACTGTTCATTTACTTCAAGGTTTGTCTGGAAGCTCAAGGTTATATGCCTGAAACTGCTTACAGTCAGTTATTAACAATGGTCGCTCAAACTATGCATGCTGGAAGCAATTTCCTGAAAAAGCTGCACACACTTTTAATATACTTGGAATATAAGAAGAATTCATTCATTCACTTATTCATTCATTCATTTTCAACAATGATTCAATGAATGCTTATTATGCACTAGGCACTAGGATAGAGATGAAACAGAAGAGAACAAAACAGTCATGATTCTTGCCTTTGTGGTTTATAATATAGTGAAGAAGATAGAAATTTAAGAAGTAAAAGAATAATATAGACTTGCGAATTATGATAAGAATTCTGAAGGGAAAGTATAGGGTTCTAAGAAAGGAAACCATAGGGTGGTCAGGTTGCCCAGTGAGAAGTGAGGAAGCAAACACTGCAAGTCGGGGGAGCAATGCTGAAGTGGAGACTAGTTTGGCAAATGCAAAGAACTGAAAGAGGCCAGCGTGACACAGTGGGTGAGGGGGACAGTGATGCTAGGATGAGGCATGGAGGCATGTAGACCTTGGTAAGGATTTTGGATTTTTTTCCCAACAACCTTAGGGAGTTGTTAAACAGGCAGTGATGTAATCTGATTGGTGCTTTGAGAATATCACTCTGTTTGCTGTGTGGATTTGGAAAATGGTTTGGAGGGGGCAAGAATAAAAACAGGGAGACCAGTTGTAAGTCTATGGTCGTAATCCCGGTGAGAGATGGTAGTAGCCCAGAGTGGTAATGAAGGAGATGGAAAACAGTGGTAATGAAAGAGATGGAAAACTCTGGAAATATTTGGAAGTAGAATCAATAGACTGATAAGGGATTGGGTATGAGGCTGGTAGGAGACAGAGAGACTGAACCCTAAATAATAACTTTCAGATATTTGGCTTTAGCAATTGGATGGATGGAGATGTCATTTTACTGAGATGGAGAGAATTTGAAGAAGAGTGGCTCTGGAGCAGATGATTAAGGACCTAAGTGTTATTTTAGGTTTTTGTAGACACTCTTTATCAGATGAAGGATGTTAATTTCTTTTTCTAGTTTGCTACCAGTTTTTTTTTTTTTTAATCATGTGTATTGAATTTTATGAACTGCTTTTTTCTGCATCTACCGGATGGTCACAGGATTCATCTCCTTTATTTTATTAATGGAGCAGATTGCATTGAATGATTTTTGAATGCTAAACCAACTTTGCAGTTCTTGCATTTCCAGCTTGGTTGTGATGTATTGATATAATATTTTTCACACATTGCCATATTTGATTTTCTAGACTTTGTCTAGATTGTTTTTGAAAAATCAATGTCATAAGTGAGCTGGGCCTCTAATGTTCCTTTCTTGAAATGGCCTTGGCCAGTTGTTGTATCAAGATTATTCTGGCCTTAAAAAAATGAACTAAATTTATGGGTAAGGCTGGCTAAAGATTGACTCTTAGAGGAAAACATAGGCAGAACACTCTGACATAAATTGCAGCAAGATCTTTTCCCACCCACGTCCCAGAGTAATGAGAATAAAAACAAAAATAAATAAATGGGACATAATGAAGCTTAAAAGCTTTTGCAAAGCAAAGGAAACCATAAACAAGAAGAAAAGACAACCCTCAGAATGGGAGAAAATGTTTGCAAACAAAGCAACTGACAAAGGATTAATCTCCAAAATATACAAACAGCTCATGCAGCTCAATATCAAAAAACAAACAACCCAATCACAAAATGGGTAGAAGACCTAAATAGACATTTCTCCAAAGAAGACATACAGATGGCCAACAAACACATGAAAAGATGCTCAACATCACTAATCATTAGAGAAATGCAAATCAAAACTACAAAGAGGTATCACCTCACATGGGTCAGAATAGCCATCATAAAAAAAATCTACAGGGGCTTCCCTGGTGGCGCAGTGGTTGAGAGTCCGCCTGCCGATGCAGGGGACACGGGTTTGTGCCCCGGTCCGGGAGGATCCCACATGCCGCGGGGCGGCTGGGCCTGTGGGCCATGGCCACTGAGCCTGCGCGTCCGGAGCCCGTGCTCCGCAACGGGAGAGGTCACAACAGGGAGAGGACCGCGTACCGAAAAAAAAAAAAAAAAATCTACAAACAGTAAATGCTGGAGAGGGTGTAGAGAAAAGGGAACCCTCATGCATTGTTCGTGGGAGTGTAAATTGATACAGCCACTATGGAGATTCCTTAAAAACTAAAAATAGAACTACCATATGACCCAGCAAACCCACTCCTAGGCATATACCCAGAGAAAATCATAATTCAAAAAGACACGTGCACCCCAATGTTCATTGCAGCATTATATGCAATAGCCAGGACACAGAAGCAACCTAAATGTCCATCAACAGAGGAATGGATAAAGAAGATGTGGTACATATATACAATGGAATATTACTCAGCCGTAAAAAGGAATGAAATTGGGTCATTTGTAGAGACATGGATGAACCTAGAGACTGTCATACAGAGTGAAGTAAGTCAGAAAGAGAAAAACAAATATTGTATATTAATGCATATATGTGGAATATGAAAAAATTTGATATAGACGATCTTTTTACAAAGTAGAAATAGCGACACAGATGTAGAGAACAAATGTGTGGATACCAAGGGGGAAAGGGGGAGGGTGGGAAGAATTAGGAGATATGGATTGACATATATACACTATTGATACTATGTATGAAATAGATAACTAACGAGAACCTACTGCATAGCCCAGGGAACTCTACTCAGTGCTCTGTGGTGACCTAAATGAGAAGGAAATCCAAAAAAGAGGGGATATATGTATACGTATAGCTGATTTACTTTGCTGTACAGTATAAACTAACACAATATTGTAAAGCAACTATACTCTAATAAAATTTTTAAAAAATGAACTGAAGGGTGATCTTTCCTATTCTCTTTTCTGGAAAAATAGGTGGAAAAATTGGCATTGTTTCTTCTTGACATATTTTGTAGAATTCACAGCAAAGCCATCTAGGCCTATAGGTTTCCCTGGGCAGGTTTTTAAGCAGTGAATTACTTTTTAAATTACTTTTAGTTTTGCTAAGTTGTGTGTGTGTTTTACGGAATATACCATCTAATTCATCTAAATTTTCAAATATTGGCATGTAGTTAAAAAAATATCTTATTATTATTCTTTCATTGTTTGTAGGATATGCAGTGGTATCCCCTTTTCATTCCTGACATGAATTATTTGTGCCTTTTTTTGAAGGAGTATTACCTTATTAGTTTTTTCAGCAAAACTACTGTTTTCTTGGATCACCTCCTCTACTATTCTATTTTCTTTTTCATTAACGTATGTTCTTATCTTTATCATTTTCTTCTTTCTCATTTCTTTGGGCTGAATTTTCTGCTCTTTTTCTAGCTTTTTGACGTGGATACTTAGTGCACTGATGTTCAGGCTTTCTTCTTTTCTGTTGTATGTCTGTAGGGTATAAATTTTCATGTAAGTGTGATTTGAATATGTATTTTAAAAAAATCTTTGGGTTAATATTTGTTATATAATTTCCTTTGTGATTTCTTCTTTGGCCCATAGGCATTTAGAAATTTACTTCTTAATTTCCAAATTGAGGGATTTCCTACTTGTTCGGCTTAATTCCACTGAAACCAAACATATTCTGATATGATTTTGATTTTGAAATATATTGAGACTTGCTTTATGGCTCTGAATATGGCAATTTTGGCAAATGTTCTGTGTGTCCTTGAACAGAATGTATATTCTGTAGTCATTAGGTACACTGTTCTATAAATATGTCCACCAGGAAAAGTTTGATTGTATTGTTTAGATCTTTGGTGTTCCTACTGAATTTGACTGCTTGCTCTACCTATGAGATAGGTGTGTTAAACTCTTCCAGTGCAATTGTGGATTTGCAGACTTCTCTTTCTGTATTGTTTTATATGTTTTGAAGCTATGTTCCAAGGAACAAGCAAATGTAGGACTGTTGTATCTCCCTGGTGTATTAACCTCTTTATTATTATGCAATGTTCTTCTTTAGCTCTAATAATGTTTCTTGTTCTAAAGTCTTAGTTATCCAATAGCAGTATAGCTATTGTAGTTTCTTTTGATTAGTATTTTCATGGTATACCATTTTTATCCTCATGCTTTTGACCTGTCTATATTATATTTAAATGTGTGTCCTTAAGCAGTGTGTGTGTGTGTGTGTATATGTATATATATATATTTAAATACATCCTGATAATCTTCCTCTTTTAATTGAAATATTTAGTTCATTTACATTGAAAGTAATCACTGACATATTTGGGCCTAAATCTACCATCTTAGTATTTGCTTTTTATTTGTTTCACCTATTTTATATATATTTTTAATCTCTCCTTTGTATTTAGATTATTTTCTATTATCCCAAGTTAAACATTAATTTACTACTCTATTGGTTATCCTAGAGATTATATTATATATATCCTTGACTTATCAAAGCCTAATATAATGAATACTTTTTCCTAATACCAAATACAGTTGACCCTTGAACAACACAGGGGTTAGCAGCAAACAATTCAAGTGTAACTTATAGTCAGCCCTCCATATGTGTAGTTCCACATCTGTGGATTCAACCAACTGCTGATCATGTAGTACTGTTGTACGTATTTACTGAAAAAAATCTGCATATTAGTGGGCCCTCGCAGTTCAAACCCACATTGTCCAATGCTCAACTGTAATGCAACGATCTTAGACTAGTTCTACTCAAAGTGTGGTTCTTAAATCAGCAGTGGTCTGTGATCTGCGATGGTTGATTTTGTATGTCAACCTGGAGAGGTCTCTGCACCTAGATATTTGGTCAAACGCCAGTCTAGCTGTCACTGTAAAGGTATTTTTTAGATAAATTTATATTTCAATCAGTAGACTATAAGTATAGCAGATTATCTTCCACAGTGTGGGTGGGCCTTGTCCAATCAGTTGAAGGTGCTAAGAGAAAAGACTGAGGTTCCCCGAGAAAGCAGGAATTCTGCCTCCAGACTGCCTTCTGACTCACGCTGCAGCATCAACTCTTCCCTGCGTCTCCTGCCTGCTGGCCTGCCCTGCAGATTTCAGACTTGCCAGCCCCCATACTTGCATGTCCCAATTCCTTAAAATTTCTCTCTCTCTTTCTCTCTGTCTGTCCATCTTATTGGTTCTGTTTCTCTGGAGAACTCCTGAATAATGCAGGGTCCAAAATCAAGCCCCAAAGCTTGGGAACTTTAAGAGTGTTCCCTTCCTTGGCAGGCCCCAAACTGTCATTTTCGTCCCCTTGCCTTATCAGTTTGTTGAATACTTTGCTCAGTTTCTCTGCCTCTCAGCCATCTCTATGTAATTGGAAGATCTCCCCAGGGAAAAAGTAGTCCCCAAAGCTAGGCTCATTTCTCTGGGTTTCTTTCTTTTTTTGGATCTTGGCCTCATGGTTATTCACTGCTGTGTTATTGATAGTTCTCTGAGGCCCTCAAACATATATAGAACTATTTTCCCTGGCTTTTGTAGCTGTTCTCAGTGAAAGAGTTGGTCTGATTTATGTAGTCCCCCATTACCAGAAGTGATTCTCCTGGAATAGGTGGCTGTCTGTCCTTCTTGATCAAAATCCGTGAGGGAAGTCTCAGATATTTCTTTTGGGTCAAGACTTCAGTTTTGCTTTTGTTAAATTTGAGGAGCTTTTGAGACATCTCAGGTGAGATAACGGAAAAGTGGTTGGATAAACAAATCTAGACCTCAGGAAGAAGAATCTCCATGGAGAAATATTTTTGGCACACCAGTATACAGATAACACTTAGAAAGATAAAATGAATGAGATCACCTAGGAGAAAGTCTAGATAGAGAAAAGAATAGGGGCTGGGAATGCGCTTTTAGGAACTCCAGCATTTGAAAGTTAGTTGGAGGAAGAGGTATGAGTGAAATACTGCGAAAAAGTTGTCAAAGGGGTAGAAAAAGTTGTCAAAGGGGTAGAAAAAATACATGTCATAGATGCAGAGAAAAAAGAGAATTTAAAGAAGTAGAGTGTGACCAAATATGATTCATCTGATGAAAAGTCTGACAAAATAAGACCTAAAAAGTTTCTGTGCATTTGAGCCTCACAGATATACCAGAGACACTTGATGGATGGCCGTACTTGGGAAGAAGAGTGGGCGGACAGCCTCAAAAAGAGCGATGCAGGGCTGTGGGAAGCCTGCCCGGCAGCCATCACCCTGGTGGCTTTCAGTCTCTAATCTGATCATGAGCTTTGTGCTATCTTAGCTTGAAAGACTTATTTGAAACCTGTGCTCTGTCCTTTTGGCAAATAACTTGGGTAAAACCTGTCAAGAGCAAAAGAGGATGGCGGTATTCATGCCTCCTCCTAATACTCACCAGCTCTTTGGGGAGCAAACCTGTAGTTCTTGTTCTCAGCCAGAGCACAGCTGCACCTCCTGAGGCGAGCTTGCCTTGCTCATCCTGCAGAACTCCCTCTGACGCTGGATGTCTCCCCAGAGCCAGGAGACAAGAAAATGCTTATTTCTCATCCTAGAGATGTGTGCTTTTTCACAGCAAGCCGGTACTATTTGAGCTCTCAGGGTAATTTTCTTTAGTTATTGGTCCAGAGGAAAATTTAGGCTAAAGGAGAACTTGTTATTTCTATTTGCCAATATTTCAGAAAAATGAGTTATATACAGCATAAACCTCATTATGGCCTCCTTATAGTCCTAGGAAACATTAAAGATTGGTTGCTTCCCTTGGAAGCACGTGACAATGTGTTTGTATACTTATGCTGAGTTTGATTACCAGATACACTGATGGTTTCTAGACCATAGTGTAAAGGACAACTGTTTAGCAAGGAAAATATTGACCCCCAAACCCATTACCCTTGTGGGATAAGTGTGGAGTAAAATACAAGCCCTCACTCTGAGTGTATTGACTTGGAACCATGGGCAAAGTGAATTTAGTTATTTCTTTATCTGATTCACACCTGATGAGGCAAGCAGAGCCTATGAGTCCGGCATGAAATTACACAAAACTGCTTCACTAAAAGAGAGAGTACTTCAGAGAGAAGCCATCCTGCTGCTTTGGGGAAAAGCAGGACACAGTTGGACACAGTTTAAGGCTCCGTTAAATGTGGTCTTTAATCAATGCAATCCTGGTCAAACTGTCTACCGCTACTCATTTGTTGGGTCTTGATGGCTGTTAAAGAGGGTTTACTCATATATGATAATATCTCAATGAATGAAATTAAATGATTTGCTGAGTGATTGGTAAGATGACACAACCTGAAGTCTTTTAATTCTGCGTAACTGAGTCACTTAGTCTTTCTGATTATGATCCCTAAATGTAATGTGAGAATAACAGAATACTTGTCCCGCCTACATCACAAGGTTGTGAAGATCAAACAGGATAATGTATGGAAAGCTCTAGATAAAGACAGAACTTTGTTTGCTGTAATATAATCACCTCCATTTCAAAAATCGTAAACGTGGCTTTACCTCCTTTCAATCACTGAGCGTTAGGAAGGCTCTTTGTGGTATCACAACACTGCCCCAGTGTATCAGCATCCAGCACGCGTAAGCACCTAGGACTACCACGAACCCTTAGGAGACTTAACAAAAAAGCCTACTATAAACACTGAAGAAAATTGCCAAGAGCTTAAGCCAAAAAAGTCATAGATAATGTCCTGTAATTGACCATTTTACCAGCCCAGAAGGAAAAGTGTATTTTCGTTGGCTGGTGATAGCTATAATAGACAATTCTGGCAGCACCAAAGCCATAAAGCATAGAAGAGTGAGAGTAGGAAAAGGCTGGTGTAGAAGGGTTCTCCAGAGAAACAAAACCAATAGGATATATACACGTATTCTAACAGAAAATTAGATAGATTTATTTATTTATTATAGGAATTGGCTTACATGATTATGGAGGCCAAGAGGCCATCTGTAAGCTGGAGAACCAAGAAAGCTTGTGGTGTAATTCAATTTGAATCCAAAAAGCTGAGAACCAAGGAAGCCAATGGTGTAAGCCCTGGGTGGAATCCAAAGGCCCAAGAACCATGAACACCAACGTCCAAGGGAAGGGGAAGATGGATGTCTCAGTTCAACCAGAGAGCAAATTTATTCCTCCTCTGTCTTTTGGTTCTGTTCAGGGACCCAGTGGGATGATGCCCACCTGCACTGGTGAGAGCAATCCACTTTACTCAGTTTACCTATTCAAATGCTAATCTCTTCTGGAAACACCCTCACAGATACACCCAGAAACAATGGGCTATCCAGGCATCCTGTAGCCCAGTCAAGTTGACACATTAAATTAACCATCACAATTGGAGAAGAGGTGAGAGAAAAAAAAGAAAGAAAAAAGAGCAGATAGTTTGGGAGAGAATAGCATAAAGAAGCAGCAATGGTTGAAAGTGATAATAAGGGCAATAATAAGAAGCTCTGGATCAGTGGAGAAAGAAATTTTAAAGTTTTTCAATTCAGTCCAGGGACGGCAAGTACATAGGTCATTTGGGGCGGACTTCCCATCTTGTGTCCACAGCAGACATTGTTGATCAATCATTGTATTCTTTCTATTCAGTCAAGGCACCTGAGTGGCAAGGCAGAGTGATCCCAAAGCTGAAGCACTTACTCTGTGGGAATATGAAGAGTCTCACCTAGAGCCTATTGGAACAGTGTGTGAAAGGGATGGATATAACTCATCAAATTATTTGGAAGTCATGTAATGAGATGAGCAGATCCAGAGGGTCAGGCTCAGAGATGTAGGAATACGGTCCTCGTAGAGTGCTCAAGATCGTGCTTTAGGTAGCTGCCACAACTCAGCTAGAATAGGCACAAGAGATACAATCTATTTGCCAACCAGAATTTTATTCAACCTCCTCATTTGACAATCAGGAAATTGATGAAATAACTTGTTCAAGTTCATCCAAAGAGTCAACCAGGACTAAAATCCAAATTTATCTCTCCCTAGTTGGAAACTCAAGACCCATCTCAGTTTGGAGCTTTTTAGCTGAAGACTGATTCCTGGAATGGTTGGGCAAAGTAGAGAAAGGAACAACTTTAGATTTTAGAGTTTAAGCCAATGGATCTTGAGCCAGGGCTTTGAAGTTTAGTGTATTAATATGCTTGGCCTGCTGTAACAAAATACCAAGAACAGTTTGGCTGAATTGATTGTCTCACAGTTCTGGAGGTTAGAAGTTTGAACTTAAGGTGTCAGCAGGGTTGCTTTCTTCTGAGGGCCCTGTTCCATTCCTCTTCCCTCGCTTCTGGTGGTTTGCTGGCAATTTTTGTTGTTTCTTGGCTTGTAGACACATCATCCTGATCTCTGCCTTCATGTTCACATGGCATTCTTTCTGTGTGCATGTGTGTATCCCTGTGTCCAAATTTCCCCTTTTTATAAGGACACAGTTATATCGGATTAGGGACTACCCTAATGACTTCATTTTAACTTCATCATTTGCAAAAACTCTATTTCCAAATACGGTCACATTCTGAAGTACTAGGGGTTAGGACTTCAGCATATGAATTTGGGGGACACAATTTAACTCATAATGTGAGGTTCAGTTTTCCCTAAGTGTCAGGTCTCTGGCTATAGGAGCCAGCTTGATTTTAGTGTAAAAACTTTCTTAATGAAGTCATGTTTAACATTAGGGTTGATTGTTCAAGAGGTTGCCAATAATAGACCATGCAGATGAATTCATAAACCATTATCAGTTCTAGGTTTATTGTATAATAAGGATGTTCAAGGTCATGTTACTGTGGTTAAGAAGGAGAGGGAGTGGCTAGGTGGAGGTGATACCCTGCAGCAGAGAATGAAACTTCAGAGTGAGGTGATGCTATTCTGCTGCTAGTTAGGGGGACGGACCAAGGACCACTGCAGCTTGGGGAGCTGGAAGATACCTTTGGACAAGGTTCCTCTGTACATAAAGATCTAAAGATATAGATATGAATCAGAAGATGTCAGGAAACCACCATGTTCTCTGCCACTGGACAGAATACAGAGGCACGTGAGGTGGACAAAGCTCTCTGCTGCCTGAGAGCCCTGTTCCCCAAGAAAAGTAGTGAAATTTGTGTTTGGTGCCCATTCTATGCTTCCCATCTTTTCTTCCCAGTTACTCTAGTCTATGGGGGCACCTCCTTTCCAACTCCCTCAAACATGCAGAAGCATGTTCTGTCCCTCTTCCTCCTGTACAAAACTGTTCTTAAGGGGAGATCTAAAACATATTAATTCACATTTAGATGTGATTGACTGATAAGTGTTTAAAGTGGGCTCTGTCTTGAACGATTTGTAAGTGACTGTCAAGAACTTAAATTAGAGGAATGAAGTTCTAAGACTAGAAATACAGGATCATTCAGCTCTAAATGGAACCTCTTTTACTAGCTAATCAGCTCCTAAATTAAAATGCCAGTGTTAATTTATCCTCTAGAATTGTCAGTGATCTAGGAATTTGCTGATTACATTAGCAATTTTTCTTTAATTCTAGGAAGATGCAAAATAGGAAGTTATGAAGATATGAACCTACACTTGTTGGCCATATTTAAATCATCTACATTTTGCTGACAATCTCACCTGACTTATCCAGAATTTGATAGCACAGGACTTTCTCTTCAGTTTTATCACAGCCCCCTCTCTTTTCAGCTGGCTTGAAAGTGTAAACTCCAATCGTGTTTGTTCCTTGGCAATCAGACAGGAACTGCTCTTTCCACCATGGTTTCCTTGATGGTGCCAAATAGTGCAGAATCACTTTAAAAGAAGGGCTTCCCCTACTTCTTTCAAGAGTGAATTTCACCAGCCTTCTCTTTCCCTTGTCCCTGCTCAATCTCCCTCAGTTTTTTGTCCAACTCAGTCAAGAGAAAGGGTATAGATATCTTCATACATGTTAGGTGTGGGTGTAGGTATAGACATAGGTGAGGGGCCTGGCAGAATCTGTGGGAGGTGAGGATGGCCTGGAATGAACACTTCTTGGATCCTGACTTAACTCCCTGCTGTCCCTCAGTGGCTCTGGAGCATGGCTTGGTCAGCCACTGAAGGTGGTCGTCGGCCACCATGGGGTCTCTCTGGCAGAGTCAACACCCTCACCCCTCAGGAGAGTTCACAATACCCTTCCAAGGGACAGGCAGGATTCCTCTCGGAGGGTTGACACAAAACCAGAAAATCCCTGCTCTTGCTCTCTCTCCTACTTCAGCAATCGACCTGACAACTTTAGAGGACATATTAGCAAGTGGTGTATACAGGCAACGGAACCAGCAGATAATCAGTACTTTGGTAAGACATACATTCCAGAAGACCAAGCTGATGTGACTGGAGATTTCTTAGATAAATAGAACATTTCCAAACACTCATTACATTATATTGTTATCACAAAAGCTAAGTTACTCTGATTTTAAGCATTATTTTCTATGAAAAGAATGGCTGGGGAAGCTAAAAGTTCTGGGGAGACCAACCTCATAGTTACATTTGAATAGCTTTTCTGGATGGAGCAAATGCATTTAAGTTAATTGCTGGCTCCCTGAGTTCCTTTGGCCTTGGGATCCAGTGGGTGCCATTATGTGCTCTGAGGCTTCACTTTGGCAGAGAATGGAAGGGTGAAGATTCAAGTCTAATTTTTTTTAGCAGACACTCCCAAGGCACGATATTCCTGTTTGGTTGGATGAAGTCTTTGAGGGGAAGGTGGAATTGATCTATGGCTTGCTTGACTGCCTGTCACCCACACTTTCTATCCTTTAGTTTCTAATTATTTACATTTATTTGATGTATATAAAATATTCAAACACTCAAAAAACAAGAAACACCCCCCAAAAAACTAAAACTTCAAACACTACCAAAAGCTCCCTAAAAAGTAGAGTCTGTTTCCACCCTTGACACAGTTTCCTAGTTCTGTTCCCTATAGGCAGCTACCATTAGCAGTTTCTTATGTGTCTTTCCAAAGATCTACTAAGTAAATATTAATATATGTATATTGCTCTCTCTCTTTCACCTATATAATCATACTATATATGTGGAACTACACCTTGCTTTTTTCATTAAACAATATATCTTGGCCATTGTTCTTTCTTTCTATCTATCTATCTATTGAATGGGCCAAAAGTTTCATTTGGTTTTTTCTGTAAGGTGGCTCTAGTAGCACTTAGTTGTCTAACTTCATTCAAAACAATTTTGTTAGATTGTATGTGACAGCTGTCATATCAGCTTGCATTAAAAAAAAGACTTATCAAAATTGGTGAATTTTTGTATAGCCATTTTAATATTGAAGAACATTTTCGGCATATTATGCTTTATTATTTCAAGAAAGGTAAAAACGCAACTGAAATGCACATAAAGATTTGTGCAGTGTATGGAGAAGGTGCTGTGACTGATCGAATGTGTCAAAAGTGGTTTGTGACGGGTAGACCGTGGTTCCACAGTCGGGTAGACCAGTTGAAGTTGATAGCGATCAAATCGAAACAATAATTGAGAACAATCAACGTTATACTACGGGGGAGATACCCGACATACTCAAAATATCCAAATCAAGTGCTGAAAATCATTTGCACCAGCTTGGCTGTGTGAGTTACTTTGATGTTTGCGTTCCACGTAAGTTAAGCGAAAAAAACCTTCTTGACCATATTTCTGCATGTGATTCTCTGCTGAAATGTAATGAAAATGTTCGTTTTTAAAACAAATTGTGACTGGCAATGAAAAGTGGATACTGTACAACAATGTGGACTGGAAGAGATTGTGGGGCAAGTGAAATCAACCACCACCAACCACACCAAAGGCCAGTCTTGATCCAAAGAAGGTGATGTTGTGTATATGATGGGATTGGAAGGGAGTCCTCTATTATGAGCTCCTTCTAGAAAACCAAACGATTAATTCCAGCAAGTACTGCTCCCAATTAGACCAACTGAAAGCTGCACTCGATGAAAAGTGTCCGGAATTAGTCAACAGAAAACGCATAATCTTCCATCAGGATGACACAAGATCGCATGTTTCTTTGATGACCAGGCAAAAACTGTTACAGCTTTGCTGGGAAGTTCTGATTCATCCACTGTATTCACCAGACATTGCACCTTTGGATTGCCATTTATTTCAGTCTTTACAAAATTCTCTTAAGGCAAAACATTTCAATTCCCTGGAAGACTGTAAAAGGCACCTGGAACAGTTCTTTGCTCAAAAAGATAAAATGTTTTGGGAAGATGGAATTAAGAAGCTACCTGAAAAATGGCAGAAGGTAGTGGAACAAAAGGGTGAATACATTGTTCAAAATAAAATTCTTGGTGAAAATGAAAAATGTGTCTTTTATTTTTACTTAAAAAACTGAAGGAACTTTTTGGTCCACCCAATATCTATCTATCTATCTATCTATCTATCTATCTATCTATCTATCTATCTATCTATCTATCTGTCATTGGCCAAATTCTTTGTAATGGATGCATAATATTCCATTTTATGAATGTACCATAATTTAGTCAGTTCCCTATTGATGCTTGAGATGTTTTGTCTTTGGTTGAAATGATTTCTAAGGTGGTTTTTTGGGCTGGGGTACATGTGCAGAGACTCTAGGCTTTTGTTTATTTTGATATTTTGTTTTGATATTTCCTAGATTGTTTGGACAATTGAAGTGCATTTGCGGAGGTTGGGTGGGAAAAGGAGAGAGGAGTTACATCAGAGGAAGAGGTCCAGTGGGGGACTGGGTGAACTCTTGCTACATGGAATGTGATTTCATTTTCTCCTCCACCTCCCCCAGGAAATCCTCAGTAAAACTGCCATTACTGGCCAATGTTTTTGGCAGTCATTCATTCGTTCAGCAAATATTACTGCATTCCTTCCACGTGTTAGGCACTGCTTTAGGTGCTTTCTCCCCAGCAGAGCAGTGAACAAAACAAAGTCCCTGCTGTCATGCTATTTATATCCAGTGGAGAAAAATAAAATCGGAATCAAATAAATATATAACTTCTCTAAAGGCAAATAAAGCAGGGCAGGGGCTAGAGAGCAACAGAGGATGTTGGAATTGACTTCCTCAGAGGTGATGCTGTGTGGGTTCAGAGTGGGTGCTGAGGTCTCTGGGCAGTACTACCACATCTAGGTTCCCTGGAGTGCCCAGTGACCTCCAATTTCCCACAGGAGCCTGACTCCAGCTGGATGTTGCCAACAGATGCTCCCTCTGTAGCCAGGAATGTAGCACCATCTCCTTTCAATGTCTGTGATGGAATTTGTGAGGGAGAGAGAGAGGAAAAGGGAGAGGGAGCTAAAATAAGGGGATGGTAGCCTAGGAAAACATGTGGCTATTCTACCATAGATTTAATTCAACGTCACTGAATTACCAAAGGGCTTCTCATCATTCACTGTTTAGCAGGGGGCAGGGAAAATTTTTCATTATTCAACATGAGATGAAGTAAAAACACCACACTTTGTAAAACATGCAAGGTTACCTACTATGGTAACTGCTTGCAGAGTTTTATTGTGTCTGCAGCAAGGCTAATTAATTTGCTCTGAGCTTCATTGGAATTCCTGTTGGAGATGATTGTCTTGGTAACTGAAAGCACCATAGAGAGTGAGAACATCAGAAATACCATTTGGGGCTGCTGGCACAATCTGAGTCTTTCTTAGGGCTTTCTCAGACACCAGTAAGGACTGTCGTGTGTCCCTGTCTTGTCCCTCTCAGACTGGTAGTGGGGGCAGGGTTTTTCAGAAATTGCATAGCCCATAGTGTTATATGTGTTTAGAATCCAGGCTCTGAAGGCAGACCAGTCTGGGATTTCACATTTACTGGCAGCCACTTACTGTGCAACCTCAGCATTCAACAACACTGTGTCCTTATTCGTAAAGTTAGAATAATTTTAGTATCTACCTCAGAGAGATGCTATCAAGGTTATAATAGATGTGTTTGTAAAGCACCTGGTCTATTGTAAACTCTCACTAAATAGAGCTATTTTCTACTTCTTCTCATTCTCCACTTCTCCTTCTTCATCACCACCACCATCATCATCACTATGACCATGATCATCTTTTTTTCTTTTCTGCCTGTGTGTCTAATTCATGTGGTGGAATTTGAGGTATTGTGTCCAAACTGGACAAACTATAAAGCGCAGTATTAGCACAACTGAATCCATCTTCTAAAGGCCTCAAGGAAATAAGGAATTTAGTGACCTGAACCCTGGTTGGTCCAGGCTTCGCTGCTGCTACGTGATTTGGACCAATCCTTTCATCTCTCTCTGATATCCACCCTCCTCTTTGGTAGGACAGAGAGATAGAAATTAATGATCTCTTAGGTCCAGTCCCACTCCAGGGTGAGTGGTGTCTAATGGACCTAAGTAAGTTAGGGTGTATTTGGCAGCAAGTAGCAAAGTAACCAATTAACAGTGACTTAGACAAATGGCATAGACTTAAAAAAAAACTTCTAAGCAAATTTTAGCAAACCATATTCAGCTACGTGGAAAAAAGATTCTATATATATATATATATATATTTTAAATTAATTAATTAATTTATTTATTTTTGGCTGCATGGGATCTCAGCTGCTGCACGGGCTCTCTCCCACTGCAACAAGCGGGGGCCACCCCCCTGCCTGCTGCAGCACGTGAGCTTCTCATTGGGGCGGCTTCGCTTGTTGTGGAGCACAGTCTCCAGGTGTGCGGGCTCAGTAGTTGTGGCTCACGGGCCTAGTTGTTCCGCGGCATGTGGGATCCTCCCAGACCAGGGCTCGAACCTGTGTCCTCTGCATTGACAGGCGGACCCCCAACCACTGCGCCACCAGGGAAGTTCAAAGATTTTATATTACAACCAAGCTGGAGTAGTTTTCTCTTTGCATCCTCTGAATACAGCTCATTCAATAATTCACATAACACATGTATATTTTTCTCCTCAACAACGTTGGAGAGCATTGGTGGTATATACCTTTGTACCTCCCAGAGTTCCTAACTTAGTGTTTTTTTCTAAATAAGTATCTGTCAAATTAAATGAAAAAATCAGAATGAATGCAAAATCCTGGGTAATACCCAGTATCTTACTGCTAGAATCTTACTGCCAGGCACAACTTGGGTCCATCAACTACTTGTAAATTAGTAGATTGTTGAGACTTCTTTTTTTAGTCTAATGGTTTGCATATATAACTTCTTGAGAGCTCTTAATACATCACAAGAATACTCTTAAGCAGCAATTAACCTTGTGAACAAAAGAGAAGTCACAAACATTATTTATTACTTTGCCAGTCTTAATAAAGACCTAATGCGCTAACAGCTTCTCGTGGAGACAACTGCCATCAGTTAAGTAAAAACATTAAGTTGTAATCGCAAGTATCAATAGAGGCAGAAGCTACTAGTGTTCTGATTGCTGACGGGCATTAACTGGTTTATGGGTATCCGTTCCAATAGCTCTCTGCTGTATTGTGTTATTTTACCACTGTCTATTAAACTCATTCACATCTACACACATTTATTGAAAGTTACAGCTGAGAGGCACTTGAAGGACGTCTCACCCAGCATTTTGCAAACTGTGGCCCAAAGATCTCTGAGGGGTTTCTGGAAATCTCTTAAGGGACTTTCTGGGTAGCGGAAGGTCAGGCAGTGTACAGTTCTATGGGTGAAGCAGGGCATTTTGACATGCTTATCATGATGCAAAATTCATCTTGGCTCAATCATTTTGCTACAGAAATTGTGGCATGGCATGGCTGCACAAAATGATCCTGTAAAATCATAAAACCCCGGGTCCTTATCCTCAATAAAGTGTGCCTGGCTAGCCTTGATGCTTACTCTACCCCAAACCCAACCCCTGTTGTGGTGATTTTCATTTTCTATTTTACTCACTTATCTATTGTTTGAATTTTTATTCATATTTATTACTTTTACTCAGAAAAATATTTTAAAGGTATTTCTTAAAAGTCTGATTAAACAGGGATATGTTCTTAGGAGCCTCAGGCTTATCTCCCCAAACCAGAGTTACATAGGAATATTACGAAATGAAAACATATATTATCACAAGTTCTGAGAGGACTGCTAGAAATATAATTGGCAATTTCCTGTGCAGTCTGGAGCTGAGAATAAGGGGCTAAATATCAGTATGCACAGTGTCTTTAACTCTGATGGTTGAATGAGAGAATTTGAGACATGGACCAGCCAAGGTATAAGTAAATTCTTTTTTTTTTTTTCTTTTGCGGTACGCGGGCCTCTCACTGTTGTGGCCTCTCCCGTTGCGGAGCACAGGCTCCGGACGCGCAGGCTCAGCGGCCAAGGCTCACGGGCCCAGCTGCTCCGCGGCATGTGGGATCTTCCCGGACCGGGGCACGAACCCGTGTCCCCTGCATCGGCAGGCGGACTCTCAACCACTGCGCCACCAGGGAAGCCCCTAAGTAAATTCTTAAACAATTCCTCGGTCTCACCCTGTCTCTGAACCTCATCCACCTTCACCGCATCTTTCATCTTGACCTCACCCCTACTTCTTCATCCTAGAATGGTATTGGCAGTGTGCTAAAGGTAAGGTATAGGGTGGGCCTACTGATGCTTCACATTACCTGGTACAGTAGTTTCCTGGGCTGCTGTAACAAATGCCGTACTCTTGATGGCTTAAAACAATGGAAGTTTATTCTCTCACGATTCTGGAGGCAATAATTCCAAACTCAAGACGTCAGCAGGGCTGTGCTTCCTCGGAAGCCTCCAGGAGAGAATCTTTCCTTGTCTCTTCCAGCTTCTGGTGGATCCAGGTGTTCCTTGGCATGTGGCTACGTAAGTCCAGTCTCTGCCTCTGTCTTCACATGGCCTTTTCCTCTGTGCCTGTGTCTTCTCTTCCGTCTCTTATAAAGACACTTCCATTGGATTTAGGGCCCACACGGATAATCCAGAATCATCTCCTCATCTCACAGTCCTTAAATTCATATGTAAAGACCCTTTTTCCAAATAAGGTAACATTCAAGCTTTTATCATATAAGGTAATATTCACAAGTTCTGGGGATTAGGATGTGGATATACCTTTTGGGGGCCACCATTCAACCCCCTACATTTGGTAATTTAAAAAGAAAATTGGTAATTTTTTTAAGTTGAAAGTTTAATTGATTGTATTTTCTCCTGAGTCAAAATGTTCCTTGGTCAAAACATCTGCCAATACCAAAATGTCACTTTTCTGACTCTGGAGTTCACCCTACTTCAGCCAGAGCCACTTATGTCTAATACTTTCGGCTGTTCTAAGTGAGCTTTGACCAGAATAAAACTTACACAACTAAACGTCATTGGAAACTCCTACTTCTTGTCTAATAACTTCATTTTTCTGTGAGGAAATGGAGACCCAGAAGTTAAGAGAACACTGCCTTTGAGTCCTAAGAGCTGCAAACTTCATCCCGTCTTCACCAATCACCGGGTCTGTGACTGTGGTTATATCACCTCATTTCATTACTCTTGTTTCTTCATTGAAAAAAAAATGATAATAATACTTCTACGTCTAACTTGTTAGAATCGTTATGAGTATAACAATGCTTTGAAAATAGGTATAAAGTTCTCTTTGTGATATTATGATGGTTTTTCAACATATATTTGAAATGTGTTTATGCGTCTCCGTTAAAAGAGAACAGGAAAAACAGATAATTATGAACTCTGAGCTAGAAGGGATCTACTCCTCCATTACAGCCTGCAGCTACTTAGGGAACTATTGAGAACACACACAAAAATTATAACTTAAACTTTCAGAAAGGGAAGTAAGGAGGCAGCTATGAATAATAGGACCAGTTTAAAGCAGAGTTGGCAGATTCACAAGCTTAAAGAGGCCAGGCAGGTAATATAAATAAAGAAAGCAGGGTAAGATTAAGAAAAATAGTAACAGACATGTAATGGAAAATTGTAAAGGATATAATGGTTGGGGGCAATGATACGGAGCAGTGGGGATTGTAGTGAATTGGAGACCAGGGAGCAGTATTTAGTTCAGTCTAAGGAAATTGCTAGTCTTCATCTGCAGGCATGAGATGCAAGCCCAGCAAGCTAGATCTTCCAAGGAAGAAATCTGGATTTTTATATGAGATAGTCTTTTTTTTTTTTTTTTTTTTTTTTGCGGTACGCGGGCCTCTCACTGTTGTGGCCTCTCCCGTTGCGGAGCACAGGCTCCGGACACAACAGGCTCAGCGGCCATGGATCACAGGCCTAGCCGCCCCGCGGCATGTGGGATCTTCCTGGACCAGGGCACGAACCCGCGTCCCCTGCATCGGCAGGTGGACTCTCAACCACTGCACCACCAGGGAAGCCCATGAGATAGTCTTATATCAATAGTTGGTTAGGCTATCCTATGCTGTGATAACAAACAGTCCCCAAGTCCTAGTGGCTTAACAAACATTTTTCCTCCTTCATGTGAAGTTCTCTGGGAGTCTGGGCAAGTCTCCAAGACATCTTCCCTCCATGCATCAACCCATCAAGCCATCTGTACCGGCTCAACACTAGGTTTCCATATAACCAGGGGCCAAGTGTTATGGGTTGAATTGCATCTGCCCAGAAAGGTATGTTGGAGGCTTAATTCCCGGTACCTGAGAATGCGACCTTATTTAGAGATAGGGTCTTTACAGAGGTAATCACTTTAAAATGAGGTCGTTAGGTGGGCCCTATATCAGTATGACTGGTATCTTTCTAAAAAGGGGAAATTTTGGACACTGGGACATGCACACAGGGAGAATGCCATGTGAAGATTTGAGGTTATGCTGCCACAAGCCGAGGAACTACCAGAAAGGACGGGAGAGGCCTGGAACAGATCGTTCCCTGCACCTTCAGAGGGAGCGTGGCCTTGCCAACACCTTGATCTCAAGCTTCTAGTCTCCAGAACTGTGAATAATTTCTGTTGTTTAAGCTGCTCGGTTTGTCACAGCAGCCCTGGGAAAACAATATACCGAGAAACAGAAAGAGTGGAGAACACACACAGGAACTTTTCCCTGACTTTGCCTCAAAGACACACGTCATTTCTGCTCACAGGCCGTTGGTCAGAAGCAGTCATGTGGCCCCACCTACTACTAAGGGACTGGGAAGTATGTTCAGAAAAGCCTAAGTGGAGGTTGGTGAGCATTAGTAATATCTACCCTCTACTCCTGATTTTTAGTGTTAGCAACTATACAGTTTGGAAGAAAAAAAGAAAGAAAGAAAAGGAAATGAGACTGAACAAAGCTTCGTTCTTTTTTTTTTTTTTTTTTTTTCTCTTCTTGGCTGTGCCAGGTGGCTTATGGGATCTTAGTTCCCCAACAAGGATCGAACCCAGGCCCCCTGGCAGTAGAACTGTGGAGTCCTAACCACTGGACTGCCAGGGAATTCCCTGAACAAGCCTTCATTGAACGAGCCAAACAAACCCTCTCTTGGTGTGGGTCTCACCAGGCAGTTCCAGACTGGGACATGTCCTGAGGACAAGCCCATGGGCAGTGCTGCTCTGTTCATAGGGTAAGATTTGTGCTTCTGAGGGAACGTGGTTTTTGGTCATGGGCAGGGATAAGCACAGTGGGTGCATGAAGCCTTTGGTATCAAGTGGAGGTCTGAGCTTGGAGAAAGGATTCCAGAACCTGAGAATTAGGGCAACATGGCGGTCTTGGGAAGGGGAGGGTGCACAGACCACCACTCTCTAACAGTTTTTAGCTGGGAGCTGATTTTTTTTGTTTTTCAATTCTATGCTCTCCTATCCTCTTTTTCTTCCCTTCTGAACACAGAGTCCATGCTCCCCAGGAACCAGATCAGTCCCACCAATGCAACAGCGTTATATAGGTGAAAGGTTTTTGGAGATAACTCTGGGAATCTGCTCACCATTCATAGCATTATTTCTGTAAACATACAGTCTAAATTTCAAACAACCAGCTTAGGAAATAATTTTTACAAAACAGCTCATTGGTGAATTTGGGACCATGTGTGTGTGCAAGTACATATTTACAACCTTGATTTATATTCAACTTAGCAACAGCATTTTAAAATTATTTGTGTGCAATATACTTTACTCATGTGCATGTAATGTAAAAATTGATATATCTAGATGCTTTCAACCGAATTTCTCTCAGAATATGTATCATATTAACTTGGCTTATGGATCGTGCTCAAAATTATTCTAAAGAACATGCTTGGTTGGTTTCACTGAGCCAAAATTTTTTGAATATTCTAAAAAGCAAGAGAAAGAAGTGAGACAAATTGTACTGTTCATGTACTGTGGCACAAGCTAGAGAAATATAATTGGGCTTCAGGCCAAATTCTGAAGGCAATTGGAGCTGCCTGTGTCAATGGGGCATAATTTTTCCTCAGCTCCTGTTGACAGAAAGAAAAATTGGTAGTGATTCACTTCCCAATGCTGGGGATTCAGAGAGAATATCTGGTCTCCAGATCACAGCAGATGGGTGTGTATAGAAGCCACCGATTTGTCATTTGCAGGGAGCAGGGAACCCTCCAGTTTGAAAGAGTCCTTGTGAATCTGTTGCCTTGGGCCATCTGTTCTATGGCTGAAGGCAGTACCATACACCAAGTAGAGGTTTGTGGAATGAATAATGAATCTTTCCAAGAGACCTTCCTTGCAAGTGTGCCCACCTTTTCTTTTCATCTGACCACTATATGGTCCACTCTTTGGTGATCATGGGAAGGTACGAGGTCTGCATTGAAAAGGCTAAGGTTCCTCTCCTATTCAGCAAATATTTATGAAACCTAAGTAGTGTTAGGGACTGTGCTAAGTCCCAGATGTCTAGCTAACCATAGCGCAACCTGGAAAAATGGGTTTTTCCTGAGAAAGAGGGAGATGTCTGAGCAGACGGTGGGGAGGAGAGGTTTGAGCCTGGGCATACTGATCCTCTGTTCTGATTTCAGGGACGTAATCTGTCCATGTGAATGATTCTTATGCCTGATGCCATTCCGTCCTCCTGGACCCTGGATTGCATCCCCTTGCTTCCCTGGGGTTTTATACTATCGGTTTCTTTCACTTGGTTGTATTTTCAATCTACTTGTTTACTGGCACATCCCCTCAGCATATAAATGTGCTTAAGTCTTTTACCTAAACAAAACCAAGTCCTTCATTTGCTCTTAAGTTTCCCTTTAGTTTCCATTCTTTCCTTGTCATTTCCTTCACACAGCAAATTGAAAGGATTGGTTTACTGAGCACGCCCCCTTCCTCACCCGCCTTGGTCAAACCCTCCCAGGGTGGCTTCTGCCTCACATTCTATGCTAGAACTGTTCCGATGGGGGTCATTTGTGATCTCTTCGAGCTTAGTCCATTTTAAGGTCCACACTGTTAATGTTTTGGTGGCATTTTTGACCCTGCTGACCAGGCCTTTCCCAAAACCCTTTCCTCCCCTGGCTTTCATGACCTCAGATGCTCTTGATTTCTCAATTACCTTCCTGGTTCTTCTTCTCAGGCACCTTCACAAGCAAATCTTATTCCACCTACTCTTTAAACGTTTTTTTTTTTTTCTTTTGTTCTGTTTTCTGAGGTTTGGCTCTTGGCCATCTCTTCTTTTTACTCTACTTATTTTCCTTGGGTGATTTCATCCACTCTTATGTCCTTAATCAGCCCCTATCTATGCTGACAATTCCCAAATCTGTATTTCCAGCCTAGATTTCTTTCTGGAGGCAGACCACATACTTACTACATGTTTAATTTCTCCACTCGTACGTCCCCCAGGAACCTCAAAACCAACAGTTAAAACATGAACTCTTCATCTGTCCCCTACCTACTGTTTTCCCTTGTCAACCTTAAACAGAGTGAAGAGCAATTTTATTTAAGCAAAAAAAAAAAAAAAAAAAAAAAAGATGAGTTTATTTGGGAATAGCAGAGGAATTGCAATTTGGTACAAACTATGTGAACCATAGGCAAGCCTGGAGAACAAACAAGGAGAGCGTTCTCTCACAGAGGAAAGGAGGAAGTTGGCGGGGTTGTTTTTAACAGAAGTTCGTTGGAGGAAAATGAGAGTTCCAAGTGGTGGCAGCTTCTCATTGCCTGCAGGAGACGGCAGCTTACTGTTGCGGCTGAGAGAGGAAAGCTTCCTTCTTCCTACGGCACTAAAGCAGGCTGCGCGGGGCACGTGCATGAGAGCCTGCACTTCACGGCTTCCCGATTCCAATTTTGAGTTAGGTTTCCTTAATACATTTTCACACCCTCCATCTCAGTACCTGGTATGATTAGTCCCTACTCAGTTGCCTAAGTCATACCACAGTGTATGAGTATCATGTCTCATCAGTCCTACCAACTCTTTATTTTTCAGATACTTCCCTTTTCCTTCATCCCTACTCCCATTAACTCAATGCAGTGCTTTGCTTGAGCTGCTGCTGCTGCTTTCACCTCTCTAGCTTGCCTGCAACCAAGCTTGCCCACTGTTATGGACTGAATTATAGCCCCCCCGCCCCAATACATATGCTGAAGCCCTAACACCCCCCAAATGTGCCTATATCTGGAGATAGGGCCTTTAAGGAGGTATTTAAGGTTAAACGAGGTCATAAGGGAGGGATCCTAATCTAATATACCTTGTGTCCTCATAAGAAGAGGAAAGGACACTAGGGATATACAGACCACAGAGAAAATACCATGTGAGGGCACAGCAAGTAAGTGGCCATCTGCACGACAAGGAGAGAGACCTCAGGAGAAACCAAACCTGCCACCACCTTGATCTTGGGTTCCAGCCCACGGAACTGTGAGAAAATAAATTTCTGTTGTTTAAGCCACCTAGTCTGTGGTATTTTGTTATGGTAGCCTGAGCAGACTAATGTAACCACTTAAATAGATTCTTTCGAAAACAGACTTGATCATGTCACTGTCCTGTTTGAACTCTTCTTTGTGTAGAAGACCCCTCTGCATCTGCCCCTTCCCCTCCTCAGTGCTCTGGACTTGCTAAATGATGGAATCTACCAAGCTTTCTCTGTACCTTTGCCATATTCTTTCCTTGGCTGGGTTGTTCTCCCTTGTCCAGTCCATCTCCTTCCCTGATAACTTCCATTTGCTTTTTGTGACCTGACTCTTGCCTCCCTGGTCTGTGGGGTGCTATCACAGAGCTTCCATAGACCTCAGCTGCCTTCCCTCCAGACTGTGAACCCTTGAAGGCAGGACTGAGGTCTTCTTCATTTTTCTATTGGCACCATCTGCATTATGCTTGGAATATAGTAGGTATTCAAAAATGATCTTGGATGAATGAACAAAGAGTAAATCTATTTATTCTTAGGAATACAAAAGAAAATTTGACAAATCACCATGTTATCCCGGTGAAAAAAGCCAGTCAGGGTGTAACCTCCTCTTGGGTCTGCTTTATATTATGATCTATTGAACCTATACATGCCTGTGGTCCGAAGAACCAAAACCATATTGTCATTATTGTCATCACTGTAATAACAATAGCAATTTTCATTTATTGAGCCAATATTGTATGCTGTGGGTTATATATAAAGCATCTCATTTAATCCTCACAACCACTCTATGAAGTAAATATTTATTATTATTGCCACTTTACAAGTGAAGAAACCGAGGCTTAGAGAAGTTATATAACTTATCCCAGCTTACAGGTGATAAAGCTGGAATTCAAACTCAGCTAATATTCTGTTAGTTCCCCTACATTTCCTAGTTCTCTTGCTGTTATTTCTAGTCTGGATAGGACTATATGACTATTTCTGAGTCATGAGCAGAAGTGACTTGTATCAATTCTGGGCTCAAGCATGATTCTCTAGCATCTCTTTCCCTCCTGAAGTGAACCTTGAAGCCCCGTCTTGAGATAGCAGAGTGTCCATCAGCCTTGACCCCCCAATGTCACAGGGAAGAAGAACCTCCAGCTGGCCTGGGTTGGATATGCAGTGTGAGTGAGCAATAAACTCCAAGTATTTAAGCAACCAAAATGTTGAGACTGTTGTCACTACAACATGCCCAATTCTGTCCTGCCTATTAAACATCTTTGTCTCCCTCTGCACAGGGCAGCCCTGGGGTCCGCAGCAGCAGCCCCATGTCCTGTATAAAGAGAATATTGAAGACCTTAAATATCCAAGTTAAAGAGATAAAAAGGGTGAAAGTGTAATCAATAAAAATACGTAAAAATATAGGCAGTAATTATGTGAATGCATTGTGGAGGTGGTTAGCCATGGAATGATATTAATTAGGATAAATTGCTGATATTAATCAGGGATGAGGGATATAAACCTTGAACTGTCACTTCAAAGTTGGAGGAGTTTATTGTAGGGTTTTCCAATCTCATGATCATTAATATTTTGGGCCAAATAATTCTTTGTTGTGCGGGCTGTCTCGTGCATTGTGAGATGTTTAAGATGTTAGCAGCATTCCCGGTTTCGATTTACTAGATGCCAGTAGCATCACCACCCAACTCCAGCGTGACAAACAACAATGTCCCCAGACATTGTCATAAATTCCCTGGGGGCCAAAATCACCCCCCCCCCCCCCCCCCCCAGTTAAGAACCACTGGTTTATTAAATACAGCTGGGGATAATCTTCTCTCATATATTTCTACTAGGATGTAAACAAGTGTAGTTTGGGGAAAATGGTACTTGTTTACACAGCAGATTTAAGGAGCACCAGGAATGTGGTGCACACAAATGTTTCTCCTCTCTGAAAGATAAACTCCCTGGAGTCTGGGGATTCCTTGTTGTGGGTTAAAGCAGAGAGGCCCTGCTTTCCCTTTTAATGTCCACTATCCTTGGGAAGGATTACACAGTAGATGCCAGCCTGGAATTTATACATCAACAAAGGGAGGATCTGAGAATAAATCTGAGCTAAGAGGGAGAAAAAAAAAAACAAGACACTTGGCACTGAAAAAGCAGCAAGGCCAAGGAGGGAGAGCTGATAGCAGAAAGGGACAGGGGCTCTAGCCCAGGATGCGAGCCTGTGTGTTTTCATGGGGGAGGAAGGAGGCTAAGAGAATTTTGAAATGCTTGAGGAAAGTGTGCAGTCAGTTGCAAGCTTGGGGGAACTCTGAGGACACTGGGCTCTGGGGTGAGGGGATAAAGAAAAACCAAAGGAGAGGAAATCCTCAGGGCTCTGGCATGTGTACAAGGGCCTGCTGATCTGGCTGTGGCCCCTTCTGTGGTCTTATCTCACTGCACTCCCTCTCATGCTTGGGGTCAGCCATCATGGCCTTCTTCCAGTTCTTGAAATGCTCTGTGTTTAAACCTTCCTGCTTTCCACATGCTGATCCGCCTGCCTGGAGCCACGTTCCCTGACCCACCTGTTCTTATCTACCTGGCTTCTCTGAGTTAACTGTTCCTCATGTTTCAATCTATTACTTCCTCTGGGATGAGTCATAGCATCCTGCTCTTCATAGCACATTTCTTAATGTATAACTGGATATTGATTTGTGGGATTACTTTATTACTGATATCTCCCTCCCAAACTTAAAGCTCTAATGATGGTAGAAAGTGTGTAAGTTTGGCTCATCATGGTCTCCACAGAACCTAACTTCAGGCCTGGAATGTAGTATGTGCTCAATAAATAATTTTTGAATGAATTTCTAAGGGTCAGGATTTTCCTACTTCATAAGTGTGCCTCGTTGAGTAGGGGCAGGATCCAGAGTGGTAGAAAAAATGGTAGGAAGGATAAAGAAAAAAAATCACAACAAAAGACACAAACTCATCACACCAATAGTCTTACCTTTGTCATTCAAAAATCTTTGTTCTCCTTTTTCAAGTTCTTGGCCACTAAAAAATGGCATTCCTGGCCTATATAATCCAATTTACCCTATAAAGATGCGAATAGTTAGGTCATGGGACTGTCTTGGTCAGACCCTGGGTATGTGGGCTCAATGAATCTGACTCTATGTTGGGCAGGAAGCAGTTTCTGCTTCCAGGTTTATCTTACAGAACTGAAACAATGGTATAGAAGCAATTCCTGCCCCTCTTAGACTGCTCAGAGGGTGCTGGGTATCCTTGAACATTTCACATTGTAATGATCTCCAAGAGTGGCTGAACAGGGGTTTGAGTCACTGCATTTGGACAGACTGTGTTTAGAGTTAGTTGGTAACACTGAAGTTCCATCTGGCAATCCCTTTCTCTACTTTACATGATCTGGGCCATGAAAGTCAGCTCCGAATTTAGTTCCTTCTAGATGTGTTCTTGTTTAGGGGGTTAGCAAATAATAGAAGATAAATGCAAAGAGGATCTTCTGTGAGTTGTTTTGAGTCAAGTCAGCTTTTGTAAGGATCAAGGTTGAGACTTAATATTTTTTTAAGTGCTGACTGTATGCCTAGCATAGTGCTAGGAACTGAGGTGACAGTGTTGCACTGGACTGACATGGAGTTTGCAGACTAGATTTCTAAAATAGTGAGATAGACCTGTCTGTCTATCTGCCTATCTATATTTTATCTATCTATCTATCTATCTGTCTTCCTACTTAACTTATGCTAACAAGGAGTATACTCGGAAATAAAATAATCAAGGGAAACTCTGATTTAGTGACAGTTTAAGCAAAAGTACTGAACTTCTAACAATAAAAACTCATTAAAAGGAAAGAAAATTTTGCCTGAATACAAGCAGGAGAAAAAAACTTTAAAACATTTTCATTATTTTACCTATTCAAGATGGAGATTATCTTTCTTGACAAGGATTAACAATATAAAATGTCCTTTTTTTTTTTTTTTTTTTGCGGTATGCGGGCCTCTCACTGTTGTGGCCTCTTCCATTGCAGAGCACAGGCTCCGGACGCGCAGGCTCAGTGGCCATGGCTCATGGGCCCAGCTACTCCGTGGCACGCGGGATCCTCCCAGACCGGGGCACGAACCCGCGTCCGCCGCATCAGCAGGCGGACTCCCAACCACTGCGCCACCAGGGAAGCCCTAAAATGTCCTCCTTTTAATAGTTGCTTCTATATAAACACACACACACACACACACACAGATGTGTATATATATTTATACATGATATTCAGGGATTGGGATAAATTTTGTTCTTTTGTACCTGGTATGAGCTTGTTTTATAAGCTCAAAAAGGTACATGAAGTCTAGTGATAGACCGGAACATTTGAATTGGAACAATCTTGGAAACTCTCAGTCATAGAGTAGCCATGCATATCTCTTAGCTCTTACTGTTTGTTCTCTGACTTCCTCCTGTCCATGACTGAAAGCTGTTCTCTCATTAGATATATGTATATGTAAACCGTGGTTCCATTGCCTATGTAAGATGCTTACTCTGCACGGTCTCATAATGATCTCTTACCTCCACCTCCTCCATATCTCCCTCCCCATCCTTTGGACATACTTGGGCTTGGGATACTAAAGATCAGCTGTAAGGCTTCTCCCAGCATGACTCATGTGATAGTCCTGGTCCTCCAGAAAGCAGATGTCAAGACAGGATTTTATTAAGGGAAATGCCTGAGAAAATGGGAGGGAGCTGAGAGAGACTGGAAGAGGCATCAGAGCAAATCTGACCTTGAGTGAAGGACAGAGGAAAGAAATGTTGCATGGGAGCACCCTAGATGCTGAGCAGGCTATGGAAAGTTGTAAGGAAAGTTTGGCAAGGCTCTGGGGGAGTCCTTGAGCCAAAGTCAGCCATTAAAGGAGTCCCATTTCTCCCAGGAAAGAGCCTGCCTTAGACTCCTTGCTGTGCTTAGTCATTGCCTGGGAGCAGCTTTTGGGAAGAGCGGCCTAGGTGCCACAGCAGTGATGAATTTCAATGGGTGTCAGAGCCAGCAGCAGCTTGGGGCCCTTGAGCAGTTACACTTCCTGCAGATGGAAGTTTGTGAGGCCCATTGTCATGACCATCACAGCTTGTGATTCATTCCGAAGTTGGTTTGGAAAACCTGCCTCCTCTAGGCAACAGATGGGAAGGTTTTCAAGATTCCAAGGAAACGTTTGGCAGCACAGACCCTAGTCTTAATTACTGTAATTTCTATCTAGAATACTGGCTGTCTTCTATATGGATGGAGTCATAGAAGAAATGATATTTGGGGAATGGGGTGAATTTTTTTCTTCTGTATCTGATGTCATCAAGTTTTACAAACTCAAAAAGATGCATGAGGTCTGATGATAGACCCGAATAGTTGAACTGGAGCATACTAGAAAATCAAGGCCATAGAGTCATTAGGTGTATCTCTTAGCCCTTCCTGTTTCTTCTCTTGTTTCATCCTCTCTCATGACTAAAGCTTTTTTCTCATTAGATTGAAAGAACTTCCTGACAGGGATTGGCCCCTTCAAACTTCACTCCACCCTCTTTCTAGTTTGATATGTTAGGAAGCTATAAAAAACTATATGTCGCATAGAGAACAGACTTACGGTTGCCAAGGGGGAGGAGGGGCAGGGGAGGGTTGGACTGGGAGTTTGGGACTATCAGATGCAAACTATCATATATAGAATGGATAAACAACAAGATCCTACTGTATGGCACAGGGAACTATATTCAATATCCTGTAATAAACCATAATGGACAAGAATAAGAAAAAGAATATATATATATATTTATTCGGTATATATGTATATATCCCTGTGTAGTCACCAGATTTGTAGGTATGAAGGGTAGTTGTAGCCAGGGCCAAAGCAGCAGCTTCCTGATCTGTGGCTTGTCATGGTGAGGTGACCTTGAAATCTGTAGGTCTAGTGGCAGCTCTCTGACTGATTGATGCTCCTCCAGTTCTGCCAATGTCTGTGTAAGCCCCTGTTACCCAATATTAAGCTCTCTGCTTGAATGATCTGGACTATTTTTCTGTTATCTACACTCAACCCTGATGATATGGTAACTAAACTCCCCCCAGAGAAGATTGTTATTCATGAACTCATTTGTTCATTCATTAATTCAACAAATACTTATCCATTTAGTTATTGACTATTGGACTTGTGCCAGGCACTGCAAGGCACAGAGGATTCTCTGGAGAAGACATGGGTTTTTGCTGACAGGCAACATGATCTGGTTGGGCCCCTTCAGGGAGGTGGAGTGGTGGTTTCAAGGGTAAAGGGCAGTGTTTAAAAAGTTCATCTTTAGAAAAAGAAAGAAATCCCATCTTACTTTCTTAATTTTTTTAAAGGCAATTTTATCTGTTGAAAAGACCTATGTTTTCTTTTGAACTGGAAGGGAGGAACAAGTAAAATTATGGAATTATTTTTTTCCTTTTTCTTAGCCTTTATTACTATGAAGAAGACCCAATTAAAACATGCCATTTCTGGTATATCAAAATGTATGCTATGCAGACATACAATAGAAATGGTTACAAAAATGAGAAAACTACTAACTGCCTGCCCTCATGGAGCTTACAGTCTAAATCCTCAAATTAATTAGCAGAACAGAGTACTGGTAAGTCTTTACATATTACAGAGCAATGACCACTGAATGCATAAGATTTACATTAAATTTTTTATGACAAGCGTTAACAAGTATTATTGATTACAAATCTATTTTAAAGGTGTAAAAAACATCAGTAATATGACAGAGGTGGATCATTGTTATAAAACAGAATTCTAAATGAAACAACTACTAACAATTAGAAATAAAACTGGCTCTAAAGGAATGATCATTATAAAAAAATACTAAGGATTTTCATGTATTTTTGCATTCTCTGTGGCATACTGACTCTCAAGAAGGTACCAGGGACCTATTCCTTCCTTTGATTTTTAAAGTAGTAAATAGAAAGCCTTGAAACAATGACACATCCTCTAAAATTTATGGAACTATTTTATTGTTTATCCTCATTTTCCTTGATTGTCAGATTCCATCTTAATACTGTTTGTCTCCCAAGACTCTAATGGATGGTTGCCTTCCAAAATTTCTAAATCTCCTTCCTGAAATTTAAGTGGTAAAGATGCAGATGACTGTTTTATATTTTGTAGCAAACACCTTAACCTTTTCGAAGATTCTAATAATCACAAATGAACTGTATCACTCAAGGTCTCATTTTCTCTCTGTTTAATAAAAATTTAAATGGGTGGAATTTGGTGGTTTCTTCCAAATAAATTACCTTTTCTTTGCCCTTGGAATAGAAGGGCCCTTTCCCATCCTGTATGGCATGGCTGCTGAAAAGTTAATGGGATCTGAGACTGAATTAGTCAGTAAGTTGTCTAGTTCAAGGGAAATAAAAGTCCCATTGTACTTAGTGAAAGGGAGCTTGGGGTTAAACTTGGGAGTCACACTTTTTGAAAACTACCTACAAACTGGAATTTATAGAGGAAAACAATTGGGGTGGTGAGATGGCTGCAACCTATGTTGTATAAGGAGTGGTGAAGAAACTAGGTTGGGAAAAAAAGGGTGTGGAGTGGGAAACAGAAGAGAGGTGAATAAAGCCAGTACTATACTCACTACAGTGTGGAATTAATCTCTTATTTCAGATCTCAGGACATTGAGATGTAACAGTAATACGAAAAGTTCTTTTTCAAATATTTAGTATTTATGCTTAGTGCTTCATTTGTTTGTTTGAATCATAACAACCTCAGAGGTAGGCATTATTATTCTCATTTAACAGATGAGAAAACTGGGGTTCAGAGAAGTTAAGAATCTAGCCCAAAGTCAGGGAGTTAATAAAAGCCAAAGCAGAATTAAAACTCAGGTCCCTCTGACTGTAAGGACAATGCCCTAAAAGGCAGTGCATGTATGCGTCAAAAAGGAGAGGTGGTAAGCAAAACAACTGCTTGGATGGGGAGAAAAAAAATGTCCTTTGTTTCATGCGTGGCTGTGTCTCTGTACCTTCCCACCTGATAGAGTGAGAAACTGCATTACCTCTAATTTCCATGCATTAGCAAGCTGAATGCATCCCACTCATCTCAATTTAAAGAGCAAATGGCATGGCATGGGTTCAACGGGCATTTTCTCCCTTGTGTTCCAATCTATGGCTGATGTGACAAGGACAGAATTGTCAGAACAGCTACTAATTAAATAGTCCAGAGCTTCATTAGGAAGATGTGCTGAATGCAGGACTCACCAGGCAAGTGTTGACATCATCGTTGACACTAATTTGTCCCTTGGCTGGCAGCCTCGGCACAGAAGAGGGGCTGGACTCTGAGGGGAGGGCAGGGCTCCCAGGCTTGCTGAAACTGCTTTCAAGGAAGATTCAGAGATGGTCACTATTGGTCAGGAGTAGAATTCCCACGGGCACCTGGGTTAAGCTTATCACTTTGGCTTTCTCTTCTTCAGAGAGTCAGTGGCCTTCTACACCCAGAGCACGTCTGTCATGGTTGACATGCACACGCACGCACACACACTCACACTCATGTGTGCATGCCCTTAGAGATCGTGCAAGAACATAATAGAGTCGTGGGTGTCTCTGTTACAAAAACAGAACTAACCTATTAATCTGCCTCCTTTGGAGATATGATCAGTATTCAGGAGACAAGGCCACCCTAAGAGGCTTTCTGTATGCAAATAAAAATGAATTCTTGCCCCTGTATCTTAATAGCCAGAACAGGTGAAAAGACGTGTGTACCCACTTGTTCAGTCCCAGCTTCCGTGACGCAAGTTCTCATGGTATTGTGGGGCCTTCCTGACTCAGGGACTCAGGGATTCAGGGGCTGACATTTTATTTCATGTCCAGGGACATGTAGGCCACTCTGAGACTAGAAACTACTACCACAAACAACAGATCTTCCAAACAGATCAAGAAATCTTTTAAATATCAGAATTCTGGGTTTATCACTGATTTGTGTTTATACTTTGCTCTCTGAGATCCTGCATGAGAAAAGCAATACTTTGATCTCACAAAGGACAGTTACTATTTTCTCCATTTTGTAATGATGAAGCTGAGGTTTAGAGAATATGAAGGACTTATGCAAGGTCCTAAAATTGGTAAGAGGCAGAACAATGACATGTTTCCATTCTTTGGGCCCTACCTTTAATACTTACTCTGCTCTGTGACGTCCCCATAACAATTCTTCTCTTTCCCACTTGTTCTCCTGAGATTTCACCATGGTACTCTGTACACACTTTTTTTTTTTTAGAATATTCTAATTTCATTTTTTAAAAAAATATTTATTTGTTTATTTGGTTGCACCGGGTCTTAGTTGCAGCCGGTGGGCTCCTTAGTTGCGGCATGCAAACTCTTAGTTGCAGCATGCAAACTCTTAGTTGCGGCGTGCATGTGGGATCTAGTTCCCCAACCAGGGATTGAACCTGGGCTCCATGCATTGAGAACGTGGGGTCTTAACCACTGTGCCACCAGGGAAGTCCCCACTGTACACACTTTCACCATTTCTTTCCTTGTCACCAAGTAACTTTGGTCAAGTTCCCCTATGTGCTTTATATGTTTGTTATCATACAAATACCCTATATAAACACAAGGTAATTAAAAACAATTGAACAGTGGTTAACCTTATCCCCAGATATCATGCCATCCAACTTCCGCTTGAGAGACTTCAAAGAACCTTGTGTTTGCTCTACTTTCCAGTGAATCAATGAAGGAAGACATTGTTGCTGTCATTTCAACCATCAACCGACAAAGGTTCCAGAATGGATTAGACTTCAGGATTGATGTGTGTCCTATGGAAAGAGGGATGCATATGGATTTCTATAATCTTACATTTGTAAGTTTATAGAGAGACTGTAGCAATTCCTTTACAAATTGGTTTTGACCAATTTTTCATCTATAACCTAGTTACTGAGTAATACATTTTTGAAAGTATTTATTTCTTTTTTAATCATGCTGTATATTTTACACTCATACCTGCCTCCCAAGCCCAGTGGAATTCCATCAAAGGATAGGAAGGGTTTGTTTATTTATTTATTTATTTATTTTTGTTGGCACTTGAAGCAATACTTTAAAAGTTTGGAATCATAAGCACTAGTAAAGAAATTTTTTTTATTGTATGAAGCTTTTTGTTCTGTGGACTTACTAAGTTGTTACATTTCTGAAGAGGACCTTGCCACTCTCCCCAAATCTAGTCTGGGTTATTTGAATTCTGGAGTGCCATGTATTCTGGTTTCCAGGCAGCATAACTCCATTTCCATGAATACTATTTTCTGGAATGACTGTCTTGTCTTTTAGTCACAGGGGCAGCTGGCCTTGTCATGGTTCCTCCTGAAACTCCACAATCTGTTGAGCTGGGACTCTTCCTCCCAGCTGGTTGGCTCAGGGTGTGGTCTCATCCCTGGGGACCTGCCTCAGGACACACTTCCTCTGCTTTGGACTTGACTGTCTGAGTAAATGAGCACCAGCTAGGTGAGATTTCTCTATCTTCTGAGAGAAGCGTCATCAAGTGGATCTGCTTTGAGAAGGAAAAGGACTCACCCTGTGAGCTCGTTGACGGTTAACACCTTGCCAGCCAGGGACCAGGGCCCTCTGAACTGCAGCCTTCTCCTTGTTTTATTCTCAAGGAAACACCATCTTCATGTCTCAGGTTAAAGCGACTGTGGCTTCTTTAAATGGAATGTTTGGTCTTCCTATTTGGGATGTGCGGCTGGTTTGACATTCAGGAGAGCCATGTGGGATGGGCACATCTTTCCCTAGCCTTCCTACAGCCCACTGTCCAGCACATAGGCCTGCAGAAATAGCTCTGATCTTCTGCTTTCAATGTGGATGCAGAAGGGCAGTTATAAATGGGAATTTCTAGCTCAGAGAAAGGAAAGGAAAATACATTCTGTTTTTAAAGAAAATGTAGCATACCTTATTGTTTAAATAGCAATTAAATTACTTCAGATTTTTTTGGCTCAAACATAGTTATTTTTATTCATTTATTTGACAGATATTTAATATGCTCCTCTATTTCTTTAATAATAATAACAAAAATTTTTAAAGCCCTTACTTTGGTCTAGGACTGTGCTAAGTATCTTACAAACAGTATCTTAGTTGGGCCTCTCAAAAACTCTATGAAAAAGGTATTATTATCAATCCTATTTAATAAGTTAGGAAAGAGAATCTTAAGAGGTTAAAAAATATTAAGGGGAAAGAGCTAGTCAGTGTTTCGGAGGATATGAAGGAGAGACAATTTTTGTCTTAGAGTCTAGAATGTTTGAATGAGAAGGAAACTTAGAGGTTTCCCATACAACCATGTCATTTTATAGAAAAGCCTTGAGAGCTTCAATCACTTGCCCAAGAACCCACAGTAATTACAGGCAAAGGAGGGCTGGGCCAAGAGCTCCCAATTCTCATCCCAGTGTACTTTTCATTCTATACTGCCTTCCTCCAGGAGTTTAGAATATTATAGAGACAACACCCTTATCCACCAACCCCCAGCATTGTAACAGTGAATGTAGGCATGTACTTAATGTAGACATGAGGGATGCTACTGAAAAGTTTCACAGGTGCTGAGAGAAGGAGGGGATTTTGGGGGGTTGCTGGTGTTCCAGGAAGGCCTGGTAAAGAAGGGGACACTTTAGCTCAACCCAAAGTGGGTGGAAGATCTGAATATTCAGAGAGAGAAGAGAATAGGCATCCTAAGGACTGGTTTGAACAAAAACTTCGAGTTTCAGGCAGGGATAAAGAAGAGACCTTCCTTGTTGGCAGAGGGTTCATATAAGGGAGTAATGGAGACAAAGGAGACATTATGCTGAGCTTCGCATGCCAGGTACACCAGGGGCAGGATGGAGGCAGAGGGTGCTGGTTCTGGAAATAATCTAGTATAAAATGATGAGGTTCTGGGTAAAAGTGGTGGCCATGAGAGGGTGGAGAAAGCACATTTTCATGTGTCGACAAGATTTAGGGTATTTCAGGGAGAAAATGTGGTAAATAGGAAGATGCTAGTGGGAGGAGATTGAGGTGGGAGTGAGGCACTGTCTTTGACAAGCAGGAATGACGCGCTTCAACTTGGGGCTTGGAGCCAGGTGCAAGGCCACAGGGCTGAGTGCAGCTGGTTTACACCCTATTGATTTTCCTGAGCAGACCATTTTCACCTCATTGATTTTCTTGGTTGATTGGCTCGTGTTTTCTTGTTGGTTAGAGGTCACTTTGCTCCCTTTTGGATTCATTTTTGGCTTCTTGCTACTTCCTCTTGTTAGTGTGTGCTGCTCCAATCATGACTGCCAGCTACTGACCAAATATGACATTTCCAGCTCTGATAGCTTTTCTGTTTGGAGAAAACTTGCAAACGAGAAGTTGAATTTACAGAGGAGTTTGGGCTTAGCTCAGCCATCCTGAGAGAGTTGTTGCCATGGGTAGCACAGAAAGACTGGAATCGCAAGAAGGTGACACTGTCCATGTGTTAAATGCTCGAGTGAACCATTAGGGGTGGGTGGGAAAGTGACTAGAGTTGCTGGCTCACACTTCTTTCTCGCTCCCACAATGACAGCTGAGCCAAGTGTATTTAAGACAGCTATGAAATGACCCTGGACAAAGTTACTTCATTATACTGGGCTCAGTTTTCATCCTCTATGAAGGGAAAAGTTGGTATTGACATGGGATTCCCACATCTGGCTCCTCCCGCTTGTTAAAATCCTATACCCCACCCCAACTGGTTCAGGTTCAGTAGGTCCAGGGTGGAGCCTAGGAGTCTGTATGTTTAACAGTCTCTTTAGAAGATTCTAACAAACTGGTCTGAGGGCTGGTGTTTGGAGAACTCTGATCTGCCTGCCCTCCAGGATCCTTCTAGTTTTACTCATTTGCCTTTTTCTTTGGGTTCAGGTGGTCTTTAGGATGTACTGTCTCCCCTTTTAGTGAGGACCTCCCAGTTCCCCACCCTTCTGGTAAACAAAGCATCTCCCTACTTATATAAAATCTGCTTTTTTATCTTAATAGGAACGTATAATAATACACTGTACCACCCATCCCAGCACTATATGTATTTTAAGTCATATTTCTGTTGTGGAATGACAGTGTTTGGTTCCAATTAAAGGAATTCAAGCACCAACAATCATGTAGGGAAAACAGCTTTGGGGGAATATGGGATGCGACAGGGTCTTCCTGTGAGAGAGTCTGTTTAAGGGCAGCCCGATATTTTGGCTCCATTTTATTCTCCCTGACCTTCCCAGAGAGGAGATGGGAAACCACAGCAGATTTAATTTCTTCCTACCTATAAATTTTATGCCTCTTGCCAGGTTCCAAATTTAAATAAATAGTCTTTAAACAGCACAAGTGTTTTAGCCTTATGGAGAGCTTCCCAGGAGAATTTCTTCCCTAGGAATAATAATTACGGATGGTAATGGTGATAACTATCTCTACTGAGCGCTTACTACGGTCTATACACCCTGTACCAAGTGCTTTCATACATCATTTTCATTTAATTCTCACAAAACCAATCTGAGATAGATCCAGTTGCTATCTCCACTTGACAGATGAGCAAATGAAGTTTAGAGAGGTTAAATAATATACCCATAACCACACAGCTGGTGAGCAGGGGAACACAGATTGACCTTTGCTCTCTAGGTCCTTAAGGCCTGAGGGCTGAATCGTCATACTGTATTGCTTGCACTGTGTGGTCTGACAAAAGAAAGGAAAAAGCAGGGCATGATCAGCAGGAGACCCTGGATTTGGATCCCCAGATATCAATCTGTTTTTCACTGCCTTTCTCTGCCCAGTTATCCCTTGGTATCTGTGGGGGATTGGTACCAGGACCCCCATGGATACGGAAATCCTCAGATGCTCAAACGTAAAATGGCATAGATTTACATATAACCTACATACATCCTCCTGTATACTTTAAGTCATCTCTGGATTACTTATAATACCTAATACAATGTAAATGCTATGTAAATAGTTGTAAATACAATGTAAATGCTATGTAAATAGTTGCCAGTGTGTAACAAATTTAAGTTTTGCTTTTTGGAACTCTGGAATTTTTTTTAAAAATACTTTTGATCTGCAGTTCGTTGAATGTGTGGATACAAAGGTCTGACTCTATATACATCTCAAGTCACAGCAAATCATAGGCATTTTCTGCTAGATGGGGAGGAATGTGATAACCAAAAATAGCTTTCCTACTATGTGTGTTAATTTCACAGTAAATTATAAAGCTTTTGCCTGTCTTTATCTGCATGTGCAACACATGCTTTGAGACCAGTGTAGTCCTAGAAGACCATTTAGCTCCCTTCCCAACCTGGTGAAACCAAAGTTTCTAGTTAAACCGTCTGTCCCTCTTTTATGAAATTTAGTTTAATTTTGTTCTAGTTAGAGAACATACTTTGTGTGACTTCTATTTCTTTAAATTTGTTAAGGTTTGTTTCCTAGTCCAGAACATGGTCTGTCATACTGACTGGTCTATGTTCATTTGAAAGCAATGTGTTTTCTGCTTTTGTTGGGTGAAGAATCCTGTAAATGCCAATTAGCCTAAGTTGGTGGATAGTGCTGTTCCTTACTGATTTTCTGTCTTTCTGTTCTATCGTTGCTGATGGAGGAGTGTTGAAGCCTTCAATTATAATTGTGGATTGGTCTATTTCTCCGTTCAGTTCGACTATTTTTTGTGTTATCATTGGTCTTGCTTTATTTATACAACTGAACAATCTCTACATTTTAATTGATGAGTTTAGACCATTTATAATTAGTATGGCTATTGATATGGTTGCTTAAAATCGACCATCTAGATAGTTGTTTTCTATTTTTCCATCTATTTAAAAACTTTTTCCTCTTTCTTTCCCTTGTTGAATTAGTTAAACATATGATTCCATTTTATTACTGCTATTTGTTTATTATTTTTACCCTTTTTAATTTTTTAGTGATTGCCAATCAGTTTGCAATGTACAACTTTATACATCTGTAATTAATTACAGTCTATCTTCAAATAATATTATACCTCCTTGTGTGTAATGTCAGGACCTTACAACAGTATACTGCCAATTTTTTCCTTTCATCCTTTGTGCTATTGTTGTTATATAGTTTACTTTTACATATGATATAAATACACAATACGTTGCTACTATTTTTATTTAAACAATCACCTATTTTTGGAGCCATTAAAAATAAGAAGAAAAAGAATTTTATTTTTACTTTCATTTATTCCATTTTAAGGGCTTGTCATTTCTTTGTGTGAAAACTTGATACCAAGTTTTCTGCTTGGTATCATATTGCTTTTGCCTGATATTTTTCCTTTAATATTTCTCATAGTGCAGGTCTGCCGGCAATGGATTCTCTCTGTTTTTCATTTGTTTGTTTGTTTTTGAGAAAGTATTTCTTCATTTCTGAAAATTATTTTTGCTGGTTATAGAACTGGTTAATAGTCTTTTTCTTTTAGCACTTTAAACCCGTCACTCCATTGTCTTCTAGCTTGCTTGGTTTCTGACAAGAAGTCTTCTGTCATTCTCATCTTTGTTCCTATGTATATAATGTATCTTTTCCCCAGCTCTATTAAATGTTTTTTTAAACATTTGTCTTCTGTTTTCAGCAGTTTTGATAGGATATGCCTAGTTTTTTTGGCTTTATCTCTTGACAGTATTGTTTTCTTCTTCTTCTTAATATGCCTTATAATTTAAAAAAAATCTAGACATCTTATATAGCATAGTGGAGACTGTAAATAGTTTTTGTACGTAGAAATGAGTACACCTTTCCTTCTGCTAGGCTTTTGGTGACCCGAGCTTGGGGTTTGTTGTTGCCATGATTAGCCACAGCCCATTGCAGACTTAAAATTCCTCTGGCATTACCTTGTGGTGAGGGTAGGGGCTGGCTTGCAGAGGGTTTTTCTTAATGTCTTCTCCATCCTCAGGTTTCCATCTTCTCGTTGAGATTTCCTCAGGGAGAGTTTCTCTCCACACTTTTGTAAGTCTCTCAGCAATATTCGATTATTATTTGTTACTTGCTGCTTGTTAGCCTGGTCATAGGAAGTGTTGGGCAGTGGAAAGGCATTCTCTGTCATTCTCATTAGAAGGTGTCAGACAGGGGCTATGTCCCTGGGTCTCAGTGCTTCTGCCCCCTCCAAGAGGTAGTTCTGGTACAGCAGGTATTACTGCCTCATCCCCAGGAGTAGAGGGCTCTTTTTTGTTTTCTTCCCTTGGCTGCAGTAGGTTATCTTCTGTGCCCTAAGAGTGATAGTGTGTGTTGTTCTTCTTCCGACAGTTTAAAGCTTTTGTTCTGTTGGGGATATAGTGCAACAGGATCTGGGTGGGGTTTCTCGTGTTTCCTGCAGCAACAGCTGTTTCCTTTCCACAAGCCTGTGGGACAAGGGACACTTTCTCAGAACTCTTGCCAGACTTTTCTGTGAGTGCCCAGTGAGATCCATGAAGAAGAAATTACAAGTGGCTATTGATCCCCCCTCAGGGAAGTCCCCCAGGGGTTCTAAACATTCTACTTGTCCTTTACCAATTTGCTGACAATTTTAGCTAAATTCTTCAACGCCTAACAACATCCATTCCAAGTAAGCAAGAGCACACGTTTCATTTCTCCTTGCGGGTGCCTGTCTTTCCTCAGATTTTGTGTTAATTAGTTGTCCTGCCACCTCAACTCTTTGGTGGTTTCAAGAAAAGTTTTGGATGTACTGTTTTCTTTGTAAAATAGCTTTTTTTGTAAGTGTAGGACTGATGCTCTTTCTGACTGTCTCCATCTCACGTGCACTTGTAAGCCTCCTGCTTTCGCACATGTTGTTTGCTCTACCTGAGATTCCCTCCCCTTTCCTCCACTTGGCAGCTTCCTACTTGTCTCAGTGACCCCATGTTCTCATCTGCTCAGAAGACAAGGGCATATTTACACAGATATTAAACCATTAAATTACTTTGTGGATTCATAGACAAATATCAGGGTTTACAGTCTGAAGATGTAGTATTTGAGCCTCATCTTGATCCTCAGTAAATCCCTTGTTGAATTTGAGCCTCATTTTTCTTACTGTAAAGTAAGAATGCTAGTATCTGCCCAGCCTCCTTTGCCAGGTGAAATAATGTGTGTGACAGTATCTGACACACTTTTAAAGCTCAGTTTCAGCCCATCAGCCCAGCAACAGGCCTGTCCCGAAGAAGATCCCACTCTTCCCAAAACTCAAGAGGTTTGCCGCCCAAGGGGGGCCAGCTTGGTCTGTGTCAGAGTGGAATTTCTAGGGGGACAAGCCCTGTCCTCAGTCAGCAGCCGTGAAGTAGAAAAAGTTGAAGCAAAAGGCTGGCTTGGACCCGGAAACCCTATATTTTCTTTTTATTTACAAAATTTACTAAGGAAAAGAAATTGATTTCCATCTTTACCGATGTGTTAAAATTGCCACAACACCTCATATTACCAAATAGAATTACTGTATAAATTGGAACATAATTGGTACTTCAGGAATTAACAAATCTACCTTCGCAGGAGCATATCACTCACAGTACATTGATTATAAAAATTAGTTAATTCAAGACAAATGTTGCATTCTCTAATTCCTGGCACAAATCCCTCCAAATCCTCCATGCGTTACTGCTATTGAACTAAGAGATAGATATCCATTAGGTCACTTGATTCTCTGCAGACCTGATTTAGATGGTACTTATGCTACTGCATCCACCAAGAAGAGATAGATCTCATTTATTAAATCTGCCAGGCGGGAACCTAAATGATGAGGTTTAGTAATATTGCACTAATCTGTTGCTTTTATTTACTGCTCCCTGTCTTACTGGTGTAAATCTTCTCACAGAGAATGTCTCCTAATTCATTTCATTTGACTCTGCTGGTGAGGAGCAGGGGTGGCTCATTGTCAGGTTCATCATGAGAGCTAGCATTTTTGAGAGCTTCTGTACAGTGGACAATGTTGGTGCTCCACCAAGATCCCCTTGAATAACTTTGCAGTGGTGGTGGTGGTGGTGGTGATGGTGATTGTTTGTGTGTGTGTGTGTGTATGTGTGTGTGTTGGAGGGGGTGCAGCACACTGAACCAGACGCTGTTAAAGTATGTTATATGTATATTTCATTTAATCTTCACAACTCCATGAGGTAGGTACTATTATTTTTTCTGTTTATAGATGAGGAAGCTGAGGAAACTTGCCCAAGGAACTTGCCAGAGGTCATGGTTCTAGGATGTGGTGTTGCCTGGGTGTGGCTCCAGGGCCACTGCTCTTCTGCTCATTTTCTTCTATGCATTTCAGTGGCTGGGAAGATAATGACCATGTAAGATGGCAGGTGACTAGTAGGTGGCCAGCCCTGGTGTATGTGGTCCTCTCACTCTCCTTTGCAATTGTTTCTGAGTGCTGTCTGACTTGCAGAATTACCTTCTCTGCACCCCTCTCTAAAATATCGTGACAGTCCTTTGTTGCTACTTATCTGAAGATCCTGCTCAAGTTACAGTTTAGATCCTCCAGGATGTGATTGCTACTATTTTATACGTTAACACAGGCTTCCTTTTATTTCACACAGAGTTACTTTGCTTGAGCTTTTGCTGTCGGTCAGGATATACCAATATCTTCCAGAAAAGAGGAAAATTGAAAGACAACTGAGAGCTACAAGTCCAAGCTTTTCCTCTGAGTTCCGTGTTCAGGGAAAATATCATGAAGTATCTCTTTAGCAAGCTGAGAGTGTGACTTCCTGAATAGGTAAAAAGAGATGCTGCTGGGTATAAAGAAAGAAGGGAAAAATGAATTTGATAATGGCAGGAAAAGACGGCAGTTGGGCACAAAAAAATGAAAGCCAGATACTCAATTTCCCAGGAGAGCCTAAACCTGGAGCTAATCATGTGAACTACTTCTGACTTACAGTGTGATTTTAGGAGAGATGGCAAGACCTGATCCCAGCTCAAGACCTCTCTCACCTCTTGGCTTATACCAGAAATTCCACCTTCATTGCTCATTTCCTTGGTTTGATTTTGTTATGAAGGCCATGTCAGCCAGAAAGAAAAGAAGGAGGAGTTGAGGAATGAAAAGATAAGGTTAAGAGCAATGAGAAGAGCATATGCTGAGACGATTTTGCCTAGAGTTGGCCCAACTTCTGGTCTGTCTGAAGGTCTCATTTAGTAGCGCTTCTCACTTGAGCGATCATCTCTCCTTCCCTCCCTCCCTTCCTTCTTTTCTTTTTACTGTTCTGTGTCTTTAAAGACAAGTATAGATTTGTGTAACCACCACTAGCACCATCATCCCCCCAAATCCCTTTCTGTTGTCCTGTTATAGTCACACTCTCTTCCCACACCTGTCCCTGGGAACCATTGATCTGTTCTCCATCACTATTATGTGTTTTATCAAGAATGACATATAAATGGAGCCATACAGTATGTAACCTTTTAAGACTGGCTTCTTTCACTCAACATAATGCCTCTGAGATCCATCCATGTTGTTGTGTGTCATACCATCTGCTTTTGATCTCTCATTCATTGGATCTGCCCTCACTCAACAACACGATGCTTGCAATGTAGAGACTGGGACATAATACTGTCTGTTTTCAATTCTTATTAAAAGCCTGCATTTTGGTCAGGCTCTTTATTTGCAAGGAATAAAGACCTACTCAACCTTACTGGAGAAATTGAGAGTTTATTATAAGAATCCAGGGCTCCCCCAGGCATCACCATAGCTAGGTCTGGAAATGGGAGGTGGTTTGGATCCAAGGCGGCTTTGGGGGAGAGTATATCATCACAGTCTCTCTCAAGAGCTGCATGGTCTCTGATTTGCCCTGTTTCTATCTCTGTGTGTAGATGTGCTCTGTTCTTACTCTTTACCAGCTGTCTTTCCTAATATCATATGGCATCTTCTTCCCTCTTCCTCAACCTCAGTACTTGGCCATCGCAGCTTTTCCCACCTCTGATCTCAGAACAATTCCTGATGCCAACTGGGGCTTTGGATTCAAATTCCTGGGGAATAATCTGCTTAGCTCTGTTCATCTTTCAAGTCAGGCCTCAGGAATCTGGCCATCTGATGAAATACCTGCCCTTCTCTAACCACCTGTGTCCAGTGCAGGTGGGGTCATGGTGGCTTTACCATGGAGTAGATTCCTTAGGGGAGGGAGACTTGGAGAGTGGGGCAGGCCATGATTGACCACTCTAGTATTTTCCACAAAGAAAGTACTCTTTATAGAGGACTGTTGAAAGGCCCATTCATTTTTTCAGGTATTCTATTCTTCATTCTTTGATCAAGCCAGACCATAGGAAAGATGTGGTCAGGCCATCCTGCTTGGCCTCCAGCAGACTGCTTTCACTGAGCTGTGTTTTGTAACCCTGCTGGTTCACCAAGAAAAACGACAAGTGCCCTATTGAAATTGTGACTGCACTTCATGTTGTTGAGAGCATTGTCCATGCAGTGTCTCTAATATGAAGCTGCATGGGAGAAATTTATCTTAGGGAAAAATTTAAGGACATGCTTTACTTCCTCTGAGGAGATGGCACAGTTCCTTCCTCTTGAATGAAGAAAGCTGGGAAACTCATCAAACTCCCTCTGTGTTGATACCCAGGAAACTCAATTCTCAGTAAACCCAGGTTCAGCTATTGCAGCTACCCAGCTCCTTTGGTGAACTTCTTGTCTTACACAGGAAGTTGATTGTCAACGTTGATTTTATCTGATCTAAGTACCTCTTTAGTGCTTTGGTTCTCTCATCTGCAAGTGCTTAACTTATTTGACTATGGCCAGGGCAGGAATGATGCTAAACATCCCCACCCAGTATAAAGCATAGAAGGATAAATCCTGGTAACTCACTTTTCATGCTAAAGATAAGATTTTACCTGTGGAAACTTGTTGCAGGCACTTTTGGATGTGGGAATAAATGAAGGAAAGGTTTGTGTTCTGAAAAAATGTGGGGCTGACCCTGATGGACCATTGGCTTTCCTTGGAGGGATAGAAGCTGAGAGGGGGTTGTTACTGAGCAGCTCTGGAGTCACTGCTACTGACCTAATGTCCCTGGAGGGGCTCACCCATGCTCCTCTAACAGGAAACTGCTCCTTGTACTATGGGGCAGTTGGGAGACATTAGGTTTAACAGTGCCTTTGTAATCTTCATTATAATCTATCATGGGGCCCAGAGAGACTGCTCCTGAGCTGCAAGGATGCAGAACAGGTCAATAGCAGGTCAACTGTTTTATAAAGCCACAGGGGCTGCTTAACACAGTAGCACTTGAAAAGGCATCATTGCCAGGCAGATCCGAAGTGGACACCGTGACTCTATGCACAGAACTCAACGCAGGGAGCCAGTTAGAACCGGGGGCTGCCCTGTCTCACCTCCACCTGCAGCCCCTTGAAGGAAACACTGGTATTTTTGCCATTGAGAGGCCAAAAGAGAGTATTTATGCAGAACCCATGAGATCACACATTTCACCTTCCCTATTAATAGACTGGGCCTGCTGGGAATGAGGGTTTCTCATTATTAATAATTTCCTGGACATTATTCCAAGCCAATCTGTCCTGAGACCAGGTTGAAAGGAAGAATTAGGATGCCACATCTCAAGTTTCCAGCCAGATGATTTAGGATAAAAGGTCTCAGTCAAATGTTTTTACCGACCTTCATCACAGACTCCGTTTTCTAGCCACTGACCTGGACTTCAAACTTTGAATCACACAGGAAGTCAGAGGTTTTGTACCCAAGAGGATCCAGGAAAGGGTAACAATTGGAAATCTCTTGTGGGAGGCTCCAGGGTCATGGAAATATCCAGTCCCATGGAACTACTTGCCTCACCTGCTTAAACTTGAACTAGAGGGGTCAGTCTTTTGGGGGAAGAGAGTGGTTTTGAGCAACAGACTGGAAGACCAAGTCCTCAATTTCCTCCCCAAACTTCCATTCCCTCTATGAATTTAAACAATTTTCTCTTAGGCTGCCAGCCTTGGGAAAGCAGAAACAATCCCCACTTCTCTCAACTTAGGCCCCTTATGAGAGACCCTTATTTGAAGGGTTGGAACCCATTTATGTTAATCACCCTCCTACAAGGAGAAGATGGAAGAGACAGAAATATATTAATTATAGCCCCTCTCCCTCCTAGACCACAACACTATTGTTCAGAATCTCTAGGGTCTTCAGTCTCCTTCCAACTAGACTTTCTTTGTCATTTGTGCTTCCCCCTTCAGGAAACCACATGTCATGAGCTTTGCAGAACATGCAATGCCATTTAACACCTCATTGCTTTCTCTTCCTTCAGAACTTCCCTTTCTGGCAGCGGCCAGAAACCTCCCCAAAGCAAATGAGAAAGTGAAGGAGGGGATGAGAACTCCTGGTTGGGGGAAAAGATAACAAAAAAGGAAGAGAAAGTCAAACCAGAGCCAAATGAATCACAAAAACAAACAAACAAAATAACAACACCCCTCCCCCCCCAAGCAAGTGTATACGTATTTTTGGAATACAGTAAAACTCTGCTGTAATGTGTCATATGACTCTATAATTTAAACCTGAGTTTCAATCATTTTTGACTGTGTCTTATAGTAAGAAATAAATTTTATATTATGACTCAGTGCACACACCCAGTTTTACAAAACAGTGTTCACCCTTACTTCATGGGATGCATGCTGACATTTTTTCCTATCTTACCCTTCCTTATTCTATTCAAACCTTTTCTGTTCTGTCACTTAAAAAAAAAGGTAATGGTGGCTACCCACTAAATTAATTTCATGATCCACTAATTATAACTGGCAATTTAAAAAATACTGTTTTGTTAAACTTGATGGAGGACAGATGTCTGGATTCATGGACTTTCAGAACCGTAGATCATCCATTTCTAGTGTAACCTCATTTTCCAAGTGAAGACACTGAGGCCCTAAAGAAGTTGTAATTCATCCTTGATCATATAGCTGATGGCAGAAACAGTTTTTTTTTTTCCACAAATTCACTTGGTGATGCAAGAGAGAATGTGGTGTGGAACAAAGAGCCTGGGGTTGGAATCTGTAGACACATTCTGTTTAGAACTCTGTGACTTAGAGCAAATCATTTAAATAATTTGATCCCAGTTTCCTATAAAATGTGTTGTTGGGGGAACCAATTAGGTAAGGTATAGGAGAGGCTTTGTTAAGTGGTGTAGTCCAAAGTAAAGAACAGTTCTCCCTTCCTTTCTGCAATAGCCTGTGATGCAGGGGCAGGCGTTATCTGTATCTCTAGACCCCTGGCATTGGGAAAGGAGGAAAAATCTGTGCAGCAGTTGGTCTCCTCTTCATCATAGATTCCCAATGTCCCTACTTAACTCTCTTCTCTTTTTTGAATGATTTTTTTCTTCTTGATTTTATCTTATCATTTCACATTTCATAATAAAGATCTTTGTCATTGTTTTTTGATTTTTGAGTCTTCTTGAATTAATCAATGCCATCGAATGGTCAGAGGTAAACAGTCCATATAAAGATGACAAACATACTCAAAAGTGTCTGCACAGGTCTGTAGCAATCAATAGACCTGTGTCTCTCTCAGTGTGGGAAATAGAAAGGGGCAGACTAGCCATCTGGAAATTCATCTAAGATGTTCCACCTGTGTCGTAAGAGAATGATGGCATTCCACAAACAGGGTCAGTAGGAATGAGAAAGCCATGTGGATCCTACTGGTTCCAGGGGAGAACCATGTTGGCCCTGATACATGAAATTTTTTCTGACCTGAATGTAAGCAAGTGTGAAGGGTCTCACATGAGGAGAGGCCACTCTTTCATGTGGTGGCTTCAGATGGCATCTGGAGGACAGAGTCTTATTTACAGGTGGCTTTGTCCAGAGAGAGTTTCAGTTGGCATCACTCACCTGTGAGGGGCTCTGCTTGGACATTCAGGTTCCTCAGGGATGAGGCATCTCAGGAAATCAAGAAGGAGGAGGCATGTTGTGTGCTCTCCTAGCAGCTCCTTATACTTGGTTTACCTTGGCTAAAAGCTTCCAGGAGAGTTGAGCTCGATCTGGCCTCTTGGTCACCCTGGGGCCATTTTTCTGCTCCAGATTGGAAAGAGTTCAAGGGACTGGAGTTCACTTCCCTCAGGACCTTGATATGTCTTAGAACCACAGGAAAAGTTTGCCTGGAAAAAATTTAAATAAATCCATCTGCTTATCCCTCCTGTTTTATATTTGAAAGATACAGCAAGGGTAAAGCTCATTTTGCTTTTTCTCCTACCAACATAAATTCTGCTCAAATATCTGGTTAGGTTTCTTTAGTAATTTATGCATTCTCAGCTCAATGGTTTTCTGCAGAAACAGCCTTTTATGAGAAACTAGAATTTTCCCGGGGAGAAAATTGCCTTCTCTGTCACTGTAGTCTATATTTAGTGCATAACCACCTGTGTGACATGACCTACGTTTCCACATCTGAAATGAAGAAGCTGTACCTAGAGACGATATCTTTTCGTGGTGGTAAAGAGCACAGATTTGGAAAGCAGACTGCCTGGGTTTGATCCCTACTTTCCACTTATTAGTGGTGTGACCTTGAGAAAATTACTTAACCCATCTGTGTTTCAATTTTTTCACCTATAAATTAGTGATGATAATAATAATATCTATGTCATGAAGATGATATGAGTTAACACAGTGCCCACTTATAGTAACTGCTATATGAGATTTAGCATTTTTCTCACTCAGATGATCCATAAGTTCCCCTGTCATTTTAAGAGGGGGTGGTTAGATTAAAATAATACCATTTTACATTGGAATAGCTATTTATTGTTTATAAGACTTGCCTTCATATATTACACTCTGGATGAGGAAATTGAGGCTGAAAAGTTAAGGAATTTGTTTAAGGACATATTTTTTAAGCAGAGCAACTTAGTCTTGGGCTGAGCCTTCTAACTTCCAGTTTCTGGCATCTTCTTCGCATCATTATATCATTCAGCTGTGTATTGAAATTCCCCTCTTTAATGGTTCTCCTCTTGTTACCCCTCATTATATTAGGACAGTGCCACCATTCTCCAAAGTACTGGACGCCACGAGAGACCCAAAAGCATCCATGGCTTTTCCTGCCCCTTTATATTTTAATTAAGATAACAGTAGCTGCTGTAACAGATAAACTAAACACAATAGCAATTCACGTCTCACTCACGTAAAGTACAATATCAGTGTTCTCAGTTAGTAGGCAGCCTTCAGTGTGGTCACTCAAGGACACAGGCGTCTTCCAAATTGTCTCCAGTCTCCTCCAGGACCTTGGAATTCTCTCCTCCTGGGTGACAGATGAGACAAAAAATCATGGGGATTTTTCACCCACTTTTTTTTTCTAACATCTTTATTGGAGTATAATTGCCTTACAATGGTGTGTTAGTTTCTGATTTATAACAAAGTGAATCAGCTATACATATACATATATAACCATATCTCTTCCCTCTTGCGTCTCCCTCCCACCCTCCCTATCCCACCCCTCTAGGTGGTCACAAAGCACCGAGCTGATCTCCCTGTGCTATGCAGCTGCTTCCCACTAGCTATCTATTTTACATTTGGTAGTGTATATACATCCATGCCACTCTCTCACTTAGTCCCAGCTTACACTTCCCCCTCCCCGTGTCCTCAAGTCCATTCTCTACATCTGCGTCTTTATTCCTGTCCTGGCTCTAGGTTCTTCAGAATCTTTTTTTTTTTTTAGATTCCATATATATGTGTAAGCATATGGTATTTGTTTTTCTCTTTCTGACTTACTTCACTCTGGATAACAGACTCTAGGTCCATCCACCTCACTACAAATAACTCAATTTCATTTCTCTTTATGGCTGAGTAATATTCCATTGTATATATGTGCCACATCTTCTTTATCCATTCATCTGTCGATGGACACTTAGGTTGATTCCATGTCCTGGCTATTGTAAATAGAGCTGCAATGAACATTGTGGTACATGACTCTTTTTGAATTATGGTTTTCTCAGGGTATATGCCCAGTAGTGGGATTGCTGGGTCATATGGTAGTTCTATTTTTAGTTTTTTAAGGAACCTCCATACTCTTCTCCCTAGTGGCTGTATCAATTTACATTCCCACCAAGAGTGCAAGAGGGTTCCTTTTTCTCCACACCCTCTCCAGCATTTATTGTTTGTAGATTTTTTGATGATGGTCATTCTGACTGGTGTGAGGTGATACCTCACTGTAGTTTTGATTTTCATTTCTCTAATGATTAGTGATGTTGAGCATCTTTTCATGTGTTTGTTGGCAATCTGTATATCTTCTTTGGAAAAATGTCTATTTGGGTCTTCTGCCCATTTTTAGATTGGGTTGCTTGTTCTTTGATATTGAGCTGCAAGAGCTGCTTGTAAATTTTGGAGATTACTCCTTTGTCAGTTGCTTCATTTGCAAATATTTTCTCCCATTCTGAGGGTTGTCTGTTCATCTTGTTTATGTTTTCCTTTGCTGTGCAAAAGCTTTTAAGTTTAATTAAGTCCCATTTGTTTATTTTTGTTTTTATTCCCATTTCTCTAGGAGGTGGGTCAAAAAGGATCTTGCTGTGATTTATGTCACAGAGTGTTCTGCCTATGTTGTCCTCTAAGAGATTTATAGTGTCTGGCCTTACATTTAGGTCTTTAGTCCACTTTGAGTTTATTTTTGTGTATGGTGTTAGGGAGTGTTCTAATTTCATTCTTTTACATATAGCTGTCCAGCTTTGCCAGCACCATTTTTTGAAGAGGCTGTCTTTTCTCCATCATATATTCTTGCCTCCTTTATCAAAAATACGGTAACCCTAGGTGCACGGGTTTATCTCTGGGCTTTCTATCCTGTTCCATTGAACTATATTTCTGTTTTTGTGCCAATACCATACTGTCTTGATTACTGTAGCTTTGTAGTATAGTCTAAAGTCAGGGAGCCTGATTCCTCCAGCTGCATTTTTCTTTCTCAAGATTGCATTGGCTATACGGGGTCTTTTGCATTTCCATACAAATTGTGAAACTTTTTGTTCTAGTCCTGTGAAAAATGCAATGGTAGTTTGATAGGGATTGCATTGAATCTGTAGATTGTTTTGGGTAGTATAGTCATTTTCATAATGTTGATTCTTCCAATATAAGAACATGGTATATCTCTCCATCTGTTTGTATCATCTTTCATTTCTTTCATCAGTGTCTTATAGTTTTCTGCATACAGGTCTTTTGTCTCCTTAGGTAGGTTTATTCCTAGGTATTTTATTCTTTTGGTTTCAGTGGTAAATGGGAGTGTTTCCTTAATTTATCTGCCAGATTTTTCATCATTAGTGTATAGGAATGCAAGAGATTTCTGTGCATTAATTTTGTATCCTGCTACTTTACCAAATTCATTGATTAGCTCTAGTAGTGTTCTGGTAGCATCTTTAGGTTTCTCTATGTATAGTATTATGTCATCTGCAAACAGTGACAGTTTTACTTCTTCTTTTCTGATTTGGATTCCTTTTATTTCTTTTTCTTCTCTGATTGCCGTGGCTAGGACTTCCAAAACTCTGTTGAATAATAGTGGTGTGAGTGGACAACCTTGTCTTGTTCCTGATCTTAGAGGAAATGTTTTCAGTTTTTCACCATTGTCTCAATGATGTTGACTGTGGGTTTGTCATATATAGCCTTTATTATGTTGAGCTATGTTCCCTCTATGCCTGCTTTCTGGAGGGTTTTTATCATAAATTGGAGTTGAATTTTGTCAAAATCTTTTTCTGCATCTATTGAGATGATCATTTGGTTTTTCTCCTTCGACTTGTTAATATGGTGTATCACATTGATTGATTTGCGTATATTGAAGAATCCTTGCATTCCTGGGATAAACCCCACTTGATCATGGTGTATGATCCTTTTAATGTGCTGTTGGATTCTGTTTGCTAGTATTTTGTTGAGGACTTTTGCATCTGTGTTCATCAGTTATATTGGCCTGTAGTTTTCTTTCCTTGTGACATCTTTGTGGTTTTAGTATCAGGGTGATGGTGGCCTTGTAGAATGAGTTTGGGAGTGTTCTTCCCTCTGCTATAATTTGGAAGAGTTTGAGAAGGATAGTTGTTAGCACTTCTCTAAATGTTTGATAGAATTCGCCTGTGAAGCCATCTGGTCCTATGTTTTTGTTTGTTGGAAGATTTTTAATCACAGTCTCAATTTCAGTGCTTGTGATTGGTCTGTTTATATTTTCTGTTTCTTCCTGGTTCAGTCTCGGAAGGTTGTGCTTTTCTAATAATTTGTCCATTTCTTCCAGGTTGTCCATTTTATTGTCATATAGTTGCTTGTAGTAATCCCTTAGGATTCTTTGTATTTCTGCAGAGTCAGTTATTACTTCTTCTTTTTCATTTCTAATTCTATTGATTTGAGTCTTCTCCGTTTTTTTCTTGATGAGTATAGCTAATGGTTTATCAATTTTGTTTATCTTCTCAAAGGACCAGCTTTTAGTTTTATTGATCTATGCTATCCTTTCCTTCATTTCTTTTTCATTTTTTTGTGTTCTGATCTTTTTTATTTCTTTCCTTCTGCTAACTTGTGGAGTTTTTTAATTTTTCTTTCTCTAATTGCTTTAGGTGTAAGGTTACGTTGTTTATATGAGATGTTTCTTGTTTCTTGAGGTAGGCTTGTATTACTATAAACTTCCCTCTTAGGACTGCTTTTGCTGCATCCATAGGTTTTGGATCATTGTGTTTTCATTGTCATTTGTTTCTAGGTATTTTTTGATTTCCTCTTTGATTTCTTCAGTGATATCTTTGTTATTAAGTAGTGTATTGTTTAGCCTCCGTGTGTTTGCATTTTTTACAGATTTTTTCCTGTAATTGATATCTAGTCTCATAGCGTTGTAGTCGGAAAAGATACTTGACATTATTTCAATTTTCTTAAATTTACCAAGGCTTGATTTGTGACCCAAGATATGATCTATCCTGGAGAATGTTCCATGAGCACTTGAGAAAAATGTGTATTCTGTTGTTTTTGGATGGAATGTCCTATAAATATCAATTAAGTCCATTTTGTTTAACGTATCATTTGAAGCTTGTGTTTCCTTATTTATTTTCATTTTGGATGATCTGTCCATTGGTGACAGTGGGATGTTAAAGTCCCCTACTATGATTGTGTTACTGTTGATTTCCCTTTTTATGGCTGTTAACATTTGCCATATGTATTGAGGTGCTCCTATGTTGGGTGCATAAATATTTACAATTGTTATATCTTCTTCTTGGATTGATCCCTTGATAATTATGTAGTGTCCTTCTTTGTCTCTTGTAATCCTCTTTATTTTAAAGTCTATTTTTTCTTATATGAGAATTGCTACTCCAGCTTTCTTTTGATTTCCATTTTCATAGACTATCTTTTCCCTCCCCTCACTTTCATTCTGTATGTGTCCCTCAGTGTGAAGTGGGTCTCTTGTAGACAGCATATATATGGCTCTTGTTTTTGTATCCATTCAGCCAGCCTATGTTTTTTTGGTTCGAGCATGTAATCCGTTTACATTTAAGGTAGTTATTGATATATATGTTCCTATTACCATTTTCTTAATTGTTTTGGGTTTGTTATTGTAGGTCTTTTCCTTCTCTTGTGTTTCTTGCCTAGAGAAGATCCTTTAGCATTTGTTGTAAAGCTGGTTTGGTGGTGCTGAATTCTCTTAACTTTTCCTTGTCTGTAAAGTTTTTAATTTCTCCATCGAATCTGAATGAGATCCTTGCAGGGTAGAGTAATCTTGGCTGTAGGTTTTTCCCTTTCATCACTTTAAATATGTCCTGCCACTCCCTTCTGGCTTGCACAGTTTCTGCAGAAAGATCAACTGTTAACCTTATGGGGATTCCTTTGTATGTTATTTGTTGTTCTTCCCTTGCTGCTTTTAATATTTTTTCTTTGTATTTAATTTTTGACAGTTTCATTAATATGTGTCTTGGCATGTTTCTCCTTGGATTTATCCTGTATGGGATTCTCTGTGCTTCCTGAACTTGACTGGCTATTTCCTTTCCCATATTAGGGAAGTTTTCAACTATAATCTCTTCAGATATTTTCTCCATCCCTTTCTTTTTCTCTTCTTCTTCTGGAACCCCTATAATTGGAATGTTGGTGTGTTTAATGTTGTCCCAGAGGTCTCTGAGACTGCCCTCAATTCTTTTCATTCTTTTTTATTTATTCTGCTCTGTGGTAGTTATTTCCACTATTTTATCTTCCAGGTCACTTATTCGTTCTTCTGCCTCAGTTATTCTCCTATTGATTCCTTCTAGAGAATTTTTAATTTCATTTATTGTGTTGTTCATCATTGTTTGTTTGCTCTTTAGTTCTTCTAGGTCCTTGTTAAACGTTTCTTGTATTTTCTCCATTCTATTTCCAAGATTTTGGATCATCTTTACTATCATTACTCTGAATTCTTTTTCAGGTAGACTGCCTATTTCCTCTTCATTTGTTAGGTCTGGTGGGTTTTTACCTTGCTCCTTCATCTGCTGTGTGTTTCTCTGTCTTCTCATTTCACTTAACTTACTGTGTCTGGGGTCTCCTTTTAGCAGGCTGCAGGTTCGTAGTTCCCATTGTTTCTGGTGCCTGCCCCCAGTGGTAAGGTTGGTTCAGTGGGTTGTGTAGGCTTCCTGGTGGAGGGGACTGGTGCCAGTGTTCTGGTGGATTAGGCTGGATCTTGTCTTTCTGGTGGGCATGACCATGTCCGGGGGTGTGTTTTGGGGTGTCTGTGACCTTATTATGATTTTAGGAAGCCTCTCTGCTAATGGGTGGGCTTGTGTTCCTGTCTTGTTAGTTGTTTGGCATGGGGTGTCCAGTACTGCCGCTTGCTGGTCATTGAGTGGAGCTGGGTCTTAGCATTGAGATGGAGATCTCTGGGAGAACTTTCGCCGTTTGATATTATGTGAAGCCAGGACGTCTCTGGTGGACCAGTGTCCTGAACTTGGCTCTCCCTCCTCAGAGGCACAGGCCTGTCACGCGGCCGGAGCTCCAAGACCCTGTCAGACACATGGCTACTGCTGTAAGGGCATTTCTGAAACCAGCCTGGCTCCTGGGAGATGTGGGGCGGTGGCTGGAGAGGGGACCCAGAGGGCTGAACAGACCTGTGGTGCTGGGCAAGGGCGGGCACCCATGGAGGGGGTTGGGGAGAGAAGCGGGAGGGTGGCCACTCCAGGGGCAGGTGCGAGGGTGCCAGGACCATCCCAGGCCAGGGAGCCCCCTCTCCCCCTCCAGCGCCCCCTCTCACCCACTTTTTAACAACTTTGATCTGGAAGTGACACACATTACTTCCTTTCACATTTCAGTGGCAAAAGCTGGTTGTGTGGCCCCACCTAGGTGCAAGGGGGGTGGGGAGCTCCACCTAGGTGCAAGGGGAATGGGGAAATGTAGTCCCTGGAGGGGCAGTCACTTCTTGATGATATTCTAAGGAAGCATGAATTTTTGGTCATCAGCTAGTTATCCTGGGCCTGCTCATTCACCCCATGGATTCAATCACTTGTCAACCATGCCTTTTCTCTCCCCAGTTTTCTCTCATAGTGGTCCTTTACTTCCATTCCTGTTGCCACCCACCTAATTCAGGCCCTTCTAATCTCACACTAAGATATCATCATCACTCTTTAAGTGATGCTCTTACTTCTATTCTCCACGCTTTCCCAAGTGTCCCTCGTGCCACAGCCAGATTAATCATCCTGAACTACTCTTTCAAAATGTCTTTTTCATTAGCTCCACTCAGCGACTCAACAAACAGTGTTGGGGCTCCTATCCACACAGTGATAGGTACTGAAAGGGCAGAAAAAATGGTCCCTGAATTTAAGCTGCTTATAATGAACTATGGCCCAGGACAGGAGTAAGTGCTAGGATAGAAGTATGAATAAATTGCTATATGTGTATGGAGGAGGGAGATATCAATTTCTCAGAAAGGAAAAGCAATTCTAGTTAAGAATTATTAAGGAAACTGAAGCACAAGACTCGGGAGGAGGTAATAAGAGTGTAGTTTCTGAAACTGAGCTCAACTCACTGAGCCTGGGTGAATTTCATTTCAGGGAGCTGAGAGAGATGTGTTCCAGGAAACTGTCATTGCTCTCACCCTCTTTTAAAGAAATTAATGATTTTGGTGGAAGACTTGATGCTCAAGTTTATGGTTGATGTGAATTTCAGAGCTAAGCTAGTATCTTTGAAGTAGTGAATTCTTCTTGAAATTCTATGGGTAATTTTCTAAACTTGAGGTTAGAATGAAAAAAGACAAATGAGATGTTGTCTTATGTATGATCATTTTCTTCTGTGTATGTATATCCCTTTGGAAAAGTAGAAGCCAAGGAATTTCTAATTATATTTTGTCTCAGAAGTGATCACAAAGTTAACTTTGTACCAGTGAGCACGACTCAGCCAGAAGGCTCTTCTTGTTCATTAAATAAAAAAAAAAAGAAGTAGTCAGATAGAAGTTAGACCCTGCATCCTCTGCCTGAGTTTCAGGAGGAAATAACTCAGTTATACTGAGTTATAACTCAGTGAGTTGTCTCCTGCATACCTCCTTAGCTGGTGCTCCCTACTTCTGAAGTAACAGCTTTGGGGAGAAGGATCACTAAGAAGCTAGCTGTGCTCTAATGAACAGAAGTCTGGAAATTCAGCGTAAACATCTGAGACCTGGGAACTAACTGGAAGAGCTGTGGTTGGTAGCATCAAGGGATGTCTGAAGGCCCAACTCTGTTTCCCTGGATATCCCAGGATGAAAATCAAGGGGCCTGCTAAGCTGAACCATGGTTTAAAATCATGACACCACAAGCCAACACCATTCCAAGGAGAAAGACCCTGGATCATCTTCTACTCTTGGGCCAGGGGTGAAGGAATACGGGGTGGGTCCATGCTCCTAATAAGTGGACTTCTTTCCTTTTGTCAAAGCCTAGAGCTAAAGAATGATTAGTTCAGTTGAATCATGCAAGGGGCTGTCTTCTGAGTCAGCAAGGACCCGTATCTAGAAATGTTGAAACAGAAACCCCCTGAGCCCTTGCTAGTGATGTTATAGAGGGAGTTCCTCAGGAAGTTCCTCCTGTTGTAGAAGGCAGGAGTCAAGAAGGCTTTGGGAGGAGGGGCCTTTGAACATCCCTTTGAGTACCAAAACTATTCAGACTCCCCAGCTTGCCACTGTCTGGTTAAGAGCTTGGACTTAAGGATCAGAAAATCTAGGTTTCAGTCCCAGCCCTGCCACTGACTGTTGAAACACTGAACAAGTTAGTTCACCTTTCTGTGCCTCAGTTTCCTCATCTGTAAAATGGGGATATAATATTAGTATGTCCTCAATATCAGTGGTAATATTAGTAGTTGCCTTCAAAAGACAACTAAAAAATATCTGTTGCTCAAGCACAGCTAAGTTTATTAGACTTAACTGCAGTTAAGGAAAGATCATCACTTGGCAAAGAATATAGTGTCTCAGAAGGGGGAAGTCAAGAGAGGGTTTTTATAGGGCTTTAGGTCCTGGGCTGCATGACTTTAAGGCAGGTCTTAAAAGGCAGGAGATGTTGGGACTGGGCAGTTTATGACAGTAGCTTTGGATTGGTGGGTGCCAGGAGGCAAGAGTCTTGACATGAGCTATTTTATGTGCTTCACAGTCTTATCTTCCAGGAGTAAGTATTTCAGGAACAAATAGCTAAACTATTTTTGCCTGTTCCTATTATTGTTTCCAGGGATGGGAAAGTGTGTTGGTTTCGGTTAATAGTTACTCCATAAGGTTATTATGAAGATCAGATAAAATAATGGACGAAAGTACATAAAGCACAGGGCAGGCGTTCAGCAAATGTGAGTCAGTGTTAACTATTGTCCATTCCTTTACATTTCCTATGTTACTTGTGGCCAAAAGAAATCCCACATTTATATGTCAATAGCTTTGTAAATATCATTGCCTCATCCTGCAGTTTCCTCTTTCAATTTATGCTGTTTTAGAGAAATTCAAAACTTTAAAACTGCTCATTGTCCTGCCTTCCTAGACCTCTTCTAGTAGGGAGAAATTTGTCTTCTGAACTGCATGTCTTAGTTTGTGATACTCATTACGTTCTACTCTCTACCTGCGATAGTTACGTGCATCTAGATACTATTTCTCCTGTTAGACTCTAAGATTATGTTTTTCCCCAGACGTAGCCCTCCTGAGTGCTCAGCCCAGAGCTTTGTCCATGAGCGGTTCTCCAAATGCTTGACAATTTAATAAACATAATTAATTATAGACCAAATGTAAAATTGAAGACCTTAGGCAAAAACTTCAGCTCAAGGCAAAGCCTGAATCTTTATGCATGTTTTGCTCACAGTAGGTGAATCCAAAGCATTGCGGTATCTGTTAATGTGACTGGATGATGGCAGGCACTTATGTCCAGGTGATAATATGGAAGAGGCTGTGCGTGGAAATAGCACATAGGCAGTGGAAAGTGGTGGTGAGAGACTCCAAAGTAGTTAAGGTCAGAGACATTGGCCAAAAAGACCATTTCAAACATGAATCATTGTCTCTAAGTCATGGCTAAAGATCTAACAGGAAAGACCAACTAGCAAATTCATAAAATGATACTGTTTCCCTTAGGTCATGGTCATTGCTTGTTAGGTTACCACATTTACCAACATTTCCCCTTCTGGGAGCCATCTGACAGGCCCCACATTATTTTTGAAGTTAACCTTGGAAATAGAGACCTAATTTTTTAAGTTAGAGGCTGATTATGTTAATTTAATATGTATTAAAGCTCCATACGTAATTTATTTAACATTTTAATGAAAAGAGTAGCACATTGTTTTATAATAATAGCTACCACTTTATAAATGTGGTGCTTTATTATACATTAACTCATGTAATTCTCACATTGACCCTATGAGGTAAGTATTTTTTGCCCCCATTTTCCCTGCAGGGAAACTGAGGTTCAGAGGGGTTGAGCAAATTGCCCAACATCTCTTAGCTACCAAACGGTGGAGCCAAAATGCAAACTTAGGGCAGCTTCACTCTAAAGTCATTTTTTTAACCGTAAGAGTAATTAAATATACATATATATTAGATAAGTTTCTCATCTAAAAGCAAGAGTTTTTACTACATGAAACTGATTGTGAGGGATCAGGGGAGACATCATAGAAGAGTTAGCATATGAGTATTATATATAAAGTTATATAAGTTTTTCTGAGACATATATATAGGTTTAATTATACATACATGTATGCATATAAATAAACTCAACTAATTATAAATATGAATAAAAATACATATTTCTATCAAGTTTGCTCAATTAGTCCTTAGCTAGGTCAGTTTTACATACTTTTACATACACATTCTGGTTATAAGAGATACATATTTATTAATAAATTAATATAAATATATATTAATAAATATAAGGGGAAAGACTGATGAGCCAGCACTGCTGCTGCCACACAGGATGTGTTGCTCAGGGTTCTGTCCTGCTGTTGGGTCTTCAGTAGATCAACTGAATCAGAGTACATTCCTCTTGATAGCTCCCTGAAAGTTCAGGCAGCAAGCAGAGCTGTTCCTACTATTGCAGGGTAAATCTTTTGCTACTGTTCTTGTTTTCCCAGGTTGTTCATCTCATAGACTTTTAGAACAGGAGGAGAGCTTAGAGATCACCTGGTTTCCAATGTCATTTTACTGATATGGAAATCGATAGGCCTAGTGGATCCAAAGGTGTGGTCCCAGGACCAGAAGCATCAGCCTCCCCTGGTAACCTGTTAGAAATGCAAATTTGCAGGCTCCATATACCCAGGAAACCTGAAACTCTGGGCATGGGGCCCAGCAATCTGCATGTTAACTCTGGGGTGAGGTCCAGCATTTTAACCAGCCCTCCAGAGGATTCTGAATAATTATGCTATAGTTTAAGAAACACTGGCTTGGGCTTCCCTGGTGGCGCCGTGGTTGAGAGTCCGCCTGCCGATGCAGGGGACACGGGCTCGGGCCCCGCTCCGGGAACATCCCGCATGCCGCGGAGCGGCTGGGCCCGTGAGCCATGGCTGCTGAGCCTGCGCGTCCAGAGCCTGTGCTCCACAACGGGAGAGGCCACAACAGTGAGAGGCCCGTGTAACGCAAAAAAAAAAAAAAAAAAAAAAAAAAAGAAACACTGGCTTGAGCCATTTGTCCAAAGTCATGCAGCTGCCAGCAGGACACAAACCCAGGTTTCCTGGCACCCAAGTTAGAGTTCCTTCTGCTCCATTGTTTTGCCTCTGCCCCTTCCTGAGCTTACACTCACTGCATTTTTTTCTCTTCGGCATTTTTTTCTCGTTGGCATTCTTCTGGAAGCTCGTATTTATTCATTTAGTTTTAATGAGGTCCAGTGTAGCTACCTTTTCCCCACTCTCAGTTTGATAAGAGATTTAAGTTCAGGAGCTATTACCTAATTATAATAATTTTATGTCTAGGGACTTTGACAACAATTTCTTCAAAATGAAGTTTTAATTTGACCACGAATCCTTACCCTGCACGGAGGTACCGCTAGTTCTCCTGGTTCATAGATTTTTCTTTGCTCTTCAAGCAAAGTTCAGCAGCTGAGCAGATGCATTTTCTTTCACTCTTCTGAGTAGGCAGGAAAGGCTCATGCCCTTTCATGAGCAATTTTCTTTTTCTAGTGACAGTTTTTATTCTATTCTGACAAAACCACACTTCAGGATTATATCTCTTTCAATTTCACCCTCAAAGCATCAGCTTCAGTGTCGCGCATTGACTTTCCCACGTTGAAAGAATGAGGCTGTCTGAAGCTTCTGAGGCCCTCCTTTTGCCTCAGCGGATCCCAGGCAGGACAGACACCCTGTCTGACCCTCCTCGCTCTTCTTCAGGGATATCCTCCATGTGGCTGGGCTTCCAAGGGGCGTCCACTTTGTTTACTCTCTATTCCCTCTGCCTGCATTTCCTCTGGGCTTCCATCCTCAGGCTAAAAGCCCTGGATGTTGTGGTCACAGGCCCTGGCTGGAAGCTGTGTGTCTCATGGCTTTTTCCTTCCCTGAAAGAAGTTTGCATGAAGGCTGAAAGGCGCTTTTGAACTTGACTAGCCTCCTTGGTGCAAGGCTTAACCTGGGGCCAGGAAACTCTGAGGGCCTTGGAATGATGCTTTGTTTCTTCTCTCCTTCCCAGCAGAGCTCTTTCAAATCTAGATCTTCTCAAGGTGGTTAAGCCAGGCCACACCCAATCTGAAGAGCTCTTGGGAGGCTAGGGGAGGATTCCAGGCTGAACTCTGTGGTATGTGTGGAATGAGGTATACTCTGGGGCGACTTTGAACCAACACTCAAACCCATCTTGAATGGGCCCAGAGGGCCTGGACTTGACCTGGCTGCCCAAGGGCCGCCCCCACCCCCCCAGGTGAGGCTGGCCCTGGGAATCGACCAGAACCTGGTGAGCTACAGGATGAGAGAGGTGAAGATTTTAGGCAATTTCTCCTAGGTGTTTGGATCCATGATGTTTGTCTACTAGAGGTTAGGTTTTCAATGCTGAAGCTGTAAATATTAATATTTATTTGGTGCCTCTGGTCTTGAGTTTAAATGATTACATCTTGGTGATTCTGTTTACAGAAGTTGCTGTGGAGTCCCTCTTGATATATAAAGAATGACAAAGATTAATAACTACTATGGAGTCCATGCTGTGGGTTCCAGTAATAGGTACTTTATAGACTGCCACTAATTCTTCTATCCAACGTGCCAAGTGGATACTATTAGCCTCATCCAGGTGGGGAGACAGATACTGAGGTTAACCAATTTGCTTAAAGTAAAACATTTACTAAGTAAGGAAATTTAGTGACAGTTGTCTTTTTTCCTGTGAGAGTTTGGTGTAGTGGTTAAGTGAATTGACTCTGAAATCAAACTGCCAAGTTCAAATTCTAGCTCTGCCCCTTAACATTGTAAGACCTGACCATACTCAGTATCCCAGTACCTCAGTTTTCCCATCTGTAAAATGGGCATAATAATGGCGTCTACTTCATAAGGTTGATACAAAGATTTAAAGAATTAGTGTACATTAAGATCTTAACAAGTGCCTGGCATAAAATGCTCACCATATGTATGTTGGTTATTAAGAAAAGGCCAACTTGAAAAAAAAGCACTGTTTCAAATTATTTGCCAGATGAACTATTTCTTTAAAGTATGTTTTCCACATGTCTAATACTCATTTTCTGGCTCTCTTCAGGACTTGGTAATAAAACAATTCAGTGCTTAGTGAGAAAGTCCAAGAGGGGATATGTAATCTTTACTTGGAACAAATAAACAATTTATCACTCCTCTCACCCCCCTTCTCCTCTCCCACCACTTCCAGAGTGCTCTCTGGGCGCCCTGATCTTTCTAACTCCTGTGGCTGCAAATCACACAGCAGCCGGTGCTGAATCCCATTTGCAGTACAGAGACTGCCAGGAAGGAATGGGCTTAATTAGTAAGAGATGTTCAAGGTAAAGTCTTCACAAAAGAGCTAACTGTGCTGTGTTAAAGGGAAGAAATATGATGAAAGCCACTATTACAGGAGCTTGGATGATGTATATATTTTCTTAGCCTTTGCCTGCAAAGTCACATCTGCTTAGATGTTCCAGCTCCAATTTCAGGGGTAGTTCAAAGCTGAGGTTTCTGACTAGGAAACCACAGAACAGTGCAAAACCCTTTGGGCTTATGCCGTCAGATTTGTAACAACTCTGGCCGATTAACATGCCTACTGGGGGTAAATGTAAGTGAAGAAAACAGGGACCCATATCCCAGAGCTTAACGTGAGAAAAAGACGTGGAAGTAGCCAATCTCAAATACAAGGAGAGATTTCTAAGCTTAAGCCTGAAGATAGAGCACTATGGGGGCATATTAATGAATCTGGATGCTGAGATAGCAACAGCTAAACAGAGGCAGTGTCAGCTCAAGAGAGCTGGAACTTGACCAGGTTACCAGGTATAAGGGAAGGATATCATGAACAATGGAATCAGAAGTCTCGGTTCTGATGTTGGCATTATTTTGCCAGTTTCATGACATTGGTGAGTCTCTACAGCTGTGGGCTGTAGGTTTTTAAGGTCTTATGTATTATTCTCAGTAACCTCCACATAAGCGTTAAGTTGCAACCAAGGATTTTAAGGAAGAGATAGAGAATCTTCTCTAACAGATTGTTAAAGGCTCCAGAGAGACTGGTTGGAGATACTTATAGGACTTAAATGGAATCTTTGCTTCCTCTTAATTCACATATCTTACCCAGCAGTCGGTGGGCTTCTTAGAATTTGTGGCTATTCCAGAAACAATTTTCAAACCATAATTAGGTGGTTATTAACTATTTCCTGGCTTTACTTATGGTCATTAGTATCGTTTACATCTTGTTTCTAGAACTGATTGTCTCTTTGGGAATTTAGGGAAACTTCTTTAACCAAACTAAATGTGTAGACTCTATCCTGAGCCTTCTAATGTTGTTAGGGTTCTTGAGGCTGAATGATACTTAAAATAATACGTAAACTGAGCAAACTTGCTCATTCATTCATTCAACAAATATTTAATGAGGCTTGACTATGTTCTAGGCATTACAGTAGGTGCTAGGGAGATGGCAGTGACTAAGGAAACCCTGCTATGACACAGTCAAAAATCTGCATGTATGACAACTAGTTTCATGAGTATTTACAATAGAAAATTATAGATTTCAAGATACAGGAAATGTAGGAAGAATGGCAGAGGCTGTTAGACTCACTCATCTGTCTGCTTTTCTACATTTCTCAGCCCCTTGCATTTGGTAGGGTTGTGATTAATTTTGACCAAAGGCATGTGAGTGGAAGCAATGTGTCACCTTCATCTAGGACGTACTTTCTCCATACTCACTCTTACCTAGACTTGATGACTTTGGAGACACATGACAGCGAGCATAGTTACAAATGGAGGAGGGCAGTCCAGGCTGCTTCAGACTATGATGTGAATGAGAAAAAAACTTTTAATGTCGATGTCATAAAAGGCAAAGACAGACAGGGATAACGTTCCAGATTAAAGGAGACAACTGAATGCTATATCTGCCCCTAGAATGGATTATGTACAGAAAGGGGAAAAGTGCTTCTAAGGACATAATTGGATCAGCTGACAAAATTGGAATGCGAATATTAGGTTAGATTTTTTAAAATATTGTATTAGATTTTTTAAAGTATTGTATTGTCAACCTGTGAAGATGCCAGTTGTGCTATGGTTATGTAAGAGACCTCTCTATTCTTAAGAAATACACACTGAAGAATTCAGGGGCGAAGGGCCATAATCTATATAACTTACCCTCAAATACAAAAGCAAATGGGGGTAAAATATTAACAATAGGCAAATCTGGGTAAAGGGTGTATGGATGTTCCTTGTACTGTTTTTAGGTTTGCAACTTTTTGTAAGTTTGAAATTATTTCCAAATTAAATTTAAAAAATTAAAATGTTATTAAGTCACGAAGGCATTGGGGTTTATTGTTGCCACAGCACAGTTCGTACTTTCTTGACTAGTACAGATGCAATTGGGAATACATTCCATGGCTACAAGCTAGCTCAGTGGATGAGGGAAGAGTTCTAGAGGAAGATGATCTGAAAAATAAGTAGGAATTAGCCAAGTGAAGAGGGAGGAGTATTCCAAGCAGAGGAACTATGTCTGTGAAAGCCCAGTAGTGAGAGTACAGTGCATTCATGGAGTAGAAAGAATTCAACATGGCTAGGACATAGAGTTTGAGGAGGGAAGAGGTGAGAGATGACTCTGGACATGTAGAGAGACCAGGTCCTAAAGGGCCATATGAGCGCTGTTAAGGCATTTGGACTTGGTACTAAGGGCAAAAGAAAACCTTGAAGGGTTTTAAGCAAGAGAACGCCATGATACAATTTACAGTTTAAAATGGATTGGAAAGGAAGAAGGCTATTTCAGCAAAGGCCAGTGGGACAGTAGTAGTGGCCACAGGTATGGAGATGTGTGGGAGATTTGAGATTTGAGAGCTAGTTAGAAGAGGAAGTCCATTGTCCTGGGTGATTGATGGGTGAGAAATGGAAGGAGTGAATAATAACTCCTCAGTTCTGGCTGGGGGAATCTAGTAGATGGGGCTACCATTTCCCCAAGTAAGAAACCAGGAAGAGGGTCAGGTTTGTTGAGGGAAAATAATGATATCAGTTTGGATGTTTCATCTGGGACATCCATTAGAGCAGTCGTCAGAAGGCAGTTGGATAAAGGGGCAGGGAGCTCGTAAAAGAGGTCAAGGCTACAGGTAGAGATGTGGGAGCTCTCAGCACATTTATGGGAGTGGTGAGGGCACCAGGAAGAGGGTAGAGTAGAGAAGAGGGCCCAAGGCAGAAACCACAGGGACTATAGGAGTATGGATGGTAGAGAACTTGACAATAAGCCTGGGCTCCAGCAGTGCCAGTGTAGATAGGCTATTGCTACTCTTGTGATTCAGTTTTCCCCTTTGAAAATTAGTCCTATCTCATTGGAATCGTAAAGCTCTGCTAATTGATACTTAGACAAGGTCTTAGATTAGATTTAGAAGCTTCAAAATACACTTACAAGAGACTTCTGTTATGTTTACTGATTAAAGTATTTTCTATGGTTAGTGAGTGATTTGTTGACATCTCATTTTATAGATGGGGTCATGGAGTTCAAGAGGTTTTAAATGCATTTACTTCCTATTTCTCAGGGATTTGGCTAACAAGCTAGGAATGGTATGCCAAGATTTTGGCTCTTAGACTTAATATAATTCCAAATTAATTATTCAGAGGTCAAGACATGTTACATATGCCTTCTTATATTCTTTTCTGGGTTTTAATCCTCAATTTATTCTATGATTCAATTAGCCGGCGCTCTCTTTTTCACTGTTGTGTTTTTTGGAAGGCTATATAGAAACACAACTTTTCAGTCAACCAGCAGATCACCATCCTTCAACTCCTGACTCCTACTCATGCTCCACTCCAGGTTCAGGTGTGCTCCTGGAAGCATTGCTCACTCTTCCTCCCTAGGCTGGGCTAGGTGCCCGTGGGCAAACTTCCAACATTCTGCTGACAAGGTCTGTTTCCTGTGGCTCTCTCCCACTAGCTTGTGAGCACCTTGAGGGCCAGGACTGAGTCTGATTTGTTCGTCTTTGACCCTTCAGCACTATTAGCGGGTCTCAAAGAAGATGCTTATATTTAGGATTTGCTCGATTTAGCAGAACTGATTGAAAACAGACTTTCATACTGAAGAGGCTGAAGGCTCAGATGGCTAAAATAACCATTTCCAAAGTGGAGTGCATACATCTCAGAAGTTGCACAAGATGATTCCATGGAGAAAAAAAGAAATATTAGAATTGCTATTTAAGGATATAACTGTTCTTTATCCCTTCACTTAAATTACTGTGTTTGAGTATGTTTTATAATAGATACAATTATTAGCACACGTACATGTATAAACATGTATTTATGTGTGTGTGTAATTGTATTTGCATTTATATATGTTGAAGCGTCATGCTCAAAATTTTTCTTTGGAATGTAGATTTAGGTTGTGGGTGTGATTCTTTTGTGGGTCTGTCACTGGCTATTTCGAGGCTGCAGAATGATCTGGCAATCCCACTTCTGGGCATATATCCTAAGGAAATGAAATCGCTATCTTGAAGTGATACCTGCACCCCCATGTCGATTTCAGCATTATTTGCAATAGTCAAGACATGGAAACAACTTAAGTGTCCGTCGATGGAAGAATGAATAAAGAAAATGTGGCATATATAATTTTTTCAATGAAATATTATTCAGCCATAAAAAAGAAGAAAATTCTGCCATTGTTAACAACATAGATGAAACTCGAGGGCATTAAGCAAAGTAAAATAAGTCAGACAAAGAAAGACAAATACTGTATGATCTCACTTATATATGGAATCTAAAAAAATTTATAGGTTATAGGAGGGTCGGGGATGAGTGAAGATGGTTAAAATGTATAACCTTCCAGTTATAAAGTGAATATGTCCTAGGGATCTAAGCTGAAACATGGTGATAATGGTTAACAATACTATATTGCATACTTGAAAATTTTTAAGAGAGTAGATCTTAGTTCTCTCCACATCCAAAAAACAAAAAGTGGGGTGATGAGGTTGACTAACCTTACTGTGGTAATCATTTCACAGTATATACATGTATCAAATCATCATGTTGGACCCCTTAAATTTATACAATGTTATATGTCAATTATATTTCAATGAAGCTGGGGGAGAAAAATCTGTGGAGTTATCCCCTTATTACTGCTTAGCCTCCTTTCATGCAATTGTCAGCTTTCAGAGTTACTCACTGAGCCCAGACCCCTCTTCTCTGTTGGTTTCTTTTTTCTGCACCCTTTTTTCACCACCCTGTACAGTATTTGGCTTTTGTCACAGAGTAATCTGGCCTTGCTAGGAATTTATTGGCCGTATCTTATAGGACATCTTTTATAAAACTAGCACACAGCAGACACCTAATTAATGATGATGATGATAATAATATACTGATGATTGAACTAGACACTTTCTGTTAGTATTGTATCCTGTAGGGGTTGCTGTCTTCCTTTGTTTGGATCAATGTCTTTGGATTAGTACTTGAAAGATGATTGTGGATGTCATGGAAACGAATATCCAGGTAAGCTAGCAGACCTGATGGGCTTGTATTGGTAGGACGGCTGGAAATTAATACTGCATGAGAAGGTAGGAGGGAGGGAAAGATAGAGGAAGCAAAGGAGGTAGAAATGAGAGATTTGAAGGAATGAGTCTCTTGGAATAATGGCTACTGTTTTTCATTTTATAGGTCATTTAATCCTCAAAATAACCCAAGTATTGTCTTTATTTTTGCAGATGAGATAAGTGGTGCCCAAAGAGGTTAAATGACTTGCCTAAGATCACATACTTAGTAAGTGATAGAGCTAGGATTCAAACCTAGGTTTGAGTGACTGAAAGCCCCCAGGACATAGCAATTCTGAGTAGCTGGCTTGAACACATAGCCAGGAAGCCCTGGAGAGATACCTGTAGGCCCTTCTGCCCACCTGAAATGAGAAAAACTAGAACATGGTACCCCATGTGACCACCTTGTGACCACTGAAGAGTTAAAGGCTGAGTTGGACCTTTAAGGATTTGCCTGGAGCAGGCAGAGTCTTCTGTAATCACTTCATAGCTGTTCCTGGGGTGGCGGCAGCCTGGGCACCCCTCTTTTCTGTCTCCTTTCAGAATGTTCTTTCTTGCTTGGAAATATTTAGTGTGGCTCTATTTGAATTGTTGAAGTAACGGCATCTGGTATTTTGTGTGCATTTTCTCTGAAAGTAAGAAAATTGTTGTTGTTCTCCCTGCAGCAAAATCTCTGTCTCTCTCCCTGCCCACCCTCCCCCCTTTTTAATTTTAAAGCATTTCTTTGGCATATTCTGCTCTCTTCAGACTGTGTCTGCCTTGATGAAATGCAGGCTTCGAGACTGTCTGCTCTGGTTCCAGTAGGATTTTGAGGACTTTTAAATTTGTGAGCCAGTCCCTTCAAGCAATGGGCTACCCTTTCAATAATTAAAGGAAAAACCCCAAAGCTACTAACAACCTGCCCTTCCTTTCCTTTTTTTCCACACTGGTTCCAGTATTTTTGGTTAATACTACTGCTGGATAAATTAGAAAACAAAATCTCTGTGGGTGACCAGGCAAAACTTATTAATCATATAACCCTAGCAGACGGCATCGCCCTAATACAAATATTTGTGCTTCTGTCACTGGCACTCATCTTGATCACTGCCAAATAGTGACAGATTTTAAAGACAATCACATTAAGTATTAATCAAGCTTGAAAGATGCAGCCACTCAGAGGCATACTAAACAAGTAGGCATTTCCTGCCTGCTTTCTGCACGAACAGCATCCTGTGCCAGGGTATTATTGAAAATGTCCTTTTCCTTCATAAAGCATTCCTTTCAGCTGCCTAAAAATCTACAATGGCCATTGGCTGGCTGGGTGACCTTAAGCCAGTGACACAGCTCCTACTAGTACAAGCCTACTACAGCTCCTATCTAAGCCTGGGTTCCAGGCTTCCCTGACAAGCTCACCCTCCTTATTCTAGCTTCTCTCTTGCTGCTGGGGTGTGGGCAAGTGCTAGATGTTTGGTTCGGCAATTAGTGAGAACTCTTGGAGGTTAGAAAGGGAACCGGTTCAGGGAGAAGGCTGCCTGGAGTCAGGGGTGCTCAGGCTGGGCCTGGAAGGAAGGGAGAGAATACTGCAGGAAAAGGACTGGGGTAACGGTGGGAACATGGCACTGGCCATGTTTGCCTGACTTGGAGAATAGCAGGAAATAACATTTGCTAAGTCGGGTGGGGTTAGCAAAGACAAGAAATTAAGAAAGAAATTCACACTGTTTCATTGAAAACTTCTATTTGCCTGAGGAGGCTCCTCAAAGTCAGAAAACATCAGGGAGGGCAAGAACTGCCAGTCTACACACTCTGGGAAGCTGGTCCCAGAGAGAAAGGAATTAGGTGGAGACTTAAGACGACTCAGGTGGGCACCCCAGAAAGATGGGTCCAGCGATGCTTGGAGGATGTAGAGAGGAGGAATCAGAGCTCCAGTCCTACCACAGATCCTCCTTGTGTTGCTCAGTCTTTACCCACAGCAAGGGGACCCCAGAGGCTCCAGAGCTGCTCAGAGCTCCTGGGTATTAACGCTGAAGAATGAATAGACAGAGTTACCAAAAAGAGAAGTGGACTGGCATCTCAGTCAGGGCCTCGTGGGACCCTGCCCAACTCGGGGTCAGCTTTTAAGCTTTGTGGTTTCAGAAATATGAGATTGTCTCTTCTGAGAAAGTTAGACTCAGGGAACTGACTCACATTCAGCAAACTCATGTGAACTTGATGTATAAGTGGAAAATCTCAGATATTTATAATGAGAACATAAAATTTTGGGGGTGGAGCAGGGGTGAGTGTGTTTGTGTGTGTGTGTGTGTGTGTGTGTGTGTGTGTAAATATTGAATTGGCTGGTTTGTGCCCTCTCTCTTTGTAGGCAAATCCATAAGTTATCATTTTAAAAGTTGTTTGTTAAATAAAAGCCCATAAATAGGCTATATCATCCTCCAGGCAGTGCTGAAAATGTGACAGCAAATTCTTGTTGTTTGGCCTCTGTTTGTCTAGGCTCTTTATTTTATTTTTTGTCTAGACTCTTTAAAAACCACTTCCTGTCATTCTGTTTACACCCAACTTTCTGTACAATTAATTAGGTTCCAAGTTGTTTCTTGGGGATTAAAACTCCTCCAGTTAGGGTTCTCTTAGGGTGGAGGTGGAGAGTTAGGCCCTGCAGGTGGGATACTAGGTAGATAGAATCAGAAGATAATTATCTCTTGGTAATGCTTTGCCAAGCTACCAACCCACTTAAGCTCGCAACTTTACTTTCTTCCCTTATTATTGGGAAAAACCATGGGAACATAGAGTTTTAGGAGCTGGAAGAGGCCTTAGAAATAACCTATCCCAGCTTTTTGGCTTGGGATAATAATCTACTCTTTTGGCCACTTGAATTGACTTCACTCATAAATCTTCATCTTTCCCTTATTCTTTCATCTGAGGAGTAGATGTTCTCCTACCAAGACTAGCTACTCTCCCTCCTGTATGCTTGATCACATTTCCTTTATTATGACCATATAATTTATTATCCAAACTGGGACACTATTGTGAGTAAAAGGGGGCATTATTAATAATGAAGCCAGGACAATAGGAGAAGTTGGACATATGGTCGCCACCATTTCTACTGCCTTCAGACCTTGATTCTTCAATAGCCCTTATTTGTCTCTTTTTCAAACTCTCCTTTTCATCTGTTTAGAAATAAAATCCCTCATCAACATTCATTGTGAACCTTCTTTGTGATAACCTTTAGGGGCTTGGGTTGTGCTTTTCCCCTTAGGAAGACTTACCTCCTGCCTTGGGAAAGAGGGAGGAAGGGCAGGGAATGAAGGGCAGGAGCTCGTTCCCCTGGTGCTCCCCCAAAGGCAGATATTTCTCTGGTAGGAATTCTGAGTAAGAGGGTCAAGGTAAGAATGCTGAGAGAGAAATCATTTTGCTATAAGCAATCTTTGCTGCTGCTTCTGCTGCTTCACCGGGCACCCACTCTTGCTTCTTCACCTGCTCAGGATCCCTCTGACTCTCTTCATCCCCCCTCTCCCCCTTCACTTGGGGACTTGCCCCTCACGGCCGCTCCTCCTTCTTGAAATGCTTGTCTTTGCCTCCAGTGTCAGTCCGCTGCCCCGAAGGGTACCTATGTGGTGCACTGCTCACCGTTCCCTCTGCACACAGCAGAGCCTAGCATACAGTAACGGCAAGAAAAATACCTGTTAATTGGAATAAAAATGTGCGGCTATAGTGCAGCTTCAGGGTTCTGTTTCTTCAGCTCCGTTTCTTCTTTATTCTTCTCCAGAAAGACTGAGTATTTTTGGCATCGTCACATCTCCACCGGAAGAAGGAAAACTGATGTGTTTAGAGAGTCATTCGTTCACACAGTAGGAGACAAATTTTCATTGACCCACTAAATCCTTCAACTTAGTGTCTCATGAGAGATAGAGGGCAAAGATCCTGGGGTATTGGGGCATCCTGATTTCAGAGGATGATGAAATCCAAAGTTACGTCTAAGCTTCTCTCATCTTGCAGTCTTGGCTCCTCCTGTACCTTAAAGGTTAAATGCCCCACACAAAGCTGCTGACAGTATAGTGAGATGTCCTCTGGAGGCTGCCTGATGACCCCTTTGTACATGTTGGTTAAAGCTGGTTCAGCTTCAGAGGTGTGGTTAGAGACATCTTTACTGAGGATTTGTGAAATTTGTCCCAGGAGTCAACTCTGGGGATTTGTCTATTAACAAGGCTGGAACCATTTCCTGACCCCTTTTCATCTTCTTGCCAGAAATCTCCAAATATTCAAGAAGAATTGAGTTCATTTCCCTTGAATTGATTCCTGTTCATTATTTTAACGTCAACCTCATCTTGATTTCTCACTCACAGTCTAACTAGCAATGAGGAAGAAAATATTGATCATTTCCCAAGAAGCTGCTTTAAGAATCTCTCCAGGGCATTGAATATGCAGCTTTTGGGCAGGGTTAGTAGTTCAGAAAATCCTTCAGGCTTCTAGATATTTAGTTGCATAGAATTTTCCATTTGTGACCTAAAATAGATGATGCACCTTTTGCCCACTGGCAGATTCAGGTCCAGCCCCTACTGTGTGCCAGGCTCCGTCTACTCTTGACACCTTTTTACCCTCTTGACACCTTTTTACCCTAACTCTTCACTTCTCTCCCGGGTTTGGTGCACTTTTGCTCCCATCAGCTTGCTCCTGCTTTTCTTCTCTTAAGACTGCTCCCAGCCACTAGAGTCCTCTGTCTCCACACAGAGTTGTCAGGGCTTGGAGTTCAGGTCCCTGGGTCAACCCTTAGCCAATGACTGACAGGTGTGGAGTATGAAAGACCAGCTCCCTTGCTTGGGTTGAAACAAACTCAGGCATAATTTATGCTCCCAAGTTGCTCTGTGGGATCAGGCAGAAGTACCTCTCCATAAGGCTTTGCCTGAAATTGCACCCTGGCTTAGTTTCTTTCTCTTCCCGTCCTGCTTTCCCACTGCCTTACCTGCTTCTCCTGGGAGCATTTCATACTGAATCACTTGCCCACGAATCTTCATCTCAGGTTCTCCTTCTGGGAAATCTGATCTAGGACAATATAATCTCATTGAATTCTCACAGCCATTCTGTGAGAATTAAAGTTTTAAAAATTTACTTTCAATATTCTCATTTATAGATGAAGAAACTGAGACCCCTAGAATTTAAGTCCAGAACCATACAACTAATAAGTAAGGTGCAGAGTTGGGATTTAAATCCAGAGCTTCTGACTTCAAATTTTGGCTCTGCTTAAATTATTGAGAAGAATTTTGGTTTGAGGGAGGACAGGTTTACATGAAAAAACAAACTCTTTTCTGCCTAAAAGGCAGCGGCATTCAGCTGAATGAAATTAAGTTTTAATTTTGTATTTTCTAGCCAGATAAGTTTAATTTTGCAAGCTTCATGTGGCCAGGAGCTGTGTTTGTATAGCTTGCTCTCACTGGCTGTCAACAACATGTAAAAATTCTATCTGTACACAGCTTACTGCTCCTTCCACATGCCCCAAGACCTTGGCAAGCCTCCTTGGTGCCAGCCAGCAGCCCCTAGTAGTGTAAAAAGCAATGGCAGCTATGCTTCCCATTGCAAAGTCCCTCATTAAAATCTGTGCTTGGCGGAGCAGCTGGTCCCAGATCACAGATTCCAGCTCGCGGTGGGGAGCATCTAGGATGGAGACAATGAATGCACACAGCTTGTTAATGACGCCGTCAGAAGATGGGGTTCCTTTCCAGGTATTTCTAGAGAAATCTGGGCCATTTATTACACACACAGACATTTATTCACTCACACCTGAGCTCTCATATTCTTTCTCTGTGGAAGTGTTATTAATAAGCAAAACTTTTCACAGTTTTTTCTACTTGGTCACTATAAAGAGAGAGGTGCTGGAGTATGAGCTATCTTTGAACAAACCCAGTTTGGGTGATAGGAGTGATTCCAAGAAGTAAAGACCATCCCCTGTCCTTAAAAGAATCCTTGTGATTTAATTATCATCAGGGGGAATAATGGTGATGACGATGGAAATACTCATTCATAGACTGCTGTTTTATACTTGACGAAGTATTTTCACCTGTATTAACTCATTCGTCCCTTGGTCCTTTCCTTGGAGTGGAAACTCAGCAGTTTTGCTCCATATTGATTTATCATCAATAAACAGAGACGCTGGCTCTGCTACCACTGATGCAATCAAAGGTTCCAGGGCTGTCACCTGTGAATGACCCAAGCCTCAGATTACATGGAAAAAAATCTGTCTGTATCTATATCTACCTTTAGACATATGAGGTTGGAGTCAGTAAAGCCTAAAACAGCTTGTATGGCTATCAATTCTCTTAAGGTCTGTTTGAATGAAGTTATAGTAGAATAGTATTTTCAGCTTCAGAAATGTACACTCATACCCAGAACCTCAAAAATCAGGGATAAAAGATTTTTGCTTAATAGACCCTTGGTATTGTAAGATAATGATTTTTTTAAAAAATTTGTTGTGGCCTAACTAAATTGTAATATAATAATGATAATGGTCAAGACTTACTGAGTTCCTGCTATGTGCTGGGAAGTTTGCTAAGTACTGTGGAGTCCAAGAGGTGTAGGCCCTCAAGCAGTTTGGGAAAACCCACTTAGGCTGAGTGGAAGATGTCTGGTATGGAGAAAAAGCTTAGTAGATGGTCTGGTACAGTCAGAGATGACTTAGAGAGGAGACAGGATGATTTATAAACCTTAAGTGAAGGATAAAATTTAGATAAGTGGAGGGGCTTGGGAAGAGTGCTGCAGGCAGGGGTAGTAGAAGAAACTAGTCTTTAGACCTGGGGATGTATGAGTCATATTTAGAAGACAATGAACAGAAGAGTATGACTGGAGTGAAATGCTAATGTAAGAGAGGGCAGCAGAAGCAGAAGCCTAGGAATCCAGGTAAAGCTTACCTGGCAAACCAAGACGTTAGATCACTGGTGATGGCCACCATATACTATATGATAACTAAATATGGTAAATACAATAGTAATGATTATTGGTGCCAAAATTAAACGTCTCATATTTACCTAGTCCTGTAGTAGATACTTGATGTGATTTCTCATTTAATCACTCTTTAAATCGCTAAGTATTTATTGTCCACTAGAATTCTTACAGCAGTCCAGTAAGGTACTTGTTATTACTTCCATTTTAAAGATGAGAAAACTGAGGCCTAATAGGACAGAGGAACTTATGCAAAATCACATGGCTAATGAGTAGTGGAACGAAGATTTGGCCCCAGGTCTCCTGACAAAGCCCGTGTTTTGTTGTATGATGCTACACTGCAGTTTTCTGAGTGTTTTTAGAGGGGGAACAACGGAAGTTGTTTGGGGAGGTGAGGATGTCAGAGCAGAAAGTGTCTGTAAGTATTATAATAGGTAACTATTATAATAGGCCAAACAGTGAAGTGGTGACTGCAGTGTGAGGAGAAAAATGAGAAAGGTGTTTGTTGTGAAAGTTGAGGTGAATGGAAGGGAAAAGATGAATTCCAAAGACACAGTGAAGGAATGAGAATGTTCAGGACTTTGTGTTTGAGGGAGGGCTCAGAGACATGTCCAGAGTTTCTAGTCTGGGATTGGAATGCGGGATAGAACGACGATAATCAAGACTCCATGACTTCTTAAATGTACTAGAATATGTGCATCTGAAAAATAGGGTCCTTTAAAGTACTTACCTTGGGAGATTTTGGTCTTGTTCTGACACAGCTGTCATTGCTAAAAACTGTTGGGAACTCTTCCTTCAGGACCGCCTTCAGCCACAAGGGAAGGTCTCCTAACTTTAGCCAAGATGTCCTTTCTCTGCCTGACCACCCACCTGATTTTCCAAACTTGGTTCCAAATCACTTACTTGATTAAAAAAAAGTAACTGTAAGGGATTATATTAGTCGGGGCTCTCCAGAGAAACAGAACCAATGGAATACATATATTCTAGGAATATATCCCAGGAAGGCCAGTAGTGTAATTTAGCCTGAGTCTGAAGGCCTGTGAACCAGAGGAGCTGATGGTGTAAATCCCAGTTCAAGGGCGGGAGATGATGGATGTCAGGCAGAAAGGGATCGGTTCTCCATTCCTCTGCCTTTTGTTCTAGTTAGTCCCCAGGGTGGATTGGGTGATGTCCATCCACACTGGGGAGGGCAATCTGCTTTACAGAGTCCACCAATTCAAATGCTGGTCTCATCTGGAAACATCTTCATAAACACACCATGAAATTTATACAAATATCTGGCACTCCGTGACCCAGTCAAGCTGACACATAAAATCAGTCACCACAGGAATGAAGTTCTGCCACTTTTTAGGGTGTTCTCAGACTCTTCTTACTCCTCGCGAGACAGTTTGCACAACCCAGACACCAGGCAATCCTGGGTCTGAACCTGGTCTCAGCCAGTTCCCCAGCCCAGTAATTTAACTCCACTGCATTTCTGGTCCTTCAGCTAGAAATAGGATATTACAATTCCTTCCCCAGGGTGCTATAGTTTTAATTAGGATGCTTTCAGCAGCAAATAACAGAAAGGTCAACCCAAATGGACGTAAACAATGTGGAAATGTATTTGCTCACATAAGGAGAAGTCCAGAGGTAAAGAGGGCTCCAGGCAGAATGCAACTGGGGCCCAAGTTATGTTTCCTCCAGTTCTGTTGTCTGTGTCCTCTTCTGATTTTCGGCTTTGTAGTCAGGCTGGCTCCCTTTGCATTTGCAAGAGGGTCAGCAGCAGCAATTGGGGTAACATGCTTTCTCCCTCATGTCTGGTGAAGGAGAGAGCAAAACCTCTGCCCCAAGAGTTGAATGCATGCACTTTCCCTCCATCTATTTGGACCCTCTTAGAACACATGCCCACCCCTGGACCAATAGCCAGCAGTGAAATGCCATGGATGGACTGGCTGAGCATGGGGTGGACTGGGTATCAGGAAGGATTTAATTGTATAACCCCTGGGCATTTTCCAGCCCAAGCTAGCCCTCAGTAAAAGTTAGTTATTTTTCCAAATGAAGAAGAGAGTATTATTTGGGTCAATTACACATACACACCTGACTGTATGTGGAATGTCCTCTCTCTTTAATGTTTATCTTCGGTCCTTCATTTGGTCCCGGGGCACAATCTTACTTCCCATCAGAATGGTAACAAGGCAGTGTACAAGCTGGGATGGTAGCCCTTGTTTAGTGCATGAAAGGCAGCTCCGCTGTTATGTACAAAGGCATAAATTAGGACATTTGACCAGGAAAGGAATGCTGAGTGGGGGCTGGGAAAGAGGAGGAACTGGGAATCGGGAGCAGACACTTCAAAGACACTCGACTTTACTTTTGCTCTATTCTGTCTCTGGTGCTGTCTCTGCCTTCACAAGGACTCGTTGAGGCAAGAAATGCAGGGAGGGGCTGTCACAGCAATTAGAGGGACGTTTTAAACAATTCATCCATCCAGGCATACTTAGAACCCCATCTCATCTTTATGTATTTGGCAACTAGCTGGGTAAGACCAGAACTGAGGCTTTCACACCTATTTAGCATCTGGTTAAGCATCACTTGGCGCCTGCCAAATGGGTCTCTAGTATTTAGGGGGAATTTGCACTGATTACTGTACTAGTTAAGCAGAAGTCATTGCTACTCACAATCATTAGGCTAAATAGGCTTCTGGGAAAAAGTCTTGATAAGCAGCTGCCCAACTGAAATGGATTCGAAAGCTCCCCCTGCACACAAGTTTGGGCACTGACAGTTGCTCACGTGTCATCAGCCAGTACGAGCTGGATTATTTTGAGCGGGTTCTTGATGATGACTGAACCCAGGGATAGTTGGTGGTCTCAAAGTTAGGTGACGTAGGTTGTAGAGTCTTAAAAGGTGAGATGCTCATACTTAATTGAGGTAAATTATACGAAGTACCAAGCTTGAGGGGCGGGTCTTGCGTTGAGTAGACATTTCACATGTGCTTTGGCTTGTAACGCTCTTTCATTTCCTTTGCATAAATGCTTTTGGGGTAAGCAGTTCCCTGCCCCAGTGACTTCCTGTATTGTCCTGCACGTCACTTAGAACATTTTATAGACTCATTTTGTGACTAGGATATAGTAGGTTGTCTGAATTATGATTCTTAGGATTTATATGAACTGGGTGTTTGCTGGACAATTTTTTTTTTTGAGAGGAGGGTGTGTGTGTGTGTGTGTGTGTGTGTATGTGTTGGGAGGGCATATAGCAATGGCCTTGATATGTAACACACTGGAAATGCTTGTGAGTGTCTGAGGACCTTTCCTGTGGGCAACAGATTCTCATAAGAGACCAAGAACTCCTCAGATAGCATTAGACACTATGGCTGAAGACAAGCTTTGGTTTTTTGTTTTTTTTTGCGGTACGCAGGCCTCTCACTGTTGTGGCCTCTCCCATTGCGGAGCACAGGCTCCGGACGCGCAGGCTCAGCGGCCGTGGCTCAGGGGCCCAGCCGCTCTGCCGCATGTGGGATCTTCCCGGACTGGGGCACGAACCCGTGTCCCCTGCATTGGCAGGCGGACTCTCAACCACTGCGCCACCAGGGAAGCCCAAGACAAGCACTTTTGAATCAAGGCACAAACTGTGTCTGAAGACTTGTCCTTCCAACTTTTTTTTCTTTCTTTCTTTGTTTTTAATGACAAAGCTACTCCTTTTTATAGAATGTTGTTTTGAAAGTCAGGGAATATTGAACTGAGTGGGCATTGTGAAAAATATAATATGGAGAAGAACCTAACATATATATATTTGGGGACAAAATTTACTACTTTGAGATAGGCTTGGAGACATTGTATTGTCTACATCTGAGTTGTTAATGTGCATATGAGGTCAGTGAATTTTCCTAATATTGTGTATGACTATTTGTCTTCATCAGATTTTCCTGGAACTCTAAGGGAAGTTGTTTCTTTGGAGGGAAGGAGTTAGCTCCATATCGTTAAACATTGTAATGATGTTTTGGGGCAATTGCATCTCACTTTCTAGAAGGTCAGAGAAAGGAATTCAATTTGACACCAGTGGAAAATTTCAAACATGGGTGGAATCTCATCTAGCAAACACCACTGTAATGAAAGTCTCTACATCCCAGTGATTCCCAATGGCCTATTTATATCGGTAGTATTCAGTGAGGGGAGACTTTGTCCTAAATAAAAATGTGGACAATCTTTTGGAGTTTGTTCTAATGGGAAACTATTGCCAAAAACCTTGAGGGAGTAGAGCAGTGAAGGAACACTGACTTAGAGAGGAGCTTCTGGAGGAAACTCTCAAAGATTATTTGAGACTTTGGTGGGGAGGGGAAACCAGGTGGAGAGGTGACCATGAGGACATGAGTCCTTTCAAAAACACATAGAAATCTTGGAGTTTAATGGAATGAGGGAGTGATGCTCAATCCATTTTATTTTTCAAATTGCAGAAAAGGAAATTATCCAGGAAAGCTGGATAATTTGGAATACAAGGTAGCAGACATTTGCGTGACATTTAAATGACATTATGCTGGGATCTCCCATCCATTTAGTGCAGATCCCATCCATGTGGTACCTGCCAGGTGTGTATTAAATAACTGTTGTGCGTATAAAATGAGAATGGACACAAAGGTCCAGGGATGGGGCCCCTTTGATGGGAATCTTGCCACAAAGCATGCAGACTGTCTACACTTGGCCTGAATTGTGGGATGGTGAGAGGCCCAGGGGTTACATGTGCTCAGCTGCTTTGCTATTTATGTTTTCCCCCTATAAATCCTATTTTATATCTGAACCACATGGTCCCTTTGCTCCATGGGAATTAGGGTCTTTTTCAAAATGAGGTTCAGCCTTTCCAGGCTCCTGGAATGGCAGAGGGACAATCTCCCTGCCATGAGGGATTAGCAAAAAAGAAATCTTTTTCCTGGAGCAGGTAGACCATGGCCTGTCAGCAGCAGAAAAGGAAAGAAACAAGAAAATCTTTCTTGATGCTGATGAGAAGCCGATTTCCAGCCCTTTCCTTTGAAAAGGATGCTGTCGATTGATGCTTTTCTCCCATCTTCCAGAAGCTTCCTAAGGCTGCTGTGGTGTTTGGGACTGACTGGGTTTCTGCTTGTTGTCAGGGAAAACAAGGATGGTGTCACTGAGGAAAGAAAGGTTCTTGCTGGCTCCCAAGTGAGGACAGAATGAGAGACACCCCTGATGGGGAAGCATGAACCAGTGGAGTGGTTTATTGGTCAGTATGGGAAGACTTGCCCAAGCTGTGGGCATAGAGGCTGGAGTGGGCACAGCTCATTACTAGAGGTGTTGTCCATCCTTCAGCAGCCTCCAGTTTCACTATTTCTTCCAGAAAGTGCCCCAGAGAGCTGGCATGAGGCCCCTGGTCAGATGCCCTTGCTGTGCCCTGCTGGGTGAAGCACCCGAGTCTGGGCAGGGGACACTGCCTTAGCTATTGTCCCTGAAGGCTGGCTAAAGTAACTACAGGAAGGATTGATTTCCTTTACTGCTGAAAGGCAGCCTTCCTGCAGATGGAAGGTAGCAGCTCTTGATCCAAGACATTGATTTGCTACAGTCAGTCTGCTCAAGTTGTAGAAAAACTCTGCACCATTGGCTAGCTACGGAAGCAGAGAGGAGGCTCAGCCAGGCAGACTCAAGCTGGGATGGGGTCAGATGTGGGCGGAGCCTGCAGGTCTTCAGTAGCTCAAGTAAAGGGCTCTTTCTTACTGGACCTTGTTCCAGTCCACACAGCTCTGGGGTTCCAACCTCAGCATGGGAGTCAGACAGCCCTGGCTTCCAATTCCCCTTCCCTCAGGTACTAGCTGTGTGGACTTGGTTGGGTCCTTAACCTCGCCTCATTCATTTTTATATTTACAAAAGTTTTTATTGAGCTCTTACTGCACGTGCCAGACACTGTGCTGGGCCCCAGGGGTGAGTGGTGAGCATGACAGTTCGCCCCCAGCTATAAAACCCAGCCAACACTAGTACCACTGTCTGGGGTTGCTGCCCAGGGAATGTCAGGCTCAATTCCTGGGGAATCTGCATCTTCACACACCTGTGAGGCAGGTTTGGTTCCTGTTCTGGATATGTGAGAACAGCCAAAGGTACAGATGGGAGGGAGGCGGTCTGGCTTTCCTCACTAGCAGTTTAATTGGGAAAGAAACTTGGACTCAAGGTGGCCCTTCATGTTCTGTGAAAAACACTATTTTGTCTTTCCTCAAAAGGAGTCTGGAAGCAGCCAGAAACTCTGCTAGGAGAACAGAGGGGCAGCTGTCACCTGAGAGAGGCCTTAGCACAAATCACATGGATGCCAGGAAAGGAGGGCAGGTTTAACTAGAACATTAGGACACTCCTGGTTTTTAGCCATTGACAACCTACCAGGGAACTGGGTTATGTTTCCTTTTCCTTTTCCTCCAAATCAGACACTTTCGAGCTGAAAACCCCAGGCCCTGATACTACCCTCTTCAAACAGAAATAAAGGACAACTGTGAACCTCCGAAGGTGGTCTTTAAATCTCTCTGTTTGTACCTGCCTTTCCAGGGCAGCCGCTGGCTGAGCTTGTCAGCACTCCAGGCACATCCTCTCCTGGGCTGCCCGATGCTGTGACCGTTTGCTGCTAACTGTTGGGCATATTCCCAAATCATAGTTCCTTCCAGTTAAACATGGCAGTTTAACTCATGCAATCAGCTCTTCTTCCTCCTGAAACCTCACTAAAGTGACTGCCAAAGTAAAAATAAAATGTGATGAAGCCACAGGATAGAGGAAATGAGGGACACTAGGGAAGATGTCAACACATTCTCGGAGGATGGAAAATAAATGAAAGAGTGGCAACTGATTTACCTACCAGAGAGGGGGAAGCTACAGCCTCAGTGCCCACAGAGAAGGGCACTGAGGAGAAGCAAGCTGATGGCCCCAGAAGTGCAGCAGGGGGCCTGGGACATGGGCTGAGCCAGGCCATGGGTTGAAAATCTCTCTGGGTTCAGTTAGAGCCCCGGGTCCCTCCTGACACCTGCAGAGAGGGGACAACCACACTTCTCCCCTCTAACACTCCCAACTTCTCTCTTTAGAAATTGAATCTGGAGAGGCTCGGGCTATGAGGACATCATGAACCACAGATGGTGGAGGTAACACACAGGTAAAATATGGGGATCAATTATATGTCTTCCCTCCAGCTACCCTGCCCTGCCCTGCAGATACTGGCAGCCAGGGCCTAAACCCCTGCAGGAGAGGTGGCTTCTTCTCTGGGGAAATGGACCAGGAAATGTTTAGAGATCCTGAGGTTTGAGGACCCCCACTTAAACCTTGCAAGTAGGTAAGCCTGTCCTGGGCGTTCAGAATGTCTCATCACTTCTATTTTTATTTATTTTAAATTATTTATTTATTTTTAAAAAATTGCCAGGAAGTTAACTTGTCTGAATTTGAACTGCACACTGCCCTGTAGTAGGCAGCAGCTGACATTTTTGTTCCAGACTTTAGCCTTAGCTGAGCTGCTTGAAGTCTGCTTGATACACTGTGGTTCAGGGGGCAACCAGAGATGGGGTGAGAGTTTCTACACAGAATTTGGGGTTTCCTTTTTCTGACTCTCTCCTTTTTGGATTGGCCCTCACTTTGTTGTTGCCCAGGAGTTTGATTATTCAAGCCAGCAAGTCTTGTGGGTTTCTTGTAGTATTTTGACCATCATGTAGTACAGACTGGGACTTGTTCTCAGGCTAGAAACTGTACAGAATGAGAAATGACCCAGTGCCTCCTAATGTCAACTCTTCTCCAGTATCTGGTTACTTTTGGTCACTCGGTAGTGCCTTCAGGTGATTGTTTGTTGTATTTTGTTCAGGGTTTACAGTGGTCTTCTGGAGGAGGGTTGGTCTGATAAGAGCTGATAGGAAGTACATTTTGGTAGTTATGGCTATTTGGTAATTTTTATTCTGCCATCACTTTTCTCCACCTTACTTTTAAATATGAGTTAACAGCTAAGGATCAGCAGAAGTCTGAAGAAAGCATCCAGCATAAAAGATGGAGAAACAAAATGAAACCAAAAAAATGGAAGAAAGGTTGGGAAGGGGTTGCTCAGAGGAAACAGAGATACCACCCAGAGCAGAACAAAATGTAAAAATAAATCCTCCAGCACAGGGATATTGGCTTGGTGCTTTGTGACAGCCTGGACGGGTGGGATAGGGAGGGTGGGAGGGAGGGAGACGCAAGAGGGAAGAGATATGGGAACATATGTGTATGTATAACTGATTCACTTTGTTATAAAGCAGAAACTAACACACCATTGTAAAGCAATTATATCCCAATAAAGATGTTAAAAAATAAATAAATAAATAAATAAATAAATCCTCCACAATAATATTTGTAGAAAGACAAAAATATTTCACCTGCAAAACAGAAGTGGGCTACTGTTTTAAAAAAGAATCCAAAAACAAGAAAGATGTAAGAAATTAAAAAATAGAATTACAAAAAATATTCAATAGTGGGAAAAATCTCCTATAAAGTAAAACAAAAAGACAGACAATAAGAAAAGACAAGGAGGGCTTCCCTGGTGGCGCAGTGGTTGAGAGTCCGCCTGCCGATGCAGGGGACACAGGTTCGTGCCCCGGTCCAGGAAGATCCCACATGCCGCGGAGTGGCTGGGCCCGTGAGCCATGGCCACTGAGCCTGCGCGTCCGGAGCCTGCGCATCCGGAGCCTGTGCTCTGCAACGGAAGAGGCCACAACAGTGAGAGGCCTGCATACTGCAAAAAACAAACAAACAAACAAACAAAAGAAAAGACAAGGATATTAGAGAATTAATCTAAGAAAGCCAATGTCTGACTAATAGAAGATCTAGAAAGGGAGAAAAGAGAAAATGGAGGGAAGGATTTTATCAAAGAAATAACACAAGAAAATCTCCCTGAACTGAGGGTCATGAGTATCTAGAGTCTAGATCAGGGGCTGGCAAACAGCCTGTGAGTCAAATTCATGCTGTTACCTTTTTGTAAATAGAGTTTTACTGGAACACAGCCACGCTCATTTATTTACATATTTGTCCACAGCTGCTTTGCTACAATGATACAGTTGAGAAGTTGTGACAAAAACTGTATGGCTCACAAAGCCTAAAATATTTGCCATCTCATATTTTACAGAAAAAGTTCGCTGATTCCTGGTCTGGATGAAAAGATCCTTGCATTGGCCAACACAATGAATATAAAAAGACCTAGATCAAGGACATTACTGTGAATTTTCAGAACACCAGGGATAAAGAGAAAATCCTAAGAGACTCCAGAGAGAAAAGGAGGTCACGTACAAAGGATCAGAAATCAGAATGGGATTGAATTTCTCAAAAGCAACAGTGAAGGTTACAAGGAGGTGGAGTGATGCCTTCAAGATACTGCAAGAGAAACACCTTTCAATCTGGAATTCAGTCAAATGTAAGGATAGGGTAAGGTGTTTTCAGACAGCCATGACTCAAAAATTGTACTTTTTGTCTTCTGTGGAGCTTATGCTTCAGCACAGTAAGGGAGTAAACCAAGGAAGAGAAAGCTACGGAGGCCTCCCTTATGGGACATACTGGCATGACAGCTGTATTCCAGCCCCCTGCTCCCCGCTCCACAGCAGCCAGCCTAGGCAGGAGCAGGGAGGCTGGGGGCTTGGGGGGCAGTGGTGGCGGGAGAGTCTCCAGGGAAAGTACAGGGAACCAATGGCTTATCTATGTAGGGGGAGAAAACTTCCTTCTGCCCTCTAGGTTCTGTGGCTGGCCTAAGAATGAAACTGACATAAGACAGTTTAACAGGAGAAAAACATACAAATTTATTTAATATTTTTATTTGTACATGGTAGTCTTGAAAAGGAAAATGAAGACCCAAAGAAGCCAATAGGCCATAAACCTTATATACTTTTTTATACAAAGAAGGATAAATTGTGGGGATGTGACAAGACAGAGGGGCTTGGGCTTGGGACGGTCTATTGTGGGACAGTGACTGGGGTATATGGGTGAGGGGGAGGAACTAATGAAAGATAAGGATTATTTTACTAGTTTTGTTTGCATGGGTCCATTCTGGTGGTGAGATTGTTCTTTTCTTCCTGCTATAGGAAGGGCACCTTTCTCATGGGAACTTTTACGACCTGCTTTTATGTAGAAAGGGGGAGCTGAGAGAACCCTTTCCTGCCTCTGTTATTTCTCAAGTATCTTCAGCTCAAAATAATCAATATACCAAAGCAGCAGATCCTGGAGTGGCACGTTCTGAATCACTCCATCTGTGTGTTGGACCAAATGGAGGAGAGCATTGAGAGAGTTTTCACAGACTGTTTGGGAACACTTGGCACTAGTTATTCAATAAACTAAGCATATCACAAAAAAATGCAATTATTTCAGGAAAAACAAAAAAAAATGTATGAGAAACAAAATGTAATTACAGTACTGACTCAGCAGTTAATAATATTAACATAATCTGCCAGGTGGCCCCAGAGTTTCCCCTCCTGTCAAGCAGCCCGGAACACCTCCTTCTCCTGGTCCCTCCAGCCCTGGGGGAGGCAGGAGCTGGAGTTACTGATCTCTGTTTGCTCTTTCAGCAATTCTAACACTTTCTAACTAATATCCTATATTAAATTTCCCTCTATTAAATTATCTGGCATAGGTTTATGGAGTCTGACTGGTACAGAAGTCAATTAATAATGTCTAAAATTGATAAAGCAAGAAATAGCAGTGTAAGCATCATGTTAAAAGATATGGAAGTAAAAACCAGAAAAAAAAAAGGAAGCAAAAGAGTTGAAATGTTTACCAGTGAACTTGGGTGAGGGGAATGCGTAAGGGTAAGTGGGGTATATTAGGGGAGATGAAGAAGTGAGGATGATTATTTTTAGAAATAGGTTAATGTCCTTTTTGGTTCTGAAAGACAAGGTTTTGGTGTAGTTTGAAAGAGGGAGATTCTGACAAAAGGGGTTTACCTGCTATGCCGAAGCAGAATTATTGAGCCCCTCCATCCACTCTGCCATCCTCAGGCTGTCAGTGTAGGAGATAAAAACGGCAGTTTTGGGCTTCCCTGGTGGCGCAGCGGTTGAGAGTCCGCCTGCCGATGCAGGGGACACGGGCTCGTGCCCTGGTCCGGGAGGATCCCACGTGCTGCGGAGCAGCTGGGCCCGTGAGCCATGGCCGCTGAGCCTGCGCGCCCGGAGCCTGTGCCCCGCAATGGGAGAGGCCACAACAGTGAGAGGCCCGCGTACCGCAAAAAAAAAAAAAAACAACGGCAGTTTCTCCAAGGAGAGAGGAGATGGGCGAACCAGCCCCAAGCACCTGATGATCCACCAGCGTGTAACCGTAGAACCAGGTCAAACAGGCCCTATACTGTTTCTAACAAGATACTGAGTTGTTTTTTAGAGACAGAACAGTCACACAGGCGAAGCGTGCACGGAGGAGAAAATTTTGACCTCAAATAACAACCGGAACCAAAGTTTCTCACCCTGCCTCCCACACGGAACTAAAGGACCAGGACACGACCGGAACCTGAAAGCCAAATCCTTTCAGAAGCACAGGGTCCGACGTGCCGGAAGATCTTTTGCCGGAGAACCCTTTACCGTATCTTACCATAAATGGCCACGTTCCAAAGTCCTCCAATGGAAATCCAGTTCTTCTGCACACCAGCCCTCCTCCTCTAAGTCATAGATGTTTGAGCGAACCCCAGATCAGGGAGACAAATTTGAGTCCTGTCTCCTGTCTCCTTGCCAGTAGACCTGGAGATAAAGCTCCTTCTTTTCCCAAAAGCCGGCGCCATAGTATTGGCTTCTGTGCCCCTGGGGCAGTGAGCCCTTGTAAGGAGAGCGACGGAGAGAGCTGGTTTAAAATGGGTCTCCTGTGGCAGAAATGGTCAGAGGCTCGAGGAACGGTAATGTTCATCCGACTTCCAAGGGGCGTGTTTTTCTGAACTGTGCAGTGATCCTCATGTGCTGTTGAGAAAAGGTGAGCTTCACACACCAGCCTTGTATTAGAGATGTTACGGGGATGGAAAGAGAAAGCGGCCAGGGTTCATGCGCCCACACCTGATGAACAAGACTCGAGAGAGGAGCGGATGTGCCTGGAGTGGAGCTCCGAGGGAGCTCACGACAACCACCTTGAAAACCGAAGCACCCACCTCCCCTTGAAGCTCAGAAGTACTGAGGAGGGAGCTGGACCTCCTGCTGGACTCAACAAGTATCTATTGATGCCTTCTATGTGCCAGGCCCTGTCTGGAGACACAGGGTAAATAAGACAAAGTCCGTGCCCTCATTTTATTTCTCACAAACTGATTCCAGTGCCTTTGGTCTTACAGTTCCTCTCTTTAAAAGGTTGTCTTTCATCTAATTAACCTCACTGGCTAACTCCAGGTCACAAACCCTCAAAGGTAAGGTCATATAAGCCAGATAGACTTCTATCAGTAATGACCATTTATTGGTGCTATGTGCCAAGCATCCTGTCAAGCTCCCCATGTTATCTAATTTAATGTAATAACCTGGGTCTATCTGACTCCACAGCCCTGTCCTGGACCATTTACCATCACTCGCAGATACTAGCATCTTTTTTTTTGAATTTTATTTTATTTTTTTTTATACAACAGGTTCTTATTAGTTATCCATTTTATACATATTAGTGATACTAGCATCTTAAAAGCATAATTTACTTTCCAAAAAAAATACTTCAGGTCCAGCCAGTAGAGGATTACTTCAGAATCCACATCTCTAAAGGAAGGACAGTTTTTAAGCATTCTTTCTCCCAGGGGAGTTTTTTGGTTATCCTTTAGATCAAATATGGCTTAAATAGCATTACTGTTAAAATATTCTCTTTCAAATGTTAAGATATTCCCTTTCAAACTCTGGTCCCTTGTTTACCCAGGTCTCTAGAAAGTGCTTTTTGGGCTGGCGTTAACCTTTTTTTTTTTTTTTTTTTTTTGCGGTACGCGGGCCTCTCACTGTTGTGGCCTCTCCCCCTGCAGAGCACAGGCTCCGGACGCGCAGGCCCAGCGGCCATGGCTCACGGGCCCAGCCGCTCCGCGGCATGTGGGATCTTCCCGGACTGGGGCACGAACCCGCGTCCCCTGCATCGGCAGGCGGACTCTCAACCACTGCGCCACCAGGGAAGCCCTGGCGTTAACCTTTAACATGTTAATACACAAGAGAGTACATCTTCAAACACAGACAATGGAATTCAATTCTTCACAGAGCCTCCTGGAGGTCAGATGAGGGTGGGGGTTAGGTTGAATATGACAAGGTCTCATAGTCTCATGCAAAATGTCCCCATGTTTATTAGGATAGAACTTAGCCCATCTCCTGGAACTGTTGCAGAGATATCCCTGGGAGAAAAAAAAAAAAGCTAATATCTTATTCCAATTACCAGTATGCTCTTTAATTCAAATAAAATGCCCCCAGTGTGCTGGATGCTTTATGAGATCCATCACAGAGATTTGCTCCAGCCCTCAAGGGATTTCCAGCAAGAAAAGATAAGACACATTTGGGGGTCATAGAGGGTCAGACAAATAATACAGAGGAGAAGGAGAAGGGCACTTGAACTTGTTTCCCTATGTCAGAGACCAAAGAGATTGAACCCTGATTAACATTTCTTCTCTTTTACAGAGTCTCTTGCTGTGGGTAGAGAAAGAGAGTGGATTGAGCAGGAGTGATGCTTCCTTCTCTTAGTGTGCACATGCTCATCTCAAAATCAAACCCTCAACTGTCAGCACTTACAAGGGAAGTAAAACCCACACAGCCTCTTCCAGACTTTCTTATAGCCAATTTCCTCTTCTGCCAAAATATCTCAGGAATTTGTAAGCGAAGTCAGCTCTTTTTGAGACTGTCCCTGCTCGTTCTCTGCTGTGGAGGATGTTGACTAGGAAGATGGCCATGTGTGGTAAGTCTGGATGACACTGGTTTGATCAGTGTGCTAGAATGAGTTGTTTTTCCTTCTCTGCTTTTCTGTATTGGAGGTGGTGGCTTCAGCTCTCATCTGGGTACCAATTTACTTGGATATGTAGTCATGCTAGGTATATGTGTCAGTTAAGATTACTTTAGTAAGACTGCAAGTAATAGAGGACCCTTGTTAAAGAATATATCTTTTTTAAAAAGGTAAAGTTATGATATCCATACAAATATAGAATGAACACATGCCAATGATTTTATTTAACTCATTAATTAAAGAGGCAACCAGTAAGATATTACAACCAATTCAAAGGGTAATCCAGAGAACAGAGACATATATAAGCAATCAGGAATACTAAACTGCATTGGCTTAGTAGAGCAGAACTGTGGGAGATCAGCTGCACCTCTGCCAGACAAAATTCATTTGCATGTTTATGGACAAGAATCATTTGCCTTGCTGTCAGTTCCATATAATTTACAGAGTTGTAAAATATTTCAACAACATTGAAAACTGCAGAGACCCCATAGAATCAGACAACCTGGAAGAGTGCATTAGTCAATGCCTAACTTTCCTTTGAAGACAAGTGGTCCATTTTAAAGTCTTTCAGACTTTTTCCTTTACCCAACAGTGGCTTAAATCAACAAGGCTTTTATTTTTCTCATGTCCCAAGAAACCTGGAGATAAGCAGCCCTAGGCTAGAGCAGTGCTTTTTTTTTTTTTTGAGGTACGCGGGCCTCCCACTGCTGTGGCCTCTCCCGTTGCGGGTCACAGGCTCCGGACGCGCAGGCTCATCGGCCATGGCTCACGGGCCCAGCCGCTCCGCGGCATGTGGGATCTTCCCGGACCGGGGCACGAACCTGTGTCCCCTGCATCGGCAGGCGGACTCTCAACCACTGCGCCACCAGGGAAGCCCTAGAGCAGTGCTTTTTAAGGGCAATACACCTGTCTCCTTCTATCTCCTGCTTTCCATTCTTAGTTTCATCCATGTGGTTTCAAGATGGATTCTATGCCTCCAGGAAGCTCTTTCTGAATTCCAGGTAGGAAGAAGGGGGAAGAGCCCTAATCCTTCTTCTTTTGAGACAGACTTTCTCTTCATATTTGGAAAGGGAACGCCTCCTCAGGGATCATATGGCTACCCCTAGCTGTAAGGGAGACTGGGGAGGTAAGTGCTCTGGCTTTTGCATTCTATAGCTGAGGAAAACAAGGGAAAAGAGGTACCCAGTGGTTTGGGGCCAGTCAGTCTATATCTGCCGTACTATACCTAATCCTTTATCCATAGTTTCACATGGGGATCCTAAAAAGAGTGTCTTCACTTAATACTATACATAAACTTTTACTTAAGACTTTAAAGGCATTTAGTTAGTTATATGCAGCTAAGTACAAATGTAATAGTAAGACTAGAAAACATTGAGCTTAAATATAAAAACTCAACCTGCTACTGGGAGGATTATGAATCAAAGTTCCAAGTTCAAAAAATTCCTCAGGCATGCAGAGTTGTTCAGAAAGAAAGGCCCAAGAAGTTGAGCTGATACATGGAAGGAATTTTTTTCCTTCATTCTTATTTTCTTTAGGAGTGAACATTGAATTTGAAAATCTGACAGAGGCTTTTGTGATGTAGGTGGCATTCGTAGCAATGGAATATTTGAAGTGTTGTGTTTGATCCAGGAGGGTTATTCTTTTACACTTTTTCTCTTAGATTTTCTATTCTTTTCAAGAGGGAAACAGGCTCAGACATGTGAGCCTCTGCCAGCTATGATTGGGTCAGGTGTTCAGAGAGTTAGATCCTCCTTGGGAACTGGTTTCAGTAGCATTAGCCTAATGTCCCCAAAATGTCCCAAATGACATTTGACATTTAGATGGGATTTTAACTATGTTTTACTGAGTGTTATTATTTCGATATCTAACCCCGCGTCTTGCAGCGTCCATTCCCACCTCACTTGGGGAAGTAATAAGAATTGTCAAACCATGGAAGTCTAGATGTGCAGCTCCTTCCTGTCTTTAAGGCTGGACCACTATCCCTGGCTGGTGTGACCTATAGGAGAAGAAAAATTCTTTTTCTCTCTATCCACCTGTCTCAGTTCATTCAGACTGCTATAACAGAATACCATAGACTGGGTGGATTATAAACAACAGAAATTTTTCACAGTTCTAGAAGCTGGGAAGTCCAAGATTGGGGCACCAGAAGATTCAGTGTCTGGTGATGGTCATCTTTTTGCTGTGTCCTCACTTGGCAGAAGAGGTGGGGGAAGCTTTCTAGGGTCTCTTTTATCAGGGCATTAACCCCATTCATGAGGGCTCTATTCTCATGTTCTAATCACCTCCCCAAGGCCCCACCTCCTAATACCATCATAATGGGGGCTAGATTTCAACATATGAATTTTGTGGGGACACAAACATTGTCTATAGCACCATGTTAGGGTCATTGACTGGGGCCTTATAAATTAGACTGACAAAAGACTGATTAACAAGAGAAAACAAACAGTAGTTTACTAGCATCTGAATTGATTGAATACAAGTGAACACTTAACAATGAGTAAACTCAAAGGGGTCGTTAGAACTTGGGCTTATATAGTATCTTAACAAAAGAACAGTAAATTTTTAGTAAAGTGACAAGGCAAAGGAAAAGGACTTTGAGTTTGTAGAGTGGCAAATTGTGGGAAGGCAAATATGTGGAGAAACTAATGGAAGGTAAGGGCTAGTATTAGCATGGTTTGTGTGTAGATTCCTCTGGTGATTGTGTGTAGATTGTGTGTATATTGTCTCTGGTGATTAACTTTTGTCCCTCCTGGCTGGGACGGGGTGGTGGGGGGAGTGTCTTGCTTTTAGACAAATAGGGGGAGGACAGAGAGCTTTTCTTGTATCTGCTTCTTCTCAACTGCCTTCACTCAAGATGATCCTTATGCCGAAGTGGCATATTTAGGGGTGGCATATTCTGCTATACTTCAGACCCATTGTGTTAGAGACCAATGGTCCTTTCTATGGAAGAGCCGTCATCTTTGTCCTTGATGCTCTTTCTGCTATGTGAGCCTCACCAGCTCCCACTTTTACTTTTCAGCTTTCTCATTTCTTCCTCTTTTGATATGGCTGTTTTCCTCGTCTCCTTTTTCCTGTGCCTTTTCTTGTCTTACTATCAATTTCTCAGTTTTATTTTGTTTTGTTTTTTTAGCCCCTCTCCCTTTTCTGGTCCTTCCTCTTGCTCTCAGTGAGAGAGCCTCTTCATTTCCTCACAGAATGCGATCAGGAGGACAGTCTCCTCAGGAAACAGACTCCCCATTTCTGGGAGTTCCAACTTTTTAGATTCAAAACCAGGTCGCTTTTTTCTTTTCTTTTTTTTTTTTAAGAAGATGTTGGGGGTAGGAGTTTAGTAATTTTATTTATTTATTTTTGCTGTGTTGGGTCTTCGTTTCTGTGCGAGGGCTTTCTCTAGTTGTGGCAAGTGGGGACCACTCTTCATCACGGTGCGCGGGCCTCTGACTATCGCGGCCTCTCTTGTTACGGAGCACAGGCTCCAGACGCGCAGGCTCAGTAGTTGTGGCTCACGGGCCTAGTTGCTCCGTGGCATATGGGATCCCCCCAGACCAGGGCTCGAACCCGTGTCCCCTGCATTAGCAGGCAGATTCTCAACCACTGCGCCACCAGGGAAGCCCCAGGGAGCTTTTTTCTTTACTTCAAAATATCTATAGCCACAGCAGGTGGCAGAGGCCTGCAGGGATCCAGACGCTGCAGTTCAAAGGCTGTCTGCTGATTAGCACCCTGAAGAGACCAGGGAAAATAAACCTCAGGGCTTTTAACCTTTCTTTTAGGAGCCAAAAATACAGATTTCCATTTCCATTTGGACAAAGAATGTGGGGCTAGAGAACTGTGGCTCTCTGGAAAATGTCAGCACCAGTGTAGCGATGGGAAAATAGGAGCTGCAGGAAGTCGCTGGGCAGCTCTCAGCGCCACAGAGCTGGGGCGGACAGTGATGGCCAAGGGTTGCCTCCGAGGTGCCCAGGAGCAAACTGGGAGTAAAGGCGTGTTTGGGGAAAATAGGAAATCCTGACCATTCTCTATCTGAATGGGGGTAATGGAAAGAGCCCTGAACCCAAACTAAGGAGATTTGGTTCTAGTCTTGGCTTTGCCTCTGATAAGACATATGATCTTATTTTCTATGATCTTTCTGGGCCTTACTTTTTAAAAACTATTAAATCTGCAGTCTCCCAGATCGTTTCCAGATCCCCAAACATGATTCTATAATATCCTACGGGTTTCTGTTCTCAGTGAACTATAACAACAGAACGCCACTGAGGAGCAAGGATATGCATTTTAAGACTGGTGCTCAAAAGTTTTGTTTAACAGGACAGGCACTGAAAATGCAGTGCAAGCATCACATTAAGGAGTAGCAGTGCTTGTAGCTGGCCTCGAAAAAGTCCTTTATTGTTAAGCCAGACTAGAATATCCCATATTGTTTCTCATGTGTGCTTGGAGAGATAGAGTCAAAGAGTTTAAATGACTTCAGAAAAGAAACTTCAAAAGACATAAGACAGTATAAGGGGCTTCATCTCCTACCTTTTTTTCCCCACCCCACCCCCAGATTTAAAAGCAGAAGCTCATCTCTCAGATAGCAAACTCGTGGCTGAAACAAAAATCATGAACCATCAAGAGTAGACACTTCACATTTGTCGGTCAGTTTAGGGAAAGGTCAGGGGACAAAAAGAGAGAGACCCTGACATTATGATTGTGGATTGTTAAAGCAGAGAATAGATGAAAATATGGCTTTAAACCACAAGATAAGCAACAAGTTACTCTCTTTAATCCAAACATGCTACAGTTCCTGCTAACACTAGCAATAATAATTATAATTACTAGCCAAGATTTATTGAGAGCTGGTGGCCAGATAGAACATTTAAGCGCTTTCCTCATTTGATCTTCACAGTTGCCCTCTCAGGTAGGTAATATTATTATAAATGCGGAAACCAAGGCTCAGAGAAGTCATTTGCTCCATTGAGTAAGTCAAGGCATCAGTATTTGCATTCAGATCTGTAGGTGGCATTTGTAGCAATGGAATATTGGAAGCGTGTGTCTGATACAGCAGGGTTATTCTCCTCAACTGCTCTCAGCTGCTTTGCTCGGGTGTCTGATTCTTGTCAGTTGCTTTGGCTTCACTCAGCACAACTGCTGCCATTGCTGTTTTAACTGATAGTGCAGCATTTCACAAACGTTTCTTCTAGAACCCTGGGGTTCCAAGGAAATGCACTGGGGTTCTGTGAGGGGCACTTTGCCGCTGGAGGTAGCTTCTAGGTGCCTTTGTGAAGTCACTGGTTTCTCCCAACCCCCATTTTAAGTTTGTGAATAGTTTATTTTTTTCCCTCTGAGTTCAAATATTTTTTTCTTTCCCTCTCCAAATTACATTCCCATCTTTCTAATGCAGTTAGTGTCTGTTCCAGAAAGCTAAATCTGGAAGTGTTTCTGGCTAAAGCAGAAAATTTATTATATTTGTTTAATTGTAACCCAGATAGAAAACAACATGAGGATGAGATTTTTGATACAATTCCCCTCCAGCCTACATCTCTAATCCCATTATCCTAGTTTTCTGCTTAACACTGTGTGGTTGTGCAGAGCTCCCTTAGGCGGGGCAGGACAGGGTAGGATGAAGGTCTAGGATGATTGTCTGGGCAGGATGTGGGTATTCCTGGGTTGTTGTTTATGGCTCCATCAAAATATTCTCCCCAGTTCCTAGAAATTGAGGGTTTCAACAGTGTCTCTGTGGTTTTCTCCATTTTGAGTGGAAATTTTTTTAGCAACAAAGGAGGAAGAAACATGCTCCTCTCACATGTATTCCCTGAGTTACGTTTTGGATTTGAGTGTGCAAGTAGATGTGGTATGTACTAGCCAGACTCTCAAGGGCAAACGTTTCAAACTCAAGTGTTCATAAGAAACAATTAGGTGACATAGCCCAGCAGAAGTACCCTGGGTCAGGGAAGCTATAGGGATGGGTGAGAACTGTGGAGGGCACACAGCCCTTCTTAGGGGCAGCCCCTACTCCGCCCCAGGTGATAATTGTCTCCTGAAATTACAGGTTCAACATAATCATATCCTTCTGTTTTTAAAGAGGAATCAGAAATACAAAAGTTTACATGAAACCTCTCAATTTTTTTATGTTGGCAGTTAATTTTACAAATTAAAAAAACACTATGTAGAGGAAAATCACTGCAAAGGATAAACAAAACACAGATTTGGCCCTGTAAGCTGCCATTTTGCAGTCTCTACTCTAGAATTTTATTGAGTGAAGGTAGAACCAGGATTTGGGTAAGGAGAAGAGAAAAGCATGAGACCTTTTAAAGCTTTAGTGGCACTGGGCGACTTTCTGCAGCACCAGTCTTCTTCCAAGTTCAGAGCTACAAGGGTGGATTGAATGTCTGTAGTTCTTGAGCAGAGGCTGGCGGGCCATGCCCTGGGATGTTGTAGATAGGCTTCCACTTGAATGCGCTGACCTTTGGCTTTCTTTCAGCTTCAAAGGTCCATGATTTTATGTAACCGAGAATTAGGTGCTATGAGAGTTAAATAGAGGGACAGGTGACTTCTGTTGTCAAAATCAAGGATCATCGTTGTTGGCGCAATTACTCCTTAAAATATCTTTAAAAAGAAGTTAAGGGAGGATTGCTGCAGACTCACCAGCCTGGAGCTCAGGTTTCTCAGAAGGAGCTAATCAGAGAAAAAGAAATACAACCCAGTTGACCTAAAGATATGGCATTTAAACTGGAACTTAAGGAATAGGAAGGATTTGGACAGAAAAAAGCATGGATAGGAAAAACAGTAATCTTGGAGGAAGCAGCAGAGATGGAATATGCATACTAAGTCCATGCAGCCTCCCGTAGTTAGATTTGATGACTTCTTTTCTTTTCTTTATGTAACATGCTAGTATAGCTTCTAAGGGCTTTAGCAATAATAACCCCTTTAATTCTTGTGACATTGCTGTGAGGTAGTTACAACCAATAATAATTAGTATCCTCATTTTACAGGTGAGGAAACTGAGTTATCTTATTTTAACATTTGTTACGTTCAGATAATGGCAGGATGCAAGACCGTGATCTGTGAATAGATGGAAGGCAGAACGTTTTATTACTCACAGCTCCCAAAGAGAAAAGGCTGCCACACAGAGCCACAAGAGCAACAAGGGGTCACTCCAGGGGAAAGAGTGACACCTGGAATTGTAGGAGATGGCTAATGTGTATGACAAGCAGGTGGGGTTAGCTAGGTTTCCCAGGCTTCTTGTGGATTAGATATTTTTTCATGATTCTGCAAGTGCAAGGAAGAAGGCGCCGTCCTTTGAAGTTTGGTGTCAGGCCTCTGGCAGTTGTGGTATGTATGTTATAGCCCAGGAATGTTAGAGCCCCATAAGGGAAACAGTTGGAGTGTGGGTTTAGCAGAATGCTGCAAAAGGGGATTGAGAGCTTTTTTAGCCATCATCTCAAAACTGGGTCAAGACAGCACTTGTGAAATATTATATTATCCTGAGGCACAGAAACCCCACTGACTTTCCAAGGTCACCACTAGTAAGTAGCAGACGCAAGATTTAGCACCAGGCAGTGTGGTTCCAGGGTCCATGTGAGAAAAGGCTAGAAAAGTCAGTGCAGGATCTGCCCAAGGAGGCACTTGAAAACCAAACAAAGGTGCTTGGGCTTTCTTTGGTCAGATGACCACAACATCAGTGATAGAGGGACACAGTGAGAGGACAAGGACAAGCTTATAGAAGAATATACAGTGTGAGAAAGGGACCTTGGCTGTCATCCTTGCCAAACTGTTTGTCATCTTTTATCTCCAAACAAGTCTTTTTAACCTCTTTCTTTGGGTGGTCCCTTCTTCCACTAAGATGTGTGTGGTCTGTAGTGGTCCTTTAGGGAGAGGCTGTGGCAATGTGGATGCGATTTTTGTAGGCGAGGAGTAAAGGATCTTTACTAATTTGTCAGTATCCAATATTTAAAATTCCTATTGAGAACATCTTGAGCACATATCTGGGCAAAGACCAATTATTGGAGGGTTGAACCTCTCCTGTTTTCTTTTGCAGTCTTTCTCCCTCACTCTTTTTGAGCTCAAATTGTATCCATCCACTGGAAGACTACAAATGCAAACCTCTTTAATTCCCTCTGTCTATGCTAAACTCCCATATTCATGTTGAACAAATAAAGCATTGGGTGTTAAGGAATCGTCTGTCTGTTTAGTCTTTGTCTTTAAAAAACTAGCTAAGAACTGTGAGGGAGGGAGCCGTGGAGCTGAGAGAATTCCTAGAGCAGCTCTGCTTGGGGAAGCAGTTTTACGCCTTCTGTTTCCTCATCACCCTGGTGTGCTGGTTAAGCATTTGAAAGCAGAGCACTCCTTGGGCCCTGAAGGACTGATTTCTGGCTCATTGCTCTTTCAGGTGTCTTTAAAAAGAAAGGGGAGGTGGGGGATGGACTGTGGAAGATTCACCTGCTTAGTGCTCAGGTTTCTGAGGGGAAGCTAACCAGGGCTAAGGGAGCACAACCCAATTGACTTACGATCCCTGAGAGCACTTGTGGTATTTGTTGTGATCGCTCTCCATGATGTGAATTATACATGAAATCTGTTTCCATCAGGCGGGTGGCAGCTTAGATGAGCACAAAGTCTGAAGCCTCTCAAAGACAACTTGGGGTCCTTGCTTTCCCTCCAGCCATAGCTGATCGGGGCCAGCCCCACCTGAAGCCTGGATGGGGTGATAATTTCTCCAGAAGTTCACAAACATTTTCTTTCTACAATAATAATAACCCCCAAGATTTGCTTAAGGCTTTTTAGTTCACCAAGCCTTTTGCATACTTAGTGTCATTGGAAGCTCTAACGACTTTCTAGGAAGACCCCACTCCCCACATTGAGGCTGCTCCCTCCTGCCTGTTATTCTACTTGGACCTGCCTCTAGACTTCAGCTGGCCTATTCCTACATTCCCGGTGCCCAGCAAACACAATCTCAAGCATTTGTTTGGACTATTGTGAATTGAATCCAGCCTCATAGTTCTCTCCCAGTTGTCTGCCTAGTTTAATTCATTAGAGGTAAGGCAGCCATGAGTGAAACCACGCTGATTTGTTGCTTCTGTCATGGCTTCTGACCTTCTTGCATTTTATTATTAATAAAGATCTCAAACAACAGGCCATTAAAAAACGCATGTTTCTGTGATGGTGGAGTTTGAGGATAACTACACTGGGGAATTATTTGTATGTATGTTAAGGGGAAAACAATCTTCCAGCTGCCACTGAAGTTCATATAACCATGAGGTTCCCCTCTACCTTCCACCAGACATTTATTGAAGGCTTTCTGCAGTTTAGGCACTGTGTTAGACCCTGGGAATTTAAGATGAAGATACGGATGCTCAGTGCTGAGTCTGGAGCGGGGTGGGCTAGGGGTGTCTAAGGAAGAGACCAAAAGGGAACCAGCCAATGGCAAGTGAGAGCAGGAGAACAAGTGAGGAGGGAGTCACAGAAAGAGAAATACAGATAGTAGTTAACTATATATGAATCAGACCCTTCCAATGTCCAGAAATATATTACTATATGATAGAATGGTTCAGGAAAAATAATAAAGCTACAGCCAGCCCTATATCAATATGGAATAACACATAAAAATTTTCCCCAGTTTTATTGAGATATGTCATATAACATTATTTAAGTTTAAGGTGTACATGATGATAGGATATACATATATATTGCAAAACGATTACTACAATAAGGCTAGTTAACACATCCATCACTTTATATGGTTACTCTTTTGTGTGTGTGTGTGTGTGTGTGTGTGTGTGTGTGTGTGTATAAAGTAACTTTTTAAATTAATTCTCTTAGCAAATTTCAAGTATACAATACTGTATTGTTAACTATAGTCATCATGCTGTACAGTAGACCCCCAAAACTTATTCCTCTTATAACTGGAAATTTATACTCTTTGACCACCTTCACTCATCCCCCACCCTTCTCCTATAAACACCAATCAACTCTCTGTGTCTATGAGTTTTGCTTTTATAGATTCCATATGTAAGTGAGATCATACAGTATTTGCCTTTCTCCATATGACTTATTTCATTTAGCATAGCGCATTCAGAGTTTATCCATGTTGCTGCAAATGGTGGAATTTCCTTAATTTTTATGGTTGAATAATATTCCAGTGTGTGTATGTGTGTGTGTGTGTGTGTGTGTGTGTGTGTATTTATATCTCACAACTTCTTTATCCATTCACCTGTGACAAACGGTTAGGTTGTTTCCATGTCCTGACTATTGTAAATAATGCTGCAAAGAACATGGAAGTACAGCTATGTCTCTGAGATAATGATTTCATTTCCTTTGGATATATACCCAAAGGTGGGATTGCTGGATCATATGTAGTTCTATTTTTAATTTTTTGAGGAACCTCCTTACTATTTTCCATAGTGGCTGTACCAATTTATATTTCCACCAACAGTGCACAAGTGTTCCTTTTTCACCAGCACTTACCTCTTGTCTTTTTGATAATAGCCATTCTAACAGATGTGAGTTGATATCTCATTGTGGTTTTGATTTGCATTTCCCCAATGATTAGTAATGTTGAGCACCTTTTCATGTACTTGCTGGCCATTTGTATATCTTCTTTGGAAATTGTCTATTTGGGTCCTTTGCCCATTTTGAATTGGGTTATATATATATATATATATATATATATATATATATATATTGCTTGAGTTGAATGAGTTCATTACATATTTTGAATATTAATCCCTTATCAGATATAGGGTTTGCAGATATTTTCTCCCATTCTGTAGGTTGCCTTTTCATTTTGCTAATCATTTCATTTGCTGTGCAGAAGATTTTTAGTTTGATGTAGCCCTTTTGTTTATTTTTGCTTTTATTGCTTGTGCCTTTGGTGTTGTACCCAAAAATATCATTGCCAAGACCAGTGTCAAGGTCACCCCCTTGTTTTCTTCTAGGAGTTTTACAGTTTCAGGTCTTACATATTAGTCTTTAATCTATGTTAAGTTAATTTTTGTGAGTGATGTAAGACAGAGGTCTCGTTTCATTCTTTTGCATGTGGATATTCAGTTTTCTCAATACTACTTATTGAAGAGACTGTATTTTCCCCATTGAGTAGTCTTGGCTCCATTGTCAAATATTAGTCACATGTATATGTGTGAGTTTATTTCAGGGCTCTTTTTTAAAATGCCATTTATACTATTTTGATTACTATAGCTTTGTAGTATAGTTTGAAATCAAGGAATGTGATGCCTCCAGCTTTGTTCTTCTTTCTCAAGATTGCTTTGGTTATTTGCAGTCTTTTTTGGGTGCATAAAAATTTTATTACTGTTTTTTCTATTTATGTAAAAAATGCTATTGAAATTTTGGTGGGGATTGCATTGAATCTTTTTTTTTTTTTACATCTTTATTGGAGTATAATTGCTTTACAATGGTGTGTTAGTTTCTGCTTTATAACAAAGTGAATCAGTTATACATATACATATGTTCCCATATCTCCTCCCTCTTGCATCTCCCTCCCACCCTCCCTATCCCACCCCGGTCACAAAGCACCGAGCTGATCTCCCTGTGCTATGCGGCTGCTTCCCACTACATATCTACCTTACGTTTGGTAGTGTATATATGTCCATGCCTCTCTCTCGCTTTGTCACAGCTTACCCTTCCCCCTCCCCATATCCTCAAGTCCATTCTCTAGTAGGTCTGTGTCTTTATTCCTGTCTTACCCCTAGGTTCTTCATAACATGTTTTTTTTCTTAAATTCCATAAAACTCCATATAAATGTGTTAGCATACGGTATTTGTCTTCTCTTTCTGACTTACTTCACTCTGTATGACAGACTCTAGGTCTATCCACCTCATTACAAATAGCTCAATGTTGTTTCTTTTTATGGCTGAGTAATATTCCATTGTATATATGTGCCACATCTTCTTTATCCATTCATCCAATGATGGACACTTAGGTTCTTTCCATCTCCAGGCTATTGTAAATAGAGCTGCAATGAGCATTTTGGTACATGACTCTCTTTGAATTATGGTTATCTCAGGGTATATGCCCAGTAGTGAGATTGCTGGGTCATATGGTAGTTCTATTTGTAGTTTTTTAAGGAACTTCCATACTGTTCTCCACAGTGGCTGTATCAATTTACATTCCCACCAACAGTGCAAGAGGGTTCCCTTTTCTCCACACCCTCTCCAGCATTTATTGTTTCTAGATTTTTTGACGATGGCCATTCTGACTGGTGTGAGGTGATACCTCACTGTAGTTTTGATTTGCATTTCTCTAATGATTAATGATGTTGAGCATTCTTTCATGTGTTTGTTGGCAGTCTGCATATCTTCTTTAGAGAAATGTATGTTTAGGTCTTCTGCCCATTTTTGGATTGGGTTGTTTGTTTTTTAGTTATTGAGCTGCATGAGCTGCTTATAAATTTTGGAGATTAATCGTTTGTCAGTTGCTTCATTTGCAAATATTTTCTCCCATTCTGAGGGTTGTCTTTTGGTCTTGTTTATGGTTTCCTTTGCTGTGCAAAAGCTTTGAAGTTTCATTAGGTCCCATTTGTTTATTTTTGTTTTTATTTCCATTTCTCTAGGAGGTGGGTCAAAAAGGATCTTGCTGTGATTTATGTCATAGACTGTTCTCCCTATGTTTTCCTCTAACAGTTTGATAGTTTCTGGCCTTACATTTAGGTCTTTAATCCATTTTGAGCTTATTTTTGTGTACGGTGTTAGGGAGTGATCTAATCTCATACTTTTATATGTACCTGTCCAGTTTTCCCAGCACCACTTATTGAAGAGGCTGTCTTTTCTCCACTGTACATTGCTGCCTCCTTTATCAAAGATAAGGTGACCATATGTGCGTGGGTTTATCTCTGGGCTTTCTTTCTTGTTCCATTGATCTATCTTTCTGTTTTTGTGCTAGTACCATACTGTCTTGATTACTGTAGCTTTGTAGTACAGTCTGAAGTCAGGGAGCCTGTTTCGTCCAGCTACGTTCTTCATTCTCAAGATTGCTTTGGCTATTCGAGATCTTTTGTATTTCCATACAAATTGTGATATTTTTGTTCTAGTTCTGTGAAAAATGCCAGTGGTAGTTTGACAGGGATTGCATTGAATCTGTAGATTGCTTTGGGTAGTAGAGTCATTTTCACAATGTTGATTATTCCAATCCAAGAACATGGTATGTCTCTCCATCTATTTGTATCATCTTTAATTTCTTTCATCAGTGTCTTATAATTTTCTGCATACAGGTCTTTTGTCTCCTTAGGTAGGTTTATTCCTAGATATTTTATTCTTTTTGTTGCAATCGTAAATGGGAGTGTTTTCTTGATTTCACTTTCAGATTTTTCATCATTAGTGTATAGGAATGCCAGAGATTTCTGTGCATTAATTTTGTATCCTGCTACTTTACCAAATTCATTGATTAGCTCTAGTAGTTTTCTGGTAGCATCTTTAGGATTCTCTATGTATACTATCATGTCATCTGCAAACAGTGACAGCTTTACTTCTTCTTTTCTGATTTGGATTCCTTTTATTTCCTTTTCTTCTCTGATTGCTGTGGCTAAAACTTCCAAAACTATGTTGAATAAGTGGTGAGAGTGGGCAACCTTGTCTTGTTCCTGATCTTAGTGGAAATGCTTTCAGTTTTTCACCATTGAGGACGATGTTGGCTGTGGGTTTGTCATATATGGCCTTTATTATGTTGAGGAAAGTTCCCTCTATGCCTACTTTCTGCAGGGTTTTTTATCATAAATGGGTGTGGAATTTTATCAAAAGCTTTCTCTGCATCTATTGAGATGATCATATGGTTTTTCTCCTTCAATTTGTTAATATGGTATATCACGTTGATTGATTTGCGTATATTGAAGAATCCTTGCATTCCTGGAATAAACCCCACTTGATCATGGTGTATGATCCATTTTATGTGCTGTTGGATTCTGTTTGCTAGTATATTGTTGAGGATTTTTGCATCTATGTTCATCAGTTATATTGGCCTGTAGTTTTCTTTCTTTGTGACATCCTTGTCTGGTTTTGGTATCAGGGTGATGGTGGCCTCGTAGAATGAGTTTGGGAGTGTTCCTCCCTCTGCTATATTTTGGAAGAGTTTGAGAAGGATAGGTGTTAGTTCTTCTCTAAATGTTTGATAAAATTCGCCTGTGAAGCCATCTGGTCCTGGGCTTTTGTTTGTTGGAAGATTTCTAATCACAATTTCAATTTCAGTACTTGTGATTGGTCTGTTCATATTTTCTATTTCTTCCTGATTCAGTCTTGGCACATTGTGCATTTCTAAGAATTTGTCCATTTCTTCCAGGTTGTCCATTTTATTGGCGTAGAGTTGCTTGTAGTAATCTCTCATGATCTTTTTTATTTCTGATCTGCTGTATTTCAGTTGTTACTTCTCCTTTTTCATTTCTAATTCTATTGATTTGAGTCTTCTCCCTTTTTTTCTTGATGAGTCTGGCTAATGGTTTATCAATTTTGTTTATCTTCTCAAAGAACCAGCTTTTAGTGTTATTGATCTTTGCTATTGTTTCCTTCATTTCTTTTTCATTTATTTCTGATCTGAGTTTTACGATTTCTTTCCTTCTGCTAACTTTGGGGATTTTTTTGTTCTCCTTTCTCTAATTGCTTTAGGTGCAAGGTTAGGTTGTTTATTCAAGATGTTTCTTGTTTCTTAAGGTAGGATTGTATTGCTATAAACTTCCCTCTTAGAACTGCCTTTGCTGCATCCCATAGGTTTTGGGTCGTCGTGTCTCCATTGTCATTTGTTTCTAGGTATATTTTGATTTCCTCTTTGATTTCTTTAGTGATCACCTCGTTATTAAGTAGTGTATTGTTTAGCCTCCGTGTGTTTGTGTTTTTTACAGATCTTTTCCTGTAATTGATATCTAGTCTCATAGCGTTGTGGTCGGAAAAGATACTTGATACAATTTCAATTTTCTTAAATTTACCAAGGCTTGATTTGTAATCCAAGATATGATCTATCCTGGAGAATGTTCCATGAGCACTTGAGAAAAATGTGTATTCTGTTGTTTTTGGATGGAATGTCCTAGAAATATCAATTAAGTCCATCTTGTTTAATGTATCATTTAAAGCTTGTGTTTCCTTATTTATTTTCATTTTGGATGATCTGTCCATTGGTGAAAGTGGGATGTTAAAGTCCCCTATTATTACTGTTTTACTGTCGATTTCCCCTTTTATGGCTGTTAGTATTTGCCTTATGTTTTGAGGTGCTCCTGTGTTGGGTGCATAAATATTTACAATTGTTATATCTTCTTGGATCAATCCCTTGATCATTATGTAGTGTCCTTCTTTGTCTCTTGTAATAGTCTTTATTTTAAATTCTATTTTTTCTTATATGAGAATTGCTATTCCAGCTTTCTTTTGATTTCCATTTGCATGAGATATCTTTTTCCATCCCCTTAACTTTCAGTCTGTATGTGTCTCTAGGTCTGAAGTGGGTCTCTTGTAGACAGCATATATATGGGTCTTGTTTTTGTATCCATTCAGCCAGTCTGTGTCTTTTGGCTGGAGCATTTAATCCATTTACATTTAAGGTAATTATCAATATGTATGTTCCTCTTCCCATTTTCTTAATTGTTTTGGGTTCATTATTGTAGGTCTTTTCCTTCTCTTGTGTTTCTTGCCTAGAGAAGTTCCTTTAGCAGTTGTTGTAAAGCTGGTTTGGTGGTGCTGAACTCTCAGCTTTTCCTTGTCTGTAAAGGTTTTAATTTCTCCATCAAATCTGAATGAGATCCTTGCTGGGTAGAGTAATCTTGGTTGCAGATTTTTCTCCTTTATCACTTTAAATATGTCCTGCCAGTCCCTTCTGGCTTGCAGAGTTTCTGCTGAGAGATCAGCTGCTAACCTTATGGGGATTCCCTTGTGTGTTATTTGTTGTTTTTCCCTTGCTTTTTTTAATATGTTTTCTTTGTATTTAATTTTTGACAGTTTGATTAACATGTGTCTTGGCATGTTTCTCTTTGAATTTATCCTGTAGGGGACTCTCTGTGCTTCCTGGACTTGATTAACTATTTCCTTTCCCATATTAGGGAAGTTTGCAACTATAATCTCTTCAAATATTTTCTCCATCCCTTTCTTTTTCTCTTCTTCTTCTGGAACCCCTATAATTCGAATGTTGGTGCGTTTAATGTTGTCCCAGAGGTCTGTGAGACTTTCCTCAGTTCTTTTCGTTCTTTCTTCCTTATTCTGCTCTGCAGTAGTTATTTCCACTCTTTTATCTTCCAGGTCACTTATCCGCTCTTCTGACTCAGTTATTCTGCTATTGGTCCCATCTTGAGTATTTTTAATTTCATTTATTGTGTTGTTCATCATTGTTTGTTTCATCTTTAGTTCTTCTAGGTCCTTGTTAAATGTTTCTTGCATTTTGTCTATTCTATTTCCAAGATTTTGGATCATCTTTACTATCATTATTCTGAATTCTTTTTCAGGTAGACTGCCTATTTCCTCTTCATTTGTTAGGTCTGGTGGGTTTTTATCTTGCTCCTTTATCTGCTGTGTGTTTTTCTGTCTTCTCATTTTGCTTATCCCACTGTGTTGGGGTCTCCTTTTTGCAGGCTGCAGGTTCGTAGTTCCCGTTGTTTTTGGTGTCTGTCCCCAGTGGCTATGGTTGGTTCAGTGGGTTGTGGAGGGGACTAGTGCCTGTGTTCTGGTGGATGAGGCTGGATCTTGTCTCTCTAGTGGGCAGGTCCACGTCTGGTGGTGTGTTTTGGTGTGTCTGTGGACTTATTATGATTTTAGGCAGCCTCTCTGCTAATGGGTGGTGTTGTGTTCCTGTCTTGCTAGCTGTTTGGCATAGGATGTCCAGCACTGTAGCTTGCTGGTCCTTGAGTGAAGCTGGGTGCTGGTGTTGAGATGGAGATCTCTGGGAGATTTTTGCCATTTGATATTATGTGTAGCTGGGAGGTGTCTTGTGGACCAGTGTCCTGAAGTTGGCTCTCCCACCTCAGAGGCACAGCACTGACTCCTGGCTGCAGCACCAAGAACCTTTCATCCACACGGCTCAGAATAAAAGGGAGAAAAAGTAGAAAGAAAGAATTAGTAGAAGTAGAAAGAAAGAAAGAAAGAAAGAAGGAAAGAAGGGAGGGAGGGAGGAAGGAAGGAAGGAGGGAAGGAAGGAAGAAAAAAAGAAAGAAAGAAGATAAAGTAAAATAAAATAAAGTAAGATAAAATATAATAAAGTTATTAAAATAAAAAATAATAATTATTAAAAAAAAAGAAAAAAATTAAAAAACAAAAAACGGACTGATAGAACCCTAGGACAAATGGTGGAAGCAAAGCTATACAGACAGAATCTCACACAGAAGCATACACATACACACAAAAAGAGGAAAAGGGGAAAAAATAATAAATCTTGCTCTCAAAGTCCGCCTCCTCTATTTGGGATGATTCATTGTGTAAAGGAAGGAAGGAAGGAAAGAAAGAAAGATGATAAAGTAAAATAAAATAATTAAAATAAAAAATAATAATTAAAAAAAAAAGGATGGATAGAACCCTAGGACAAATGGTGGAAGCAAAGCTATACAGACAAAATCTCACACAGAAGCATACACATACACACTCACAAAAAGTGGAAAAGGGGAAAAACTCATAAATCTTGCTCTCAAAGTCCACCTCCTTAATTTGGGATGACTCGTTGTCTATTCAGGTATTCCACATATGCCGGGTACATCAAGTTGATTGTGGAGCTTTAATCCGCTGCTCCTGAGGCTGCTGGGAGAGATTTCCCTTTCTCTTCTTTGTTCTCACAGCCCCCAGGGGCTCAGCTTTGGATTTGGCCCCGCTTCTGCGTGTAGGTCGCTGGAGGGCGTCTGTTCTACGCTCAGACAGGATGGGGTTAAAAGAACCACTGATTCAGGGGCTCTGGCTCACTCAGGCCGGGGGGAGGGAGGGGCACGGAGTGCGGGGCGAGCCTGTGGCGGCAGAGGCCAGCGTGACATTGCACCAGCCTGAGGCGCACCGTGTGTTCTTCCAGGGGAGTTGTCCCTGGATCCTGGGACCCTGACAGTGGCGGGTTGCACAGGCTCCCCGGAATGGGGGGTGTGGATAGTGACCTGTGCTCGCACACAGGCTTCTTGGTGGCGGCAGCAGCAGCCTTAGCATCTCATGCCCGTCTTTGGGGTCCATGCTTTTAGCCGCGGCTTGCGTCCGTCTCTGGAGCTCCTTTAAGCAGCGCTCTTAATCCCCTCTTCTCACGCACCAGGAAACAAAGAGGTAAGAAAAAGTCTCTTGCCTCTTCGGCAGGTCCAGACTTTTCCCCAGACTTCCTCCCGGCTAGCCGTGGCGCACTAACACCCTGCAGGCTGTGTTCACGCCGCCAACCCCAGTCCTCTCCTGGCGCTCCGACCGAAGCCCAAGCCTCAACTCCCAGCCCCGCCCGCTCCAGCGGGTGAGCAGACAAGCCTCTCGGGCTGGTGAGTGCCGGTCAGCCCTGATCCTCTGTGCGGGAATCTCTCCGCTTTGCCCTCCGCACCCCTGTTGCTGTGCTCTCCTCCGCGGCTCCAAAGCTTTCCCCCTCCGCCACCCACAGTCTCCGCCTGCGAAGGGGCTTCCTAGTGTGTGGAAACCTTTCCTCCTTCACAGCTCCCTCCCACTGGTGCAGGTCCCGTCGCTATCCTTTTGTCTCTGTTTATTCTTTTTTCTTTTGCCCTACCCAGGTACGTGGGGGGTTTCTTGCCTTTTGGGAGGTCTGACGTCTTCTGCCAGCGTTCAGTAGGTGTTCTGTAGGAGTTGTTCCACGTTTAGATGTATTTCTGGTGTATCTGTGGGGAGGAAGGCGGTCTCCGCTTCTTACTCTTCCGCCATCTTCCCGGAAGCTCCGCATTGAATCTTTAGGTGGCTTTGGGTAGTACAGACATGTTAACAATATTAATTTTTCTGAGCCATGATCATGGGATATGTTTTCATTCATTTATACTCTCTTCAATTTTTTTTTTTTTATCAGCATCTTATATAGTTTTTAGTGGATAGCTCTTTCCCCTCGGTTAAATTTATTTCTAAGTATTTTATTTATTTTATTGTTTTTGGTGCTATTGTGAATGGGATCATTTTCTTCATTTCTTTTTCAGATGGTTAATTTTTAGTATATGGAAGCACAACTGATTTTTGGATATTGATTTTGTATCCTGAAACTTTACTGAATTTGTTTGTTAGTTTGAACAGTTTTTTGGTGGAGTCTTTAGGGTTTTCTATAGATAATATATCATCTGCAAACAGACAATTTGGATGTTTTTTATTATTATTATTTTTTTCTCTCCTGATTGCTCTGGCTAGGACTCTAGCCCTATGTTGAACAGGAATGGTGAGAGTCGGCACCTTTGTCTTATTCCCGATCCTAGAGGTAAAGCTTCCAACATTTCACCCTTTAATATGATGTTAGCTGTGGGCTTGTCATGTATGACTTTTATTACGTTGTGGTGTTGAGAGGTTTTTCTTTTTATCATGAATAGTTGTTGATTTTTGTCAAATACTTTTTCTGCATCTATTGAGGTGATCATGTAATTTTTATTTTTCTTTCTATTAAATGTGATATATTACATTTGTTGATTTGAATGTGTTGAACCATCCTTGTACTCCAGGGAAAACTTCCACTTGATGGTGCATGATCATTTTAGTGAACTGTTGAATTTGGTTTGCTAGTATTTTGTTGAGAATTTTTGCATCTATATTCACCAGGGATATTGGCCTATAGTTTTCTTACAGTGTCATCTGGCTTTGGTAATGCTGGCTTCATAAAATGAGTTTGGGTGTACTCCCTTCTCTTTAATTTTTTGGAAGAGTTTGAGAAGGATTGGGATTAATTTTTTTTTTTTTTTTAAATGTTTGGTAGAGTTCACCAGTGAAACCATCTGGTCCTGGGCTTTTCTTTGTTGGGAGATTTTTAATTACTGATTCAATCTCCGTACTTGTTATTATCTGTTCTGATTTTCTATTTCTTCAGAATTCAGTCTTGGTAGGTTGTATGTATTAGGAATTTATCCTTTTTTTTTTTTCTAGGTTGTCCAATTTGTTGGCCTGTGATTGTTCATAGTAGTCATTTGTGATTCTTTGTATTTCTGTCTTATCTGTTGTAATATCTCCTCTTCCATTTATAATTTTATTTACTGGAGTCCTCTCTCCTTTTTTTGGTTAGTCCAGCTAAAGGATTTTCAATTTTGTTTATCTTTTCAAATAACCAACTTTTAGTTTTGTTAATCTATTCTATTGTTTTCATATTCTCTATTTCATTTATTTCTGCTCTAATCTTTATTTTCTTCCTTCTGCTAATTTGGGCTTAGTTTGTTCTTCTTTTTTCTAGTTCCTTGAGGCATAATTTGACATATTCCTTTTTTTTTTTTTTTTTTCAGTACGCAGGCCTCTCACTGTTGTGGCCTCTCCCGTTGCGGAGCACAGGCTCCTGACGCGCAGGCTCAGCAGCCATGGCTCACGGGCCCAGCCGCTCCGCAGCATGTGGGATCTTCCCGGACCGGGGCACGAACCCGTGTCCCCTGCATCGGCAGGCAGACTCTCAACCACTGCGCCACCAGGGAAGCCCGACATATTCCTTTTTTTAATGTAGATATTTACCACTATAAACTTTCCTCTTAGAACTGCTTTTGCTGCTTCCCATTAAGTTTTGGTATACTCTGTTTCCATTTTTCTGGAGCTATATATTTTTAAAATTTCCCTTCTGATTTAATTGTTCAGGAGTGTGTTGTTTACTTTCCATATACTCTCCCTTTGTATAAATTGAAGGCTGAAACTTGCATTCCAGGAAGATACAAAAACAGGGCTCAGTGTGATCGATGCCAGTTCAGAATCTTGCTAGTTTGACTATTAGGATTTCCCAGAGCTGTGGAATCAAAAGGAAAGGAGACTATGCTTATTCTATGATATAAGCATAGTATTTCTGTAGAGAATTAAAGGTTTGGGCTATTTATCTGCACTGACATCTTCCTCATGCAGTAGATGTTCCTTGGTTTCAGTGTGTGTCATTATAAATGCATTAGGAAAGAACTGTTCTGATTTCAGGATGATCTGGACCTAGTGGGAAGATATGCTGAGACCATAACCAAGGTCAAATTGAAGTAGCTTTTTGAGTTAATATTGTTAGAAATGGATTTTTCTAACTAAAATACAGCTTAATAATTTTCTAGAGGGGTACATGAGTGGTTTCTTGATACGATACCATTTTCTGTCTCTTAATCTCATTCTTTCTCTTAAAAGATTTTTGTCATTTTCCTGCTCTAATATAAATATTTGTTTTATATAAAAAATTTGGAAGATACAGAAAAATAGAAAGAAAAATTCTCTGTAATTCTTATACCTAGAATATATCTTGGCATATTTCCTTTTTTTTTAAGTTACAAGATGCTCATTCCTTTTATTGTTTGTTTGTATATTTATTTATTTATTTTATTTTTGGCTGCATTGGGTCTTCATTGCTGTGTGCAGGCTTTGTCTAGTTGTGGTGAGTGGGGGCTACTCTTCGTTGCAGTGTGCGGGCTTCTTATTGTGGTGGCTTCTCTTGTTGCAGAGCATGGGCTCTAGGTGCGCAGGCTTCAGTAGTTGTGGCACACCGGCTCAGTAGTTATGGCTTACGGGCTCTAGAGTGCAGGCTCAGTAGTTGTGGTGCACAGGCTTAGTTGCTCCACAGCATGTGGGATCTTCCTGGACCAGGGCTCAAACCCATGTCCCCTGCATTGGCAGGTGGATTCTTAACCACTGTGCCACCAGGGAAGTCCCTGGCATATTTTCTTTTAATCTTTTTTGGACGTATTTTCTTCGGTGTTGTTATGATCATATGTCATATCCAAAATGGTATATACCTCTTTGGGGAAAATATCTGATTTTAAAATCATAAAGGTAAAACATGTTCTTTGTAGAAAATTGAAAATACAAAAAAATATTAAAAGTTTCAGATTCTGGCAACATGGCAGAGTAGATGTTCAGAGAAACCCTTACCAGTGCAGAGATAAGAGAGGGGTTTGAACAGATGGAAGGTCAAAGAACACTCCCTCTCAATAAAGCTGAGACTCCCTGGAAGGCAGTATACTTCGGGTAGAGGCAAAGCTAGGAAAAAACCTGCGCTGTTGGTGGGCCAGGTTGAAGGGCAAAGAAAAAACTCTCCCTATGAATTCCTAAGCCATAGCTTATACTTGAAAAGATTTTAGCCTGGAATTCATTCTATTGTTTGGCCTACAAAACCCCAATTTGCAAATTTAACTTAAAGTGGTTCTATATGAGTTGTGTCCTCACATACTTGGCAGGAGCAAATGTAAATTATCTTAGACAAGACTTGCTTTACGCTCAGACCTCAATGAATTCCACAGATAAAGTTCCAAGGAATATGAGCTTACAGGTATAAATCACTGAACCCACGACAAAACAAGATGCAAAGGAGAGTCAGCAGAAACCAACAACCATCAAATTAGACCATCAAATGCTGCATATGTTAAAATTATCAGTGATAGAATATTTTTAAAAAGTATGTTCAATGTTTAAAGAAATTAAAGAGAGGTCATTGAAAGTATATGAAGGAGCAATATATTCTCAGATCTGTAAAAGAAACAAACAGAATTTCTAGAAATAAAAAATATAATGATGAAAATTAGAAAACTAATGGATTGATTAAATAGCAGATTTGATACAGTTGAGGAGAGATTTAGCAAGTTGGAAGATAGATTTAAATAAATTTCCTAGAATTTCTTGTAGGGAGACATGAAGATGGCAAATATAAGAAAATTAAGGGACATGGATAATAGAAAGAGAAGCTCCAATATATGTTTAATCAGAGCCCCAGAAGGAAGATAGGAATTTAGTTTGAAACCCCTCCATAGATAGATATGAAAGAGTGATAGGAGGGACAACATTAGAAAGTATATTAATACAAGAAACTTCCATAAATTGAACTCTTTATTCAAAAGACAAAGCTTGTCGCACTGAATTAAAAAAAAAAAAAAATCCACCCAACAACTGTTTACATGAAACACACCTAAAACATAGAACACAGAATGGTTGATAGTAAAGGCATGACAAAAAAATGTAGGCAGACAGATAGTCACCAAAAGAAAATTTGCATAGCTATGCATATTATTGTCAGATAAAATAAGCTTTAAGGCAAAAGGGCTTTACTAGAGATGAAGAAGGGTCTAAGTATTAGTTAAAGTTTAAGAGGAAGATACAACAGTTTTAATCTGGAATGCACCTAATTACAGATTGGTGATAAAACACCAAGGAGAAATAGAGCTGTAATCAAAGTATGAGATTTTAATACACCTCTCAATATTTGATCAAGCAGATAAAAAAGGAAATCAATATAAACACAGAGGATTTGAACAATACAAACAGCAAGCCTGTTCTAATGGGCACATAAAGCACCTCACCCAACAAACAGCAAATATATATTTGTATTAAATTCTCATGGAACATTTATAAAAATTGATTCTAGGTAGTTAAGCAAGCAAGTCTTTACAAAGCTAATGATTGGGTATTATTCAGATCATATTTAATGACTGCAAAGCTAACAAGTTCGGAAATTAAACACCAAAAAGATAACTTAAGAAAACTCACGTTTGTATACTATAACACTTATTTCTAAATAATCCAAATGTCAGAAATAATGGGTATTGAAAAATATGTGCTAAAGCAAAAAGCAGTAACTATATTGAGTGCTAGCCAAATTGTTATTAAAGACTTGCATACATGAACAGATGTACAGATGTATACCTGAGATACAATCAGGAAAATAACTTCCCAAGGATGTGTATGAAAGACTTTTATTCATGATGGGAGAAAGTAATTAGGTTATTTACCTAATTAGTGGATTGGCAACTTCACAGGGTGTGTGGTCTTAGCCTGTTTGGCCAGTCTTGGTATTTAGATCTTAAAGACAGAGTTTATACTCCGATTAGTACTTATATATAATACTATTAGTGCTATTTAGTACTGCATGGCTTCTTGTTTGGGAATTATTGGAAAATTTAGATCAGGAATAGACTGTGACAGATTGTGTTTGTTGTAAACTGCTAACAATATACAGATTGTAGGTATTGCTTACGGGACTGTTTTGCACTTAGAACTGAACAACAAAGAAATAAATACTACGTATTAAGATGTGTGGTAGTTAGTGGTACTCAGAGGGAAATTTATAGTCTAGAATGTATGTGGTACTTAAAGGGAAATTTATAGCTTATTATGCTTGTATTAGAAAAGAACACTGAAAATAAATAAGCTTAGCATCCAAATTATGAAGTTAAACAGAATAGAATAAACTTCCAAAAACATAGAAGAAAGAAAATAATCAACAAGAGACAAAAATTAATGACCTAGGGAAAAAAGTTACAGTAAAGGTATCAAAACTAAAAGGCTTTTTTTTTTTAAAGCATTAGGAATCCGACAAATCTCTGGCAGAATTACTTAAGGGAAAGAAAGGCAGAAGCCACAAAGAAATACGTCAAGAATGAAGCAGAGGAGAAGACTACTGACGCAGGCAAATTTAAGGATATTACAAAGGAATATTACAAATAGCTTAATGGCAGTGAACCCAAAAGTATGAGAAATGTTCAAATTCATAGAAATTGTAAATTATTATAAAGTGTAAAATAGAGATAAAGCAGCCAAAATTCTACCACCCTTTCTTGCCTGTCTTACCCACTGCTCCATTCTTCTCATATAATAATATTTGTTTAAATGAAAAATTAAATTGATATATAGTAATTGTTAACATTTTGGGGTATTTTTATATATATATATATATATATAATATAACTCACTTGTGTATTGGTTTTAAGTATCAATTACACAGATACCTTCATAGATACTAGATGAAAAATGATAACAGAAAAAGTGTAATGACAGACAGCATCTGGCTTGTTATTCTTTACCACTTAAAAAAGCTGTATGAGTTTTAAAGCAGCTAATCTTATCTCAATTTCCTTGGTAATGAAATGAACAATATGTTCTTCCTATAGCTAAGCTTTTGTGGAGAAAAGAGAAAAGAGATTTTTCTAGCAATTCTCCTGGGGCAGCATCCTAGCCACATGGAGCTTGATCATTATTAGCAAGGACTGAACAGCATTATTATTATTTTATGATGTTATTAGACAAAATTAGCAGTCACTGGGGAGTAAGGAATATGGCTCAGTACCCAATTTCCTGAAACTAGAAGGTGTGGAAACAAAAAGGGAAAAATAATGAGAAACGTGGTAAAGAAAGCTGTCCTCTGACCATAGACCTCATCTGAAAACATACCGTACAACTCCTTAGTCTAAACTGTGTGAAGATGAATCCTTTGTTATCACACTTTTTATCTCCCCTTGGATGAAATAATTTTTCAAAAGTTTTTGTAAAGGATACATGGGTGGTATTTTTTTTTAGTGCTTGTGTATCTGGAAATCTCTTTTCGTTGTCTTCCCAAGTAAAAGACATCCTATCCAAGTTGAAAATTCTTGAGGACCTTACCCTCATTCTCATAAACTAGTATTAAGTATTTTTCTGGGTACATGTGTATATATGTAAAAGTATAGAGAAAATTCTGAAGGACTACATACCACATTTTCAACAGTAGTTATCTCTTAAGTAAGGAATAGGTATTTTGTGTGTGTGCTTGTTCGAGTGTGTTTGTGTGTGTGTGTGTGTGGTGTTGGGGGTGGGTAGTCGTCAAAGACCCTGTTAATGTCAACTGTAGGATTTTAATTTTTCTAAGCAAGGACGGTGTGAAGCATTCCAAGTAAAATTAAAACTTAAAGCAATCTCTTGGATCATAACATTTTTCCTTAAAGATTCTGTAGACATTGTTTTATTGCCTCTAGCACTTAATTCAATAAATTTCTTCAACAATTTTTGAATGCCAACTATGCATCATTGTACAGGAGACACTTTAATGAGCAAAAATGGACTTCATGGAGCTTACAGCAAACTGGAAGAGAGAGACACTAATCAAATAATCATACAAACAAACAGAAACTAACTGTGGTAAGGACTCTGAAAGGGAGACACATGATCTTTACGAGAGCATGTAACAGGGCAACTTGCCTGGTCAGGAGATCAGAGAGGAGCCCCTAAAGTAGTGACTGTGAAGCAGAGAGAGGAGAGCACTTCAGGGAGAGGGAGCTGGGTATGTAAACTTCCTGTGGTGGGAGCTAAGCACAGCGCCTGTGAGGAGCCTAGGAAAGTTGATGTGTCTGGAGAGGAGCAGGTGGGCCTGGAGAGGTAGGTAAGAGCCAGTCTATGGACCACCTTGTAAACCAAGCCAAGGATTTGGCTTTTGTCCTGAGAGCCATGGGAAGCAATTGAAGGGCATAAGTATGGGAGTGATCTATCAGATCTGTACTACAGAGAGGTCACTCTGGCTACTCTGTGGAGAATTGAATGCAGAGAAGCTAGGGTGAAAATAGGAAGACCAAAGAGGAGTCAATGGCAGTAGCTTGGGATCCAGATAACGACCGCATGGACTAGAGAGAGTGTCTGTAGAGATGGCGAGGGGGGTATATTTGAAAGACATTTGGGAGATAACATCTACAGGATCCCATGATCAATTGGATATCAGGGGTGAGGGAGAGTAATATGTCAAAGACAACTCCTAGTTTCTGGCTAAAGTGACTGGCACGTCCATGGAGATTTCATAGGAAGAGAGCCAGGTTTGGAAAGAATATCATAAGTTTCATTTTTGATGGGTTGAATTCAATAATCATTTGAAATGTTTAAGTGGAGATGTTGAGTAGACAATGGTTCTGCAGATTCAAGACCAAGGAGAGGTCCAAACTGGAGATTTGATTCTGTGAGTCAGGCTACAGAATCCTGGGTTTAGTGGAAAGTGAGACCCCAGTACTTCCTAGAGTATAAGGCTCTGTACTTAGACTAGACTGGAGACAGATAGGACCCAGAAATCAGAAAAGCCTCCTACACATAGTGTGTCTACCCTGCTATTTCTACCAAGAATGTCCCCTTGTCTGCTTTTGATGTACCCTCAGCCAGAAAACCCCTCTTCATGTTCTGTTAGGGAAGCAACCCAGGCCCATCTAGAGAGAACCCATCCCTTGGGCCATTAACTTCACTCTGTTCCTTTATCATCATCTCCACTGCTCACATCATTTTGGAAATGCTTCACTTTTGCTATAGATGGGGCTGACCAAGAGAAAGGGAGGACCACCTGAATTACTCAGTCTGGGAGCCCAGGGAAGGTGACTTGAGCAAGGCCTGTGATAGGGTGGCTGCATTACAAGACCAAGCTGACCAGACCTGCAGCTACGTTGCTGACCCAGATCCTTTGCTTCACATGGGTGTGGTGGCCTTGGATTCCTCAGGGAGGAAACCACATCTCTGGGAAGAGAGTAAAATATGAGTTCATGACCTACCATCTGGGTTGATGTCTCTCGTGACCAGGAGACAGCCATTTTGTAGTGTGACATTGGGCAGTCCCCCTGTGTATCCTGTGGGCCAGGCCCAGCTCATTTGAGTGGCTGTAACACTGGATCTGTGGTTGGTGAAGGGGAAGCTGCATGGAAGTACCTATTACTGCCTCTGTCTCCAGTGCCATCTTGATTAGCACCAAGAAGTGCTCTCTTTTAGGGGGATTAGAGAATCCATACTGAATGAACTGTTAGAAACAGAAGACGTGGGGTCTGGACATTAATAAATGCTGACATGAATCAACACTTATATTTCTTATCTCAGATCCTCACTCTTCTTTGCAATCCAGCTACCCCAGGTGCTGGCAGTGTTGTCATTAGCTGGAGGCTGACAGCACCCCTGGAACTGAGCTTATTAAGAATAAATGAACCCTAGGTTCAGACCCCTTAGGGGTTTGGCTTTATGAAGCTAGGCACAAATAAAAACTCAGCTGCTGAGGCTTTGCGTTATTACATTTTCTGGGTTATGTTGGTCTCTAGGGAATCTGCTTGATGCATTTCTAAGTTGTTTGTTTTGTTTTTAAGGGAGAAGATCAGATTTTAAACAACCTTCAATTAACAGAGATGCCCCCTTTAAAATAGGAGTTCTGGGAAGCAAGAAAACTATTTTTAAATGCCCCTTTCTCAGTCAAGGCTCTCCAAGCCTTGCCCTTCCTGGCTGCTGACTGAAGTGTGCAGCCACAACTTTTTGCTCTGGTTAGCATTTGTTGGGTCCAGCACCGCTATAGGCTAGGAAATGGTTTCTAATTTTCCTGCTGCCTCATCAGCAAAATTGACAGCTAAATTCCAAGTGCTGAGGCTTTATTACTTCTGAAGATGTGAGAGGCAGAAAAGAGCACAGCTGGGGCCCTCATCCCAGGTGGAGCATTTAGGACTGGCAGGTAGAGGCAGCTTTTGACTGTTAACTGAGGACAATTTAATCTGGAGGCAATTGCGGGGAGATGAAATTTGAAACCCCCTGATGTTGGTTTCTGTGAATAACTGCTCCTTCAGGAGTACACATCAGGGTTCAGCACTTCCTCAGTTAAGTGTGATCTAAAAGCCCCAGGGAAAAAGAGTTTTAAGAAGCTCAGCTGTTGAGGTGAGGCAGATGACTGGCTTGTTGAGGTTGGACAATTCATCCACCTGTGAATTTGCATATCTCCCACTTCCTTGGAAATGCCACATCCAAGAGGCATTAGAGCTCAGCCTGAGAAAAGGGTGGCTTAGACACGGTGGAATGAATTGTTTTCGTTATGTGTAGCTGTGAGGGCAGAGTAGGCCAGCTAAAGGCTTTCTAGGCTGGGGTCTTTGTTGAATTCTTGGGTAATTATTTTGTGGCCACATGTTCACATGTTTCTATTTTCTAAAATAAATGTTTACTTCCAAAAAGATTCCTATTACAGTACAACAGCACTTCCCCAGGAAGCACTTGCCCAACAGTCCTTTCCTTTCCACATGGATCTTTGCTCAAGATGGTAATTTATCAAAAGAGTGTAATTATGCAATTGAAAAGTCTTTAAATGCAGTTGTCAGGGAAATGCCATGGAGCGTTTCAAAACAGGCCAGGTGTGAGTGTAAGTTAATGAGACTGATGTTTACATTTCTATAAAGGTGTACAAAACAAAAGCAAGATTCTGAACTCTGACTTCCATCTTCCCCAGGTTAGTTTAGGGTAATTAAGGCAGAACCCTGGACACCTGTTGCTAGAGCATTGTTCTTTCTGTTCTGTGTTGCAGACTCTCATCAAGGGTCCCCATTGCTTCTTATTTATTTGTTTATCATCTAAGGAGGAGAGATCTCTCCTCATCTGAGGCTTGTTGATGGAGAGGACAGAAGTTTTCTTCTTGGATCCTCTCACTGAGCATGTGGTTGGTTGCTTTTAGAATCCTCTCAGCTCCTGAACTGAAGGGTTAGTTGGGGTACAAAATTTCCTAACTAAATTTTGCAGTTTTTTGTTCTTGTATTTTCCTAAGTATTTCCCAAGAAAAGGGTGGATAGGGTTACCAACTTTCTGCGATTTTATCCAGAAACATTTCCTCCATTCTTCTAATAGCAATTCTTTCTCTCATCCTGTGGCTGCTTTGAAAAAGGAGCTAGTATGGGCCTAAAAATCATCTAAGTTTCTTACTAGAATCTTAGGCATTAGAACTTGACATGGACGTTTGACAACACTGGCATTTCTGACATGTGGGTTAAACTAGAATGTATACATTTCAGATGACTGTTACTTATTTTTCTTCAAACCAGTAACTTTAGGACTCCACAAACTTATTCCAACAGTGATGCCATTGCTCAAAATGTCCACACATCCCCTTTTCTGGAATTGTCCCCCAAACAGGCTGGCAAATCATATAACACACAGTCTCACCTTTTTAAAAAAATCAAAACCAGTATTGCATAGCTGGGTCACCTCCACTCACCTTTATCTATCAAATTGGATTCCAAACAACTTCTGTTTCTCAAAATCAAATCCATGAAGGGGATGAATATTTATCAGCCACTATTAATGGAATTCTAAAGAAAATGCCATCGGCTATGAAAACAATTCCTAAAATGAAGCTCCGTGAATTTTTAAAATGGTGGTAGTATCTGACTAGTATAGAAACTCTAAGAAGACTTCTTTGGAACAAATAATTTTTGTTGTGTGCGAGTTCTGATAAGTTGGTTAAAAGGAGAATCTCATTTGGTCTGGGAAGCATGATAAGTTGGTTTAAAAAAGATTGTCTCAAAAAAAAAAAAAAGATTGTCTCATTTGATTTGGAATATGAGATAACTGGGTCCCAGCCTTGCCAGTAAACATGGGCAAAGGGTTTAACATCTCTAGATTTCTGATTCTTCACATTTAAAATGAAGGATTTAGATTAGAAGATCTCCAAGGACTCTTTTAGCTTCAATATTGTACAACCCATTCTTCAAACATTTATTGGGCAACTACTGTAAGTGTTAGATACTGTTCTAGAAAAAATGATACAAAATCCTTGTCCTAAAAGATGTCAAAATCTAGCTAAGAATACAGATGATATACAATTTTTATGTCATCAATATCATCATATGATATGCTCTGTTATATATTTTACAACTTAATATGATATTTGTTGCTGGCTACTTGTTCAGCAAGTATTTTTATTTTTTTCCTGGCAACTCTTTTCTCAGACTCCCTTGTAATTAGATGTGGCCAAGTGACTGGAGTTTGACTAGTCAGATGTGAGCAGATGTGACATATGCCACTTCTAGGCCTGGTCGATGAAGCCCTCCCATGTGCGAGCCTTCTCTCTCTTTCTGCATTTATCGTCTGAATAGAGAGAATACCACAGAGCCAGAGGAGTATGGAGCCTCAAGATAGAAAGAGCCTGGATCCCTGAATGACTGTGTGAAACATAGGGCTCCCCCATACTTCCTGCCAACCTGCATTGGACTGTGACATGAGAGAGAAATAGCATTTATTGTGTTAATCCACTCTGATTTTGGGATACATGGTTATAATGGTTAGGTTACCATGCCCAATGTATTTACCATATGAAGGAAGAGGCCTCAAGTCCTTAGCTGATTGTGGTGAAGGCATATATATATATATATATATATATGTGTGTGTGTGTGTGTGTGTGTGTGTGTGTGTGTTACCTATACCTTAGGGATATTTATCCTTAGGCCTTTACAAATAATAATTTATTTAGTTCTCTTATAATAACTTGAGGTTGTAGATACTATCATCTCCCTTTTACAGGTGAGAAAACTGAAGTGATTTGCCCGAAGTTATTTGCCTAGGAGGCAGCAGAGTAGTATTTGAGGTCAGATCTGGCTACTGGAAAGTGAATGCTATTATCCACTATGATACAGGGAGTTCACTGACTTGAATTAAACCTTTAAAACTCTGATTTTTATAACTTATTTTCATCTTACATAAATATAAATATTTAATCAAAATTGCCTTCTTGTTGCTATATGCTTAAGTGAATCTCCTAAATTAATTTTAAAAACTTAGATGATAATGTTCAACTTCCAGTGATGACGAACTAGCTTGTGGCACAGAAAACATGGATTAAAAACAAAACAAAACTTGGTTTCAGAAGCATTGGAGAGCTTCAAAGCAGCTAGGACAGGAGGGCCGCAATCCTGGAGAGAAGGGAAACTCTTTGAGGAAAGCCCGACAAGCTGTGCTATTTTCCAAATGAGACATTTGCCTTATAAGTGGCCTGGGAAGAGGGGCAGAAAGTAAGAGAAAAGACACCTGCTAAGAGGGAAAGAAACTGAGCAGAGTTTTCAGCAGTGCTATGGTGCTTAGGAGATGATAATTGGCCTTCAAGACTACCGAGTAAGCTTGGACTTGAAGGTGCTACTGCAAAGGGAAGTGCAGAGACATGAGCCTAACAGTCTGAGTTGCTTCTCTTTGATGTGTTTGCAAAGTAGTAAGTGGCACTGGCCCAGAAAGAAGCAAATCAGGAAACAGCAGCCAAGGGCAAGACTAAATGGGCTCCAACTGCACCTCACCATCACACAGGTAACAACAGCTATCTTTCAGGAGGGCAAGTCTGGAGGGGAGATAAAACCTGCAAGAAGGGACCAATAAGGGGGAGATCCCCATTTTTATGACTTAGTCTGAGGGCAGGCCAAAGTTTGGTACTATCTGAGGTGACAAAAACTCTGGTAAAAGACCTTTAAGACCTGTCTTTCTGTCCTAAAGAATCAGAGAACAGATTACCACAGTGACTGGAAAGTGAAATTATAATCCTGGAAAGGAGAGAGTCAGAGCCCCAAATTCTCTGTATAAACTCTGCCCAAGTTTCTGGCTGACCCCTGAACCATACATGCCTGGGACATACTCCAAGTACCTCGAGGAAGGCCAGAAGATCAGAAGTGAGATTTGAGCTTTATTGTGCAAGAGACAGAGTTTACAATTTGAGCAAGTCAAATTAACTGACCACTAAAACAAAGCATCACCATTCTTTGGAGGGATGTAAATAAATCTTGTCTCTACAACACAGCATTGATAAGATCCACGATTCAATTCAACTTGACATATGAAAACCAGAAAATGTGCCCCAGTCTTAAGAGAAAAGACAGTAAACTTAGACCAACACTGAGAAATTTAGGATCAACCCATGGAATTAGCTCACGAGATTTAAAGATAGACATTATGAGTATGCTCAGTGAAGGAAAGTAAACTTGTAATAAATTAAAAGAGAGGAATCTCAACAGAGAAATACTATAGAAAATAAACTACAAAATTCTAGAATTGAAAACTACAGTATCTGAAGTTAAAAATTCACTGAATGGGCTTCACTGAAAACATGGAAATGAGAGAGAAAAGTCAGTGAATGTGAGGATATATCAATAGAAGTTATTCAATATGAAGAAGAGAGAGAAAAAAGTTTGAAAAATATAAACAGAATCACAGACAACTAAGGGACAATAACAAAAATGGTAACATCTAAATGAGTAGAATCCCAAAGAGAGAAGAGACTTAGGCATAAAAAGCATTTAACGGTAGAATGGCTGAATATTTCCCAAATTTATTGAAAGACATAAATTGAGAGACTCAAGAATCTCAGTGAACACCACACAAAATAAACACCAAAAAGCTTTGCCTATATGCATCAAAGGCAAATCGCTGACACCAAAGCTAAAGAGAAAATATTGAAAGCAGCCAGAGAAAAATGACATATTACATCAGAAGAAAAATGATTTGAATTATCGTTCACTTCTCATCAGAAATGTTAGAGGCCAAAAGATAGTGGAATAATATCTTTTTAAAAGCTTTTTATTTTAAAGTAACTTTAGAAAATACAGAAAAGTCACAAAAATAGTACAGAGAATTTCTGTCCACCTTTCACCCAGCTTCCCCTAATGTTATCAGTGTACATAAGCATTGATAATTATCAAAGCCTAGAAATTAACATTGGTACAATTCTACTAACTAAATTACAGACCTTACTAAAATTTCACCAGTTTTTCTACTAAGTCCTTTTTTTTTTTCTGTTGTAGGATCCAACTGAGAATCCCACATTGTATTTATTTGTTATGTTTCCTCTCCAACATCTGTGACAATTCTTTGGTCTCTCCTTGTCTTTTATTACCTGCATACTTTTGAAGGTTATTTGTCAGATATGTTGTGGAATGTCTCTTAGTTTGGGGTTGTCTGAAGCTTTCTGGTGATTAGAATTAGTATTTTGGGTAAGAATATCACAGAACTGTTGTATTCTTCTCAGTGCATAGTATCAGGGAGTTCATGATGGCAAATGTCTCATTCCTGGTGATGTTAATTTTGATCAGTTGGGTAACGTCACGTTTCTTCACTGGAAAGTTATTATTTTTCCCTTTGTAGTTAAAAATGTCTTGTAGGAGGTGTTTTGAGACCATGCAGCTACCCTGTTTCACTTCTGTCTTTCACTAGTATCTGTCTATGGATCTTGTCTGTGAAAATTTTTACTGTGGTTTTTGCCTAATTGTGATTTCTGGAATAATATCTTTAAGTGCTTAAACAAACAAACAAAAAAAACAATCTTTTGACCAAAATTTTATACCCAGTGAAAATATAAGAACAAAGGTATACAAACCAATAATAAAAAGATAACCCAATTAAAAATGGGCAAAGGATATTTCTTCGAAGAAGATATACAAATGAAAATATGTTCAACATTATTAGCCATTAAGGATATTCAAATCAAAGCCACAATGAGATAACACTATATACCCACTAAGATAGCTATGATTAAAAAAAAGACAGCTAATAACAAATGTTGACAAGACTGTGGAGAATTTGGAAGCCTCATACACTGTTGGTGGGAATGTAAAATGATGCAAATAGATGCTTTGAAAAACAGTCTAGAAGTTTCTCAAAAAGTTAAACATAGAATAACCATAAGACCCAGAAATTCCTCTTCTAGGTATATACTCCAATAGAAATGAAAACATATGTCCACACAAAAACATGTACACAAATGTTTATAACAGCGTTACTCATAATATCCAAAAGTGAAAATGGTTGAATATCCATCATCTGGTGAATGGATAAATAAGATATGGCACATTCATACAATGGGATATTATTTGGCCATAAAAAAAAATAAAATACTGCTGCATGCTACAACATGAATAAACCTTGAAAACATTGTGCTTGGTGAAAGAAGTCAGTCACTAAAGACCATATATTATGTCATTCCATTTTTACGAAATAGGCAAATACATAGAGAAAGTAGATTAGTGGTTTCCTAGGGCTGGAAGAATATAGTGGAGGAGAAAGGAGGAGTGACCGCTCCTTTGAGGTTTGTTGTGGGAGAGTGATGAAAATGTTCTAAAATTGATTGTGGCAATGGTTGCACAACTCTGTGAATATATTAAAAACCACTAAGTTATACCCTTCTAATGAATTGTGAGTTATGTAGTATATGAATTATATGTCAATAAAACCATTTTTAGGAGACTTCCCTGGTGGCACAGTGGTTAAGAATCCGCCTGCCAATGCAGGGGACATGGGCTCGAGCCCTGCTCTGGGACCATCCCACATGCCATGGGGCAACTAAGCCCGAGCACCACAACTACAGAGCCTGCACTCTAGATTCCCGTGAGCCATAACTACTGATCCCATATGCCACAACTACTGAAGCCCACATGCCTAGAGCCTGTGCTCCACAACAAGAGAAGCCACCACAATGAGAAGCCCACACACCACAACAAAGATTAGCCCCTGCTTGCAGCAACTAGAGAAAGCCCGTGCACAGCAACAGAGACCCAATGCAGCCATAAATAAATAAATAAATTAATTAATATAAAAAAGAAATTATTAAAAAAACATTTTTATAAAGGAACAAAGGTGAAATAAGAACATTTTCTGATAAAAGAAAACTAAGAATTTACTGTTAGAAAACTTGCACTACAAATGCTGTAGGAATTTCTTCAGATTGAAAGTAAATTATACCTTGTGGAAACTTGGATCTTTAGAAAGAAATGAAGAACATTTGGAATAGTTAGTATTTAGGTAAATATAGAAGATGATTCTTATTTTAAAATACAAAGAACTATTTAAAGAAAAAATAATAACATTGTCTTAGGATATTTATAATATTCTATAAGAGGTCTTAGTGCAACAAAGCAGGAGAAAAACATTAAAGATATAAGGATTCTGTAGTTTGTACTAGAAAATGCAGAAGAATCATGATTAATAATGAATTTAGTAATGTTGCTGATACAAAGTCACATGTAAAAATCAATTATGTTTTCATGTACCAGCAACAAACAAGTAGAAATTGAAGTTTAATAAACAATACCAAGGACTTCCCTGGTGGCGCAGTGGTTGAGCGTCTGCCTGCCAATGCAGGGGACACGAGTTCGAGCCCTGGTCCGGGAGGCTCCCACGTGCCGTGGAGCGGCTGGGCCCGTTCGCCACAGCTACTGTGCTTGAGTTCTAGAGCCTGCGAGCCACAACTACTGAAGACCGCGCGCTTAGAGCCCGTGCTCCGCAGCGGGGGAGGCCACTGCAGTGAGAAGCCTGCACACCGCAACAAGAGTAGCCCCTGCTCGCCACAACTAGAGAAAGCCCGTGCAGCAACGAAGACCCAACACAGCCAAAAATAAATAAATAAATTTATATTAAAAAAAACCCCAAACAAAAAAAAAACAATACCCTTGGGATTTCCCTGGTGGTCCAGTGGGTAAGACTCTGCGCGCCCAATACAGGGGGCCCAGGTTCAATCCCTGGTCAGGGAACTAGATCTGGCATGCATGCTGCAACTGAGTTTGCATGCTGCAACTAAGAGTCTGCGTGCACAACTGAGAGTCTGCATGCTGCAACTAAGAAGCCTGCGTGCCACAACTAAGACACGGCACAGCCAAAATAAATAAATATTTAAAATAAAGAGTACCACACATGGAACAATATACTATTTTTAAAAAACGCCCTTAATAATAGCATTATCAGTTGGATCCTCTGAGAAGTAGACAGTGAGACAGATTGAGGAGTGCAAGGTGTTTGTTGTGGGGTCACATCCATGAAAGATAAAAGAGGGAGGAAGCACAATTGGGAAAGGATAGCCTCAGACCATGATATTGATCTCACAAAGTCTTGACCAGCACAATGCAGAGCACTGAAGCAAAAATTGTCTGTTAAAGGGGTCCCATATTGGGCAGATATGGCCAGAGCCAAGTATCCTTACAGTATTCAGTCATTGGGGATTTCTCAGGAATAGCCTGTTCTTAACCTCTAAAGATGAAGCATATCCTAAAGGTACTAACAGCTGGAGACTGTCAGCTATCAGAACTTTTTGCAGCCCAATAGCAAGTTCTTTTTTAAAGGGAAACCCAAGCGGTATAGCTCAATGACTGCCACAGGCATTAAAACACATCATGTAACTAGGAATAAATATAATGCAACATGTGTAAGACCTGTACAAAGAAAACTGTACAACAAAATTGAAAGAAATTAGAGAAGACTTAAATAAATGGAAGGACATACAATGTTCATAGATTGGAAGGTTCAATATTGTAATGATATCAACTTGACATCACTGATCTATAGATTCGAGACGTCCCAGTGGGTACTATTTTTTGTGGAAGTTGACAGATTGCTTCTAGAATTCATATAAAAATTCAAAGGCCCCAAAATTGTCAAGGCATTCCTGAAAAAGAAGAACAAAGCCAGAGTTCTTATAGTATCAGTAACTAAGATAGTGTGTTGTTGGCAAAATCTTCTAAACAAGTGACCAATTGAACATAATAGTAAGTCTTAAAAAAACCCCCACACACATAAATGTTCACCTAATCTATAACAAATTGTTACTGAAAATAGTGGGGAAAGGATTGCTTTTCAATAAGTGATACTGGTCAAATTGGATATTTATGTGGAAAAAAAATTTTTTTCCCCATATCAACACCATACAGGTAAATTCCAGATGGATTGTAGTTTTCAATAGGTAAAGTAAAACAACAAGGCTTCTGGAAGATAATGGAGGATAATATCTTCATGACCTTGGAGTAGGCAAATATTTTTTAAGCAAAAGTATTAACCATGAAGAAAAAGATTGATAAATTGAACTGCATAAAAATTAAGAACTTCTGTTCATCACAAGACAGCACTAAGATAGTGAAAAGGAAATAGAATGGGAAAAGATATTTGTAATACACATAGCTGACCAAGTTCTCACATCCAGAATATAGGAAGAATTCCTGTAAATCAATAAGAGAAAGGCAACCAATACAGTATTGTAAATCAACTATGCTCCAATAAAAATTTTAAAATAAAATAAAAAGCAAGAAAAAAAAAAGAGAAAGACAGACAATTCAGTAGAAAAATGGGCAAAAGACTTGAATGGCTACAAAAGAGTATCTCCAAATGCCCATTAATCATATGAAAAAGTACTTGCATTAACCATGTCTTTTTATTTTCTGTATTCTGGTGTTTTGACACCTTGGGGCCTTGCTGCCTCTGGAGGATCTGCCCTTCTAAAGGTTAGCTAATTCCTAGAAATAGTAAACAAACCAACCAATCCAGAGTCCCATTATTAGTGTTTCACATTCGAGGTCACCATACCTGTGCCCTAACCATCCCAGGGCCTGGGAACAACTGACAAAACCACCATAGAGGCTCTTGCTTATGTTCTCCCCAGTTCCCTCTGCCACCTGAGCAACCCTGGTGCCTCCCTGTGTGGCCTCCCTATGTGGCATGCCATGCCATGCCTGCCATTTCTAGGGAGCTGTGAGTACAGAAACTTCTTTTTTCATGACTCTCATTTCTTGTTTATGTATCTTACCTGATTAAACCAACTCTCGGTTACTTTTAAAACAATGCTAACTTGGGCTTCCCTGGTGGCGCAGTGGTTGAGAGTCCACCTGCCGATGCAGGGGACACGGGTTCGTGCCCCGGTCCAGGAAGATTCCACATGCTGCGGAGCGGCTGGGCCCGTGAGCCATGGCCGGTGAGCCTGTGTGTCCGGAGCCTGTGCTCCGCAACGGGAGAGGCCACAGCAGTGGGAGGCCCGCGTACTGCAAAAAAAGAAAAAAAAAAAAAAAAAATGCTAACCTCATTAGAATACAAATAAAAATCATAACAAGATTCTACAACTTCCAGAATGGCTAGAATAAAAATGATTGAAAATACCAAGTATTTATAAGAATATGGAACAATGAGAATGTTCATATCCTGCAGATACTGCTGGTGGGTGTACAAATTGGTATAACTATTTTGGAAAACAACTTGGCACCATCCACTAAAATTGAAGCTGTACATACTCTGTCCACTGTTTCTGTTCTTAGATATGTACTCAACAGAAATGCATAATATGGGTACCAAAATACATGTATGAGAATCATCACAACAACATTATTTATAATAATCAAAAATTAGAAACAATTTCAATGTCTATCAAATTGGGTAAGTATAGATATATCATGGGTAAGTATAGATATATGGTATATTCATACAATGAAATGCCATGAGGCAGTGAAAATGAATGAACTACAACCATGCACAATGAATCTCACAAACAGTGTTGAGCAAAAGATGCTGGACACAAAAGAATGTCTAATGTATGACTCCATTTATATGAAGTTAAAAAACAAGCAAAACTATGGTGATAGAAGTTAGGAGAATAGTTTACCGTTTGATATATTGGGGGGAAGGGGGGATATTTGTGTGTTAATAATATTCAGTTTCCTGATCAGTGATGGTTGTTAGATGTGTGTTTACTTTATACAAGTACATAGAGTTGTACAGTTAGGTTTTGTTCACTTTCTGTGTGAATGTGCACAAAAACGTTGAAAAAATTCAATGAGAATTCTTTTTTAAAAAAATTTATTTATTTATTTATTTTTGGCTGCATTGGGTCTTCGTTGCTGTGCGCGGGCTTTCTCTAGTTGCGGCGAGCAGGGGCTACTCTTTGTTGGGGTGCGTGGGCTTCTCGTGGCAGTGGCTTCTCTTGTTGTGGAGCACAGGCTCTAGGCGCATGGGCTTCAGTAGTTGTGGCACGTGGGCTCAGTAGTTGTGGTTCATGGGCTCTAGAGCACAGGCTCAGTAGTTGCAGCACACGGGCTTAGTTGCTCTGCGGCATGTGGATCTTCCCAGACTAGGGCTCGAACCCGTGTCCCCTGCATTGGCAGGCAGATTCTTAACCACTGTGCCACCAGCGAAGTCCTCAATGAGAATTCTTGCACAAAGAATAATTTTTACAAGGATGTAAATTGTTTTGTTATAAATACTTACAATCATTTATGAAACAATGCTTGCTCTGGCATAGGATCACATTGCTGACACCCCTTTGAAGTGGGCTTACAAGCTAAATTTCATTTTATGAGACTATGTCCAATGTTTTCCTGGCTGATTTTTGGTCATGAAACTATTTTGAAATTGGATGAAATTATGTTTTGGGGGTTCCCACCTTGAGATTGAGTGGCTTACTTAGAGTTGTGTTTTACTCTGTCCCCTTGGCCAAGCACTACTGACTGCTGTTACTTAGTCTTGCCAAGTCTTATTTCCTTATCAGCAAGATGGGGACAATAGTAATTGCCTTATAGAGTTGTTGGGAAGAACCAATAAAATAGTGTATGTGAAGGGCTCAACACGGTGCCTGGCACTCAGTAAGTACTCAGTAAATATTAGCTATTATTATTTTCATTGTGCTTATGTTCTGACATGTTTTCAGATTATCATTTAGTTGTGTTTCTGTGACATGGACAGGAAATAGAGGACAGATGTCATAAAGAGGAGTTTGGGTACGACATAACCAGCCCCACTACCACTCCAGGTTAACCCATTGGACCTGAGAGATTTGATGAGGGTTCTGTCCTGGGTCAGAATAGTTTAGTAATAGTGCTTTGGGGATGCTTCTTTGAGTAGAGGGGTCTTGGTGTTGCAATGAGAATAAGAGATGCTATTTCTGCTCGAGATTTTTGGTCTAAGCCTGCTCAAAGGATGGTCAGCACCATAGCCAAAGGGCTCAAGACCACAGCTGAATGTTAACTCAGATTAACATAGTTTGGGCACAGGGCTGGATGCTCCTGTATTTATTTGCTTGTCTGAAAAATGCACTGCTTCTTCAAAAGGTAACTGTGAGTTTAGGGAAGATACCCTAGAGCTGGGGTCAGAGCTACACTAACATACGGATGTGGGGGTATTTGGTGTTGGCAAAGCACAGTAGGAGATCAAATAAATGTGTGAATGTTCTTAAAAAGGTTAAAGACTGTCTAAGAAAACAGGTGGGCTTCTGAGTTATCCCAGAGCCTCACATCTTTGAACCTCTCATTTTTAGCTCGTCACTCTAAGCACTTCTGTTAGCTGGGCTCTGTGGCTGGCCTCTCATATTCCACCACAGTGCCCTAGGGATTTGTCAGCAGCCAACCTCATAAGCCAGGAGTTATTACAAGCTTCTTTATGAGATGTGCAAAGGATAGCTGTGAGTTTATTTCTCTTAACTCAGAAAAGGTTAATGGAATCACAGACATGAAAGTTCTAGGTAATAGGTGAAATCTCTAAATAACACATGAAATTCTTCACTCCACATATACAGCCATAACCTGAGATGAGGAGGTAAGGGGGGAAGCAGTATTACTGCAGTTTTATGTTGGAGTCTCTGCTAAAATGGCCACTGCAAGCTCCAATTCTCTCATTTCTTACATGTTAACAGGAGATGAATGTTAAAGTTCAGGGAAGAACCAACTCAGCAAAGCCTGACCATGGAAATTTATACCCAAAGCAGGGATAGATTTTTCTGACACTCCACACCATTACCAAAGGATTTGTTTATATTAAAAAGAAAAGTGTCTTTCCAATATGCTTCTGGAGATAAACTGCAAGCAAATTTTGAAACCTATAAAAGAAAAGTATGGCTTTTTGGTTTTCCTAAAAATCTTGTTAACTGGGCATCTGGAGAAAGGAAGACCTAAAAACCTCTTCTACCATGTCACTTCTTTCTTAATACATTTTGATTCCTTCAGACTGATTTTGCATAAAATTGGAAAAGGACCAAAAGCATCTTGTACTTTTTTGAGAGCTTACTGGGAAAGGCAGAGGTTTGAAGTCAGGAGGACCTCCATTTCAATTTCTGCTCTGTCACTTATTACCTTCTGTTTTCATCTATGAAATGAGGCTAAGAACAGAGATACACAGACAGACCAGAGGTCTTTGAGGCTCTCTCCTAGGCCCTGCTCTCTGGGCAAGCTCAGCCACATCCCCACCTTTCATTCCCACCACTGTTCAGATGCAGCTGCTTACTTGACAGCTCTCCCTAGATGTCTCAAACGGAACTTAAACACAACACATCCAAAATCAAACTCTTGATTCCCCCCAACTTGGTCTTCTTTCTGCCTTCCCTATCTGACAGAAGGTCTCCACTATCTACCCAGTTGTGCAAACCAGGAACCTGGGAGTCCAGTGTAATTCCTCTGATTCCCACTCGTCACCCTCCTCTCCCATTTCCATTCCATTCCAAGCACTGTAAATATTAACACCCGAGTGGCTCTTAAATCCATCCACTGCTATCCAGGCTGACTGCCACCACTCTGCTGCACTTTACATGACAGCTTCCTATCTAGTTATTCTGGATCATCTACAGTCTCTCTTCTGTCCTGCAACCAGAGTGAGCTTTTCAAAATGCTTATCTGGTTATGTCATTTCCTGTCCATGGCTTTCAGTGGCTTCCCGTTGCTTTAGGATAAAGACCAACATCTCAACATGATTTTCAAGGACAGCATGGTTTGGGCTTTCTCTACGAGTTCAGCTTCATCCTGCCTCCCACTTTCCTTTGTTTATTGATTTCCACTCACAGGAGTCATCTTTCATGTATTTTTGTTGTTTTAACCTTTTGTCTTGAAATAATTTTAGACTTATACAAAGATTGCAAAAATAGTACAAAGAATTCTTGTCTACACTTCACTTATATTCCTCAAATGTTAAATTTTACTGCATGTATCATTTACTATATTTTTCTGAATTTTTTGAGAGCACCAAGATAAAGAAATTAATATGAAAGTAGTACTGTTTTCTAATTTATGAACCTTTCTCAAATTTCACTAATTATCCCATTAATGTCTTTTATAGCAAAAGAAAAAAAATGTTTTCTGCTTCAGGATCCAGGATCACACATTCCACTTAGTTTCCATGTCTCTTTCAACTCCCTAATCTGGAATAGTCCCTCAGTGTTTCTTTTTGTCTTTTATGACACTGACATTTTTGAAGAATCCTGCCAGTTATTTTGTGGAATGTCTCTCATTTTGGGTTGTCTGCTGTTTTGTCATGATTAGATACAGGTTATACATTTTGGGCAGGAATATCACGGAAGCAATTTTGTATTCTTCTTAGTGCATCATAGCAGGAGGAACATGATATCAACTATCCCATTACTGTTGATATGATGTTAACTTTGATCACTTAGTTAAAGTGATGTCTGTCAGGTTTAGCCATTGTGATACTTGCCTTTATAATTAAAAAATGTCTTGTGGGGAAATACTCTGAGACTATCTAGAGTCTTTTTCCTTATCAAACTTTCATCTTCAGATATTAGAATTCATTGATGATTCTTGCCTAAAATAATTATACTATGGTGGTTGCCAAATGGTGATTCTTTCACATATTTAAAACTGTAGTGCTGGGGCTTCCCTGGTGGCCCAGTAGTTAAGACGCCACACTGCCACACTCCCAATGCAGGGGGCCTGGGTTCGATTCCTGGTCAGGGAACTAGATCCTGCATACCACAACTAAGAGCCTTCACGCGGCAACGAAGATCCCACGTGCCACAATTAAGACCTGGTGCAACCAAATAAATAAATAAATATTTTAAAACTATAGTGCTTTCTCTACCCAGGGCCTTTGCACAGATATGTCTTTTACTTGGAATACTCCTCCCCTTCCTTTTCAGCTGGTTAACTCTCATTATTTCTTTAGATCTCAGATCAAATGTCATTTTCTTGCCTTCCCTCATCCTCCCCTTATACTAGCTCAGATTTCCTCATTTTTGCATTTTTATGGCATCATATAGCACATTGTTGAACTTGTAATTTTAGCTTTACACTCATTCATGTGATCATTTAATTGTCTGTTTTCCTACACTAGTTTGTAAACACAATGAGTGTTTGTTTTCCTACACCATTGTTCCCCCCATGCCTAGCACAGTTCCAGGTATACATAGGATATTCATTAAATTTAGTGGGTTGATGGAATTAATGAATAAATCTCATGGAGTTCTTGTGAGGATGAATCAAAATAAGATATCTCAAATTCCTAACGTGTAGTAGAATTGTAGTAAGTATGGGTTTCCTCCACCCCCTCCTTCCCTCATCGTGAGTTAGACATTACATAACAGGCAAGATGTCTTGTACCAAACAAAAGTTCGTCCCTGGAGGTGGCCTTCTATGTTTTAAAGGTTGATCTTCACTTGAACTGTACTAACACTTCTATGGAAGAAAATTTTTAAAGGACAAAAAGAATATAAGATTACACTTCTTTTCTTATCCCAGTGTATGTTGAAATGAGCTTTTGCTTAACTACTTTTAGAAATTAACCCCCTCTTTTCTACCCTCTTTAAAGTGGCCCCCAGTTACTTATGAGAGCTCTGCAGACAAATGACTGACTCATACAATTGACTCACAATCGTTTCTCAAGGTCTTCTACTTGGGCTTCTTTGCTCTGCTGCCACACAGCCTTTGTGGCTCATGACTCTTATGAGGCAGCCATCCTGCTGGGCATAGCTGTCCTCCACAGGCCACCACGATTGATGTCCTCTCTCTGGCCCTGGGGGAGGGGAAATACTGCTCTCCTCTTGTCTAAACACCCCAAAACATGTATTGGGGGGCTGCTAATTCAAGATTCAAAACCTGTTCACTCATCGACTCCCTTTACCCCCTGAAACCCAGTTGAAATTTCAGGACTTAGAGAAACACAAAACGGAATAAGCATGTAATGGCAAAAAGTTTGGAAAGAGAGATCATTGGTGAGTAAGTGATTTCAGGAAATTTTCAGAAGAGGGAAAATGAAAATGTGTTGATTAGTGAGCAAAGCAGAGGAAGCCACAGGGCAAGTGGGACTTGCAGGAGAGGTGGAAGCTGATCTTACCTGTGAAACCATTAAGAGGTTTTGGACTCTGAGTCAATAGGTGTAGAGAGTAGTAGTGAGAGGCAACTGAAAAGAAAAGGATTGATTGAAGATAAGAGCTGCAGAAGTCAGCCCCATACTCCCCTTCTCCTTGGCCTCCCTTTGTAAAACAAGTAGTAGCTTGAATTTACTCCAAGACTAAAAAACAAATAAGTAAAAGCCAAAACCAAAAAGCAAAACAAACCCAAACTGAAAAATGTTCTCTAGAAAGAGAACAAGCAATCTGTAGAGAGCTGAGACTCTTAGTGAGTATTGCTGTCCCAGAATAAAGCAATTTTTTCTTCTGAAATTTGAGCAGTTTGTTTCTCACTGATCACCCTAAAACAAAGCCTGCCATTAAATATATCCCATCCAGATATACAAAAGTTACAATCAGTCTTACAATTTAGGGCAGAGGTCTGTTAGGGGAATAATCATACAGTCCTATAAAGTAGCAGAAGGGAATCTTCTAGGTAAAGTATCTACCTGGAATAATCAGCCTTGTCCATTTCTCTTGAATATGAATGAACAATATATGAGGAAGAAGAGCAGTATGTAAAAGAAGGAGCAAAACAAATATAATTGATCCTGGAGAAGCTATTTCAGGAAACAAAAGATAACTTTAAAAAGCTGAATATGTCCTCACAGAAAATTGAGAAGACATTGTATTCAAGACAAGAACAGAATGATATAATAAACAAATAGTCAAAGAATTAACTTTTGTAAAAAATAAAATTTAAAAAAAATTTTAAATCAAAAGCAAATTTTGATAGTAAAGTCAAAGCCATCTTCCTAGCTATAATGCAAAATATAGATGGAAAACATGAGAAAAAATGAACATGAAAGAATGATCAATCCAGGTTCAACATATGACTAATATAGGGTTGATTTTTTTAATTGTGAGTAAATTTACAAGAGTTGATGAAAGGTACAAGTCTTCAATTTGACACAGCTCTTCAAGTGCAGAGCAGTATGAAAAAATAAAAAGATCCACACATAAGAGTCATCTCATCATACTTAGAAAGATCAGAATAAAGAGAAGACCCTAAAAGCTTTCAGAGTAAAACAAACTGACAAATCAAGTAGCCTGCATTGTAACAAAAATCAGCTGGCATCAGTAACACTGGATGATAGAAGTCATGGAGCAGTGCCACAAAGTTCTTAGGGAAAATTATTTTGAACTGGATTTAGTTTGATCTAGAATTCTGTATCCTGCCAAACTGCCAATCAAGTGGGAGGATAAAATACATTTTTAGACATTATGAATTCAGAATATTTACTTGGCAAAATAAGAGAGTTATTCTAGCAAAAACAGGGGGAAAGAAAGCCATGATTAAGGGAAGAGTGGTTCTAACCCAATAGTGTGGTGAAGGAAAGTCCCAGCATAGCAAGTGGTGCATCAGGCCTAGAGAATAATTGGTCCACCAGGAGGGAAGGTCCTTGAAGGTGGTCTCTTGGTAAAATGGGGTTTCCATGCCCTCCTACAACTGAGTGGAAAAAACCCAATTAGAAATCTTGGGAAAAACCAAATCATTTTATAACAAAGTCATGGGTCACATAGAAAGTTTAATATATTGTGAGATGATTGGAGAATTGGTTGTCAGGACAGATAATTTATTTGACCTTGACACTAATGATGTTCTTCTTCAGATGTCCCAGGGGTTATGATATTTTACCTGCAGAGAAGGAAAAGTAATTATATGATATCATTTGCCTCTGTGGTGAATAATATTTGCATAGTAATTATAACAAAAAAGGTATTTACTGGCTTGTTAGTTTTTAGACTCAACCTGTAAACAAAGGGTGGAAGACATAATTAAGGTTATGGAATAGTATTTAAATGTTATTATCATTAATTATGTAAAAGAAAATATACAACAGAAATATGGATAAGAGTAGAAGAGAGATAGGGACAGTAAGTTAGGAGTAGTCCTTACTATTCCTCACCTTATAGTAATAGGTGGTGGTCAAGAAATACTACCAAAAATTGATGGAACATAAAAGATAGATGTTTATGTCTATAATTTAAAATCACACTGGCTACAATAGATATTGTGAATAGTTGAGTGCTATTATTTATTCCTGATAGAAAACAGAAGGTGGTAGAAAAAAGACTGTTGTTATAGCTTCAGCTTATCACTAAGCAGTAAATAATCATGTTAATTGCTAATATTGACTGGGGAATATTTTAAAATTAATGAGTACAGAAATACAGTGCCTTTTAATTACTAAACATTTTCTCTAAAGGGGAGGGACCCTCTAGAGCACTGACTTAATGTTTTTGGTGCTTGAGGCCCAAACAGAGGAAAGGGTACAAATATTCCAGGTTTCCAACTGCCCTGATTGTCTTTGGTAATCATAAAGCTGCTGGAGAAATGTCCTGTTAAAAGCCAAAGAAGGCCAATTTCCAGATGCACCACTGAGCACAAGTGCGCTCATTCTGCCAGCCCGTTTGATTGCAGCAACCTCTCCGTGCTCAACTCAAGTGGCACTTGGTGGGGACAGAGGGTTAGAGTCATCAGCTCCCATCCCCAGACCCCAGGAGGCCACAGAGGCACCGTGTAGGCCTCTGGTGACCAAACTGACTTTCTCTGCTGGGCCATCACCTTAGATTCCGATGCCAGAGGATGTTTGCTTGGGGCACAGTTCTTGTACACGGCACACGACAGCTTCAGACCCAGGTCAGTGCTCTGTCTGCTGACTGAGGAGACAGTGGAACTAAATGAGTGGCAAGGATGGTCCTTCTTAGGCAGGTTTTCTTCTGAACTGTCCTAGAAACACAAGCCTTTGGTTATGGAGAAAAAGGTATTTCCCCACTCAGGAGGATTGCTGTGCCCTCCTGTTGACATTGAGAAACTCACTGTAAGAGGCTTCTTAAACTGGGACTCTTGTCAAGCATCTAAGGCCACTTTTCTGCTCAGTGATATCTTCCACTTTAAAGTGGAAATTGGATCAAATGTCTATGGTTATCTTCTTTCTTAAAATGGAGAGGATGAGCTCCTGTAAAATAGGGGTTTAAAAATTATTTATTAAACACAATGCAAGAGATATGCAAAGGTATGCTCAGCTAATTGACAAATGATCTCTCACTTCCTGATTGTTCCAAATAGGCTAAAAGTCTGCTATGACCACAGCCTCATGCGAAGGGATTCCCATGCACTTTCTAATTATGTGCATGGGAAGCTTTGTAATTATGGAAGTAGTGGCTAAGTTCTCTATATAGGGGAACCTCACTGCCACAGCTTGAACCGATTAGACTGGTAGCAAGTATCTGATGTATAGATTAGGAAATCCCTAGGCTGGCAAATGGCAGCCTATGATGTCACATGGCATGAAAGCTCTTCCGAGCAAGGACATCATGAGTCTTCCTTAGAAATTTGAACTAGAATTAGAAAGGGTTGATTAGTTTGTAGGAGGAACAGAAATGGGACAGCACACTGAGAGAAGGCAGGATACAGATATCATGCTATGGAAGAGTCCGGGATAATAACCGTGTAATAACCATGAGCATGCAAGTTAGGAGGTAGCTAAGAGTCACTAGAGTAGAGGCTGACTTGGTTCATGGAGAAGTAGAAACAGAGATGGAGAGGACCTGCATTAGTGTTAATGGTGGAGTTCTGAGTGAAGACTGATGAAATTCCTCAGGAAAGAAAACATCTGAACTAGGCTTCTGTATTCCCTCCAGCTGGTATGCAGCTGTTTCTGGGCTTTATGGTACCCCTTGTTTTCATGCATATCCTTATGACAGACTCCCATAATGTGAACTAACCTGAATGGGTCTCTGTTCTTGCAGCCCAAAGATCCTGGCTAAACATGCCAACCCATTTATACTGCCTTACTAGTTGGACACGCTCTTTTGAGATAGCTTTCCGGGGGACAGTGATGAAGTAACTGAGACAGTGAAAAGATGGCCTGAAGCAAAGCAAGTCAGCATTGCCCTCTGAAGCCTAAGAGCAGAGCACCATGGCTGGTTCTTTCATGGGGGAGCAGGAACCAGCAGGGAAGGGCAGTGAGGAGAAAGTGCCGTGAGCTTGAGGATTATGGCAGAGACTTGATTTTCAATGTCCTCACCGCCAAGAAACCCCCATACCCCAACCACTGTGAGTTTTCTCCATGGACACTGAATTTTGAAAAGATTTAATTTAGCAAACCAACTGTATTCATTTGGTAATAAATCATTTTCCCATTGGAATAGATATGAATCTTATCCATAAACTCAGAGTGCTTAAATCTTACTTTTATAATCTCTAACTTACCTACTTTGACCCTGAGTTCCCATTTCACTGAGCTGGGAGGAAGTTTAACCTGTCATTCTTGAAGCTCTCTGTCCCAAGTGGAGTAGAGTGTCGGGGATGGCACTGGTCATCTCTGCACATGATCAGCCAATCCTGAGATCTCCATGGTCCCTTCAGTCCCATCTTCCCCACCTCCCACAGTATACTGGGGCATCAGAATCTTCACTGTGGCTGGAAGGCCAGGACCAGGGCCTCTTCTCCTGAGTGTGGCATGCAGATAGATGTCCCCTCTGAGGTCTGGCCCTTGCCCGGAGACATTGTCTTAGAAAAGAGCAGAGGTCAAAGGTCTTTCTCTTCCTCTCCTGGGCCAGTGGGGAAATCTTTGATTTGTAATTGGGGGATAGCCTTCCCCTGTAAAATTCATCTAGATGACAGACTGAACAGGAAGCCCAGTACCTGTAGGAAATTTATAACTGTAACTTGAGCATTCAGTCACACACACGCACAAATGTGTATTGCATACATGCATGTGTATGCTCATGTGGATTAAAGTCATCTCAGAATGGAATAATAATGTGTTGATTGAGCACACACTGTGTCTGAGGCGATGTGGTAAGTGTAAATAAGCCAGTGGGGTTTCGGGAGTTTCCCTTGGTTGAGTCCCAAAGTGAAGAGGAGCCATGTGGATTAGAGACACATAAAATAAATTCTGCAAAGCAAGTCAATGAACTGTCAGCTCCGTCTCATTAACTTTAGGGAGACCCCAGATGAGGCTTTATTTCTAACATATCTGGTCGCAGGAAAAGTAAAAACTGCCAGTGTCTCCTTAAAGCCTCTTGTTGCCCCTAACTTGCTACTCACTTAATTCTGACTCAGGGCCTCTGCAGAAGCAACTGCACTACCTAGACTTGGGGATACATTTTCTGCCTGGGATCCTGGGTTTCTCTTTAGTGCCCTCCTGTCTGTCTGCCAGCGTGCATGGATGTAGCTTCCTCTTTCTGTGTTTCTCTTTGTGATCGTGCTAACAGCCTTGAAATTGTAGGCCTATCCCCTCTGGTTGGAAGGTGCTGGCTCACCAATTCCAACTTTTTCTAAAATATGCCTTTTGTGCCCTGTGGTGAGATAGAGGGAAAGGCAGAGTAGAAATACCTTTCCTTTGTCCAGTGCTTCAAGTTTACTGTATCCAGAAATTTCATGCACATTGTTTCATCTGACCTCACACAGCCCTGGGGAGTGGTGGTATCCTTATTTACAAATGTGAAAATGGGGCTCAGAGAGGTGGAGGGACTTGCTCATGGTCACAGAGCAGAGCTGGGACTGGAAGCCAACTCCTCCGTTTCACACTCCTGTGCTTTGGCCTGATATCCCAGCTGCTTCCCAATGACAACTAGGCATATGATAAGCCTTTAATATGAACCCCTTCAGACCCTGTGGAAATAACAAGAAAAGTATCAGACACATCCTTTGCCCTCAAGTCGCATACGGTTTAGTTGAGTGTTCACGTCTGTCTGCTTAAGTCAAGCAAAAACACGGTCCTTGCCCTTAGGAGCTTACAGACTAAAAGGAAGTCAGTGTCAGCATCTTCTCCCTTGTAAGGTTCAGAGAACCCAGTCGGAGGCTGTTTTCCTTTGCTCACTGGCTCTAAGCAAAGAGACCCAGGGAGACCCCGACTCCTCACAGAGCTTAAAGAGGGTGGTGAGATGTTCTTCGCCAACCATCGTCTTTTCCCGTTTTCTTCTTTTCATTTTCTCACCCCTATCAGGTACCTGCAGCCAGTCCACCCTTGGATAGCTGGGAGAGGATGGACTAAGCTGTTTGTGGCTGCTCTGGGGCTCAGACATTTTTGTCACGCAGAGCACCTCAACTTGTTCCCCAGCTGTTGGCAACCTTGATTTAAATAGAGAGAAAGGAGAGGTTTGCATTGGGAGCAGGTATGAGAAAGGAAGAGGGAGAAGAGGTGGAAATGGTGCAGTGTCCACTCCTTGTCCCTCCCTTTGAACTGGGCTTGACTCCCCTGAGGTTGAAAATGGACAGCACTGTGGCAGACTGGGGCAGTGGGGAGGCAAGGGCCTTACAGAAGGATTCAGGAAACACTGACGCTCTGGCCCCCACATCTGGAAACTAAATGTGTCCCAGGTTGGGAAGTAAGATGTTCTCCCTGACTCTGCACAGGACCCTGTACCAACTGGCTACCCAAGGCCAGGCAGAGAAGTCAGTCATTGGCCCAGACAGGGCATCCTGTGATGAACACAGGCAGCAGAGGCTGTGGGGAGAAACATGGCTTAGTTGTGGCTATGAACAAGGGGGCATAGGAACCCGAAAAGAACAAGGCATAAGCCAGGGATTCTGAAGCTGACAGCCTGCTCTATGGGCAACTTTGTGTATTCCGTAGTAAAAGTAGTGATGGTAGCCAAGTTTCAGTATGAGTGAGGCCTTGGAACCACTGTGATGTGATCCAGGTCACATTTGGAGCACAAACACCAAGAGGCTTTGTTATAGTGGGTGAGTTTTCTGAGCAGAAACCTTATAAAGTATGTTCAGGTATAAAATCTTGTGTCGATTAGAATTTTCTAGCTTTTTGTTCCTAGCTTTATTTTATTTATTTATTTATTTTTTACATACCTTATCCTAGTTAATATATGTTGACTCTTACCTCCTCTGTTCACAAAGCTACAAGATCTTTTTCTTCCTGATTTTTCTCAGCTCTATCCACCATGCAGGCCTGACTTTCTCCAAGCATTTTCCAATCATTCTAAGCAGGAATCACCCTCTGGACTGAGAAAACCAATTCATCAAAGCCTCCAAATAGTTCTCTCTCTGAAGTTGGTCTCAATGACCTGCCATCTGACTCTGACCCTACTGATGGATGACCAGAGACAAGTTACTTAACCTCTGTCTTTGCCTGTGAAGCACGACTGAGACTCCTGTGAGGCAACAAAGCATCATCCCCGTAAAGTGTCTGGGGCTGTGTACGTGTTCCAGTGGTTACAGTTTTTTTCATGGACACATCCACACCCTCCTGACCTGTGTTCCAACCTGCTGACCTCTGCCCTTGTTCATTCTGCCTCCTTCCCCGGGCCCTGGATCCCTGTTCCCTCCTGCAGGAATCCCTACTGTCTGCTAGGTCATTCCCATTAACATCAAACACATGCTGTAATAGCTCCCAGCATAGGAAAAATTACCTTCTCTCTTGACCCTGCATTTCTCTCCTGCTATAGCCTCATTTCTCTGCTTCTCTTTGCAGTAAAATGATTGAACAAGAGGTATCTGTACTCACTGTCTCCACTTCTTCCAATCCTCTTGAGATCACCCAACCACTCCACAAAAGCAGTCTTATGAAGGCCACCAGTGCCCTCCCTGCTGCAAATCCAGTGACTCAGTCTCAGTCCTAGTCTCCTGGTCCACCCCCTGCTCCTTGCAACCTTTGGCTCTGGGACACCACCCTTCTGCTTTTCCTAATACCTCATTCACTCGCTCTGCCTTTCAGATCTCTAAATATCGCCTGCTGCAGAGTGAAGTCCTTGTTTCTAATTACATTCACTCCCCAGGAAATCTCCTCCAGTCTTGAAGCTTTAAATAGCATCTATCTGCCGTCAGTTCCTTGTATAAGTTTCCAAACTTGTGCATCTAACCACCTACTCAAATCTCTACATCTCACCTTCTCTTACTCCTCATCCACTCCATCAGCAAATCCTGTTGGTTGTATCTTCAAAATGTATTCAATATTCAACTTTTCCTCACCTGCCTTTACCAACTGGTCCCAGCCGTAATGATCTCTCTCCTTGTCTACTGCAGCAGATTCCTAACTGTTCCTGCATCTACACTTGCATCCTTGTAGTGAATTACTGTGTGACAGCAGGAGGTACCCTTTTATAATCCTTTTAAAGTTTAAAACTTATTACATCATTTTCCTGCTCAAAACTCTCCAATAACTCCCTGTAGAATTTTAAGGTCCCACACAGTAGACCTCTAACTGCATCTTTGACCTCATCTCTGACCACTCTTCATCTCCATCACCCTGCTCCTACCCCACTGGCCAATTTGCTGTTCTTAGAATATTCTGAGTGTGCTTCCAGCTCAGGACTGTTACCCTACTGTTCTCTGTGCTGGATCCCCTTCTCCCAGAGAGTAGATGGCCCATTGTAATAGTTCTCTATTGCTTCAGCAGTAACAAATTACTACAAATTTAGCAGCCTAGAATAGCCTTTGCTCATTAGCTCAGTTCTATAGGTCAGAAGTCTGGTGTGGTGTGGCTGGGTTCTCTGTTCAGAGTCTCCCAAAGTTGAAATCAAGGTGTCAGCTGCCAGGATCTTATTAGGAGGCTCTGGGAAAGAATGTGCTTCCATGCTCATTCAGGTTGATGGCAGAATTCAGTTGCTTGTGGTTGTGGGACTGAGGTTCCCTTTTCTTCGCCTCTTAGTTCCTAGAGGCAGCCCACAGTCTTCATGTGACCCCTCCATCTCCAAGCCAGCAACAGTGTGTGTCGAGTCCTCACACTTCCTTTTCTGCTCCAGCTTTCTGCTTTGAAGGATTCATGTGATGAGTCCATATTCCTGGATAATATTCCTATTTTAAGGTCAACTGATTAGCAACCTTAATTTGTACCTGTTGTCATGTAATGCAACATAGTAACATATTCATAAGAGTGACACCAGGAAATGGAGGTAACAGGGACCAAATTTCTGCCCACCACACCCGCTCTCTCACTTCAGCCATTCAGTCAATGTCACCTAAGTATCTGGCTCCCCAGTCTGTGCCCCACCACCCCATTCTGCCCTCACTCTATCCTTCCTTTCCCTGCTCAGTTTTCCTCATAGCACTTATGGATGCCTATATTTGGTTAGTTTATTATTTGTTTCTCTTTATGAGTTTGTCAGCTATATGCTGACTGGGACTTTATCTGTTTTATTTACTGCCATACATACAACACCTAGAATTATGACTAGAACACAGTAGGTGCTCAATGAATACTTGTTGAATAAATGTAAATTAATGAATGATACTTCTCCTCCTCAACAATCCAGATTGGCTATCTTAAGTAACTAACTAGTTCTCTGTGTATTAAAAATACCTTTCTAGAAGTTTATTGGTTATCAGTCAGCAGGTATCTGGACACCTTTTATAAACCCCACCCTGTTCTGGGCATCCCCTGGGCTATGCTGAATCTTGTGTTTGAAGAACTTTCAGTCTTTGGTGGACCTTTGAAATGTTTTAAGGATAAAATGAGACAGATAAGGGAGTGTGGCTGTAACCCCACAACTCTGATGAAATGTCGCATTCCTTTATTTTCCCTGATCAACTTCAATCTGTTTTGAGACTTCATGTTCCTAGCTGGTAGGAAATGTCATGTCTTTATTGTTTACAGATAATTCAAAAATGAAACAGACACTGATGCCAAAAACTCAGCCTCTGTGCATCAGTGCTGAATCAAATCTCAGAGACAGAGTTTTGGGTGAAGTAGAAAAGAATAGCTTTATTGCTTTGCCAGGAAAAGGGGGACACAGTGGGCTCCTGTCCCAAAAAACTGTGTGTCCCAACCTGGGAGGACTTGGTGAGGAGTTTTATAGCAATAGTTCAAGGGTGGGGTTGCTGATAAGAGTAGTGTGTGTGCAGGGCCTGTACTTCTTTAATCACAGGTAATCTCTTGATGAGCTTCTCTGGTTCCTTTAATCTGGCCTCAAGTGGTCTTCTCTGGAATGAAGAATGCTGACATCTTCCATTTGTTGAGGGTTTTAGTTCTATAAAAAGCTTAAAGATATTGTGTGTATCCCTTGAGGCAGAACCAGGACCTGCCCCAAGGCTGCACTATTGTTTCTTGGCTGCTCCTCCCTTGTTTCTGCATCCCCTCCCTTCCCTGATTAGCAACTATTAGAATCTGCCCTTTGGAACTCAGGGAAGGTCATGGAGGCTGGAGTCTGTTCCCAAAAACAAGAAATGGGGGACACGAAAAGGCTTCCATGGTCAGGAGCACCACAGGGTCCTGCTCAGTTTCAATACTTTCCACAGGGAACTTATTGTTTAGTAAGTTTGATTAGATGTATTAATAATAATCATTTTTACAGGTATTCAGTATACAAATGTGTTAAATGATAAATGAGACATACTGGAAACTATGCTTTGGGAGTATATGGTGGTGAGGGGAGGTGAGCATAGAAATTAATTCTGGGGACAGGGGACTGGGGTTGGGATTGCATCTAAGCTAGATCTTGATGGATGGATAGAGCCTAAAGAACTGGTGATAGGAAAGGCAGGCAAAGTTGGGGAGGAAGGTGTGAACACAAGTGTGCAGAATGAAAGAAAAGGCTCCATATAGGGAACTGAAAGGGGGGAGAAGAGCATTATGGGGCAAAAAAGGAAAAAAGAAAAAAAGAAACAGCCCCATCACACACTCAGTCCCCAAATAAATTCCAGGCTGTAGGGTAGATCTAAATGTCAAGAGCAAAAAATAAAACTTCTACAAGATAATATAGGACCTCTGGATAGGAAAAAGCTTTTAAAACAGGACAGTAAAAATGTAATCAAAGGAAAAGTGACAAATTGTACTTCATTAGAATTAAAAACCGTTCATCAAGAGAGGTCGTTAAAAGAGTTAAAAGGCAGGCAATACAGTGAGAGAAGATATTTGCAACATATAACAAAAAACCCCCTGCATCCAGAATATATAAATGATTTCTATAATCCATTAAGAAAATGAGAGACAACACCATGGAAAAATGGGCAAGAGATTTGAATAGGTACTTCAGAAAAGAGAATATTAAAATAAGCAATAAACATATAAAAGTTTAATAAGTCATGGGAAGTACAAATTAAAACCACAATGAGATAAAGCCTCATATTCACTAGAACAGGCTAAAACCTGAGACTGATAATACCAAGTTTCGACAAGGATATGGAGCAATCCGAATTCTCATAGATTGCTGGTGGGAATGGAAATTAGCACAAACACTTCAGAAAATAATTAGACATTATCTACTAAGGTTAAAAGTACACATACCACATGATCCAGCAATTTCACTCCTAGCTATATATCCAACAGAATTACATACACAAGAGCACCAAGAAAATGTGTACAAGAGTGTTCAGAGCAGCATTATTTATGATAACCTCAAATCGGCAAGACCCTAACTATTATCCATCAACAGTAGAATGGATAAATAAATGATGTATATTCACGTGATAGAATGCTAAACAATCAAGAAAATGAATGAAATATAGACACACACACCAACATGGATGAATGGAAACAATATAATGTTGAGTGAAAAAAAGTCAATACAGTTGACCCTTGAACAATATGGGTTTGAACTAGTCAGGTCGATTTATATGCAGATTTTTCCAGTAAATATACGTACCCCACCATTTTCTATAAGGGACTTGAGCATCCACGGATTTTGTTATCTGCAGGGGCTCCTGGAACCAATCCCTCATGGTATACCCTTGGACGATTGTATATGTTTCCATCTAAGTTAGCTCAAAGCAAACTGTAACTCTGATATTCAGGGGTAATGTTTTTGTGACAAAACTATAAATAAACAAAAGGAATGATTACAAAAAAGTCAAGATGGTGGTTTCCTTTGTGGAGGGAAGGGAAAGGCACTGGGAGGGGATTCTGAAGTTTCTCTTAATTTAGGTGGCAGTCACAGAGACTTCACTTTGGGGGAAATCATTGAGCCACACAGCAATTTCTGTGCTTCCTATATATATTATTGTTCACAGCCATAAAGGAAAAAGAAGTAAGCCTAGAAATACAGGTTTAGAAGTAATTGTTCAGTGTCTGGAATGCTAGGCTGGATCTGGATTTTCTTCCATAGGATAGGGAGCCAGTGAAGTGCTCATTTGTTATGTAGAAAGGTGATCTTTTCACTTGCACTATAATACTAACAGAAATCCAAATAAAAGGAAAATTTTTCTAAAATACTACCATTTTTACTTTTAAGTATTTTTTAACCATCCTGCTATCAAAGTGAATAAAACAAGATATGGTTTTAATTTTCAACGCTTTTTAAAAAGAAATAGGTCACAAGAATGTTCCCTGTAACTAACAAGTTTTTATAATTATTGACTTTATTGTCATTTGAGTGGATTTACCTTAATTTACTTAACCATTCTCTTATTATTGCTTTAAATTCATTCTAACATTTCATTATTACAGCCAATACTTTATAAACATCATTTCCCCATTGAATGATTGCATTAGAATATATTCTCAGAAATATTATTTTAAGGTCAAAGATTATGAATATTTTAATGAATATTGATATTTGAAAATTGCTTTCCAGAAGAATTTTTAATAGTTTATATTGCCAGCCACTGTATATGAGCAGGTTCATTCATTTAGTCGTTCAGCAAATATTTAATGAGCACCTGTTATATGCAGGCACCATCTCTGCTATCCGAGAGTTTAATGTCAAATGTGAAAGACACAAAAATTGACTACAATTAGGGGGCTGGGGAAGGTTTCCCAGAAGACCAGGTCTATACAGAAGATTAGGCATTAAATGTGTTGTGACTGTGTTTTAAGAGATGTGAAAGTTTGTTGGTGGTTTTTGAGCAGTGGTTGATGTGAATAGAGGACTACTTTAGAAAGATTAATTTGGCTTTCAGTTGTAAGAGAGATTGATTGGGGGATTGACTGGTGCCAGGGAGAACTGTGTGAAGCTTTGGGGTAAAAAGCAATGAGCGTTCTTGAACCAGGGAGGAACTAGGGAAAGGAGACGTGTGACTATGACGCTATTTAACAAGTTGGGAGCTAATGTATAAGCCATGTAAAATGTCATACACAAATATAAAGTGTAATCAGACCATTAGTGCTGACAATTCCACACTGCAGATGGTTGATTGACTTTAGGGTCTAACTGTGACAGTCATTCGCCCTGCTCAATGCCATACACAACCTGATGGTTAGATAATCTGTGGCCCAGTTAGTGTGTCTATGGGAACCTTAATATCTATATTCCTAACTTCCCGTGTATTTGAAAATGTGCCCTAAATGACACTTGAAGGTAGCTTTTTGCATCCCATATATATTGTGATTTTCCCAGGATGCTACTGGCCTTACACCATAATAGACTCTGACTGTCTGATACATTTGCTTTTGCAACACCATTACAATTTATTGATGAAAATGAGCACAAGTGTCATCAAAATGCTCCCCAACAGCTTTTACCAGCTCTCCTAATAAATCGAGGAGGTCATAAATCAGGCAGATGTTAAACATTCTAGTTGAAGCTGCATCTCTAGGACTGAGCCCAGAGTCTCTGGGCTGGCACTGATGTGTGGCTGGGAACTGTTTATGCTCGTCTTCCCTGCCAGAGCATATGGGACAGCACTAACCAAGAATTACAGACTCGGGATCCCGAAATCCAACAAAATTAATGGACTGTAAAGTTTTTACAGAGATGTGGGAAATGGAAGAAGTATAGCTTAGGGAAATGGCTTGGTTTAGCAACTCTTAAGCTACTGTCTGTTCTGCTTCTTTTTATGTACAGTGGGTGTTGAGGTCAACATTCGGGCAAATGCTGTTCCAGCACTTGTACATCTCTGTAGGGCTTACACATGTCAGTGTTAAAAGCTTTCAGACACATGCATGAGGTTTTGAATGTTCAAAAGACTTTGGCTCAACTTTAATAATTTAACGTCTTGTAAAACCAGGAGCAAGTCCTGAAAAACTGAAATCTACATAAGTGAAACTTAGCTGTCTGTATTTTCCTCTCTTCCTGTTGGCACCTGTTAATTTCTCTGATCTCTTTTTCACCTATCTTTACATAATTGATGATTTCCCTGCCCTCCTCAGTGTGTTCTATCTACTCTAAAAAGCCAACATTTATTCTCTCTCTGGTGTGCCTCTTGGAACAACGCAAACTTTGTCAAAATCTTCTAGAACAGTACACCTATCATTCATTGAGAGCTTACTGTGTTCCAGGCATTGTGCTGGTTCTTTATATATATTATTTCTAAAAGGTTGTCACCATCTTTAACCTGAGACAGTGGAGACTCGGGCTGCTAAAATAGTGTCCAAGGTCACAAATTGGTAGTGGCTTTTCTGGTATCAGACTATATCTGACTGACTCTAAAACTTTTCTTTCCATGTTGGTTTTCTACCTTTGCTCTAAAACTCAGCAAAATAATCTGAACCCAATTTTCCCCCTCCAGAATTTGGAAAGTTTGATGATTTATCAAATTTATGTGTACATCTGTTCCTCTTATTACAGCTTCTGCCCCCAGGAGTGATTAATGCCTTGCTGGGCTTCAAGCTGCGACTCTCCTGGTCTCTGAGGTCTGGCTGAGGGTTTTCAGAGACTAAGGAAAATTTTCTTTGCTTCAGGCTGCAGACTTTGAGCAGCTTTGCTGCTGAGTCTGGGGCCTGTCCTAGAGCTAAAAAGATCACCAACCATGTCCCCATCTGGCAGATAAATCTTGCTGTCATCCTGCCTGTCGCCGACCACATCTCATACACCCAGGGCTGTGCCCTGAAGAAGGATTGCCTCTCCAGGTGACTGCTTAGGCCTGAGTCACTGCTGCATACATCACCCAGGCAAATCAGATCAAGCCGAGAATGAATTCATTGCACAGGCTGAAGAGTGATTTCACCAGATAAAATACATAAAGTGTCACAGTTGATGTAGCACTCACCAGAGCGACCTCACTGAAAGTGGTCTGGTTGCTCATTAGAAAAAAGGAAGGGCTTGGGAGAGGTGTCAGGGAACCACTAGGCAGTTACCATCAAGTCTGCTCTAAGGAGAAATCCTTACACAATGATGCGTTAAAAAGTTCTCATCTCTTTATGATAACTTTCAAATACACTCAAAAGTAGAGAAAATAGTAAAATAAAGCTTCATATACCCATAAGTCAAATTAAACAATTATTAAGGTATTGCACCATGAAAAACTTACGGTACTACGCCAAACCTCAGGGATCAAATCACAGAAAATGAAGACGTAATTACTAGGTTTTCTGTCCTATACTATGGATTATACTTAACTGAAAGTTCATTTTCACATTTGTATTTCCTTCCTTTCACTGAAATACAGTTAAACGTATTCCCCAATCATCTGTTATTGTTCCAGAAATTTTCATATAAAAAGAAGCATATATATGTATATTCAAAAAGGTTTTGTTACATTTGCTTTATTTATTCCTAAAAACCCACTCTTGGGGGTCAGAAGTAGGATATCAGTTTATAGGCCTCATGTCTACCAGAGAAGAGAAGTAACAAGAGTTAAATTCAAACTCCCTGTTACTGTTTCTCAACAAACAGATACCTACACTTGTGTTTAAAAATGCTTGTTGAGCTCCTGCTATATGTCAGACTCTGCTAGGCATAGGGAATAAAAAAGGCAAAAAGGAAAAAGGCAGCGTGGTTTTGGAAAGATCGTCGGCTCTTCCACAAACTAGGTGTCCAACAGATGGCCATGAACAGTGTTCATAACAATAAAACTATAATTATTATATACTATCATGATAAGGTCCTGCCCTTAAGAAGGTTTCAACCTCATGGGGTCAGACAGATTCAAAATAATAGGAGCAGCATGGTTATAAATACAGGGGTAGAATTATCCATGGGAGTGCAGTGGAGAAAATAAAGAGGGAATTAATTGTATCTAGGATGGGTGATAATTGCACTGGTGCAGTACACACAGTAGGTTCCCTTCTAGGTAGGGGTTTGAGGTGCTGGTAGTGGTGCTGGAATGGCAGTGCAGTGGAGGGGAGAGACTGAGTAAAGGCGCAGAGATGCAAAAGTACAGAGAGTTTATGGCACTCCACATAGGCACCATGAGTGAACTGGTGGTTAGACAGGAAACCACACTGTAAACACTTAATGCCTTTGTACTCTATCCTGTCAACAGTGGGGAGCCAGTGAAGAAATGCAAACAAAGGAGTCACAGGACTCGATCTGGGAGCTGTGGGTGATGTGGGTATTCACAGTGCCTAGAATGGCAGAACCTAGTCATTGTTGAAAACAAATTGCTAGACAAATACTGCATCTTTATGAAGCTCGGAGAAACCTGTTGTAAATGCTGAAATATGATGGTAATGAGACTCATAAGGACCATGCATCATCATTGTGTGTGATCAAGTGCTTTCTAATCTATCTTGCCTATAACCAGAGTTCAGTACTTTCTCCCCTTCTGAATTCCTTATATCCATGAAGTCTGTCATGACTTACTACCCCAGACACCAAAGCTGGACCCCTAGAGTCAGCCTCCACTCCTCTCTCTTCTTCAGAGTACCTCTGGCCCCCTGTCCCATCAAAGATTTAGTAAATCACTAAGTCCTATTGATTTTATCACCTAAATGTTCCTCATACCTAGTTCCTTTCTTTGTTTCCACCCGCTACTGCCTTAGCACAGTCCTATCATCTCTCACCAGGACTAACACCGACTAAGTGGTTTCCCGGCCTCCAGTTCTAACTTCCCATCACCCCAGCTCCCAGATTGAATCCTGTGACTCCTTTGTTTGAAATTCTTCACTGGCTCCCCACTGTTGACAGGATACAATTCAAAGGCATAAATGTTTACGATGTGGCTTCCTGTCTAACCACCAGTTCACTCATGGTGCCTATTTGGAGTGCCATGAACTCTCTGTAAAGTTTAAGCCTCTATGTGGACACCCATATGGATACTAATGTAACCTCAGTAAAGCGGGGGCCCCCATGATCCAGTCTCATTACATGATCATGATAAAAAAACATAGTCCATCAACTAAAAAGAAATTTCCAAATATCTAAGTTTTTAAAAAATTGCATTCTTGAACATTTTAAAGGGACTCATGGTCCTATGAAACATTCCTCTTTTTACAACCCTTTATCTTCCATCCAGTTTTCTCACATACTATAAATGTTCCCCACTTCTCTTCAGAGTCACCCCTGCTTAGCCCTCCCTGAGCCCTTGCTCTGGTCCTTCTATTCCTCCCTCTTCTCTAGATTTTGTGCTACAAAAGGCCAAAGGACCAGAGGGCCAGAGCAGGCAGCAACTGATCAGACGGACAAAGCCAGACACCTCTTTAGTGAGCAGAGAGAGACAACAGGCTGGAACTACATACAATTACAGTTTGGGTTTCATTATACAAAGATGAATAAGCCATCTGTGATGATAGACACCTCACTCCCGAGTAATGCGTATATAATAATCATTTCATGTTTATTTTTGTGGTAGGCAACTTTCATCTTGTAGATGGCAATGCCAACATTATAATGAGCCAGGAAAGCTTGCTTACTGGAAGAAGGCTTAAGGGCAGCTTGTGTTAGGGGAACTGCCTCTGCCAGGAAGCTGGGGCTGTCCTTCTCTGAATTCACACTTCAGGCTGTTTTTTGGCTGGCATCACCTGCGGCACTTTAGGGAGGTGATTTACAATGGATCTCACGAGGGTAAAGAGCAGTAGGCAGCTGGGGCTGAGCCAGCAGACTGCCTCCGCACCGGGTACTCCTTACTGTTGGTCACGTGTCACTGTTTCCGGGCCTGCTGGCCACGCATGGGCAGCCCCTCTGGCATTGCCAGTGTCTGAGTTTGCCTGGCCTTTGCCTAACCACATGCCCCAGGAGCTCCAGGACCTTCCAGTGTTTATATCATCTTGAGTTCAGATGCTGGGTGCATATCTGGCCTTCAACCCCACACTGCCACTCCTATCCCTGCACTGTGAAGCGTCCTACTCCCTGGCGACCTGCTGCCCCTGCTTCTGGACTGACTGCTTAGGAGCGAAGAGATGATGAGCCAGTGAAAGACATGCTGAGGGAAGGGATTAAATTGACAACATTGGGCTGAAGAGAAGGCAACTTAGGAGAAACTGAATAGAGTGTGGTCTTTGACATTGGTGGCCCATTGGAGTTACCTAGAAAGCTAAGGAAAAAAATGCTTGGGCCCCAATTCAGTTAAATTGAAATCGTTGGGATGGGGCCTGTGGAGGCGACCCTCCAGGGTGGCCCCCAGTGATCCTTCCCCTGGGTATTCACACCCTTTTATAATTCCCTCCCATTGAGTATGGGCAGGACTTAGTGTCTTGCTTCTAATGAATAGAATAAGGTGGAAGTGAAAGTATGTGACTTGTAGATGAGGTCATAAAAGCGTTGTGGCATTGCTTGACTCTCTCAGGTCACTTGCTTTGGGGAAGGCCAAACGTCATGTCATCAGCAGCCTCATGGAAAGGCTCGCGTGATGAGGAACTCTGGCTGATAGCCATGTGAGTGAGCTTGGAGGTATATCTTCCCACCCAAGGCAAGCTTCAGGTGACTGCAGCCCCAGCTTACCCCTGATTGCAGCATCATGAGAAACTCTAAGTCAGAACCATCTGGCTAAGCTGCTTCTAGATTCCTGGCCCAAGAAAACTGTGAGATAATAAATGTATGTTTTTTAAGCCACTAAGCTGGGGCATGATTTGTTACACAGCAATAGATAAGTAATACAGGGCTGAAGAAGCTGTATGTTTTACAAGTTTCCCAGGTGATTCTAAAGTGTAGCCACTGGCATCAAGGACTGAATGAATGGAGGCGCCTGGGAGCTGCCTGGGAGCTGTGGAAGGGAACAGATACTATGTATCAGTAACTGTGCCACACACTTAACATCCGGTACCTTCACAATATTCTCCAGGAGTTACATAGTATCATCCCTACTTTACAGATGAGAAAACTGAGGTTTACCAAAACAAACTTGCCCAAGATAGGAAGACTTAAAACCTAGCCTTATTTAGAAGCCTGTGTTCTCTCTGCTGTGTGATGCAGCAACCCTGATCCCCCAGGAGAGAGCTTAGAATGAGACAGATCTGGTTCCTGTAATTTTGCTACCTGTCAGTTGTTTGTACCTGGATTTGCCTTCTGCTCCAGTGGCCACTAAGTGCTCACCAGAAGGAGTGCTGATAACATGCTCACCAGGGGTGTTATGGGCATCAGCATCTAGCAGTCAATGAATATTTGCTGGGGAAGCCTGAGGCGAGAGCAGTTTCGGAGAGAAGAGACCAGTCCAGGCTGCGTAGCCCTACCTGGCAGGGTGGCCCAAGCGGGCCCTCTTCCTTCATCCCTTGGGGATTTGTGGGCCTGGGATCCTGGGCTATTCTCTCTGACCATTTAATGCCACCATTTAACCATGATTATTAAACCTGAAGCCCTTTCCCATTAACACCCACAATGTAGCAAGGGTGATTCCCCAGTGGGCTCCAAGACAAACACATGCTGCCTGACTCTGTCCATCTCTAACCCTGGGGAGAAAATCTGCCCTAAATTAAAGATGGTTCTGGAATGAAGTTTGGAGAACAACTAGCCATAGAAAAATCAGAGAGCACGTCTCCTCCAGTTGGAATTTTACAGGAGAGTTTCTAAAATCCTTATTATCACCCAAGCTGCCTCGTGTTCTTCAGGCTTCAGCTACAAAGACCATTCCTAAATGAAACACATTATCATAACTGAATAATCTTTAATTACTGATTCCAAAATGAAAAAAACAGCAAAACAAAACCCAAACCGAGCTCTCAATTTATGTTCAGTGAGGATTACGTAAAGTTAACGTCTTGTGGAAATAGCTCAGTAAATTTACTCAGCAGTGGTGTCCTATAAATATGGAAGTAAGTAGCTAAGTCAGTTAGCTGCTCCAGCCTAGCTCACATTACCTTCACCTTCTTTGGTGGCTCCTGGGTGAGTGTCTTTAGTGACCTGAAGCTGTCTTGTCATAATATTCAAGCACACAGAGACCTCCTAGGGCTTTGAAACGTAGTGACAATCATAGGGAGATGTCACGTTCCTTTAATAACCATCCGTCACTTAGGTCAGAGAGAGCAATGAAGCAAAGTGCAGTCAGGCAACCAGAGGCTGGGAGCTCAATGAGAAGTGGAAATCAATGAGGTGCAAACAATATGCCTGTGAGGTCAAGGCAACGTTTGCTCTCTGCTCCCACTTTGTCTCTGCCCTGCAGTCTTGATATCATTTAAAAATGTTTATTGCAGTGAGGATATTAGTATGACATTTACAAAGTAAAAATAAAATTTTTTTAATATGGAAAAGTGTGAAGAAAAGATATAAATCACCTTTAATCCCTCTACCCATACATAACTACTTTTAATGTTTTGGAAATATTCTAGTCTTAACAGACATACATATTTTTAAATTCTGCAAAATTTCCTTTCTTGCTTTTTTTTTTTTGCAGTACACGGGCCTCTCACTGTTGTGGTCTCTCCCGTTGCGGAGCACAGGCTCCGGACGTGCAGGCTCAGCGGCCATGGCTCACGGGCCCAGCCGCTCCGCGGCATGTGGGATCTTCCCAGACCGGGGCACGAACCCGTGTCCCCTGCATCGGCAGGCAGACTCTCAACCACTGTGCCACCAGGGAAGCCCCCTTTCTTGCTTTTTAATTTAGATACATGTCATGAACACTTCCTCCTGTTGTTGAAAAGTCTTTTAATGGATGGTGGATGGTTACTATTCTATTGTAAGGCTGAGTCACAAGTTAATTAACCAGTTTTCTATTATTGGACATACAGGTTGTTTTCAATTTTTCACTATATAAATACTACATCTGTATGCTTTACTTTACAAAAGTCTTTGTCCATTTACTGATAATTTTCTTAAGATAGATTACAAGAACAGAATTTTCTGGGCCAGAGAACTGCACATTTTAAAGTCCCTTTAGGTGTGCTATTAAAATCACTATGCCTGTAGATACAGGACCGCCATGTTTGGTTGTGCAGTTTGAATACTGCACAAAGGTGCCTAGATGAGAGGATGAGTTGGGGCTGAAATCCAGTCTGCATTTCCCTTGCCCAGCCTTGCACCCTGCAAGTGGGGGACCACACAGAGAGAAAGAAATGCTTTTTACCTTGCCCCAAGGCTCCACCTGATTGCTCTACAATTTACCTACAGAGGCTTTACCTGCTCAGAGGGGATTTGTCTTTTCACCTTGTCTGCCTACGTAGGTGTCTTTTTGTAAATCCTACATAGGTGCTGTGTGTGCTAGGCGGGGGCTGACTAAACAGTATGATTTTTTTAATTGATAAATTGATATCTTATTCGAATTTACATTAAATGTCTCTTTCAGTGGTTTGGATTGCCGAAAGGCTCCTTTCAAACCACCCCCACTATTTGTTCACATCTCCTTATCAAAGTGCCTTCAAATAATTGTTCTCTGGATCACAAAGTTTTCCAAACTGGGCCTTCAGTCTTATCTCAGCCACTGTGATTCTAATGCTAAGGAGGTGTGTGTTTCTTAGCAACCTCCCCTCTGGGGCTGATATCCACTTGGGCAGAGATGGATTTGCTGTGAGGCTAATGTAGCTGAAGCTTCAGGGCCCCTTCCGAAGCCTTAGAGACCTAATTTGGTATGAGCAAATTTTTTTATGGAGGGACACCCAAATTGTATAACCTTCAGAGCCTGCAAAATATGGACTCACCCCTTCTAGGAGCTATCACTTTCAGTTATCCCAGCCCCAGATTTCATGAGTGTCTGTTAGAACTAACTGGGATCTTTGGAAGCCATGGATATAGGAAACTGGTATTTTAAAATATTTTCTTCAGACTGATCCGTCGTTTTAGTACCTACTCTGTGTTTTCTCCAGTTATTGCCTTGAGATTATAATCATCTCTTCTATCCATCATGGTTTTTAAAATACATATAATTTTAAAACATATATTTAAATAACTTTTGACTTATCTGTCCTTTGACTGCCAGTTCAACTCCAGTAATCCTTAGCCGTACATTCCCAGCCATGCACATCTTACTTTTTTCCAGGATCACCAAACCATCTCTGGTTAACAAAGTTGTCAGTGCTTCCTGATTATATTCATGCTGACTATGAGCCTCTTGGGAACCACAGGTAACCCCTGGGCCTACCTAAGCATGTGCACATTGCCAGACTAATTTTTTGTGGGACATCTGTTCATTTCAGTGATGCTGCATTTTCCAACTTTGCTTTGTAACTACAGCCTGGGATATTGAATCTGAAGGTGTTTAGTCAAACTGCCTGATATTACGTTTGGTCTTAGCCCCTCCGTAGCTTAGGTAAATTACTTAAGTAGATTTTTTTGGTTCAGTTTTTACATTTGTAAAATGGGGATGATAATAATACCTACCTCACTAAGTCTTCTGAGAAGTAATGAGATAATGCATATAAAATATTTAAATCAGAGCCTGTAACTTATGTAGTTATTATAATAATTACTATCATTTCTAAAAAAGCAACAATAGTTAGAATTGCTATTTTGGAAGAGAATAAATTAAGATGAGGTCTGTTTTGTTCATTGCTATATCCTTGATGCTCAGAATAGTGCCTGGCACTTAATAGATGCTCAGTAAATGTTAGTGCTGAAATGAGTGAAAGATTGACGTATGTAGATCCAGAAGTTGCTGCATTGGAATTGAAGTGCCCCAAAGAGATTGACGTTTCATTCAAGAGACTGAAGCAGCAGGTAGATGACTGATGCAGCAATTTATGATTTAATCAGGGATTCTCAAAACTTCAATTGGAAAAAATCAATAAGTAAGACATGTTTTGCTTAAAAGAATTTGGCTGTTTCCCCTATACCCAGGAAACACCTACTGAGTGGTCCATGGTGCCAGTTCAACTGGCAAGCAATCTTGTGCTGAAACCTAGCCAGCTGGAGAAGGTGGGAAGGAGTTGGGGAGGGGGGGTGATCTTCCAGGGTAGTGCTCTCAGAGGGCATTAGCACCAGAGCACCTGCCTTGAAACAGGGCTTCTGAATCTTGATTCCCCAGAATCTGGGTCCACAGACTCTGGGTAGAGGTGAGTGTTGTCTGTGAACCTCCCTTAAAATTATATGCAGGATTTGGGAAACATCTGAATATGGGCATATATATATTATTCTGGGGATCGTAGCACTTTTGGCAGTTCCCAATTCCAGGACCCAGAAAGGGTTAAGAATCATTTGAATTTCTGCTTAAAATCAGAAAGCTAGAAGGAGAAGATGGAGGGTCCAGGGGTAGCACTTGCCATGAGTAGAAGAGGAAGCAGCAGTATTTTGTGTGACATTGCCCATCACCTCTGCCCTTCAGGTAGGGAGAAAAAGGCTGTTTTTTTTCAGACCAAACTCTGCCATTCTCTCCAGATTGACACCTTTGGGTGGTTACCAAACATTAGTGAGTCTTACTATTTTTCCTGAGCCCTCAACTTGATTCTTGGCTTCTCCAGGAATTTAGACAACATCCATGCCCTAAAAGTACCTAGCCAGCAGACAAGGAAGAATGTCCAGGATAAGCAACTGGGACCAGATGAAAAGAATGGATATGTATTTATGTTTATCTTGTGTCATAGCAGGAAATGCCTACATTCTTCTTTCCCTTAGTTGTTTCACCATAGGAGATCTGGGAGGAAAAGCTTCATGCAAAGACATTGAATTTTAGGAAGAGGTTTACCAGCTGGACAGCTGTTGACTTTGATATGAGAGTTATGAAACTCTCCCCTGGTCAACAGGCTGGATTTTGATAGCAATGAAACAGTCACTTTAGGGCCAACAGATATCATTCAGCTTTAAATTTAAGCCATAAATAGAAAAATGGTCCTTACAGAACAAGCTCCTGTAGCTCTAGCCTAACTATAGGGTCCTTTGCAACCTATAGGCTTGTCCTTTTGTGTTGTCTGAGAATCTGTGGTTTGTTGGTGTGGCAGCCAGAGTGGAGCCCAGCAAGCTGGCCAGGGACTTCAGCTCCCATGACCAGTCCACCATGACTATCTACCACCGCCTATGAGGTCACCACCTTCACCTTGCCCCCTGAAGTGTAGGGAGGTGGGTGCTTACTCTGAGACTGAACGAGAACAAACACTCCTTTGATTTTGAGAGCTTTGGAATACTTCATGGAATAACTGCTATTTTCTTTCCACTAATACTTTTAAAGTTATTTTTAAAAGAAAAATAATACTATCTGACGTGACTAGCTGAAGATTTTACGGGTTAAGTGTCCTACGTATCAGGGGGTCATGCACATTCCCATCTTGGTTGTTTTATTTAAATTCCCCCCCGCCGTCCAAATGCACACATTGGTAAGATGAGGGACTTTAGATTATGTGGCCTGTTTGCTGCTATCCTGCTCCAAATAGTAGACCTTGTCTCTCAATAAAAAACATAATTCAAATTATCCTTGGTAGTGTTGATTTCTTATGTTGTGAGGATGAAAATATGGGAAGAAGGGACACTCAGACCTGGTTCTATTTTTTATTTATTTATTTATTTATTTATTTATTTATTTATTTATTTATTTATTTTTGGCTGCGTTGGGTCTTCGTTGCTGCAAGCGGGCTTTCTCTACTTGCAGAGAGCCGGGCTACTCTTCGCTGTGGTGCGCGGACTTCTCATTGCGATGGCTTCTCTTGTTGCAGAGCACGGGCTCTAGGTGCGCCGGCTTCAGTAGCTGTGGCACACAGGCTCAGTAGTTGTGGCGCACAGGCTTAGTTGCTCCATGGCATGTGGGATCTTCCTGGACCAGGGCTCGAACCCATGTCCCCTGCATTGGCAGACAGATTCTTAACCACTGCACCACCAGGGAAGTCCCGTGGTTCTGTTTTCTAATGCTGTACTTGTACAGCTTAAGATGTAATAGAAGCTCAAACTTATCATTATTAAGTTTTGGCTCCCATTGTCCCTCTAAATTCACCCCCTGCTCCCAGAAGAAAAAAATTGGCAGATAATAGATGGTCCTATGGTCATTTTGACTCCCAACACCCTCTCAATTCAGTAACTAGAATAAATCCAGTCCATGATATTAATCAGTGCCTCCATCATCGTCATTCAGAGGCAGGACATCCCCTCATCTTTCCTTCATTCAGAGGTAGGACATCCCCTCATCTTTCCTTCATTCAGAGGCAGGACATCCCCTCATCTTTCCTTGGCAGCTGCCTGATTTTAAGGAAGGGACTGTGATTGGCTTCTGCCCTTTCTCCCACTCACCTTCTCACAGACTCCCAAACTGCTATTTTATATCCTACAAGGGATGAAGGGGCAGAAAGGAGGGAACAGATAAGGGGAAAGGAAAGCTCTGACTCAACTCAGTGACTTATGCTCTCTGCCTGGAAGGTAATCAAACTCATTCTTCCTCCTGGGTTCTGCAGACACACTCATCACTGGGAACCTCTCATGTGCAAGTCTTGCACTGCGGGGATGCCCATTCCCTCGGCAAGATGCTTCCTGGTAGGCCCTGGCTCACTTGTGGTCCACGCAGGGGTGTGCTGGAGCTGGCTTACACGACCTCACGAAAGCTGATTGTGCACATCCATTCCCGACCTCAGGAAATTGGCAAAATGCAAAAAAAAAAAAAAAAAAAAAAATCAGAGCTTATTGTTTTTTTCCCTAGAGAGTTGGATCTTAAACATTTACTGGGTCCGTCTAACCCAGGCCCCTGCTATTGGAGTTCCCTTACTCTCTCCCAGGCAGTCTTCTTGAGTAGGATTTAATCAGCTCTAGTCCAGCTCTCTCCTGTGTCTATAGGTAATCCTTATCATATTTTGTCCTACCAAACTGAAAGGATTTCAGTCAGATCACAAGGTAGCTGTCAGAGCGAATTTCTCCAAAGACTTTGTTCATCACACCCTCTCCCCTCTTCATACTTTGATTCCTTTTTATAGGCTTCATCTTGCTGAGGGGGTGCAAAAATCGTAGAACCAGTTCAATTAATCATTTCCTTTGTAAAAACTCTGAATCTGGGGAGGCAGTCCCAGATTCATTTTGGTATTTGATATGTCTGAGTTCTATTTAAATTCCTCTTCTTCATCCATGTGTCACCATTTTGGACTGGGTTATCATTCTAGGGCTTGCTAAATGCTGAGGAAGCGAACATAGTCCCATGTCATGAGCATTTAGAATTTGTGCTGTCCAATATAGTAGTTACTACTCTCATGTGGCTAAATTTAAATTCATTAAAAGTAAATAAAATTTAGTTCCTCCGTTGCACTAGCTACATTTTAAATGGCTTCTTCATTGGACAAAACATTTCCATCACTGCAAAAGTTGTACTGGACAATGCTGATTTGGAAGGACATTGCCATGGAAGTTTAAACTGGTAGGGATAAGATATGAAAATGAAGAACAGCCCTAATTCAAAATAAATGCCAGTGTATATTAAACTAAAAGCTTGAAGTTTTGTTTGTACAGGCTACACAATATTTCACAATTAAGATGTCATCGTCAGGCCCTAAAGAGGGACAAGACATGAAATTGTATCCTCGTGTTGCCTTTGGATACAGTGACGCTGAAAATGAACAGATTTCTAGGCAAATGTCATGTACATTTGCAGGTTTTGATGTGTATACTATTGACTTTGTCACTTGCTTTTAAATCATCGCTGTGTTTTTGACACTGTCATCCATCAGCTTTTGCTAATCTGGCTGGAGGTGGAAGTTGGGATGCGGGGCTGATGAGAGGAAGCTGAGGGGGCTCAGGAGGCACCTGTAGGCCAAGAGCCATTGAGATTTGGTAGTTTAAATAGAGATCAAATTTTATGGGCTCCAGGAAAAGAGTCTTCCCCACAGGCTCCAGAAATTTTTCTTGTTCTATGGGAATTTGGAGGATTATCAGACTTGATTTGGGGATCTTGACTTTATACCCTCTTATCAGTTTATCCATAAGCCAAGGGAGTGAATTCTTATACTGTAGACTGTGGATTTTCCCCTATCATGAGTAAGGAAAAATTGATATTCATGTTTCAGTGTACATGTATGAATGAGTATGTGTTTTGAAATATGCCAAACTGTATCTGATCACCAGTTTTGACATCTGAGCTATGGGCCATGCCTGGGTGGTACCCCATGGCTATCACCAACAGCATTACTGTGCAGTATTTTGAGGCCCCCATTGACAGAGTTCTTGAGTGAAAAATGGCTTTGGTCTTAGAAGTGGCCTTCTCAGTACAACCCGTCAAATCCAGGGCTTGAGGGGCCTTTGTGCGCTGTGACATATCTTTATAACCTGGAGTGGAGACATCAGTGAGGCGGTTTTGCTGATGTATGTAGGCTTAATGGTCTCAGTATTGTCATCCTGAGTTATGAGGCTTTTCCAAGGCTGATGGTGATGCAATGCCTGACGGCAGAAGAGGAAGTTGAGGTAGGGAAATGTGAGGCACTCTAGTGGTAAATCTGGGAGACCACCCCAGACATGGGAGAGCAGGGCTTGGCCTGGGAAGGCATGTTTTCCCCTGGTACACACAGAAGTCTTTCAAGAAATGTCATTAAACCACTGAGAGCAAGAAGGGAATGGCCCAAGTATCACTTGGAAGTTGATGGATGAATGGAAGATGTATTTTTTTTCTGGGATGCAAATGTGGAATGACCAAGTTGACTGGATTTCTAGATACCACCCAACAGCAGTTGCCCCTTCCTTCTATGTTTATATTTTGGAAGCTCAATACTTTTCTCTGCCTTTTTTTAGAAATATAGAAAGAGAACATGGCTGCTCTTGGAGAAGACTGAAAATAAATCAGATTATATGCCTTGAAGGTTTTATTTCTCTTGTTTAGTTTTTAAGAGAGAACATATGTCAGTATCTGCCTGGGGTGATCTTTGGACATACTCTTTAGTCAGGTGCCTCCACGTTCCTGCTTCACCTGGGGATCAGACCAGAATTGATGCCTGTCTCTACAGCTTCCACATAAAAACAGAGCCTGAGTCAGAAGACCTGATTCTGTTATAAACTCTTTCTTACCACTGGTCTCTGATTTTTGAACATATTATCCTGGTTCCTTTTGGGGATCTTTTGCCCACTCTCTTCTCATTTTTACTGATCATCTGCTTCCAGAACTATTAGGGGAGAAAAAAGGACACTGCATTTGCTATGGACACAACCTTAGGCTTGATCTCCTCAGGCTAGTATTTTGGAAGTACCAAAGGGAAGAAAAATGGCCTTACCCCAAATGTTACTTTAGTCCTCAGTTACAAATATTTCTTGACACTAATTGTGGGCATTAACCTATGAAGAATATGAAAATATACAAGGCTCAATTCTATTCTTTTTTTTTTTTTTTTTTTTTAGCAGTACGCGGGCCTCTCACTATTGTGGCTTCTCCCATTGCGGAGCAAAGGCTCCGGACGCGCAGGCTCAGCAGCCATGGCTCACGGGCCTAGTTGCTCCGCGGCATGTGGGATCTTCCCGGACCGGGGCACGAACCCGTGTCCCCTGCATCGGCAGGTGGACTCTCAACCACTGCGCCACCAGGGAAGCCCTCAATCCTATTCTTAAATAGCTTAAACTTTAGTTAGATATATAAAACCAGAGCGTACGAAAAATTAAATGATGCACGTATTAATAACTTCAATGTATTAAATGCCTACTGTGTGCCAGGTGATTTACATGTTTTATTTTACTTTTCAAAATTACCCTAAAAATTTTTATTATTTGCATTTAACAGATGAGAACCCTGTCTTACAGAAGATACAGAACTTTCCGTAGTTCACTCAGTTAACAAGTGGTGGTGCCAGGGCCTGCCTCAAAGCCAGAGCTCTTTCCTCTGAACTATATTTCCTTTATATTTGTTGATTTTAATCAGGATAGAGATTATAGCCATGTACAATATTGATAATTAGTAAAAAGGGTTACAAGGAATTCTGAGGAAGGAAAGTATACTGTGGCTTGAAATGGTTAGAGAATTTGGATAGAGGTGGACTGATTTTTATCTAAGATCTAGAGAATGAGTAGGATGAGTTAGAAAGAGGAAAGAGGGACCAGCCTGCCTGCAGGAGGACTGGCTTGAACTCCAGCATCCTGGTGCACTTGGAGGTATAGCTTAGTTTCACCTGAATTCTAACCGAGAGGCTCCCCAAGGCTGGAGAAATTCTGGAGGTAGGCTAGATTTATGACTCTTATCCCCATGGTTGGGTTACTACACAATGCCCAGGTCTGCTTCTGGAAGGATCTTTCTAGTTTGTTGTTCTCTGTGGCCATACTCTAGGTGAGCACTGGGAAAACGAAGTTTTTGGTGTCAGTGTTGATAGCCCATTTCCTGTTGGTGCAAGTTCTGGGACCTGAGAATTGCCTTAGGGTTTGAATAATTGCTAGGTTTACAGTTTCTTTGGCTTTATAGTTACCTTAAAAACATGTTAGATTTTTGGTCTACCTATATGCCTCTGATCCAGAGCCAGAGACCTTAGCTATACAAAGATATTAAGCGTAAGAATTGCTGCCTTGCCGCCAAGGCCTGTGCTCTGAAGTCTCCCAGGTTCTTTTGGGGGCACTACCTGTAATGCTAGCCCATAATCCTATCTTGCCCACTTTTATCTTCACAACCACCTCAAGAAGCAGGTACTGTTATCTCAATTTCACAGATTGTGAAACTGATTCTTACAGAAGTTAAGACACCAAAGAGAAAGAAGCAGAGGTTATCAGGATACTCCTTCCTCTCTTGACTGGACCAGAACCTGGCATACAAGCTCTCTAGGGCTTCTCCAGGTACCCTCCACATAGCCCCTGTCATTCTTTCTCTGCAAATCTTTTGCCTGTGAACCTTCTCTTATGGCATCCCTCTTTGTCTGATCTGAGAAACCACAGAAGCCCAGCCAGGGGGTGTCAGGGGGCTGACTCACAGATCCTCCTTTTTGGAAGTGGTCAGTAGTGTGTGAAGCTGCACAGAGAGCACCTGGCCCCCTGTGCCTGTCTGAACCACCAAAAATAAATCCACCCTCAGCCCAGCAGTAATCAGCTCATGCCTTGAAGCATGAAATTTGATTAGCACTTTTATCTCCGCTGCCTCACTTGGACTGTTACAACAGGTCATAAAATTACTGAGTCCCACCCTGTCCACCCCTAGTCAGTGTGACCCAGCTGTAGGACTCGGTGACCTCCAGGGAACGGAAACAGGGCTGGCCGCTTACAAAGTAAGGAGCTTTGTTCTTTTTCATTTCCGTGAACTTGCATATACAGACCAAGGTAATGCTGCCAGAAAAGAGAGTTCCTTTCTCAGGGAAGGCTAAGGGTTACAGAGGTTGGTTTTTGCACCTTTAGTATATCACTTAAGTGGGGGTGGGAGATGGTGTAGGTATGTATCATAACATGTGACTTATTGTATTTGCAAGGCAAATTCTGTCCCGAATTATAGAAAGAGCTGCATTTACACAGTAGGAACTAGTTAAGAGTCTGTATCTGGAAATAGTAGCCTATAGTGATTTCCCAAACTGATTTGCAAATTAGAATATTCTAGGGAGATGTTAAAAACACATATTCTCAGGCCCTATCTCCTCCTATTTCCACGTAAATCTATATTTCTGAGAATTCAGCTCAAGGGTGTGTACTGATTAGGTTGGACCAGTGTTCTGGGAAGCACTGATGTGCTGACTGGATCTGCCTCCATTGGAATTCCCCAAGGTTCAGGCATATTAGGGCTTGTGTGCCCCAATATGAGGATGCCTTTTCAATGAACACAGAGTCACTGAAGCTTCAGTAAAGAGGGTCTATTTTAAGGATTCAACAGGGCATCCAAGGCCAGGAGAAAGAGTCCTGCTGGACCATCTGGGGACAGGGAGTGTAAGTGGGAATAGAGTCAGGACAGAGGTCACCCTCTTGTTCCTCAAAGGCCAAGGCCCTCCTCCTTCACTTCTCCTTGCCTGACTGCTACATGTACTTCAGTCCCTGCTTGTGCAGGACCCAACCTATTCAGGTACGGCATCCACCACCGCTGACTGGTTTCTGTGTTTCGTGGTCTAAATTCTTGAGAGATGAAAAGTGATTGGTCAGATTTGTCACTGGCCTGTGTCCAGGGTTTACTCTCCATCAAACTGAGTGTAGCTGAGGAAGCCAGATCAGTCAGGCTCTGTTCTGGTCAGAATATGTCCCCCCAAATCCATATGTTGAAATCTTACCCCCAAGGAGATGGTGTTAGGAGGTGGGGCTTTGGGAGGTGATTAGGTCATGAGAGTGGAGCCCTCATAAATGGGATTAGTGCCCTCATAAAAGAGACTCAAGAGAGCTCCCTGGCTTCTTCCGCCATGTGAGGACACAACAAGAAGGCTGCGACCCAGAAGAGGGCCCTCACCAACCATGCTGCTACCCTGATCTTGGATTTTCAGCCTCCAGAACTATGAAAAATAAATTGTTTATAAGCCACCCAGGCTGTGGTATTTTGTTATAGCAGCATGAACTAAGACAAGCTCCTAGATCTCCCCCTTTCAGGGCCCTGAAGATCTTCTCCATTAAGATATACAGGAAGGTGAGAATAACAGGCACGTTGCCTAACATGTTTGTTATACCATCAAAGATTGACATATGCCATTTTAACAACAACAGCAAAGTGACTCTTATATGGACCAGAAGCAATTATGGTAGCATGACCAGCACATTCTCTTCCCGTAGTCAAGATGCTTGGGAGGTCAAGTCAGGATCAGTCTTTCTATTGCATTATTGTTCATTTGTTGATTTATTAAGTATTTATTGAGCACATATTATGTTCCAGGTACTTCTTTGGGGAACTTGGTACTGTTCTACGTGCTTCGGATACTTTGGTAAACAAAACAGACAAAGATACTTGTTTTTGAGGAGCTTGCACTTTAGGGCAGAAGTAAGAGGAACACAGACAATAAGCAATAAACATAATAAGTAAATGAATTATGTAGTACCTTAGAAAGTTATTAGTTCCATGGGGGACAAGGGGGAAATATGCAGGGTAAAGGGGATCTGGAACACTAGGGAAATGGACTACAGGTTTAAATATGGTGGTCAGTATGGTTCAATTGAGAAGATGACATTCCAGCAAAGATTGAAGGAGGTATATAGGTAGGTGGAAGAAGAGCATTCTAGGCAGAGAGAAGAGTCTAAGCAAAGACTCTAAGGAGAGTGAATGTCAATGTCACTGGAATGCATGAGTGAGGACAGAGAGCAGTAACAGGCCGTAAGAACACAGCATGTGGAGCCTTGTAGCCATTGTATAGACTTGGCATTTTACTCTGAATAAGATGGAAAGCAAGGCAAGAATGTAAACCCAGGAATGACATGACCTGACTTATTTTTTAAATTAATCTTTGGTTTGTTTTAAACTTTTTGTTATGGAAATTTTAAACAAACAAAAGCGGATAGAATACAATTACAATTACTGACTTGTTGTCAATCTTTTATATCTATACCCCCATTCACTTTTCCTCCTCTCTGAATTTCAGTTATAATATCCTTTAACCAGTAGACATTTCAGTTATGTAATGTCTTTTTGAGGTATAATTTATAGTAAAATACAGCTTCACAATTATATATATATATATATATTTATATACCATTGTGACCACCATCCAGATGAATATATAAAATATTTCCAGCACCCCAGATTCCCTTGTCAATTTCTAATCCATAACCCCACCACCAACCAAGGTAACCACTATTCTGACTTCTATCATCACAGATTCATTTTGCCTGTTCTTGAATTTTTTATAAAAGAAATCACACAAAATGTAGTCTTTCATGTTTGGCTAGTTTAGCTCACCATTTTGTTTGCAAAATTCCTTAATTGATGTAAAGTATTTCATTGTTTGGATACACCACAATTTATCAATTCTCCTGTTTTTTTATATATAATTTTTAAAATTTATTTATTTATTTTTGTCTGTGTTGGGTCTTTGTTGCAGCGTGTGGGCTCCTCATTGCAGTGGCTTGTCTTGTTGCGGAGCATAGGTGATAGGTGCATGGGCTTCAGTAGTTGTGGCATGCAGGCTCAATACTTGTGGCTCATGGGCTCTAGAGTGCAGGCTCAGTAGTTGTGGTGCATGGGCTTAGTTGCTCCACGGCATGTGGGATCTTCCCGGACCAGGGCTTGAACCTGCGTCCCCTGCATTGGCAGGCAGATTCTTAACCACTGCGCCACCAGGGAAGCACTCAATTCTCCTGTTGACATTTGAGTTGTTTCCAATTTTTGGCTACTATGAACATTCTTGTGCATGTTTTAAGTGGACATACGCACTAATTTCTCTTGGATATATACCCAGGAGTATTTCAGGAATGTAATCACTAAGGCATGGAATAGGCAGGTATATTTAGCTTTAATAGATATTTCCAGTATCGTTGACCTGATTTCACTCCTTCCTGTAACGTATGAGAGTTCCAATTTCTCCACATCCTCACCAAAACTTGTATTGTCATTTTTTAAATTTTAACCATTCTGGTGGGTATGGGAATTTGCACTTTCCCAGTGAGTAATATTACTGAGCCCCTTTTCATATGCTTATTGGCCATTTGAGTTCATCTTTTATAAGGTGCCTGTTTGAGCATTTTGCTCATTTTAAAAAATGGTTTGCTTATTTTCTCATTATTTTGTAGAAGTTCTTTATATATTTTGGATATAAGATCTTTGTCAGATATTTGTATTGTCAATATCTCCTTCCAGTCTGTAGCTTGCCAATTAACTTTCTTAATTATGTGATTTGACCAACAGACATTCTTAATTTTAGTAAAATATAATTTATTATGTTTTTTCTTTTATGCTTATGGTCTAGCTTTTACATTTAGGCATATAATCTACCTTGAATTATTATATGTGTATAGTGTGGGGTAGAAGTCAAGGTTAATTTTTTTCATAGGGTATCTGGTTACTTCAGCATCATTTTTTTTGGAAAGACAATTCTTTCTCCACTGAATTACAGTGTTTTTTTTGTAAATCAAGTGATCACACATGTGTGGGTCTATTCTGATCTCTCTATTCTTTCCATTGATTTATTTGTCTACATTACACCCATACCACACTGCCATACCTGCTGTAGCTTTATAAGTCTTGAAATCTGTTAGTGTGCAGTCTTCCAACTTGGTTACTCTTCTTCAACATTGTCTTGGTTATTCTGTGTTCTTTGCATTTTCATAAATTTTAGAATCACCTTGTCAATTTAAATGATCTTGGGCTTCCCTGGTGGGGCAGTGGTTGAGAGTCCGCCTGCCGATGCAGGGGACACGGGTTCGTGCCCCGGTCTGGGAAGATCCCACATGCCACGGAGCAGCTAGGCCCGTGAGCCATGGCCGCTGAGCCTGCACGTCCAGAGCCTGTGCTCCGCAACGGGAGAGGCCACAACAGTGAGAGGCCCACGTACCGCAAAAAAAAAAAAAAATAATAATAATAATAAATAAATGATCTTGCTGTGATTTTGATTGGGAATGAATCGAACCTATAGATCGATTTGGCAAAAATTGTCATCTTAATATTGAATCTTCTATTTAATGCACATGTAATATTTATCCCCTTATTTGGATCTTCTTTAATTTCTCTCAGTATTTTGTAGGTTTTAGTGTAGAGGTTTTACACATCTTCTGTTAGATTTTTATTAGGTATTTGATTATTTTGGATGCCATTGTAAATGGTATTTTTCATGTAGCTTTCCAACTGTTTTTTTGCCAGTATATAGAAATACAGTTAATTTTTTTGATATGTTCACTTTATATGTAGTGACCTTGTTCAATTCACTTATTAATTCTAATAATTTGAATATTCTTTAAGAATTTCAATATATACTATTGTGTCATCTGTGAATAGGAGAGTTTTACTTATTCCTTTCCAAACTTTAAGCCTTGTGTTTCTTATTCTTGCCTCACTGCACTGGCTAGGATCTTCACTACTATGTTGAAAGAAATGGTGTTGATGGACATCCTTATCTTATTCCTGGCCTTGGGGAAGAAATATTTCAGTGTATCACCACTGAGTATGAAGTTGTAGTTTGGGGTTTTGTTTTGTTTTGTTTTTGAAGATACTCTTTGTCTTGTAGATATTTTAAGAACACTCCTTTCTACTTCCCGTTTAGTGGGAATTTTTTTTTAATCAAGAATTGGTTTCGAATTTTATAAAATGATTTTTGGCATTTATTGAAAAGGTTATGTCGTTTTTCTCATTATTCTGTTAAACCAATGAATTACACTGGTGGAATTTCAAATATTAAAGCAGTTTCTCCCTTTTAAAAAAGGATTACTCTTATTTTCTTTCTTTAAAAAAAAAAAGGATTACTCTATTATGTTGAAAATAGATTGGAAGCAAGGTGGAAGCAAGGAAAGCTGTTAAGGCATTGTTACAGTCTTTCAGGAGAGAGGGGATGTCAGTTCAGACCAGTGTCGTAGCAGTGGAGGTAGTAAGGAGTGGTCAGATTCTAGATATACTTCAAAATATAGGATTTCCAGACATAGTATATGTGGAGAGTATAAGAAAAACACTGGAGCCGATAATGAATTTGAGGATTTAGGGTGGGGCAACTGGAAAAATAGAGTTGCCATCAACTGAGATGGGAAAGAATGCGCATGAAATGGGTTTCGGGCACAGATCAGGAATTAAGTTTTGTACATATTAAGTGAAAATGTAAAGATTTCCCGTGGGCAGTTGCATATAATATGGGTCTAGAGTTGAGAAGAAAGGTCTGTGCTGACGATTAAGTTCGGGAGTCACCAGAGAATAGATGGGATTTAAAACAATGATGAGAGTGGATCAGATCATCAAGGGAGTGAATGTAGATAGATAAAAGATCCACTCTAACATTAACAGGTTGGGGAAAAAAGAAGGAAGAACAGAGAAAGTTAAAAATGGAACCACGGAGGTGAGAGGAGAAGCAGAGAGGGTATTTCCCAGGAAACCAGTGGGCAGTGAATCCAGCAAGAAAGCATGGCAAATCATGCCAAATGCAGCTGGTAGATCACGTTAGACAGGAACTAAAAATCATTAGACTTAGGAATATGTGGGTAACTGGTAACCTTTATAAGAGCAATTTGGGGAGCAAGAAGCTGATTGGAGTGTTTAAGAGAGAATGGGAGGAAAGTGCTTGACTAGTATACGTAACACTTTTGAGGAGTTTGATACAAAAGAGAACAAAGAGATGGGGTTGAAGCTAGCGGGGAAAGTAGGGCTAAAAGAATGTTTGTTTGTTTGTTTTAAAGATGGAGAAATAATGGCATGCTCATATGCTCATGATAGTGACCCAACAGGAACAGAAAAACTGCTGATGTAAGAGAAGGAAGAGAATTGCTGGAGCGAAATCTTTGGGTAAGTGAAAGGATCGGAATCTAGTCACAAGTAGTCACATGTAGAGGGATTGGCCTTAAAAGGGGAAAAGAAATCAACAAAGACAAAAGAAATCAATGCCTTACAGAATGAAAATATTTGTGGTGGGTAAGATTGGTAAGCATATATAGCTTAGGTATCTCTGGCTTTGTGAGCTTGAGAATAAAGATGTAATCTCAATAAGATCCAAATCTTCGCGACTTCCCTGGTGGTCCAATGGTAAAGAATCCGCCTTCCAATGCAAGGGATGCGGTTTCGATCCCTGGTCAGGGAACTAATATCCCACATGCCACAGAGCAACTAAGCCCGCATATGACACAACTACTGAGCTCATGCGCCTCAACAAGAGAGCCTGCATGCCTCAAACTACAGAGCCCATGTGCCCTGGAGCCCACACACCACAACTAGAGAGAGGAGAAAAAAAAAGAAAAACCCACACGCCACAACTAGAGAGAAGCCCAGGCGCCACAACTAGAGAGAGAAGCCAGCACGATGCAACAAAGAGCACTCGCGCTGCAATGAAAGATCCCGCCTGCCTCAATGAAGATCCAGCATGCCGCAGCGAAGACCTGATGCAGCCAAAAAATAAAAATTAAATTAAATTAAAAATAAATTAAATATTTCTTTTAAAAAAAAGATCCAAATCTTCATGGCTCTGAGCCTTTCTGTTTGCTGCTGGAATCTTAGCCTTTTCTAAATTTATTTTCCCCAAATAGATTTAGAAACCCAGAGGTGCTTTTTATATTTGTACACACACAAGTCCTGTTTATTAGTAGCTATCCCAGCTAGATGAACATAATATCACACACTCAAACTCTGACAGTTCTACAGGACCCAAGGCCAAAGATCCTTTATCCCCGCTTTGAAGAAATATTTCTTCTTAGTTATGCAAAGTCTCCAGAACAAGGCTGCTTGTGCAACCTCTCCCTCATAAGGCATGCACATGATTCAGGACAGATTCTAGTGTCAATTGCTGCACATCACTAAGAACCACCCCTTCTGACATCAAGTCCTATTCATAGCTCAAGGCTTTTCCCCTTATGGTCAGTTAGCTCTCAACATCCCCATGATTGCCTCCTTTAAGTGGGTTTTACTAGTTCCCCTGCTCCCCACCAAATGGCAAAGAAATAGCAAAGGGCAGGGGAAGACCTTGTCTCCAGGCACCAGCCTATGTGGGCACCAGAAACTCACTAACAGCAAACTTCAGTGATGTGGCAGCAGATAATAGGGAGGGAGGGCACAAGCACATTACATTGTCCTTGGCATCTTTTTTTTTTTTCTTTTGGCCACAGGTGGAAAAGGCTCTATTTATTTACTTATTTTAATTGAATAAATTTGATATATAACATTGTGTAAATTTAAGGTTTATGTGTTACTTTGATATAATTATATATTATAATATGATTACCACTGTAGCAATATTTATCACATTACATAATTACAGTACAATAGTGTCTATATTCATTATATTGTTCAGTAGATTGCTACGTCTTATTTACTACTTGTTGCAAGTTTGTATCCTTAAACAGCATCAGTCTTATCCCCCCAGCCCCATGCCCTGGTAACCACCAGTTTACTCGCTGTTTTTTATGAGTTTAACTTCTTTAGATTCCACGTGTAAGTGATATGATATAGTACTTGTCTTTCTCTGTCTGACATCTCACATAGCGTTATGTGCTCAAAGTCCATTCATGTTGTCACAAATAGCAGGATACCCTCCTTTTCCTTGGCAGAATAATATTCCATTTTGTATATATACCACATCTTTTTTATGCATTCATCCATTGATGGACATTTACATTGTTTTCATATCTTGGCTGTTGTGAATAATGCTGCAATAAACAAGGGAGTGTATATATCTCTTCAAAATACTGTTTTCATTTCTTTTGGGTACATACCCAGAAGTGGAATTGTTGGATCATATGGTAGATCTGTTGTGGAATATTAATTAGTCCAACCAATATGTAAAACAATATGGAGGTATCCATGGGCATCTTATACCCTCCTCTTGTACCAAGCCCCATCTTCTGCTAAGTCCACTACCTGTGTTTTTTATAACTGAACCCCAGGATATGAGACTTCATCCCAGTGACTTCTTAATCTTTATGTCAATTATGGAGTACATGGATATATCAGGGGAGGTTGTGGCGTAAAGTAACTCCTCCAACTCAGTCGATACATATAGGATCAGAACAAGAAACGTTTTACTGTGTGTAATGGTGTGAGGCTAAGATGGCTCTAACAGTCTTTTGACAAGGGCATCTGGACTATTTAAGTCTCCCCCTTTCCAGGACACTGCTTTTGGGGACATTGACAATGGTTGCCATTATGACTTTTTTTCTAAGTGTCATGGTTGACCAGGCCACATTTGGATGGGCATACATTTTCTTTATTCATGGTAATTAAATCGAAGGCATGATGACAAAATTGTGTTGGCCAAGGTGCCAGAATTTTGGAAAGGATTTAACTTCTTGAATTCTAGAAGCTTTATGTTAATGACCCAAATGGAAGTGTTCAGTTAGACAGAAGTTGACGAGGCTTGTAAAAATCAGCAGGGAGAGGACTCCGTGTTCCTTGACGCCCCTGTCTGTCTCCTGGTTGATTCATGAGTCTATCAGTGAAATCCAATTGATTTGCTCTAAATGAAGTTATCAATCTCCCTTTCTCTGGCCCCAAGCATATTCATATATTATAAGTGAAATTACAGGGCTGCAAATCATAGCACTGTTGTTATTTGTCAAGGATGACCTTGAGCATACTTCTTATGGATCTGGCCTTACAGGCAACTCATCTTCAGCCCCATGCCTCTGTTTTGGTTCTGCTGGTTTGTTAAGTTGTTCTAACCCGGTTGACTCCTGGAGAGGCTGGCTTCACAGAAATGTTCTATCTCTGTTCGGGCTGTTGGGGCAGCTCGGTTCCAAGAAGCCACAGACTGGAACATCAATTGTAATTGCTTCTTTTGGTCAGGAGCCCCCCTCCTTTGTACTCTGTGTCCAGACTCTACTGGCTCAGCCTAGATAGTACCTCTTCAGCAGAGGGATTGCAGGTCGCTGTGACAGCCATTTACCTAGCATTACCCAAATGTGAGATTCACACAGGAGATATCTTCCTCTGTCATCCACATTCCTGGGATAGATGGTCTAAGTAGTGCACACAACTTCCTGCTATCCATAGTAGGATCATCATTTCCAAATACACCTCCATTTGCATGGTGTGGTAGCAAAAGGCTTTGGATTAAACCAATGTGGATGCAAATCCCAGTTTTGCCATTTACCCTGTGGCACTGGGATAATTACTTTATTCTCAATGAGCTTTAATGTCCTCATCAGTAAAAACGAAATAATGATACCTTCCTCACAGTCCTGAATGAACCTGAGCAGAAGCTGGCATGTGGTACAGACTCAACAAATGTTCATTTCCTGTCCTCTGAGAGATTTTAAAGGCTAAGTTTATAGTCCCTGTGAAATTCTAATGTCAAATAACCACACATGGCAATATACCCAGATGGGACCTTGCAACTCAGTTTTTGTCTTTCCTGGGAATTGTGAACATGAAGAGCTAATTTGTCCAGTCCTGGGCATGGGTGATGATGGAGCAAAGAGCACACCTGCCAACCATAGGGCCTTGAGGTAGAGGCTGCCCCTGATCCATCCCTTTGTCTCTAGAGGGCACAACCTGGTGCCTAACATGAAGGGGGTCTTCTCCTCTGTGAATATTTATTAACTAAGTTCAGAATCATCTGAGTTCAAAATCTTAGACTCTAATGTGACAATGTTTCAATTCAAATTTACTTGTCCACACAAAGGCACAATCACAATGGTGAAATAGTCCTCTGGGTGTTTAAAATGATACCCCTTTACATGGTAATGGTGGTTTATAGTTAAAGAAGATTCACAAACACAACTCCGTTAATCCCCACCACAATCATGAGAGGCTGCCCACGATAACCTGATTCTACCAACAAGGAAAGGTAGCCTGGGCAAGGGGAAGAGATAGGACCAAGGTCTCCTGTTTAGGGTAGTGAAATGGGGCCTCGTCCCAGGTTTTATGGAGAGAAGCCATTTAAAAATGTCATGTTCTTTTATTCTTTCCATTATAGTGAGCTCTCGTTGGGTGTTGTTCCTGAAATGCTGATGGACTAGTGGTTCTCAACTGGGGTGATTTTGCCCCCCGTTTGGCAACACCCAGAGATATTTATGGTTGTTAGAACTTCAGGGTGAAGTGTTCCTGGCATCTAGTGGGTGGAGACACAGGATGCAGCTAAACATCCTACGATGCACAGGACAGCATCCACAACAAAGAACTAAATGGCCAAAATGTCAATAGTGCCAAAGTTGAGAAACACTGCAATAAACCCAAATATGACTTTGTCAAAGGCGAGTGAGAAATGTATTACTTTCTGAGTTTCTTTGAAAAGAGCTGTATTCTAAGCATGCACTAATCTACTGAAAGACAAGAATGTTCGTCTTGGCAGAAGTGTTGTTCGCTTTTATAGCCTTGGGAAACTGCTTGCTTTTATGTTTTGTCTTCTTTTTGTTCATGAACTCTTGTGGGAACAAAAATCAAGACGTCAATTATTTTTGTATCTCCCCACAACACTTTACACATGGCTGTATACTCTATAGGGACCCAGTAAATATAGGTCTTTGGAGAATTAAAACCTCATTATTATTATTATTATTATTATTGATAATCATAAAAGTAAGAATTTATTGAGCACTTACCATGTGCAGTTTTCTAAGCATTTCATATTTATTTCCTGATTGAATCCTTCAACTGCCCTATGAGGTATGTACTACGACTATATTTACTTTACGGATGTGGGAACTGAGGCATTGGGGAGCTAAATAGCTTGCTCACAGCTGGAATTAGTAAGTGGTGGCACTGCGATTTGTAGCCAGGCAGTCTAGCTCAGGAGCCTGAGTGTGTAACCATTCAGTCATATGATTTAATAGGCTTAGACAACCTTCGAGGTTGTAGTCACCTTGAAAACCCTGTAGAGAAGAGAAAGGGACGTGCCCCAGTGACTTCATTTCTGGTGTGCTTTAGGCTTTTCTGAAGGGCAAGAGTGAAGCAGACAGAGATAAAGGGTAAAAAAGTCCTTGGTCGCAGAGTACAGTTGGGGAGAGGCCAGAGAAGAGATAGGGCAGGTAAGTAGGGACGAATTCATACTCTGTGATGAGGAATTTAGGATACGTTCTGTAGGGGATTTCAAGTCATTAATTGATTCTGATTGCGTGAGACATGATGCCATGTTAAGATCGCCCTGGCAGCAGTGGGAGGATAGATGGGAAGAACAGAAATGGAAGCTAGGAGGCTACAAGGCACTGGCACGAAACAATGAGTGTACTAAGGCATTGGCAAAGGCAAGGAGGGAGACAACCTATATGGGGGATTTGATTTGATTTTAATTTATTTCATTATTGTAGTATAGTTAATTTACAATGTTATGTTAGTTTCAGGTGTACAGCAAAGTGATTCAGTTATTTTATATATATATATTCTTTTTCAGATCCTTTTCCATTATAGGTTATCACAAGATATTGAATATAGTTCCCTGTGCTATGCAGTAGGTCCTTGTTGTTTATCTGTTTTACATAAAGTAATGTGTATATGTTAATCCCAAACTCCTCATTTATCCCTCTACCCCCCACCCTTTCCCCTTTGGTAGCCATAAGTTTGTTTTCTATGTCTGTGAGTCTATTTCTGTTTTATAAGTGAGTTCATTTGTATCTTATTTTTTAGATTCCATATATAAGTGATATCATATGATGTTTATCTTTTTCTGTCTGACTTCACTTAATATGATAATCTCCAGTTGCATCCATGTTGCTGCAAATGGCATTATTTCATTCTTTTTTATGGCTGAGTAATATCACTGTATATATGTACCACATCTTCTTTATCCACTCCTCTGTCGATGGACATTTAGGTTGCTTCCATGTCTTGGCTATTGTAAACAGTGTTGCAATGAACATTGGGGTGCATGTATCTTTTCAAATTAGAGTTTTCTCCAGATTGTGTGAGAATTTTAGAAGTCAGAACTAATAAGTACTAGTCCCAATCAGATGTGAGGGTCGAGAGAGAAGGAATCTTGAAAGACTCCCAACAACAAGGTAGGTGGGAGTGATGCCCTTCCTGAGATGGGGACGTGAGAGGAGGAGCATGTTTTGTGTGTGAAGATGAGTGAGGTGGGCGTCAAGGTGAAGATGCCCAGTGGGACAGGTGCGAGTTGAATCCACTGGTGGAGTCAGATTGCTCAGGAGAACATAGAGGAAGGAAATGCAAAGATTGAGCTCCAGGGACACATTTCAAAAACAAGAAAGTAGCCCCCAATGTCAATACCACAGATAAGTTGTGACATGAGGCCCAAAAGATTGTTGTTAGATTTGTCAGCAGATGGTGTTTATAATCTTGGTGAGAGATTTAGGTGGTGAGATCCGTGGCCACACTGCAGTGGGTGACAAGGTGAGACAGGGCAAGAACACTTTTTAAAAGTCTGATTGTAAGGAGAAATTACTGTTTTTTGAAACATATTCTTAAAAGATATCTGTAAATCCAAGGTTCCCAACAGGGAAATCTCTGGAATAGCTTGCTGTGATGGAGAACAGAATACTAACAAGTAGGAAACTCTCGGGTAGACAATTTCAAAAATGAACCTATATTAAGTTAGGGCAATTTTATAAAGGGAGAGACTATTTTAGAAGTGGTTTGTATGTTTCATAAGCTCTAACCACTGGAGTGCTCTACCACACATTAGTAAAATTTCTGGGAATTTATTTGTATATTTTTGTGGGCTAAACATTCAGTGAATGTGTTTGTCAGTCGCTACTATAGTTTATGGAGGTCGGGCAGCAAAATTTCCAAATTTCAAATGAGTATCCCTTGTATTATCAGATCCTCACATATTTTATATGTTGTTCTGAGATTCACAGATTCACATAAATTTGCTTCCCTGAGTTCATGAGAGTAAGGCTCATACTATTTTGCATAGCACAATCACAGTTTTCTTTCAATCCTAAATTCTTATAACAATTCAAAAAGCAATACTTTGTTTAGACCCAGAGCCTGTGTTCATTTTTCTGGCTGGTGTTGGGTGAAATCATTTTCTAGAAGTGGTGGAGAATATCATAGAGACAAGTAGAGAAATTTCATCCTTGAAAGCTGGTTAAATCAGCTTGATTCCAACACTAAATTCTAATACCAGTGATGACAATCATTTCCCACTGTGGTGGCCATAGGAGTCTCCATTAGGAAAATTGCTTTTGAGGTGACATTTGAAGAATCACTGTAATTTTGATGGGAGGAAGAACAACCCAAATGGTGGGAACATGGGAATAGTGATGGGAAAAGCCCAGTGGCTGCAATGTAAAAAACCAGTTGAAGGACATTATTTTATAGTGTTTTGAAGGAAGTATTTATGAAGAAAAGTAGTGGAGATAAAACCAGAGAGAGTGATTGAGATCAGAGTTTTCAGAACAAGGATAAAGACTTTGGGAATTTGGGGAGCCAGAATCATGTAACTATTTTAGTAGTGTGGGAATAAGTTTCCTTAAAACTCTTTTTACAAGTCCCAGCCAAATTATGAAATCTAAGTTCCCACAGCCTGGTGAAGCGGAAGCCAAAAGCAGAATGCAGAGGGGTAGTTAAGTCCTGGTTAATAGGTGATGGGAAGAAGGATAGGACAAGGGAGCTACAGTCTGTGCTGGAATCAGAGCGCTCAGTGGAGGTGGTGGGACCACCCAGGTAGATGTAGTCAAGCTGGGCTCCATGAGGTACGTGTTCGCATTGGATCGGTCGGGGTGGGATGGTGACAGCAGCTTTCACCCCGAGCCCTGCCTGACTCTGCTATGATTTCACAGTGTTGACCAACCTTTCCTCCACTTGACCTGAATGTTCCTGGAGGAAGTGAGCTTTCCTGCTTGCATTCATCACCTCTGACTTGAACTTGGCTCCTTCTCTGGAAGCAGAATGCTGACTGATAGATTTTGGAGCATTCTCTGGGTCTCTCTTCATTCTTCTGTCTGTGTTATATATGAATATAGGTAAATCCTCCTTTCCACTTTTATGAGGTCAGAAGAAACTGTTAAGAGGTTAAGTGTAAGTTGAGGAAAACCAATGCATTGAATTTTGAGGTAGGTATGTATTATTTTATCTGCCTGGTTTCCCTTCCACTCTCTTTCTGGTACTCCCTTTCCTTAGGGAAATGTCCATTTTTCTATACTATGTGGCTCTGGTGGGTCTGCTACTTATGGTGCTCTGGTCCACTAAGCCACAGTGTGGCCAGAATCTGGCCAATCGTAGTGCCCCATCCTTCAGATCCCAGTGATTGGACATGTGTGAGCATGTGACTGAAACAGGACCAATCAGTGTCCTTCTCTGGAAGGATCTGCTGGGATGATGATTAGAATGTTCTGCAACCAAGATCTTTCTTCAGTCAGAGAGATCAAGGCTACCACACTGCAAAAAACAGAGCGGAGAGGGAGAGAGATATGATAGCTTCCCTTTGAGTTCCTGGACTTGGGTATGTTGAAACTCACTCCACTGTCTGCTCTCCACATATTTTTGTGATTGAGTTATTTTGAGTTGTGTTTTTCTCACTTCAGTTGAAAAAACTAGTCTCAATTGACATAAAATTTTTTTGGTCATTTGCTTTATTATTGGCTTCACCTTTGTGAGTGTTTTTGTCTCAGACAACCAACAAACCCTTCTAAGAGTAGAACCCTGCCCCCCACCCCCTAGTGTTCATTTCAACTTATACCCAGAGGTATCCTTATAGACGTGACACCTTTTCAGCATCTCATAGGCCTGTATGCTCAATTCTGTGGAGTTATGCATCTCTAAAGAAATCTCAAAATACTTGTTAACAACATAGACAGGGATCCCTGCTCTTTGGGTTTAGTTTCACAACAAGGAAAATGGATTTTGAAGGGTATTTCTGAAAAACAGATGAAAATTGTGGTAATAATGTACATTAAATACTAAAAAGAAAAGTGGTTCAGAGCAAAGGCATTATTTCTGAGAGTATCATTGAAGTGTTTCATTATATAGTAAACCAGATGCCGTTTCACACCCTGTCAACTTAGGTTTAAGATATGGCATGTGTGTATGTATAACTTTGCTATAGAAAATGGGGTAATTTAAAACCATTACAAAGACTTGGATCTTTATATTAGAAAAAGGTTTCAGTTATCTCCATCTGTATCTTGTAATATATACACATGTATATATTCACTTCCTGATCAGAAGTGTTGCTGCTCTCTAAATCCATGCATGCTCGGCCGTAAGTCAGGCTGGGAGTCAGTGGGGCAGATGGAGGGAAGAGCGAGGAAAAAGTCCCTGAAATGAGACCATGTGAAGCAGCCTTGCCACTCAGCATGACTCTGAGGGGCGAGGTGTGGCATCAGGAGTAACCAGGTACCTGGGATGGTACTTGGAGTCTGCAGTGGCAGCCTTGTGGTTCTAAGAGGTTCCTCTCTTTGAAGCATGACACCAGGTGGCAGCTGGGGGTACTGAAGAGCAGGGGACAGGTATGGTTTCCCCATGCAGCTAAGGGAGCTGGGGCTCAGGGCAGGGCTGTGGTCCCAGCAGAGCAACTAGGAACAAGCCCAGACTACAGAGGCTGCAGCTCAGGGGCACCTGGGACTCATCCCTGAGCCACAGGCTCAGGGCAGCAAATGAATCCAGCCCCAAGAGCAGGGTAGGCATGCAGCACCCCATGGAGCCTATGCACTGTGTGACGTAGGAGCAACGGGGCTACATCTGCAGGGCTGGGGTCAGTACCAGAGCGGAGCCGACCCAGGGAAGGCAGGGACTGACCCGCCCCAGGGAGGGATTGGGCTTGGAACCTCAGAGGGATCCTGCGGGGACCCTGAGGCTGCACCTACCCCGCATTCCCTCCCACACAAGCCTGCCATGGGTAGAGACTCATGGTGTAGGGAAAGGAGTTGAGTCAGCAGAGGTAAGACTCACTATGGGGAATTTTCTCAGAATCATTTACACTAAGACATCACGTCTCCCCTACAAGACTGTGCGCTCTATTAAGGCAGGGAATCTGTTCCCTGCTGTGCTTAGAACAGAGCCCAGCACCTGGTAGGTGCTTAATAAATATTTATTGGATAAATACTCTTCAAGGAACACTGCATTAATATCTTTGGAGTAGTGCACTGAGCTGTTGGCAGGAGTGACTGCTTTTTCCTTGTGTCACTGACCCTGAGCCACCCTCCTCTGTACCCTTGTGGGAGCCCTCACACAGGCAGAGGGAAGCCACAGAGAGGGACAGTTATCCCTGCCTGTGCTCAGGAGTGTCCCTCCAGTTCCCATTCTGCTCCTATTTCAGCCTGGCTCCTAATCCCTGACTCAGTCTCCTGTTTATGACTCAGCTCCCACCCCCAGAAACTGGCCTGGTCTCCCAAGCTTGACTTTTATTTCTCCCTGAAGGAAGTGGCTCAGCCCACCTACATCTACGTCCTGGCCCTTCAGACTGCCTTCCAAGAGGATGCCTTTCCCTGGAGGTGTCCTTGGCTCTGCTTCTCCCAGCAGTCCCTTCTGCAGCAGAGCTGCTCTGAGACATGGCTGTGGAATCTGGGCAGCTGGATGGCGAGGTGGTGAGAGGTCTGGATTGTAGCGTGTTCTCTGTAATTGTAACAGTTTTCCCTCCCCACTCACATCCCTCACTGGCCTCTCCTTCCCACTTCAAACTCGATGTTGCCTCTCTGACCCAGAAACTGACCTGGGAATTTGATTAGTCTGGGCATATGAAGCATCTCTCCTCTTCTCTGACCTTTCTCCTTTATGGTTTTTGCTGGATCTATTTACCTCTACATCTCCCTTTGTGGCTCTCTTCTCTGTCTCGTCCTCCCCTACCAAGTGTGTGTCTTAGTCTGGGTTTTCCTCAGAGGAGAGCTGAGCGAAGAGCTTTGTTGCGGGCAGCTGACATGGGGAAGTGATTCCTGGGGAACAGGAGTGGAGACTGGAAAGTATGTGACAGGCAAGGCCAGAAGGCCACTACAGTGGGTATTCTTGAGTGAGTCACTCTTGCAGGCCACTGGGGCTCAACCCCACTGGGATGCTCTGAGGAGTCACACAGAATGTGCTCAGAAATATCCCCCTAAGTGACAGAAGGGAAAGAGATACAGCAAGTAGCGTCAGGACTGCACTTTCTTGGAGATCCAGCTGGCTCCATGCTGTCATAGGCAAGAAACCCTGAGGCATGTGCAGCTGAGGCAGGATGCTCTCAGCTTACCCCTGTGCAAAGGTGGTCAGCACGGCAACAGCAGGATGGAAAGTGGGCCAGGAAGGAGTGAGGCAAGATGCAAGACCCAGACCTCCCGTGCACTGCACAGATCTAGTGATGTCTCCATTAAGTGCAACTTGTCACAGAGACTGCAAGGTGTTGGCCAACTGCCATCTCTGCAGTAGCCTTAGGACAGGAGGTTAGTGGAACATGCCATGGTTTGTGATCTTATAACTGGTCCCAAGGCCTCGACGAAGATTCGTTATCCACTTTCCCCACCACATCTTCTATGTTGCCTTCATCTCAGCAAACACTTTGGTGGGTCAAGGCAGCTAGTTTGTTGGGATGGCCCAGATCTTCCTTTCCAAGGGCTCTGAGCCTTTCCATGGTTGTACAAATGGCCCCATTAACAGTGACCACTGGGCACAGGAAGCCCTGAGAGATATCCCAGGAGATCCCCTGGGTTCCAGACACACTTCTTCCTGCCTCCCACTGTAGAGCGGCAGCCTAGTTCCTCGTGGTCGTCAGGGCCACCAGCTGCCTGGCCCCCACCCCCATGCCCTCACCCCCACCGCTGCCAACATCATAACGTCTTTTCTTGCCTGCTCGTGAATTGGCATGAGAAATCTATAATGCACAGATGGCAATCATGGCTTCTAGTAGAACTCCAACTATGGACCCCCGTGGGACTTGGGGCCTTTAATCTAACAGAGCCTAAGGTCAGGAGACAGGAGCACAAATTCCACAGTGGACCACCGAGAGTGATGGTGGAGAGGGAACTATTTCACCTCCACCCAGGTTATACCTTTGCAAAGCTGAGCGCCAAGGCACTGTGAGATGCAGCACAAAAGTTGTTGGGTACACTCGGACTCTCCCTCTGTGGTTTTGATTCTCTGTCTCCTTCCATTTCTCTTCCTCCTTCTCTATGTCCGTCTCTGTGTTTCTCCCTGATCTCTGCCTCTCTCTGTCCCTGGACAGTCTGGTCTCCCTGTGAGAGGACAGATGCTGTGGCTACTGAGGTCACTTCTGTACCCCCATGGTCTCCCCAGCTTTACCTCACCTGGGCCGCTCTTTCCTCGGAGTGCTGGGGGTCTCTGAAAAGTGAGGGGCAGAGGGAAGCCTGTGGGTAGGGGCTGCTTGTGAAGGTGGTGCCCAGAAGGAGGAGAACTTGTAAAACAGAAGGCTCCACTCAGAAACTTTCCAAGGTTTAGTACTGTTTGAATTGAACTGGAAGAGCATCCCATCCTAGGCTAAACACCGTTTCCGCCCTTCCTGCCCCTCCCATGGGGAAGTCATGGGAACAGTGCTGAGGGAATTGATGGGAGCAGATGGGAGATGCTCCCCACTCCTCTTCCAGGTCTGCTCTTCCTGTACTCAGTCATGGACTGCTTCTTCCCTGTAGCAGGAGCATCATACATCATCTGGACAGCCTTCCCCCTGCAGGCACCGGCCCAGCAGAGCCCGAGATAGGAGCCCCGAGGTTCCATCAGCTTACCCCTTCCCGTTCTCTCCTGCTCCAGCCCCTTACCAGCCAGTGACTTGTGCGTATTTTTACTTCTGTGCCATTGTTATGTAGGCCTCGCCTCTAGGATGGCCTTTCCAATGCTTTTCCATTCTCCTTAAACCCTTACTCAATTTTTTAAAGGCTCAGTCCAAATACCATATCCTTCATGAAGGTCCTGGTGGAATTATTCTCCAGTACCCTATGCTCTTTTAATACTATCTCTACAATAGCACTGAATTGCTTTGTACATAATAACTCATTTAATTCTCATCACAGCCTTTGAGGTAGACTCTATTTCTATACCCATTTACAGATGAGACAACCGAGGCACAGGGAGATTAAATAACTTGTCCAAGATCACATAGTAAGTAACGTTAGTTCCAAGATGATGTCTTGTCTTCATACTGGCAACGTGTAGCATCATGCAATATATAGCAGGCCATGGATATGCCACTAATTGAATGATTTGAATGCTGGTACTTGCTTAGAAGAGCCAAATAAAGCCTAATTAGAGCATAAATCAAGTGTGGTTGGCACTTTATAACACTGAAGCAGGCTCTCTTGTTTCTGAACTGTCAGGGCCTTTCAATCTTCTCTCCACCTCTTCTCTTGCTGGTCTTTCTCCAGTTTATTTTTTTTGTCTTCTGGATGAAGAACTACCAAGAATTACCAAGAGGAAGAGTTTTGCTTGGGGAGGGGAGTTGAGGTCTTCACTAGGTTAAGTGTTTGGTGAATCCACTGGATTCGTGTTCTTCATTAGGGTTGAATAAATGAGAATTGGCTTCAGGCAGGGGTGGAAGAGGGAAGCTATCAGAGTACCTGGTGAGAAATTGAGTTCAGAGAGAGGGAATAAAGTGGAATATATTCCTTTCAGTCCCATTGATCTTTCTTTCCATCAAAGAATCTCCTGAAGGCTTCAGTTAAAGATATAGAATTATAGGAATTAGATATGTTACCCTATCTACAATGATGGCAGGATCATTTGTCAATGAAAAAAATTCAATTGTAGAGTTTCTGGAACGCTATTTATGCCTGACTTGTTTCTGAGATCTTTTTCATTGGATTTGAGTCTTTTGTTTTGTTTCTTTGGACAAAGTCACTAACCCATGTTCCACTGGGCTGAAAGAAGAAAGGAAAGGCAGTTTGACTGTCAGGGAATCCTGAGCTAAATGTAAGAGTCAGAATCCATGCCTGCCTTGTGCAGTGTTAACTGCCATACCTGCTCCCTCCTCATCTGCCTCAGCACTGCTCTGGGGAGGGGGAGATGTAGTCCGCTATGGCCCTCATTCTCAGTTTTCTAGGAACTGTATCAAAATCAAGGGCTAAGTCATAGGAGTTGGGAACATGCTGATCTGATGACATAGGCACAAAGTAGAGGAAAAAGGTCTGTTCTCTAGTTCTGTTACTAACCTAAGGGTTGGGAGAAGTCAGTGCATTAGTACTGAAAATGTTTCCTTGCTTATGAAGGAGAGGGAATGAATCAAAAGGGTTCAGGTCTCAGGACTGGGTTGCAGTGTAGAATGCTGGGTCTGCAATCCAGTGCAGGCACACATTTTTCCTTACTTGTCATCTTCTCTTCAACGACTCCTTTAGTCTTTAATCCATTTAGTCTTTCTACTCTAAATTGTGTCCTCAGAATTTGGGATAGATGAAGATAATAATGATCAAGATGATGGCAATACTAATCTATTAATAATCTAATAATTGATTTAATTTAATTAAAGAGTATGAGCTACTTTTTATCAAGTACTTAGTATGTACTAGACACTCAAGAGTATTATTTCATTTAATGCTCAAAATAATCTTAAGAAATAGGTACAATTGTCCCTATTTTAGACGTTGGAAAACTGAGCCCCAAAGAGGGAGAGTGATTTGTACAGGGTCATAGCAAGTAATGGTTGAGTCATTGTGGGCTCCCAGAATTTTGTTAGCTGCAAGCCTACGCTCTTAACCAGTATCTTACACTTAATAGGAGGAGAAAGTCGGTTAGCAGTGATCCCCAGATGCAGAATGCACTGGACTTTTCCTTCATAATCCTCAGTCTCTCAGACAGTGCTCATGATTGACCATCATTATCTATCTTAGAACGCTATCCTCGGTCTCCTTAAAGACATGGCTTCATCTTCTATAATCATTACTTTTATGTGTCAGCTTGGCTGGGCCCATATATTTGGTCAAACATTATTCTGGATGTTTCTATAAGGGTTTTTTTTTTAGGGTGTTTTTAAAATTAGATTAACATTTAAGTTGGTGGACATTGAGTAAAGCAGATTGCCTTCCATAATATGGGTGGGCCTCATCCAATCAGTTAAAGGCCTTAAGAGAACAAAGTGAGGTCCCTGAGCAAGAAGGAATTCTGCCATCAGATGGCCTTTGAACTTGAACTGCAGCATCGGCTCTTCCCTAGGTCTCTAGCCTGCAGCTTACTGTGCAGATTTTAGATTTGCCAGCCTTCATAGTCATGTGAGCCATTTCCTTAAAATGAATCTCTCTCTCTCTAGGTACCCATCCTGTTGGTTCTGTTTCTCTGAAAAACCCTAATACTTCTTCCTTCTTGGACTTTTCCTTCCCTGTCTCCTTCTAGTCCTCATTCCTCCTTGTGCCCTGACTAGAGGTTTCTTCAGTGTTGGATGGCAGTTTCTCATTCTTTTCTCTTTATGTTCTTTCCCTCAGAGGACACACCCATTCTCACAGCTTCACAGAGTATGTGAGTTACTGCAGAGTCTGAGTTCTCAGCTCTGTTTTCTTCACCCCAAGTTTGCTGCTGACTGGATCGTTACAGGAGGATGTCATCAAACCCAGCAGCTTATCATTCAGCTTTATCACTGGGCCTTCCTCCTAATCGCAGATTCTTTTAACCACCCAAATTTTAAACCTTGGGCTTTCTTGAATCGTCCTTCTCCCGCTGCTTCACATCCAGCTGGCCAACCAGTATTTCAGATTGCTTTTCCTTGGGACCTTCTTTCATCTTGCTATGGTCTGAATGTTTGTGTCCCCACAAAATTCATATGTTAAAACCCTAACCCCCAAAGGTGATGGTATTAGTAGATGGGGGCCTTTGGGAGGTGATTAGGTCATGAGGGTGGGATCCTCAGTAATGGGATTTATGTTCTTAAAAAAGAGATCCCACAGAGCTTCCAAACCCCTTCTGCCATGTGAGGATGCAATGAGAAGGCCGAGACCTGGAAGACATCCCCTCATTAGAATCCAACCATGCTGTCACCATGATCTCATGTTTCCAGCCTCCAGAACAGTAAGCAATCAATGTTTGCTGTTCATAAACCACCCAGTCTGTGGTATTTTGTTATAGCAGACTGAGTGGATTGAGACATGTCTCTCCTTTCTTTTCATTTTTACTGTTGACACCACCTGGTCCCGGCCCATTTTTCTCCCTTCTGGACCATCTCCCTGTCTTCAGATCCAGTCTTTCTACCTTACACACAAATGGCATTTTTGCTCTCCTAAAGCACTATTTTCTTCATCTCGTTTCTTCCTAGCTTGGCAGGACAGGGAGACCAGCCCTGTCTAGAACTAGTGCTAAAGCCGGATCTGAAGTTGATCCTTTACTTGAGAATAAAGCCCACCCCAGCTTCTCACCACATGCCCCCAAACTCCTGGAAGCCAAGGCCACAAAGAGCCTTATACTCAGTCAGAACCTCCTTTGTGGCCAACTCTCTCTTTTCAAAAACTGCAAACAGCCAGCAGTACCGAGGGGAACTTAGATGGGATTGGACTTGGCATCCTAGGGAGGGATATACCATGATCCAGGACGGAAACCCCACGTGATTCTTCCCACACATGAGGGCTATTTCTAGCTGTCGGCTCTTGGCCAGGTCAGACTAAGCTTGTTTCCCTGGAGGCTAAATTCAGATGAAGATGTCAGAGAGGGAACAGAATTGGAGAAGCAGGTCCAGAGAAAAGATAAATCTTCTTTATTTCTGAATGTTACTGTTACCTCAAGAAGCTTCATTGGGTTCATAAAGACCAACAACCTCTGGGAAAATAGTTTACTGAAATAACTTGCCTACAAGTATCTGTACTGGAAGGGAAGCCATTATTTGGTGTGCAGGGGGAATGTGATTTTTTATTGCCTTTTAAGGATGATATAAGCACTCTTACAGTACTTTGAGATATGAAGACCTTTTACCAAATTGGGCCATGGTTATGTAATAATAATAATAGCCCATATATATATATATATTTATTTTTTTTTGCTATACGCGGGCCTCTCACTGTTGTGGCCTCTCCCGTTGTGGAGCACAGGCTCCGGACGCGCAGGCTCAGCGGCCATGGCTCACGGGCCCAGCCGCTCCGCAGCATGTGGGATCCTCCCGGACCAGGGCACAAACCTATGTCCCCTGCATTGGCAGGCGGACTCTCAACCACTGCGCCACCAGGGAAGCTCCATAGCCCATATTTTTATTAGTAGTAATAATAGCATATGTAATAATAATAATAGCCCATATTATATTGTTATATAATAATAATAACCCATAATAGCCCATTAAGTACTGAGTACTTAATGGTGTACGGTGCTAAGCATTTTGCATATGTTAACTCATTTGCTCCTAACAATGATCCCATGAATTATGCACCTTTATTATTTCTGTCTTACAGATATGGAAACTGAGGCATAGAGAGTTTTGTCCAAGGTGACAGCTAACAAGTAGCAGAGTCAAGATCTGAACAAGCAGTCTGGCTCCATTGCTCATAGGCATAGGGAAGGAAGGAGAGCTGATTGATTCCTATATTTGGTAGCTGAGTAGTCACTCTAGTTAGTGCCTAATTAGACACTGGTCCAATTGGAAGAGTTTTATCATAACTAAGGAAGGAATAATTTCTCTACAATGGGAATCTAAACTTGAGACTTTGCTAGGTGACTCAGGACTTCCTAAGGTACCAAAAGGCTCTCAAATTTGGAATGGAATTAGGTCAAGACAAACTTTAATATGTATCCCTGATGGCTGGTGGGGTGTGTGGGAGTGTGAGCCTCAAGGCTGCTCTCGGTCAGGTCACAGGGCAAAATAACTGAGGGTGGATGGAAATTTTAAAAATCCACTTGCTGGAATTGGAAAGGATTTCTCTTTCCTTTCAATGACACTGATTGTTTGAGGGCAGATAGAGCAGAGGCATCATGAATGCTGTTTAAATTTTCTTGGTGTACAGATAACTTTAATGGATGTTCTTCTGAATCACATTAATGAGGAGAAGACCTGGAGCTGTCCAAAGGCAGTGACACCTTGTTGACAAATCTCATGTACTTCCCATGGCCCTGGGGAGCTGCTGGGGCGTGACTCAAAGGACTTCCATCTGGGTGGGACTGATGTGGCTAGAGCCTTCTCCATCGTAACCTGTGCTTCCTCAGGCCACGCTAACTCTAAGAAGCACATTCAAAAGGGTAACAGCTAGGAGGATAACAGAAACCACATTCGACAATGAGTTCTCAGACAGTGGAACTGCTGAGACCCACGTTTCTCTCTTCCCTGGCATAGCCTCTGGTGGCATCTGAGTTCTACTTGGCACCATTCAAGTTCTCCTGCAGCCACCAATGCACAGCTCAGCTCTGGGCAGCTGTGAGGGTCACATTCCAGTCTCTAGGGAGGGCAAATTCTCTGCTGCCAGCCCCAAAACCCCAGGCTGTGATAAGCTGTGCTAAGATGGCTCTGGGCAGCCTCTTGCTTGGAAGGAGGCCACCCTGCTCGTGTACTGCAAGCAGGGATGAAAATAGAACAGAGGAAGAGGAAAACATGGAGGGACAGGTTTGGACCAGCTGTTCGAGGCTCAAGGGGGAAATGCCCTCTTTTCCTGTGTCTCTCTGCTGCTTCTCACCAACAGAGCAGCCAGAATTCGAGGCCTCAGGCAGGTTGTAAGACTTGGGGAAGAAGCCAGCAGGGCCACTTGACCTTCTTCCAGCCCAGCTCACCAGTTGAGGAGCAGGTTAGGCTAAATGCCAAGGGCTACCATGTATGTTTGGCATTTTGTGCATTGGAGGCATAAAGGTACTGGGCTTGGAGCAAAAACTGGGGACTGAAATCCAGTACATGTCATTAGGTTGATTCTGATTCTCTTCCTTTGTGTGCGTGACAGAGACTCTCAGTAGCTTCCTTTATCTGGGAATGTATGGATTTGGGGAATTGATTCTAGGACACTCTAGGACAGCAAGGCTTATGTTGTTCCATTCCTGGAGAAAGCCTAGGCAAATGAGGGATAGAATCAAACGGGGATGAGTGGGGGACTTTATTCTTCCCGTTGTACATTATGTCATGACAGCTTTTGTGTGATCAATACATTGTAGAATCTCTGTTAGAAAATAGAAGTCATCCACCTCTTGGAGCCCCACATTACAGAGAAAAAGTTATAATTGGATGGCATCCCTGTTAAACATCTTTGAGTATAAATGAAAGAGGCAGGTCACCTCCAGAAGAGCAGCAGTGAGTAGCTGGTGTCCACACACTTTATCCTCGGACCATTATCCTTTATATCTCTTATATCCTATGTAAAGATATATGGATAGCCTTATTCTTATCCTCTTTCATACAGCCTTCCCAGGACCAGTGGCAGGTGGGTCTCAAATCTCTGCTCTGACATTTGACACCATTCAAGAAACAATCTCATTAAAGAAAAAGGCTGAGAAACTAGTATGAGCATTTTCTGATTATAATTTAACATTATCTTGAGTAGAAATGGCAGGACTTTGTTGAAAAAACTCCTTTTGACTGATGTGTGTCTTTTCCAGCTCTGAACATTTCAGTCACTGTCTTATAAAAATGAATTTTATTGATTTGAGGCTGGGCAAAGAGAAATGATCTCCTCTTCAGTCAAAAATTGTCTCATAAAGAGTATGTGACTTTTTTTTTTCCTTTCCAGGGGTTCTTTGTATTAAAAAAAAAATCTTTTCTCTCATGATTTCTCTCTTTTGATTAATTAGCTATTTCAAATCCTAAAGCAAATCCAAACTTAGAGAAGGGTTGCAGATATAGTAAGAACTTTTTTCCCTAAACCATTTGAAAGCAAGTTTTGGACATGAAAATGCCATAGTAACCAAATGCTTTAGTGTATGTTTCCCAGAAACAAGGGCATCCTCCTACGTAACTACAATATAGCCGTCAAAATCAGAAAATTCACACTGATATATTACTGTCCTCTGATTCTCAGACCCCAATCAAGTTTTTACATTTTCCTTAATAAAGTCCTTTATAGCAAAAGATCCGGTTCAGAATCACGCGTTGCCTTTAGTCTCCTTCAATCTAGGACAATTTCTCAGTCTTTCCTTTGTGATCTTGATACTTCAGAAGAATACACATCAGTTGTTTTGTAGACTTTCCCTGCACTTGGGTTTGTTTGATGTTTCCTCTTGATTAGGTTCAGGTCATGCATCCTTGGTAGGACTATCACAGAAGGGCTGCTGTGCACTTCTCATTGTATCCTATCAGGAGTGCATGACTTTGACTTGTCCTAATACTGGCAATGTTCTCTGTGATCATTTGATTAAGAAGGTATCTGCCAGGCTTCTTCTGCGTAAAGTTTTACTTTTTGCCTTTGTAGTTAGTAAGTATTTTACGGGTAGGAATTTTGAACCTGTGAAGATATCCCATAAGCTATGTAAATAGTATGAATAGAAGCCATGAAGAAAAATGGCTATTAAGAAGAAACCCTGGACAGCTTGCTCAAGTTACTAATCTATTTTCACGTATTTGTTCCCTGTAAAAGTATATCAAAGAGCTTTTATAACTTCATGGAATTGAGGGGCCTGAGGAGTTGAGCCGTTGTTGTATTATGCTTCTTCAGCTCTTCCTCTTTTAAGCAGATTTTAGTGGACATCAATTTTAATCTAAAATTTGAGTTGCTATTTTTGAAACAACCGTAGGATACAGATGTGTGTATGCGTATGTGTGTCCATACATTTATTTTCTAGCTTTGTCCCTGAGAGGGTCTAGGCGGAATGTACCCCAGCAGCAGTAAGCACGCCTAGTGCCAATCCTAGTTTTTAAATATCATTCTCTAGTAAAAGCAGCCAGTCCTCTCTGGAGAAATGGCTCCTTCTGGGCTAGGTTAGAAAAAGTACAGGATGACCCTGGAATATCTTACACCGCCAGAAAGTAAGAAAGTACTCAAAAAAGACACGTTAAAAGGACAGAGGAGACAGCTTAAAAAAGTTTTCAGTGGCCAATTAGAACAACAAAATAAATAATGAGAGTAGAACAAGATAGATAAGATAGAATAGAATAAGATAAATATCCGTGGGTCCATACTGATGTAACTAAAGACTTTTATAAATAAATAAATAATTGGAGAAGAGAAAGTTCTGACTAGAATTTCAATTAAAAATGTAGAAGGAATGATAGAAATTGTTAGAAATCATCATCTGGCAAACACCACAGTAATAACTGTTACAAGGAAAAGCATCAGTGGATGCTAAACTTGGTGGGTCAGAATGTGTTGGGAGACAGAATACTTTGTTCCACACAATATAGTTATTAATCACACAGATTAACATTAGAGTGGAGAAGCCCGGCAGACACCACCTTAACCAAATGATCAATGTTAACATCACCAGTAACAAGTAATATTGACATCGTATGCTTCCTGACATGATGTGCTGAGAAGAAATATTCTACAAGGTAGCTGACCGGTGCTCTTTAAAAGTGTCACAGTCATTCAAGACAAAAAAGTAACGAGCACCTGTCCTAAACTGCAGGAGTCTAAAGAGACATGACAACTAAGTGTAGTGTGTGGTCTTGGATTATGTCCTAGATCAGAGAAGAAAAATTCGGTTAAGTTTGAATAAGGTCTATATATTAATAGTATGGTATCAGTGTTAATTTCCTGTTTTTCATAAGTGTGCTAGTGCTACAGTTATGTAAAATTTTAACATTTGGGAAAAATGGATGAAGAGTCCATGGTAAATCTACATGCTATATTTGCAATTTTTTTGGTAAGCCAAATTATTTCAAAATGAGAAGCTCAAATTTTTTTAATGAAATAATTAAGTCAGAAGCGGTGCCTTTGTGTTAAGCTGCCCTGAAATGTCATCATAGGTGAGTCTTTCTCTGATGTTGTTCATTTTCTCCAAAGCTCCTGTCTGTAAGCCTGGGAAGGGGTGGAGACAGGGCTTGGAGTCTCATTATTCAGTATATAGACTTTCATGAATTACCCATTTTCATTTAGTACTTTGCCTTCTGTTGAACCTTGTCTCTCCAAAGCTGAGAACTTTTTGGCTCAGTTCCTCCAAGGGATATACGTCTTGTCTCCTGTAGTAGGTAGAGAAGGGCTGACCATCTGACGGAGTAGGGTATGGGAAAGGACAGAGCTGTGGGATAAATGCTTCTCACGAAGACTTCTGTCCATCAGGTTGTTTCCAGCCGTACTCCTCATCCCTACCTTCGAACCCAAAGCCTTTTAGGGGCTCCACAGCGCAAATCAGCTTCTCACAGGCCATCTCTCTGAAGGCAGTTCGGTTTCAACTTTCTCTGGTTTGCAATTATCACTCATCCATTCACTTGCCATCATCTTGCCTTCTGTTGTCTCCTCTCCCATTCTCGATATCCATATGGTTTATTCCTTTAAATTTCTGTACTGTCATTTTAGAGATGTTGGGAAGCAAAGGTAAATACATGCTTTTCATTTCCAGGCTTTACTGGAAGTCCTCAAAATGTTTTGTGCCAGTTTCTGAACCTATTCATCTGATCCTCATGCAAAACGGATTTGGGCTGACACTGTAACTTTAAGAATTCCTGAGATGTATATGAAGATTAGGTGCCTCTTTTGGACCCCTGCAACCCTGAGACGCTGGTATTTTAAAAGGCCCTTTATTCATGTGATATAGCCCAATGCAGGCTTTCACTGCAGCAAATAGTGTCTAAAATATTCAGGCAATAGATATCAAAGTGTGTTGTAGGGGTCATTTTCTTCTGAGGGTTTGACTATGTTCTTCTTGAGGTGCAGCCACTCTGGGCAAGGAGGGAGTAGGAAGTAGAGAAGGAAGATAACATGATGAAGAGCATGTGCTTTGGAGCCCAGACAATCTGGGTTCAAAACCCCCCGCAGCCATTTGCTTGCCGTATATTCTTAAGTTATTTATCCCTTAACATCTTCAAGTTATTCCCATATAAAATGGATATAATAATACTTCATTGGTTCATTGTGAGGATTTAATATTATAATGTATGTAAAACATAAATGGTACTTAATATTATTACTATAGCCTATTAAAATGGTTTATCTATTGGGCTTCCAAGGATGACAGAAGCAGATAGTAGGAAAAAAAAATAGTCTGTGCTCATTCAAAAGCTGGGCTATGATTATCTCGCCACTTAGAAATGAGCAGAAAGCATGGACCTGATGCTGCACTTCCACAAATACTCTGATTTAGTTTTGAAGTCTGAACCATTCAAGCTGCAGGAGTCATCTTACCCTCTGTGTTCTTACCTGCCAGTGATGCTGCTGTCTCCTTAGCAAACCAGAGACCTGTCAAGTCAGGCTTCTTGCTAAAAAGTTCCATTTTTGTTCTCCTTTGGAGTTTGTTCAGCAAAGAGGATCCTTGCCTTTTTCCTTTGGAAGTTAACCCATGCATATCTTTGGTGCAAACTGCTGACGCCTGACCAAAGGCCTTCCTGATACTCCAGGTGGGAAGTCATGCGTGAAGGAAGCAGCTGAATGTCTAGCCTGGGCAGCTGCCTCTGAGTGGGGCCATTAGATAAAGAGAAAAGTTATCCAAGGTCTCCGAGAGCTCTCTTTCTCTCCTTGTCATTTCCTTCTTGTGTGGTTCATAGAAGGAGGGGCTCATGAGCCCCATCCTGCACAGGGCTCTTCTGCATCACTCAGAGGTCAGGGATTGGTGGGAATCTGCTTTGAACTTTAGTGGGTTCCATCCAGGGAAGTTATAAGAGCCCATCTCAGTGCTGCCAAGAGAGTTGCTGTTATAACAATAAGAAAGAACAGCTGTTGCCTCCAGGACTATTGTTCCAGAAACTCATAACAGCATGAGCTTTGATTTTAATATTCTTCTATAGAGAGGCTTAGAGAAGACATTTTATAGCTGGCAAATGTTTTTAATCATAACAGGGCGTGTGTTCCCCAAGAAGCCCTGCAGAAACCAAGGAGAATGCTGAATATGTCCAGAAGCTTTGCAATTTCTTTGTGATAGAAAACATTTGACAGAGAGGAGAGGGCAAAGTGGGGAAGAAGTGATGGTTGTTGTCTAAGAAGGCAGAAAAGAGTCCAAATTACCTTTTAAAGAGCACATACTGAGAAATAAGATTGTTTTTACTCATATATAAACCATATTTTAAAACACAAGTTCTTCTCTCTATTCCATGGATGAAACTTCTTCAGGGAAACTGGGGCCTGCTCACTGCACATGGGTGACCACCACAAGTTTGTCTCTTGTGAGTGTTACTTTTTAAATTATAAGTGAAAAAATTTGCAGTCCATTAAGTAGTACTGTTTTCAGGTCATAGAAGGTTATTTCCATACAAATGGATATAAAGTCTGTGTGCAGCATAAGTAAAGGATTTGGGCTTTGGGCTTTGTGGTCTAAACACATCTTGTCATGGTTCTTTCACTGATACCCAACCTCTGGGTAGGGGTCACCAAGTGGTTCAATGCATATAAGAAAGACTCCAACCCTGCTGCTCTTAGATGAATTTGAAAAATCAAACACAATTAGAGAAAGATCTTGGTAAGTCAGATGAATCCATCTTCACTGACTGTAACATTAGCCAGTCCCAAAAGGAGATGAATCTAAGAGGCATCTTAAGTAAACAGATAGCCTTGTAGAATTAAAGATGTAAGATGTTATTTTAAAAATCAAGATCCAGATTAGTGTGAGGAAGCATTAACGAAGCCAGCTAGCTCCCCAAGCAGGCTTCATGACGTAGCCCCTAGTGAGGACAGTTTAGTCCGCATCTGAGTCCCCAGCCTTGGGGTTTGGGAACCCACTTGTGTCAGTATATGTAGGTGCTCTAGTTCCAGAGTATGGAGGGACGTTTTCCAAAATTATAAGACACTGGTTTATAAACATATTAATGCAGGACTTCTAGTAATTGGATACTTCTTACGTCTGCTTATCTGGATCACCTCCTTCCCAGTGTATTCCCTGGAGATCCTAAGTTTCCTTGGAGAACTCATAATCAGAGAAAGGGTTACCTACTCTCACAGGACCAGCCCTGGTAGAACCTGAGAAGTTGCCCTAGTTGTCCCAGGAAAAGATACTTTTCTAGCAACCAGAAACCACAAATTGGTTAGACTACTGGTTAGACCTATTTTTAAAACACTGACCAGAACTTTTCTATTTCTCTCTTGTCTCTAGATTCCACGTAGAGCTTTCCATTGCATTTTTCATCAGCATGTCACAGTTTTCCAAACTGTAACTTATCTCAATAAGCTAAAATCCATTTGAATTTAGTAGTTTCCCGTGGAAATACAGAAGAGTCCTGGGGCCCTTGACGGGATTTGGGAGACACTCCAGTCTTATCTATAATATGTCTTCCGAACATCTCTGAGAGTGAATGACTTACAGGGGTTGAATACCTGGGGGACTAATTCCATACATTGCATATTGATTTTTGCCATTTCTAGCTTTCAAAGATATCATTTTCTGACTTGTTTCTGAATCCTAGCGCTAACTTTAGGGACCTCTCTGACCATTCAGAAGAATTATTTTGTAGTGCATTTCCTGGGTCATCAGGAACACCAACTTGCTATAATTCTACTTCATCAAGTTGCATACATACAAAATCAGTAAGAAGGAATAAAACAATTCCATCATTTGCCCCCTTTAGCTTCTTGATTCATAGAAGTGCAGCCTTTCAAGATCCTTCTTTTTTGACTTAAATTGGCGTCCAGGGGAATCTTTGGAATGTCTCATAAACCAGTCTATGACAGACTGGATATCATCATGGCGAAGCATCTAACCATCCCAGTGAATCATGGCCCTGAAGGTTGTGACCACCGATATTTGGCCACTGCCTGTGTGCTTCTGTATGGAGACTCCACGGCCTCTCTGAAAAGCTCCAATGGGTCTGTTCCGAGGGCAGACAGTGGCCTGAGAAGTGAACTACTGAGATGGACCAGGGCCTGATGAAAATGTTGCAAGTGTACCTGGACACAGTTGGCTTTGCCGTCTCACAAAGGCTGTGCTGAGACGCACACACTTAACCTACAAGTATGTGTATTAAGGAAAACATCGACATCCCAGAAAAGGAAGCCTCAACCTTCTTGAGCCCCTCCCTTCAGTCAGGGCTGTGTCTGCCTCTAACATTTTTAGGAAAATTGTTCTGTTTCCTAGAGAAAGCCCAAGAACTTTGACCTTAAACCCCATGTAAGAATTTGATCCAGGATATTGGAAAACTTTAAGGAAAAGCTTAAAAGCTTTTTAATTGTAAGTCTTTTACTGCTTTTCTGTACTGTGAAGGTTGAGATCAAAATTCACTTTGATTCTTGTTTAGGGAAAAATTGTTCTGTGGGAACTTAAAAAAACAACCTTTTTTAAAGAACAGTTCTAATTTACCTGTCTCTTAGGTCCATCTTGGCTGTGACAGTTTGATAGCCTCTCCTTGTTTTTTGGTGACTGTGGCATTTTTGAGGAGCACTGGTCAGGCCTTTTTTTTTTTTTTAATGTCTACCTTTTTTTCAATTTAATTTTTTTATTGAAGTCTAGTTGATTTACAATGCTGTGGCAATCTCTGCTGTATAGCAGAGTGACTCAGTTCTACACATAGAGACATTCTTTTTTAATATATTCTTTTCCATTATGGCTTATCACAAGGTACTGAATATAGTTCCCTGTGCTGTACAGTGGGACCTTGTTGTTCATCTATCCTATATGTAATAGTTTGTAGGATGCCCCTCTACTGGAATTTGTCTGATGTTTTTCTCAAGATGAGACTGGGGTTGTGGATGTTGAGGAGGAAGGTCATAGAGGCAAAGCGTCATTTTTTTTTTTCACATCAATTCATACATACTATCAATATGATTTATGACTGTTGAAGTTGACCTTGATCACAGGACTGAGACAAGTTTGTCAGGTTTATCCACTGTGAAGCTGCTCTTGTTTCCCCTCTCTTTCCACACTGTCCTCTTTGGAAGGAAGTCACTGTGCATAGCCACACTTCAGGAGTGGAGAGTTATGCTTCTCCTCTTTGAGGGCAGAATATCTACATAAATTATTTAGAATTCTTCTGCATGAGAGATTTATCTTGTCTCCTTCCCCCATTTATTAATTTATTCAATAATTTATTTGTATTAGTATGGACTCATAGATATTTATTTTATATTTGGATTATAATCTAGTAATACTTATTTTATTTTATATTTTGCTTAAATTGTTCCAGTATTAGCCATTTGGGAGTTCTGTCAGTTCTGTCAGTTGGCTCCTATGCTCCTTTGACATACCCATCAATGTAGGTGATTTGATTTGATTTTACTTTATTAGTGCTTTCTTACTTGCTGGCACTACAGGTGCTTCAGCTCATTGTGTATATTTCTTGCCCTAGTCCTCGAATCAGTCATTTCTTCAAGAATCCCTGGTTCCTTTTATTGGAGACTAGCATTAGAAGTAAACATCTAGACACTATATGTGCTCCTTGCTACTGGCGTGTCATTTCTTCTAGATCCTCTTAGTTGACAGAAATAGATATGTGTGTATATATATATGTATAAATATTTTTATATGTAACCATCTATATCTATATTAAGCTAAACATGAGTTCATACTGATGCTGTAAACTCTAATCCGTTACCGTATGGATTACTTGAGCTTCCTCCCCTTACTTATCTGTAAATTCCCACTCCAACAGTGAGATACTTGGCTCTGCAGGAAATTTTTATGCAGAGAAATCAAGGCTAACATTTTGGTGAACATTTTTCAGACATCTCTGTCTTTGTCTCTGCCCATGTTCTTGCCTTTCTGCTATATATATGTGTGTGTGTGCGTGTATTACTATATATATGTGTGTGTGTGTGTGTATATATATATATTCACATAAGTGGTACATATTTTACATGTTGCTTCATAATGTGCTTTTTGCTTACATGTCAGCAACATCTTTTCATGCTAGTAAATTCTGATGTGCAACTTTGTTTTTAAATGTATGTATTCCATAAATTACTAGCCCCTTATTCATGAATGCTTTGGTTGTTTCCAAATTGGTTACTGTTACAAACAATGCTATAATGCAAAATCCTTCTGCACATTACCTCTGTAGGAAATATTCCTACAAGTGCAATTTATCCTATGGGGACAGGAATCTTTAAATTCTTCAAAGCTCTTCTAGGAATATATAATTTCATTTAGACTGAACTTCCAGGAGTCAACCCTGCCCAATCTGATGGTTTATTTGGGGGCTTGGTGAGCACAGAGGGACTGCAGTGGGGACTCGGATCTGTTTTCGCCTTCGCAGTAGAAACAATGCCTTCTCTCCTGCTGGCTGCCTCGGACATCACTGCCCTTCAGTCAGCACCTGGGTCTGGGGCATTGAACTTGATTGTCCTCTAGCCTGGTCTGGCCTTACTCAGGAGCTAACTACTGAAATCTCTTGTAGGCTGTGGTCTCCCCTTTCCCACACATTCCTCTACCCCAGCATTTCTATCCATCCCACCACGCGGTCCTAATTGAGCACTGGAAGCCCTGAGTGTGTCAGCCCCTGCTTTATCCCCAGAGTGCCATTAACACATTTCTCTAAGTATCTGGGATGGGCGAGCCAATTTGCAGATCAAGCAAGAGAGAAGAGAAATTAGATTAAATCTTTACTCAAAACTTGGAACTAAACCCAGGGCAAGACCTACTAGAAGGTGCCAGGGAGAGGTTATGTCTGACACCCCAGTGTGCTGATGCTACTAATCTCTGACCCCTACCAACTGCTAAGCTGCTTGCTGAAAAGGGTGTAGAGACCTTTCTTAGAGGTATTTTCATTAAAGAAACTCTTAAGGATGAGAAGACTCTGAGGAAACGGTGAAATGACAGGGAGTGGGGCTGGGGACCCCTCCTGAACTCATGTATCATTTGTTGTGAGGATTGGAGAAGATAATGTAGAGCATTTGGCATATAGTAGATATTCAGTAAATAATAACAGCTAAAAATGGCTAATATTTATTGAGGACTTATTACGCACCAGGCACTAGTCTAGGTATTTTACATATGCTAACTGATTTTATCCCTATGACAACACTGTGAATAGGATGTTATTTTTTCCTCAGTTTTATAGATGAGGGAAATGAGGCATGAAAAGATAAAGCAATTGGCCCAAGGTCACAACAGATAGTAAGGGGAAGGACAGGATCCAAGGTTAGGCATGTATGTCCAGAGCTTGGATCTCCATTCCAGGGCTGGTTCTCAGGAAATGGTGTTTCCTAGTGAAATGAAGGCTGCCTTTGGAATCTATAGCAGACACTGCTAAATGCCTCCTCAATATCCATTCTTACTTATTACTTTTTGAACCCCAATATTTTTGGGGGTTATTGAACCCCAATATTTTTTGCAGAGTGGTGATAGCCCAATTAAAAATAAACACCGTTCCAGACTCCCTTGCAGGTAGGGTGGACAGGTGTTACAGTTCTGGCCACTGAGATGTAAAGCAATGGGACAGACTTAGCTGGCACTCACCTTCCCATCTTTTCCCCTCCCCCATTTGCTTCCTGACCACAGTTGTGATGCCTGGAATTTCAGGAGCCTTCTTGTGAGCAAAAGGAGGAAAGCCACATTCCAAGAAGAAAGACAGAGGGAGCCTGGGGGTGTGGATAGCATTGTGAAACCACCCAGCAGTCCTGGAGTGCTTACATCTGACCCTTCAGGGAAAATCATCCCCTTTTTAGTGAAGCCACTCTAAGTCTAGTTTCTGTTAACTGCAGCCAAAAGCAATCATAATTGATACAAAATCCCAGCTTTACTAGTAGTTCCCTCGGATGAGGGGTGTGTGTACGATAGACCTCATTAAGCTCAGAGCCTCAGTTTACTTATTTACTCTTATTTCTCATGTTCCACAATATTTGGTAAGGCAGCTGCATAGCCCATTACCAACAAGAAAGAAAGGAAGAGAAAGTAAGGAAGGGGGGAAGAAGAGAGAGAGGGAGGGAAAGAGGAAGGAAGGGAAGAACAGAGGAAGCAGGGAGGAAGGGAGGAGGGAGACAGGAGAGGCGTTACTACCAGCTGGTCATGAGCACGCATAGCGCAGAGGGTGGTACAGAATAGGACTTGTCTCTTTTCCCATCAGGCCACTCAGAGTCAGCCTCCATGGATGCCTGGGTGTTTTGTGTTCCCCTGGCCTTGTCTCCATTCCTTTTTTTCTAGTCCTTTTCCCTCTCCCAGTCTCTGTTTTATCTTGCTGGTACTCCCTGTGGTCAAGCAAGGAGACCCTCAATTCTGATTCTATCCTACAGAGCAAATGGGGGATTCCTCTCCAGTTCTCTGTGTGGGGTCAGCTCAGTGGGTTCTGAGACTTGCTGAAATTAACAGTAGTAAGAGCATGGATATAGGACCTGGACTGAATGGGTTCAAATCCCACTCTATCACTCACCAGCTGTGTGACCCTGGAGAAGTTACTTAGCCTTTCTGTACCACAAATTACTTATCTCTAAAATGAAGATACTAACAGGACCTATTTCATAGAGTTTTTGTGAGTTTATTTGTAAAACATTTATGACAGCAGTTCTCAACTGGGGGCACTTTTGTCCCCTAAGAGCAATGTCTGGAGATGTTTTTGGTTGTCACAACTAGAAGAAGAGTGCTATTGGTGTTTATCTCATGAGTAGAGGTCAGGGAAGCTGCTAAACATCGTACAATGCACAGGATAGACCCACAACAAAAGATTATCCAGCCCCAGATGTCAATAGTGATATGGCTGAGAAACCCTGATTTAAAACGATGCCTTGCTCTCCCCAGGCCCTCCGACAGCATCTGAGGGGGAATGATTCCTAGAAGCAATCTGCTTGAACTGAGACCTGAAGAATAAGTCGGAGTTTTCTAGAGATGGGAATCTTCAGGGAGCTGAAAACGTGTGCACGTGATGCACATGATGGGGGGAAGTTGAGGGTGCAGACTGTGTTCAAGGACCTAGCAGTGAGTGTTGCTTTTATTGCTGAGATGTGGTCTGGGGAGGGGCGGTGGTGCGCTAGGAGGTGGACCCACCTCTGGGGCCCGCCAGCACCCTGCCTTGTTCTCTCCTGCCGCCCACAGGCACCGTCTGCCCCTCACACTCATGCCTTGAGGCTGTGCTGTGACTGGTGCTTTCAGACCTCCCACCTGCCTAGACTTCTGTGTAGCCAAAGCTGCTCTGTGCCTGTCTGGCAGCCAGCCATCCTGAGCCCTGTTGCTGGTCCACCCGTCCCACCGCAGAGGATGCCCCAGTGTTCTGGTTTCCACGGGAAAAACACTAATTTCTGTTGAATGGTTCCCTGGATTTGGGTTGTTTCCTCTCCTTCCTACTTGTCAGTGAGATCTAGACTCACCTCTTCTCCTCATCCGATTTGCAAGTGGGGGACAGTGGAGATGACTTACCTAATAGGTCTAGGAGACAGGTCATATGACATCCTTGTGATTCTGAGCTGCACAGAACTCGAGTGACGGCTGCAGGGAGCCAGTCTTAGGAGATGGGTGAGTGGAGGCATCAGTGATCAGCTCAGATCCAGCCTGAAGCTGTTTCCCCATTTCAGATTTTAGGTTCCGACTGTCACTATCCAATTGGTTGTATTCTTGCAGGGTCTATAGGAAAGGCCCCGGTATTAGGAATTCAACATCTAAGATCTTTAAAAAGTGAGTGAATTGGAAGCCTTATACATTGCTGGTGGGAATGTAAAATGGTACATCTGCTGAGGAAAGCATATTGGCAGTTCCTCAAAAAATGTTAAACATAAACATTTGACAAATCAATTTCACTCCCAACTGTATACCCAAGAGAGATGAAAACATATGTTCACACAAGCACTTGTACACAAATGTTCATGGCAGCCAAATATTCATAATAGATAAAAAGGGGAAACAATCTAAATGTTCATCAACTGATGAATGGATAAACCATGTGTGATATGTCCATGCAATGGAATATTATTCAGCTAAAAAAGTAATGCAGAACTGATATATCCTAGAATGTGGACGAACCTTGAAAACGTCACGCTAAGTGAATGAAGCCAGATGCAAAAGATATATTATGTGATTCCATTTATATGAAATAGTCAGAACAGGCAAATGCATAGACAGTAAGTAGATTAGTGGCTGCCAGTGGTTGGGAGAAGGGAGGGATGGGAGTGACCGCTTAGTGGGTACACAGTTTCCTTTGGGACAATGAACAGTTTCCGGAATTAGATAGTGGTGATGGTTATAAAACATTGTGAATGTACTAAAAGCCACTAAGTTGTACACTTTAAAAATGGTTAGAATGGTGAATTTCTCGTTAAATGAATTTTACCTCAATTAAAAAAAAAAGTGAGTGAAGTCAGCTTTCAACTTCCTGGTGAAGCACTGATGTTTCTGTTTTTTTCTTTTTTTTTTTAATTGAGGTGTAACATTATGTTAGTTTTAGGTACACAACATATTGATTTGATATTTTTATATAATGCAAAATGATCACCATGATAAGTCTACTTAACATCCAACATCCATCACCATACATAATTATAAAAAAATTGGTTTTCTTGTAGAGTGATGTTTCTTTTTTTTTTTTTTTTTTTTTGTGGTACGTGGGCCTCTCACTGTTGTGGCTTCTCCCGTTGCGGAGCACAAGCTCCGGACGTGCAGGCTCAGCGGCCATGGCTCATGGGCCCAGCCGCTCCGTGGCATGTGGGATCTTCCCGGACCGGGGCACGAACCCGTGTCCCCTGCATCGGCAGGCGGACTCTCAACCACTGCGCCACCAGGGAAGCCCTAGCATGATGTTTCTGATGTCCTTATATCCTGGCATTTGTAGACCCTGAAGCCTGGTTGGCCTTGGTCCAGTTTAGAACACTCCTCCAGGAGAGGACAAAATGAAGATCTCTAATCTCAGGAGCAGGCAGTAATTTCTCTCTCATGATATTTAAAAAACTATTTATATTTTTATATTATGTCTACTATTCTAACGGATTTCAGTGTCTGTGCGCCATTTGCCCCCTTGACTGGGAAGCCCAGGACTTGTCCCAGGCAGGGTTCCAGGTCCCTGAGGGGGAGAAGCATCTTTCCTCTCTCACACCACCACGTTGCCCGAGCTGTCCAGTCTCTCTCCACAGCCTCTCCTGGCCCCAGAGAGGACCGTTCCTTGGACATTTGTTCAGACTTTTGTATCAGGTTCTGTCCTGTTTCTGAGTAGCCAAAGATGAACAAAGCAGAGTCCCTGCTCTCAAGGAGCTGGTGGAGGAGGCAGAGGGTGACCGAGCAAGTGCAACACCGATGTGATGGAGGAGATGCGTGAGGCGACAGATGGAGGGCTGAATGGGAGATGTGTGCGCTGGGTCTGGAGGGACGAGTTCATCAGAGTTCATCAGGAAGACCAAGCAGCGAGACAGGCTTTTCAAAGTTGTAAGTGTTTGAAAGCCTGAAGTCTTGAGGGAAAGAGTTGAAAATGGGGCAGGCAGGGAGGTGTGGGTGTTGGTGAGTAGGTAAGCAGATCAAGTTGGACAGCTGGGGGCAAGGCTTGGACTGCTTTGTTTGACAGCCCGAGTTTGGAATTTATCCTGACACCAGAAAATACTCAACGATTTTAAGAAGGGAATTTCCATCATCAGATTTGCATTTGGAGGGGGGGATCATACTGGGAGCAAAATAGAAGCTGGATTAGAGAGAGAGTTTCAGGGGAGGTTGGCCAGGAGGCTACTGCAACCGTCCATGCAAGAGATGATGGAGCCAGATGAAGGCCATTGTCAGTGGTGATGGAAGAAGCAGGGACAAAATGGACTGGGCTAAGATGCTGGGTAGCTGTGGCTGGTGCAGTAGGGTGTGGGTATTAGGAAGAGAGAGTAGTCCTGGGAGCTCCCAGATCTCTGGCTTGGGTAAGAGTCATTATGTGGGAAGGGACCTAGAAGAGGAGCAGATTTGGAAGAAAGATGACAGGCTGAGTTTGGAGCAGGAGAGCCTGAGAGCCTGAGGCATGTCCAAGTGGAAAGGTCACGTAGGCCATAGGGTGGGGTGGCGCTCAGGGTAGAAGGTTAGGGGGCTTCTCCCTGTGTGTCCCTGCTCGTGTGTCCGTTTCTCCCCAGGAGTTCAGTTTGGGGACCCGTGGCCTGGAAGCTGCTGGTGAGTGCTCCTGTCAAGGTTATTCTGGTTTAAACTCTTTCTCCTAGTTGGCATGTGATTTCATGCTTTTCACTTCTCCCTTTAAATGGAAATGCAGAAAATGGTCTTCACCTCCTGGTGGGGATTGAGATTATTTTCCCTCTCTCAGCTCTGACACCTGCTACTGTTTCACTTGCTATTAAAGGTCTGTGTGACCGGGTGGCATGCTTCAGGCGGTGCTAAATGGGTGTGTGGGAGAGGCTGGAGCAATGTCAGGAGAGGTGTTAGAATGAGACTCACAGCCACAGGGAACAGAGACCCGCAGGCTGGGGTGAGGGAGACAGAGCAATGGGTTCTGAGTAAGCACCCATGGTATGTGCCCCAGAACAAAGGAGCCACCCCTATCGCTGGTTTATAAGGCCTAAGGCTCTTGCCAGGCCTCCGTCCTACCTCTCACCTACTCCAGTACACCTGCTGGGCGTGTCTTACTCCACCTTGTCTAAGGTCACAGAGTTCATACACAGTGGAACCAGAATGCAAAGTGGGGTGGCAGATGGCAGAGTCTGTGCTCTTTGTCTCTCCACTACAATGCCTCTGCCACCACGAGGAATGGTCTCATCATGGTGAGGACAAAGGGCAAGCTACCTGCTGACCCAGTCCGACCCTACCGGGCTCCATCCATGAGTGACTCCAGCCACCAGGAGAGAGATATTGGGATGGGGGCGTTCTGGGCGGCCCCTTGCCCTGCCTCCCCTGGGAGCCAGCCCCCGCCTGGGATTTCCTCTTCAGCCCTGCTCAGACCAGTGAGGGGAGAGCCACCTTCTAGTCCCACCCTGTTTGCCAATTTCTTCTCTTGCAAAGAAATCCCACCTTGTGGTATTGTTGCTGTAATGGGAAAGAGGCTCATCTATTTCCAATTCTGCAATGCAGGCAGGCTTTTAAAGGGTCTGTCTGTTTTCGGTTCACATATTAATCTGTGGCTTCCTGCCACAGCTCCAAATACCTTCTGCTCCAAGATGTGGGCTGTTTTACTTGAGGGGTGGAGAGTGGCAGGAAGGTAATATTTCACTTGTTACATTTTCAAATGGGGCAACGTTAATGGGACTTGTCCTATCTCGAGACAATACCTTGAAGGGATTTGGACAAGATAAAAATCCAAATCCTTTACCCTTGAAAATTCTTTGCTCGACAGAGCTGATAAGAAGCATATGTGTGTGTGTGCTTGAGCGCATGCATGCCTGCATACTAAAGCTGTAGAGATCGCAAGCTACCCTCCTTGGGGCAGCAGTACTTCCTTGCTGGAGAGATAAGTAGTCTTAGTGATGCTTGCGGCTTCCTTTTTATCTGGGGACACCACAGGTCTTCAAAGGACCAAATCAGGTAGTAGGAGATCTTTCCCGTGCTCTTAAGGCCAGTCGGGGGGCACATTTTTCAACATCTTCCTGTTTCCCCCAAAGAGCTCTAGGATAAGACCCTGTTAATAATCCTACATCACAAGGCTTTTGCTGACATTTCATCTCCCTAGTCTGTATAATGCTGTGGTGTTATCTCATGTTTAACAAATGGAAAATCCTATTTTGGCCTCACTGGGCAGACCAGAGTTCAGCTGTTGGGAGCCAGGAGTGGAATCCCAGAATGGACCCAGGAGTTCAGCAGCCTCCCGCCCCACCCCTTATCTGCTGCCCTAACCATTGTCCCTCTTGTTTCAGTCCCCATTGAGTTTGAGAAGTTGGAGTTCCAACCCAGAAAGAAAGATTTAAATGTCCTTAATTCCCTGCCCTGAAACATTGTTCATTAAAACCCTAATGTTCTAATCTTTTTTTAGATTGTGTTTCTTAATTTATCTCCTCCCTCCTCAAATGGGAACCTAGTAATTTTCAATTGCCATTATCTGAGAGGAGATGTGTTTGTGTCCATAGTCAGGGGCTTGGATGTGCTTATTATGTGCAGATTGTTTTTTTGTGCTCTTCCAGGTTTTTCCTTGCCTACGTGATGCTACTTAAAATCCACTGTGTAATCTTCACACTCTGGGTCTCATTTGCTTTCAGACTTCTGGGCCTTCAGATCCATGTGTGGCCTGCCCATCTATATATTATTCATAGACACACCTGTTCTCAAATAAGAAACCAAAAGAAAGTAATGCATTTTTTTTTAAATTGGGAGAGAAGGAATCACAGCTCTGATTTGTAAACTTGCTGCCCCCTCTACTCATAAGTTATTCTGGAAAAATCCCCCAAAAGCCCTCTTCTCTGCAGTAGGAGGAGGCCTGCCTCCTCTGCAAAGGGGACCCTGAGGGCTCTCTCGGGGGCCTCTGCCTGGAGACATATCTCTGTAGTCCCTGGTGGTGCTCAGTTGTGTTCTCTGTGCCTGGAAGGAATGATTCGGCAGTGAGAGCAGGCCTGCATCAGTGGGAGGCATTTCATATCGATATAAGAAATTTCTAGAATTTGGAAAATGGGGCACATTGTGTCCTATGAGAGTCTTACAAGGCTTGCATTATTCTCAGACTTTAACCTTTCCTATTATTGATTAGTTTTGTTCCTAAAATTAACTTTGAATATACTTGGAAGTAGTCTTCTGGGTTGAGGATGATTCCTAATCTCTTAATTGCTTCTTTAGTGTGTATTTGTCTTCATGCTTCTTAGTTGTACTGGCTTGAGTAGCACCTCATCCTATGGTATATTTTTCTCCCAGAATGAACCAGCTGCCATTCTGATTCAGAGCAACGTGGCAAATGTGTATGTCCTGAGTGGCAGAGAAACCTAGGGAAGCTCCTGACAGGAAGTTGATATTCTTTTTATTTCTTTTTTTAAAATATTTATTTATTTGGCTGCGTCGGGCCTTAGTTGCAGCACGTAGGATCTTTGTTGAGGCATGCGGGCTCTTCGTTGAGGCGTGCAGGTTTTTCTCTCTCTGGTTGTGGCACACGGGCCTCAGAGTGCGTGGGCTCTGTAGTTTGCAGCACACATACTCTCTCATTGAGGCGCACGAGCTCAGGAGTTGTTGCACGCGGGTTTAGTTGCCCTGTGGCATGTGGGATCTTAGTCACACCCCCGCCTCCCCCCACCAGGAATCAAACCTGCGTCCCCTGAATTGGAAGGCGGATTCTTTACCACTGGATTGCCAGGGAAGTCCCAGAAGTTGATATTCTGAAGTTAACAACCCTACCAAGATGTTTATGATTTTGTAATACAGTTTAAATGGTTGAAAGTATGGCTGCTGGGGTTAGGACAATCTCTACAACATGTTGGTTAACTGACTTTGGACAGGTTATATAATATCTCTAAAGCTAAGCCACCTCATCCGGAGAGAGGGAGAGAGATGGGGGTGGGGGCGGGCACTCAGACAAAGAGACAGAGAGGGAGAGAATAAAAGATTAAATAAGATGTTACATTGTAACATCCAATACCCTCCCTAAGTGTTAAGGATTGTATTATTACTACTGAGTTTGTGAACCAAGATTTAAAAGCATGACACTGAATGGGAGATGGTCTGACATGTAGACGGATGCACAGGACAGTTTGTGTTGAAGGCAGCCATCTCCATGACAACCACAGTGCCCTCTACTTCACAGGTCCCCTGATAAATCACCCATTTTGCTTACAGTTCAATGATTCCCTGGCATTCCAGGTGCTTTAGAAATAAAGATTAAGATTAGTTTCATTCCTTTTAAATAAGAATAGTTTTTATTAGTTTTAATTATATAAGTAATATATGAATACATTCTCTTTATAAAAAATTAAACATTACAGATAAGGTCTTCTTGGACCACCATCTCCAGTCGTCATCTCCACCCTAGAGGTAACTCTCACCATCAGTTTGATGTGTCTTCTTCTACACATTTACCCATAGTATCTAGACCCATAGAGAAAAAATTACATTGGATAATGTGCCCAGGTGTTTTCATACATGTTACCTTACTGCATGTCATTCTGCAGCTTGATTGTTTTTCACTTAACGATAGGTCTTGAAGTGTTTTCCGTGTCAGTACATACAGTACTTTTTAAAAGAATCTGCTCTTATGTACACGTGTATGTGTGCTATGGATGAACCACATCGTATTTAGCCAATCCCATTTTTTTTTTAAACATCTTTACTGGAATATAATTGCTTTACAATGATGTGTTAGTTTCTGCTGTATAACAAAGTGAATCAGATATACATATGTTCCCATATCTCTTCTCTCTTTCGTCTCCCTCCCACCCTATCCCACCCCTCCAGGCAGTCACAAAGCACTGAGCTGATCTCCCTGTGCTATGCGGCTGCTTCCCACTAGCTGTCTGTTTTACGTTTGGTAGTGTATATATGTCCATGCCACTCTCTCACTTTGTCCCAGCTTACCCTTCCCCCTCCCCACATCCTCAAGTCCATTCTCTATGTCTGCATCTTTATTCCTGTTCTGCCCCTAGGTTATTCAGAACCTTTTTTTTTTTTTTTTAGATTCCATATATATGTGTTAACATACAGTATTTGTTTTTCTCTTTCTGACTTACTTCACTCTGTATGACAGACTCTAGGTCCATCCACCTCACTACAAATAACTCAATTTCGTTTCTTTTTATGGCTGAGTAATATTCCATTGTATATATGTGCCACATCTTCTTTATCCATTCATCTGTCGATGGACACTTAGGTTGCTTCCATGTCCTGGCTACTGTAAATAGAGCTGCAATGAACATAGCCAATCCCACTTTGATGGTCATTTAAATTATTTCTGACTTGTTGCTATTGCAAACAAAGCTGCCACAAACATCCTTGGACCTGCCTTCTGAGCACATGAGTAAGTGTTTCTCTGGGGGAGATATGGATAAATAGAATCATTGGATCATAGTGTATGAACATTTTACACTGTAATAGATATTGCCAAATTATTCTGCAAAGTGTGATCATACCAGTTTACAGTCTTATCTGTAGTGTATGGAAATGCCTTTTCTCCTACATCCTTTTGAATTTTTTCTAATTTATTAGGAACAAAAACCTGCCTCATGTTTGAATTTCCATTTTCCTGATTACTAGTAAAACTGAGGTTTGTGTCATGCATTTTGGGGGCCATTTATATTTTCTTTTTATTTATATCTCACATTTTTTGCTTTATAAAAATTTTTACATTTATATTTCTGTGAATTAGCATTTTATACCTTTAGAATATTTTTCTATTGAACTGTTTTTCACTTTATTTTTGATTGTAGAAGTTCTTTATATATTCTATATATTGATCCTTTGTTGCAAGTATTTTCTCCTTTTGCCCTTTAACTTTGTTTATGGTGTCTTCTTTCATACAGAAGTTGTTTTTGAGGCAGTCAAATTTATCAGTCTTTTATAAGTTTTGGTTTTTGTGCCTTGTTTAGAAACAAGTTTCTATATAAACTCATGAAAAAAATCTTCCTGCATCATATTCTAATGTTTTTTTCACATCTGGGTTGTTAATGAGTGGTTTTCTAAGTAAGTAATGCCTTATCTCCATTGCTGCGTATCTACAGCCTAGTAAGGGTGAGGCACTCACTGCTCAGCACCGGCGCACGGCCCTCGCTGAAGACTTGAGCAGTACCAACAGTTTCCAGCAGAGGGCAGTGTCAGAGCGGGTCTGTCTCTGTTGGGGCCCTCAGGGGTTCCCTGCCTCACCAAAGGGAATCTTTAAACTGCTCTGAAATTAGCAAATTCCAGTGAGGGGAGAATAAGTCCAGTGAAAGGAAAGAGCAGGAGCAAAGTCTGCTGCAGAGTGGGCTGCCCAGTGGGAAATAAACCAGGGCCAAGGGGAAAATGTCCTGATAGACTCTGTATGTTATGACTGCATAGCAGGAGAGAACAGATCAAAGTTATCCGGGATCACAGAGGTTTTCTCCAAGGGAAGCTTCGATGTCTGCTTAAGTATGGTCCACATGCTTGAGATGAAAGCTCAAGCTTTACAAAGGAAATGTTATTTACTGGGCAAACAACAGGCAGGATGGAAACATGCAATCCCCAAACTTATCCTTTTGATTTCATCAGTAATTCAAGACCTGTCTCCTTTTGGGGGAAAAAAAAAGAAAAAAGAAAGAAATCCAGTGGCCAGAGGCACAGCTGACTTCAGAGGGAAACCGAGGAAATGACAGTGCTGTTGGGTACAGTTCTCTCCCCACCTCACCCCAGACACATCCTGGGCTAGCAGGTCTGTTTCCCATTGTTGCTTTGGGTAATACCATCCATGTGGGATTAACAATATCATTATGAAACCAGAAGAGCACAGGCAGTGAAATCCACAGAGCCGCATAAATATATTGATCCACATACATTTGCACATCTGAATCAGTCTCTCGGCTCCTGCGCTGGGTTCTCTCGCCTTGTCCCTACTCATTGATCCTCCACCTTTTTCCACCCTGCTTTGTGCCAGGGAGGCTGCCTGTGTGAACTGAGGCCACGTGCTCCCTTGCTCATTGGTTTCTAGCTTGGATGGACCCATGAGAAGTACGTGCAAGAAGAGAGGGCTGAGTATTTCTTCCCCAGGCTCCGTCCCTGCTGGGCTGTAGCTGGCAGTGGCTTCATTCCTCTGCAGATTCCAGGTCGTCCTACAGCTACGGGAATAACTAACCACTCTCTCTTCTTCCCCTTTCATGCCTTGGAAGGTTAGAGATTTCTGGGTAGCCTGGATACTTCACTATCCCATATTGGCTTCCTTTAACCCTGCTCACGCCCTTGGAAATAGTCTCTTCATTAATGTATCTTCAATGATCTCTTCTGAGTGTACTGTTTGATCCCTGTCCTGATCCTAATACAGAAACCGGAATCTATCTGGATTCTTCATCCTGAAAGAGAGAAAGTATACAATTAAAATGTTATTGTAGTTTTGGACTCCCTTTTCCATACAAATAATCTCCAAGCCCAGTGGTGGTTGCTGCCTGCATGACTTCCCAAGAGACAGAGCAACCAGTCATTGTAAACCTGCCTAAAAGAGCCCACTGGCCGGTTCATTTTCTGCAGTTCTCTAGGGTTTATTTATCACAGACCCCTCCCCCCAGGCTCACAAAAACATCCCATTGCTATTAATACCCTTCAATTCTATTCTAGACTTTAAAGGCAAACAACCTGGAAGATGAAAGGATCTCAGTAACCAATTTGGATGCCTTGATGGTTTGACTCGTTCATTAAGGGAGGGTTGTAGAATGTTGCTGGAGATGTAACTTGCATTTATATGCAGCCCTCCCCTTCAGGGAGAGGATTGCTGTCCTAAGCTAAATAGTCACAATGAGCTGGCACTCCAAGTAGGTGAGGCCATTTGGGTTTCATCTCCCCACCAGATGTACATGACTAAGTGACCTGGTCCCCCCACTCTGCCCCGACCCCTTCCCTTCTCCCACCTGCTGGCAAAGGCAAGAATAAACAAAGCACAGAGATTGCAACAAGAGCAACGGGACTCGAATCAACATGTTAGATCACCATGAATGACTGAGAGCTGCTTGGACACCTACTTTAATTAAACACTGAGTGAGTCTTATTCACTGAAGACTGCCCTAGTTTCATCACTTGTCCTTTCTGAGTACACCTCTTCCGTACTTGTAGCCAATCTACTCTTTCTTTTTCTCAATCCAGCTCTCACCCCCTTTTCAGTCCTTGTCCAGTGACCTAAGAGATGCCTTTGGTGCCTGTTCTCCTCTTGGCCGACATATCCAATCCATACCTGAGATCTGTGGACTTCATCTAAGTCTGTCTCGCTCTAGTCTGCGTTCTTTTCCCCACCTCCACTACTAGCACTTGGTCAGAATCCCCTGGACCACTCACCTAGCTTCACAGCTGGCTTATCCTTCTGCCATCTGCACTCCCCTGTCCGTAATGCAGCCAGAGTGCGCTTTACAACATGCGAACCTGTCCCGATACCCGTCGGCTGAAAACCCTTCGAAGGTTTCCCGTTGCTTTAGGATGAAGACCCACAAAAGCGTTATCAGCCTGCATGGCCTGGGCTCTGCCCTCCACTCCCGTGTCCGCTGATGCCACACCTCCGTCTGCCATGGTCTGGCTCCCTTCCTTGGTTCTTCTTTCTGATCCTTAAACTTGCCAACCTCTATCTCATGACTCAGGTCCTTTCCCTTCGCTGTAGTGTTCTCACCACCATCAATACCTGCCTTTGCCTAGTTAACTCCTTAAGATCCAGACTCAAACAACCACCTTCCCCAGGGGAGCCTTCCTTGGCCTGAGACTGGGCCTGGTTCCCTGTTACAGTCTCCCCTGCCATGTTCACAGGCTGTAAGGAAACACTTAGTTGAGAGACTGATACCTGTCTCTTCCACTGGAATGTACACCCTGTGAGGCTGGAAGTAGCATCTGTCCCTGTGCTCATGGCATTGTGTCTGGCATATAAGACAATCTCAAAAAAGACTTACTGAAGACATGAATGGACACATGCTTTTTCTTTTAATATCAGTAACTGGTGTTGGCACCTCCCCATACTGAATAAATGGAGGTCCTGAGTCTGGAGAGATGTAGGCACGATACTGACCAGAGTTGGGGGATGGGCTAGATTGCTTTCTGACAGCCGGCGACTCTTGGATTTGGAGAATATTCATATCCTTATTCTGTCTGTGTAGACACTCCCAATCTGCATCTGTCTTGTACCAGGGTTGTTTTGCCCATGCCTATCCCTACCCCCAGCCTGTGACCACCAGAGTCCCTCTTCCTGGTGGCTGGTGGCCCTGTTTATTCTTACGCTGGAAAACCTGGGCCTTCCATTCCCAGGCATGCTTCTGAGCAGATACAATGAAGCACTTAAAAGCCAGTAGGCCTCCTGGAACTCCTTTCTTCCTGCTATTATTGACAATGCAAATGAAGGATTAATTTACAAGCAAGAAAGGTTTTGTTCAGAAGCTTGAGTTTTCAGAACCATCCCCGGGGTAATAAAATGGAAAGGGGAAAACTGAGCACAAGAGACCTTCCTTCTGTTTTCCCAAGTGTCGGCCAAGATTGCATCCTAACTGATGTATCAGAAGTAAGGGACCCAGGGCCTGGAGAGGTAATCATCTGTACCAGTGGTTCTCAAACTTAGCATGCGTCAGGATCACTTGGAAGGCTTATTAAACCCAGTTGGCTGGGCCCTACCCCCAGAGTTCCTGATTCAGTTGGTCTAGGGTGTGGCCCAAGAATTCTCATTACTGGGCTTCCCTGGTGGTGCAGTGGTTGAGAGTCCGCCTGCCGATGCAGGGGACACGGGTTCGTGCCCCGATCTGGGAGGATCCCACATGCCACGGAGCGGCTGGGCCCGTGAGCCGTGGCCGCTGAGCCTGTGCATCCGGAGCCTGTGCTCCGCAACGGGAGAGGCCACAACAGTGAGAGGCCCGCGTACCGCAAAAAAAAAAAAAAAAAAAAAAAAAAACCAGAATTCTCATTACTAACAAGTTCCCAAACTATGCTGATGCTGCTGGTCTCTGGGAACGACACTTGGAGAACCACTGGGCTACACTGTACTCCTTCCCCATGTACTCAAACTTTAACATGTATTCCAATCATCTGGGATCTTATTGAAGCACAGACTCTGATTGAGTAGGTTGGAGTGGAGCTTGGTGTCCATTCTGTTGCAGTGAGGACCACATGCTCAGAAATAAGCCATTGCCTTCTTGAGCCCTGGTCCTCTTTGATAGAGGTCTCTTCCTTCCTTTATGCCTTCCTGGGATATCAGGGGATATTTTCGATGACCTTAGAAAGAGGTAGGTGCCAGGGAGTATCGCTCTAAGCTAAGTTTTCAGTCTTAGCTGAAAGGCCAAAGGAAACATGGCCTTCCTTTATCCCCCTTTGCTGACAGGTGTGAAGAGGAAATACAGTGGAAGAAATACACTCACAGAATTATGCTGCCAGGTCACACAGGTGGAAAGTGCATCTCTACTGGGAGTTGGGTCTCACTGAGGCTGTAAAAGGGCGGGGAGTCCCTGTGGAAAAATAAAGCTTCCCCCTTTATAACAGAACTGTGTGTTATAGCATATTATTGTGAAAACGTGAGCTCTGGGCTTAGATGTGGACACAGAGCTTCAAATAAAATAGCATTCATAAACTGGTTGCCACAGTGCTTGGCATTAAATGAGTGCTTAATGAATTACAGCTATTGCTATTCTTTTAATGGGAAGTATTAATTCTAGTCGAATCAGAATCCGTATCAAGCGGAAGATGGGCAGCTTGATAGCCTATAATATAAAACAGTAGGTTGTTTGGCCGCTGAGATTTCCTATTCTCCACCTTGTTCAGTGCCTGGCCCATGAGGCACCTATTCGCTGAACGGAAGGAAGTAATTATACAAGTCTAGGTAAATTAGTAGATGGGAGGACTTGAGCTTATGCAAATTGTCCAAAGGAAAAGAATAATGGAAACACCTGCATTCTTGAATGTGAGGACTTTCAGGGCTTGGGTAACTTTTGTTCATCTTCTTCTGCTTATAAAGTTGGTCACTACCACTACTTTACAGGGTTATTATGAGAAACATGTGGCAATGCGTATGGAAGTGCTTGGTTAAGAGTAAAGGATAAATTGAGTATCAGCTACTTTAATGAAGTGGAGTGACTGCCTAACAGACCCTTTGGGTTGTGACAACTTCAATGCTGAGGCTGAGAGTGCAGGTTTCTAGCCCTTGGGTGTTGACGTATTGGCTTTGCCTTTTAGGTTGGCTTTTATGTGCTAAAAAATCTCTGACCTTCTTCATATGACTTGCTAAGTGAAATCTGAGCCTCTTCAGAAGGCCTGAGTACAGGTGGGAGAGCAGGTAAAGCCCACTGAGGAAGGGCTCACCTTGTTTGATAAGGAGCCTGTGAGCCTGGCTGGCAAGGAAAAACACTCAGATCTCCCTCCCTGGCTCTCCACAGTCTAATGCATCTCATTTATTGTTAATGCTGTTTCCACTGGCTCATTTGCAAGTAGCCTGAATAAAACATCAGAGCAGGAAGGGAGGGGCAGTACTCTCTGTCTTCCGTTACTGCCTCTGCCACCTTCCTTCTCTCCTTCCCTTTCCTCTGGTCCCTTCTCCCTCCATTACTCTGATTAACAATCTTTATCTAATTGGCTTGTCATGAAGTAGCCAAATAGGACTCCTGGGCTCTTGTACGGATGGTGAGGAAAATGACTCAGACAGGCCCACCATTTGTTTTTGGGTTTTGTTTTCCTGAATGGACGGAGGAAAAAAACAAACAGGGAATTTACAATCTTAGGAGATCTGGGAATAAAATAGCGGCTCTGCTCCTCCCAGGGAACTGCCTCAGCCCACAGGAGGACGGCAAAGAGTCAGCCTGGAGAAAACCATCCAGCCCTGTGGGGTGTGAGTCCTCAGGGCCACTACTGCTACCGCAGGGGATACAAATCTGGCTGGAGGCAAGCCTGTGCATAACCCCGAGACAAGGCAGGTTAGGAAAAGCAGGGCCATAAAGGCACGTGGTGGGGATGAGGCTCAGTCCTCACACACAGTTGCACAGGCAACACGGTTTCGGTTATTTTCACTGGTTTAACTTAATTCCTGGCTACCCTGACTCAGAGCAGCCACTGCCTTGTGTTTCTTTATCACTAACAAGTACATGCATTAAAACATCATAATTTAGCCTTGTCAATTTTTAAAAATTTGGGATGTCTTTTAAATCATTTTTAAGGTATAAATTCCACTTAGACTCCCTCTTAATTTTATAAATTTTCTTTTTAAGAATCTGAGCCTTTTACCCTGTAATGTTTCCCACAGTCAGGATCTTGCTGATTGCATATTCAAGGAACGGTTCAGTGTGTTCCTCTGAGCTCTGTATTTCCTGCAAATTGATAGCTGGATCCAAAGGCTTGATTAGACTTAAGTTTGATCCCTTTGGCAAGACTATAGATAGTGGCATGTTTTTCATCAGGAGGCGCATAATGTCTGCACGTTTCCCTTTTTGTGATGTGAGCAGCTGTTGATGTTCAATGCCTGGATCTGTTAATTCACTGGGGGTTGCAAATGGTGATGTTCTCATTCTAACATTTCTTTTTTCATTTATTAGTTGGAATACTTCCATAAAGAGATGTTTCCTCATGTCTACGATTGGGTTACCCAGTGGTATAGTTCCTGAAGGAGAGGCAGGACGGATGCTTGACTCTTTGTCTTATTTATCAGTCTTCAAGATCACAAATAGGTGCCTTTTCTCCTCTAATAGTGACCAATTCGTTTTTTCAAATAGCATTAGCAATCCATAGACTTAAACATATTTGATGAATTTAAATGTATTTGTACAATTATCATCCTTATTGAAATACAAATTGTTCCATCTTGGGCAGTGGGAGCTTCCTCAATTTGTTCTGAGTCCTGCTGGCATGACCCTAGTGGTCCTTGATACCATGCCCTGCTATCTGCTATGACAAGATATTCCAGGCTCACCTTATATATCTCCTGCCCCAGACCTGAAATCAGTCATTCATCCAAGCATCCCTGACTTCTTTTAGAGTCATCTTTTAGAGATGCTCATTGCTACTTTACTACAACATTAGTCATTGTTTTAGTCCTTTGAGTGGACAGAGTTGAGGAATTAATGGGGGGGAAATTTATATACAGTTAATTCTGCTCTAATGCTTATTTTGAAAATGCAGATTTGTTCAAATACGATTGGTATATTCAGGAACAATGTGAATCTAACACAAATTTTTGCGTTTGGCTGTGGGTGATTTTATACAGAAGACATATTAGGTGGAGGCAGAAAACTTCACCCAGCTGAACCAAGCTGTATAAGAATACATGAAACAGCAAAGAAAAAAAAAAGATCAGGAATAATCTTTTCCACGATCAAAGAGAAAACACAATCTGTATACAGAGACTAAACGGAAATCACCAAATCCTGCAGAAGTGGCACCTTTTATTGCTATGGGAGGCTGGTTTGGTGGTTTCAAACATCACTACAATTTCCAGAGTTTTTAGCTGTCAAGCAAGGCTGCAGCTGCAGATGAGAAAGCAGCAAAAGAATTTCCAGCAGTGACACAGAAGTTAACTGGAGAAGAAAGCTGTACATTGGATAATACTGAGTTGGCCAGAAAGTTTGTTCTGTTAGTGAATACGTTGTTCATTTGAGTTCTTGGTGAAAATGAAAACGGTGTCTTTTATTTTTACTTAAAACCAAACGAACTTTTTGGCCAATCCAATATTTTCAGTTGTGATGAAATAGCTGTGTATTATAAATGCGTGCCTTAAAGGGCCTCCATCTCAAAGACAGAAAAACATGACCCAGGATTTAAGGCTGCAAAAGGCTGTAACTCAGGTGTTCAGCACCAATGCCCAACAGAGGACAATTAGCCAGCCACCCACATCTGATACAACTACCATCCAGTTTCAGGTAAGCCTCCTTCCACCACTTCACAGTAACTAACAAGCCTTTCAACGCCCACTTCCACAAGCAAACTTCAGGTCTTTTCCAAGGCAAAGTGCCGTATTTATATTAGTATTTATGTTATGTATTTCTGACTCATTTGACCTGAGAACTGAGCTACCATTTTTGCCAAATTTCTATCCTTTAAAAAAATTTGTCACTAATGAAATTTTTGAGTGTTATGCCCTTACAACCATTTTTACCATAAGCCCTGTGGTTTTTATTGCCCACTGTGGCAATTTTTAGGAACACATATGTCATACTGTAGCAGAACTGAACACATACATGCACCCACCTCAGGTATTCATACTGGTACTTCCAGTTCAATTGCAAGACTATAAGGTTTTTACTCACTTAACCTCATCTATAGTGTGTCTGTACTCCTTTCTTTCATGCCAAAAATCCTCGTTCTCAAGGAATTAGGAGATGATAGAATATTCCATAATTACTTATTTGCTTCATTCCACCTTATACACAAAACAGAATAACAGTACAAAAACTACTACAACCTGTAAAATTACTGAGAACTCTCCCATAGGGGAACTCTGGATGGCAGGATAAAGACTGCTCTAGGGCCCCTTAAGACGTCCTCACAGAGCTTCTTGTACTCATTCGCCACTATTGGATTGGGCAAAACCCCTCCTCAGTTTATCTGCTGTCCTCAAGTCAGCCTGCCACACTCTGTCAGATCGCGCCCCCCCTCCCCAGCTTCCTCGGCTACACATGCTGGTACTTTGAAGATCTTGAAGCTATTGGTGGTCTGACCCACCTGCTTCTATGTTGGGATTTGGAGGATACCTCTTCACTTAACCTTGTTGTAAATGTTGTCGATGCATTTTTAATTTTTTGCTGTCTAGCTACTCTATTTTTATGTGGAAATTCTGGGAGATTTAAAAACCATGCTGTTGTCACTGTTATCTTCCCAGAATCCCTCCCTGGTAAACATTTTCCCATAGTTTGTCTTTGAATATGAACACTTTAAATATACAGATGTTTTCAATTTTTATTTAGTCAAATCTGTTTGATCTTCACCCATTGTTTTTAACGCTTAAAAAGTCCTTCGCCATGTAGGTTAGTTAAATAAAAATATCTTTACAATTTCTTATGAGATTTTTGTTGTTGTTGTTGTTGTTGTTGTTGTTATGGTAGGCGGGCCTCTCACTGTTGTGGCCTCTCCCGTTGCGGAGCACAGGCTCCGGACGCGCAGGCTCAGCGGCCATGGCTCACGGGCCGAGCCACTCCATGGCATGTGGGATCTTCCCGAACCAGGGCATGAACCCGTGTCCCCTGCATCGGCAGGTGGACTCTCAACCACTGCGCCACCAGGGAAGCCCTTCTTATGAGATTTTAAGTTTCATTTTGTATATATACCTGTCTTACCCATATCATCTATTTGAAAATTATTTTGTAAAATGCTGTGGGAGGAATATCTAAGTTAATTATTTTTCTCCTCCAAATCCATTTATTGAATTTGTAATTCTTCCTTTATTAGAGCTCAATTGTAAATATCAAGCTCTATATCTAAGTTATTTCTTCTTGATATGTTATTTCTGTGATCATATGAAAATGCTTATTTATTTCAGATTAGTATTATATTTTAATGTCTAGGTCATGTCCCTCCTCACTATTTTTTTATTAAAAAAATAGTTTAGCTGTTTTCATCCATATTTTTTCTTAATGAATTCCAGCGGAGGGAAAGTCAAGAGTCAATGTTGGGGGTAGCCCTTTGGTTCTCTGATAAGTTTCTTATTAAAAAGTAGTCATGTTTCCTTGTTCGACCTCTTCCAAATGTTGTGTAATATCCCAAGAGATGTTGTCTGTGATTGTATCTCAGGACAGGTTATAACAAGGCTCATGACACCTTATTCAAGGCGGGTCAAATGAATTTGGGGGAAGGCATAGGCCTGACATTAGACCTGTTCAGTAGGATGATGGGGCAGCCACTGAGCTGGAGACTACCATCTGAAAGTCAAAATTCAACCAAGCAGACAAGACTTCCTGTGCCAAGAAACTTAACCTTTCCAGCCGTGTCTCAGGAAAGGGCTCAGCATTGGTTGGTCCAAGATGGAGAAGAGGGGGCATCCACAGGCAACAAGAATCCAGCACTAAGCTTCAGTTCAGAGGAAACGCTTCTTACAACCAGCAGCAAATATTTGCATATAGCTGGGTGGAGCCAAGACTGTGATATGAAGCCATGGAACTGAACAAAGTTCATGGAATTATAAGAAATGCTAATCCATGATCTTGATCTCTCAAGGTTGTTGAAACCAACTGACCTGCACAACCACAAGCCGGCAGTAGCAATACAACATATTTGCATTCTGGAGTTGATTTTTTTCCTACATGGGGCTTTCAGCTCTGACCTTGTGAGGTGAGAACTGACAGCTTATAGGAGAGCTTTTGTCTCTCTTGCTAAGAAGAAAACAAAACCAAAATTAATATGCCCAATAAATGGACTGTAAAGACTCCCATCTTATAAATGTACTTGGAAAAATACTCTGGAATATCTCATATAAGACGTCGGCCTAGAGCCTCAGCTGAGGTTCAGTAGATTTTATTTTATGTGCAGCCTGCTAGTTAAAGGGATAGAAGGAGTCAAATAGTAAAACTCAGCCTTCAGGAAGATGCAGAGATACTAGACAGGAACAGACAGCTCATGTCTGTTGGCTGTGAATCCTTGAGTGACACTGGTCCATTAATCTTTTTGTGTGTTTTTCTCTTTCCAGCAATCAGAGCCTTCACTGCACCTGCAAGAAAGCATATTCACTGATCCTGTTAACTCGTTCAATTTAGAGCCCTGAGAACTTGTAAGGATGACGACGTCCCTCTCCCTCGTTTTACAGGCCTAGAGAGGAAGCCCACAGGCCTGGAGAGGTGGAGGGACTTTCCCCTGCCACTTGTCAGAGCCAGACCTGCTGGGTCGTTGCTGCAGAATGGCAGCTGCGTTCACAGGTTTGACTCTTCTCGTTTCACAGATGGGTCAAGTAAAGCCAAAAGCAGGGGGACTGTGTGGACAGATTACTGAGGGATGTTCTGGGAATTGTCCTGGTAAGAAAAGTATCAGGCCGGCTCCTTAGAAGGACCAGATCTTACATGTGGTCGCTTTTGCCTAAACTGCCCATAAAGCCCTCCCAGAAGGTTCATTCCTATCGGCAGCCACAGACAGAGCAAATAAGCAGTGCATTTTAATTATCTAAAGAAAACAGTAAGGGATTATTTTAAGCTAGGAGGGCTGCCATAACACCCTAAGTAAAGTCAATACTTCGCTTAGTACAAGAATTAGTTAGTGTTTAAATAATAGAAATGACTATCAATTACCAAACATTATCACACATTACTTGCTGTGCAAACAACTTTTTTGCTATTATTAATAATTCCAGGTACTGGTTTTCTGTAATTATAAGCCACAATTTTCCTTTGGATGAATAGCCAAGCAGAGTTACAGGGCAAAGTCAAGTCCCTACTCAAACCAGTAATAGTCACTTGGTGTTCCCTGTTCCCTTCTGCTGACCCTTCCTTGCTTCTCAGTCTCCATTCTTTGCTGTCAGAGAAACCTAAGAGAATCAATCACTTGGTATTTACTCGTCATGGTCAGAACTAGCTTTGGTATTAAAATCAAACATCCAAGAAAACACCTAAGGTGACATTTTCTGTTTCTGAGCATGGCTTACTTGATGAAATCATTCCACCTGTGTGAGCAGGTTTTGCTGGGTACCAGATGACGGGGAGCAATGTGACTGATTAGGAGGCCTGGGCCTGTAGTTTAGAAGATCAGAGTTCAGACCCCTACTCGTTAATAATCTCAGTGCGGGATTTCGGACAAGTTATTTAAGCACATTGAGATTTCATTCTCCCAGTTAGGAAAGGTAGACTGTGCTCCTAGCCATTTATTTCACAAGGGAATAAGTGAGGATGATAATAAGACATGTGATAGGTGAAGAAAAACTTTGCTCATTTAAAGTAAGTTGTCAGTTAACTCTCAGGCTGATTTTGACTGGGTCAACCCTCTATTCTGCATGAACAGGGCCCAAGGAACAAAGGCGCAGGCCCTGGCTGTTCCTCATCTTCCTTGTCCCCTCTGAAATTCACAAAGTCAGGGCCTGCCCCATTAACAGAGCTGCAGTAAGCTCCCATGTGCAGGCACCATCTTCAAATGATCCATGGATTTTCTCATTGTATCCTCTCAGCAAGCTTATGAGGGAAGCCATTTTTGCCCCCTTTTTACAAATAAAGAAACAGAGGCACAAAAAGGTTAAGGCCAGAGAGCTAGCAAATGACAGAGCCAGGACACCAAGTGGGAGGACTCTTCACGCCCTGCTAAACGGTCAAAAGCACAGTTGTCACTCTTAGAGTGGGCTTCTGCCCCGCAACCTGCCTCCTTTCTTGTTTCAGGAGCCCGGGTCTAACCACTTAGAAGGCAATTATCTCACATCAAAGGGCCTTCCAAGCAGAAGCCTCCGCTTCCTCCAGGAAGCTCTCCATAGCGCTCCCCCACACCTGGGCCCACCCGTCCTGGCTCTCAGCTCAGTGACCCCACAGGACTAGGAGCTTCTGGAGGACAGGGACAATTTATTGGTGAGCTCCTAGGCCCTTACCTAGGGTCTACCTCTAGTAGGAAAATGTTTATATAACAAATCTCTCTTTCTGTCTCATCCACACACCCAACGCACTCACACAAGGTCTGATGACTATCAGACAGCTGAAGTCCCAGCGGGCCTCTCCAGAAGTCTGGGGTTATAATCTCTTCCCTCTGACCAGAGACCCTCTCTATACCTGCCCCAAAGGTGACTGCAGGGGGTGGAGGTGGAGAGAATAGCTGCCCCACTCGAATTCTTCTGGGTTTATCTCCAGCATGGTGGGGGTTTCTGGTACCTCCTAACTCATCCCCTTCTGCACCTTCCTCCCAGGACCCTTGGTATCTTTCTCCAGACCCTTCCTCCAGGGGGCTGGGTAGAGTAGGCAGCAGATGGAGTCCATGAGAGTGAGAGAACGCCTCTCTTCTCAGTTCCACCCTTTCCCGCTGCCTGTGAGCCACCTACACCCTGCTGACCACACCACCCTATCTTAAAAGGTGACTGCAATAAAACAGGAAATAAAAAGCAGAAAGCCCAGGGCTTCCCTGGTGGCGCAGTGGTTGAGAGTCTGCCTGCCGATGCAGGGGACACAGGTTCGTGCCCCGGTCCGGAAAGATCCCATATGCCGCGGAGCGGCTGGGCCCGTGAGCCATGGCCACTGAGCCTGCGCGTCCGGAGCCTGTGCTCCGCAACGGGAGAGGCCACAACAGTGAGAGGCCCGCGTACCACAAAAAAAAAAAAAAAAAAGCAGAAAGCCCATATTCTTCGGCTGATCAGTCTTTGTAATAACTGCTACAAGGTGGAACAGAAATAAATTTATGAACTATCTGAGCTTCAATTTCTGGATTTCAAAGTAATCCAGTCTTGGGGAAATGTCAGTTTCAATCGAACAGGAAAACAAACTTCAAGTAGCTGGCATTCCCGAACCTGAGCAATCGCCAAGGCCGTGAATATGGTAATTGCTCCTCTAGAGCTTGCAAGTCCTGTGCTGGGCTGGGTGGCCGTGTGCGTTTGTGCTAGCATCCCATTCCTCTACGGGCTCCCGTCTCACCCACTCTCCAGCACCTCTCCTGGAACACTGTGGGAGGGGTATCGATATTTCAGCCAGCAGCTGGTCTACGGAACTCAGAACACAAGGGAAGAGAGCCGGCTGTGCTGTTGAAAGCAGGAGCCATCCTGGATCCCAGCAGAAGCCAGGCTGGATCCATCAGAGGCCTCCAGGGAACTCAGAAAGTTCACCTGAGTCAATGGGAAATGAGTCAGAGGGACTTGGCCAGCCCTGGCACTGACAGACGCTGCTTCTCACGGACTTGTCAGGGTTGCCAGGGCCTGTGGGTGGAGTGGCCTGGATGACACAGTAATCTGCTGCAGGTAAGGCAAGGTTCTGCTCAAAGGCACCCACTCACCCAGAGGGACCTGGAGAAACAATGACTCAAAAGGCCCTGGATCTTGCTTTTGCTCGTTTTCAGAACATCTCATCTCAGTGAATCTCAGTATCTGTTCTTGTGGTTAGGGCTTTATTGACTCATCTACTGTGGGACTGTCTGAAATTTCTTGGGCAAAAATCTCTTTCCTTTCTTTGTTTGTAAATTAGGTAAATCTTTATGATTCCTTATAAACTCTTTGCCTCTTTGCTCACCAGTTTTCTGCACAATTGACCACACCCTCCTTTGTAGAGCCCTCTCATTCTTTGCTCCCAGGACACTACCCTCCCTGGACGTTTCTCCTTCTCTTGGCCGCTCTTCTCTGAGGACTCTTGTTCATTTGTCCTCGAATGCTGGTCTCTTCGAAGTTCTACCCTTCACATTCTTCTTGCTCTATACCCTCCCCCGACGGTCCCTATTCAGACCCACGTATATGTGCATTATGGCCCAGCTGAGACCTCACTCAAGTTCTAGACCCCATGTTTACTGGACCACTGCCCTTGGACATCTCACAGGTGCCTCAAATTCAGTGTAACTAAGCACATCATCTTCCCCCTATATTCCCATCTCAGTGAATAGTTGCCCAAGGAAGAACCACAGGAGACATTCTAAACGAATTCCTCTCTATAAGCTACCGTGTCATGGCATTCTGTTTTCTAAGTCTCTTTTGAATCTCTCTGTTCTTCTCCATCTCCTCCCTCATCATCTTGGTTCAGGTGACCATAAGCCTTCACCTGAAGCTACAATAGTCTCCTAATACATCACTCTGCTTCTAGTGTGACTCTCTCAGCAATAGTCACAATAATACTGCATACTGAAAACTTCAACATCTTGTAAAAACAAAGACAGTTATTTCTCTCATGAGTTTGTGGGGCAGCTGGGCTGGCTGTGCTCCATTTGTCTCCCATCTTCCTCCTGGGCGCCATGGGCCTGGGCAAAGACAGAGGTACAGGAGGGCAAGTGGAAACACCCAAGGCTTCTTAATACCTAGGCTTAGAAATGGCACATGGTTACTTCTACCACCTGCTATGGGCCAAAACAGATCATGTGGCCTGGCCCAAAGTCAAGAGGTGGAGAAGCACACTCAGTTCACTGGGAGGCCATGGCAAGGGTGTGGATGCAGGGGGAAGTGAGCCCTGGGGCCAATTACGCAAACTACCACTGATCCTCTCTAATCCATTTTCCACCTGGTATCTGGATTTCTAACATGCAAATCTGATTATGTTACTCCCCACTGTCCTTGAGATAGAGTCTAAATTCATGATGTGACCCCAGCCTATCTCTCTTCTCACACCACCAGTCACACTCTGCTCCTGCCACAGTGAATTATATTTATTTTCAGAATTTTCCTGAGTACTCTTACCTCCAAGTCTTTGCACGGCTGGTCCCTTTGCCTGGAGCACTCCCTCATCCTCTGCTCACCCCAGAGCCTGGTCCCCATCCCATGCATCATCTGGCTACTCATTTGTCCTTCAGATCTCTCTAAATGTCACATCTTCCAAAACTCTCCCTAACGCCAAGATAGGGCTCTCCCTAGACACATTCCCTGGTCTCATGTACTTGTACCTGTAATAACACTTAACCATCCTAATTATAATCACCCAAGAAGAGGAACTAGATCTCAGTCCTGGTGCTTAGCCACTGTGCCAGGGATATGGTAGGTGCTCAATTAATAACTTTTTAATGGATGATTACTCCATGGGAATTTGTCCATGAATACAAAGTTTAATGCCCTCTTTTAACATAAAATCAGATAAATTTAGAGTAACTGTATATTTGAACCAAAATTGTTCTGATCCAGTTGATGAGAGGATTAGTCTGATAAATATCTCAGATCTGAGCATAAAGCTTGCCATATTTTGAATGGAGATCCATCTATTTATACATTAACATGTTAAAAATACAACCACTGTAGAAAACAATATGGAGGTTCCTTAAAAAAATAAAAATAGAACTACCATATGACCCAGCAATCCCACTCCTGGGCATATACCCTGAGAAAACCATAATTCAATAAGAGACATGTACCACAATGTTCACTGCAGCACTATTTACGATAGCCCGGACATGGAACCAACCTAAATGTCCATCCACAGATGAATAGATGAAGAAGATGTGGTACATATATACAATGGAATATTACTCAGCCATAAAAAGAAATGAAATTGAGTTATTTGTAGTGAGGTGGATGAACCTAGAGTCTGTCATACAGAGTGAAGTAAGTCAGCAAGAGAAAACCAAATACTGTATGCTAACACATATATATGGAATCTGAAGAGAAATTGTACTGATGAACCATTCCTGCGGGGCAGGAATAAAGATGTAGACATAGAGAATGGACTTGAGGACACGGGGTGGGAGGGGGAAGCTGGGGCGAAGTGAGAGTAACATCGACATATACACACTACTGAATGTAAAATAGCTAGTGGGAAGCAGCAGCATAGCACAGGGAGATCAGCTCAGTGCTTTGAGATGACCTAGAGGGGTGGGATAAGGAGTTTGGGAGGGAGGCTCAAGAGGGAGGGGATATGGGGACATACGTATGCATATGGCTGATTCACTCTGTGGTACAACAGAAACTAACACAGTATTGTGAAGCAGTTATACTCCAGTAAAGATCTTTTTTAAAAAATAAATAACAATGTTTATATGGTAGACACTGTTGATTGCCTAACTGATGGCCATTCCCCTTCTTCTCTTTTAGCAGAGCCCCAACTCTACTTGGAGTGTCAATGTTCCCCCCCTCCAACACACAGAGGACAACTTCTGATTGATCTATGCTAATCATAGAATCCCATTCCTCTTTGCCAGGGAATACCAGTGACCTGAATGGCCAATGAAGTGCTGGGAAAGGTTTCCTGTCTGATAAAAGAGAGAGTAGCAAGAGGAGAAACAGTCCTCCTCCACATGCTTGCCCTTTGTGCTTGGGATGACATTTTGGGAAGACACGATTATTGGAATGTGGCAGCCATCTTACCACCATGAGGGGAGACATTACTGATCTACTAAGAAAGGCAGAGCAGAAAGATGGACAGACCCTAGGTCCTTGCTGACCCTCAGTTGCTGCCCCCATGTTGGACCAACCTACCTCTAAGCTTTCTGTTACATGAAATAATTACATGTCTTTATTGCTTAAGCCACTGGTATGTGGTTATTCTGTTATTTGCAGCTGAAACAATTCCTGACACAAATGGCTTTGAAATGTACCTCTAAGTACATTTGTTAGCAAATATCAGAGACTTCACATTACTCCAATCTGGTATTTAACGTAGCTTTCTCAGGACCTGAAGTGCTTTCACAGGTGGCTTTTATTGACTGTGGTGGCTGACATGTTGGAGAATGGGATTCATTGCCGTTAGGACTTTTGTTGTTTTGTTTGTTTGTTTGTTTTGTGGTACGTGGGCCTCTCACTGTTGTGGCCTCTCCCGTTGCGGAGCACAGGCTCCGGACGCGCAGGCTCAGCGGCCATGGCTCACGGGCCCAGCCGCTCTGCGGCATGTGGGATCTTCCCGGTCCTGGGCCCGAACCTGTGTCCCCTGCATCGGCAGGCGGTCTCTCAACCACTGCGCCACCAGGGAAGCCCACTCCTTTTGTTTTTTAATCAGTGTTCCAATCCTCAGTTCTTTCTTATTATGTTCCCTGCCTCTTCAAAGGAACTGGCAGGGTGGAGCTACAAACTCTTTTATCTGTTTCTTGAGACTGGGAATAATTTACCAGTATAGTAGGGGGAATCTTTCCTAAGATGTCCATGTTCTAATCCTCAGAACTTATGATGATTTTACTTTACGTGGTAAAAGTGACTTTACAGATGTGATTAATTTAAGGACCTGCAATAGGGAGATTATCCTGGATTATATGAGTGGGTCCAATATGATCACAAGGGTCCTTAAAAGTAAAAGGGGGAAACAGAAGAAGAGCATGAGAGGGACAGGTGATCGTGGAAGACTGGGCCGAGAGATGCAATGCTGCTGGCTTTGAAGATGAAGGAAGGAGGCGTGAACCCAGGGATGCAGACAGCCTCTAAAAAGGGGAAAAAACAAGGAAAGGGATTCGCCCCTAGAGCTTCCGGAAAGAAATACAGCTCTGCCAACACTTTGCTTTCAGCTCAGTGAGACTCATTTTAGACGTCTGACCTCCAGAGGTGCAAGGTAATAAATTTCTATTTAATTTGGGGTACTTTGTTACAGTATCCATAGGAAATGAAAACAACTAGTTGACCTTATTGACTGCAAAAGCACCCCTGGTTCAGACGAGTGTCAGGTGCTGCCTGCTTGAAGGAGCAAACTATAAATCATGAACTCGCCAAAGCCAGGGGCGGCTTTGGAGTAGTCCTAGTTTGGGGAGTGTCAGGAGTACATAGTTCTCCTCAGGGGAGAAGAAAACCCCCATGGGATGAAAGACGCAGCACAAGCCCACACTGGCTTGGAGTTCTAACTTCTTGTTTAACACTTTGGGAACAAGGACTTTGTATTCTGTTGACTTTTCATTGAACTTCCCTCTTCCCAACTCTTTTTTTCTTGCTAATGCTTGTGGCAGAGACCAGAGTGTATCACTTACATCCTGTGAGCAGTCCTGCTGTTAGGAAGACCCTCAGCCCAGGTTGCAGGGTGGAGCGTGAGATCAGGCTCTGGCCCGCTGGAAGGACGTAGCCTTTTCTTTTATCAAGAGCAGCAAACAATTGGTTATTCATTCAGCAAACATGAATTAAGTGCCAATTCACTGCATGATGTGAGATGCTGGGGATATCGTGCTATACAAAATAGATACGGCCCCATAGACTAATGGCAAACATTTATTTCTCACAGTTCTGGAGGCTGGAAGTCCAAGATCAGGGTGCTGGCATGGTCAGGTTCTGGTGAGGACCCTGTTCCTGACTTGTATACAGCTACCTTTGCTCTGTGTCCTTATGCAGCAGAGGGAAAGCCCTGGTCTCTTCATTCCTTATAGGGACACCAATTCCATCATGGTGTCCCTATTCCATCATGGATATAGGGCTCCAATCCCATGACCTCACCCAAAACTAATTACCTCCCAAAGATCCCACTTCCGAATGCCATCACATTGGGGATTCGGGCTTCAACATAAGAATTTGAGGGGGGACACAAACATTCAGTCCACAGCACCCCCCTAAATTCCTCTGGGGAAGATAGATATTAAACCAAAAGACAATAAATAAATATATAGTGTCACTTATGATAAGTGTGGTAAAGGAGGCTACTAGGATACTAAAAACGAGAATAAAAGAGGGAACTGATTTAGATCAGCGGGCCACGAGAGGTATTTCTTAGGAAATGATATATAAACCGAGACCCAAGAGATAAGTAGGAATTTATCAGGGAAGAGAGATCCAGGCTCAAAGAGCACCATGTGCAAAGGCCCTGAGGCAAGAAGGGAGGGGGCGAGCTGCTGTGGCAGTTGTGTAGTATATAGAAGAGAGCGGGGCACAAGAGGAGCTGGTGCCTTTTAAATGCCTTTGATGGTTTCAGACTAAAGTTGTGGTTTCCTTTCGTCAAGCTTTCTGAGGCATTAACTATGAGTGCTCATTTACTGAAGAAAAGACAGTACAGAACAAGTCTCAGGCCCCCAAGCCCCATGATGCCAACCAGCCCGCAACCTGTCTCTCTCTAGAGGATGCAGGGCGGGGCAGGGGTGAGGGGAGGCAGCACCGCTTCTGTCCTTTCCGTCCATCTTTCTTTCTGGCCCAGCTTCTTTGCCGTAACCTCTGGAGATTTTCAAAATTAGAATCATTACCTAAATAGGGAACCTGCAATGCAAATCAAATGAGAGGCTGCAGCAGGCTAATGAAGGCCAGTGACCTGGCGATCTAATGAAGATGAAGGGTTCTGTTACAGGTTAAGGGCACCACCGCATCACCTGCTTGGAGCAGGAAGAGGTAAATTCAGGATTTTTACTGCTCAGGACAAAGTCAAGTAAAAATGAAATATATATCTCCATTTCTGCTTATATCTATTTACCTATAGCTACATCTATATCTCTATGTCTCTATATCTGTATCTGTATCTATATATATCCGTGTGGCAAGGGGAGCAAAATAATATTTCGTTGCCTTGACAGGAAAAGGACTCTTCTTAAGTGGTCCGGGAATGGAGTTTCCCCCATTCTCATTCAAGCTTCAGGTGATGAGGTAATTAAAGTTCAGAAGATGAGACTCAGAAAGCAATATGGAAGAATATACTTTGGAATGGCTGAGCAGGTGTGTACATTCAGACTGAGGTGAAGAATTAACAGACAAATAATACAAAATAAGAAAATATTTTGTCTTTTTATGTGTAATGAAATGTAAACATATTATGTGTATGCACTTAGAAACTTTGATAGCTGTATAGAAAATGTAAAGCTAATTTACTCATTAAGAATCACTTATTGGACACCTGATATTTGCCAGGAATTATTCTATGAATAGATCTGGCTTTTCTCCATCTTGAATGTTTGAAAAACATAAGTAGTTTCCTAATTTCACTTGATTACAAATTTTGTGACAGTTTTGGAAAGTGCTTGCCAATAACATTGGTAGACTATCAACCCATCCTTTAATGGGTTTTCAGTTTAGAAACTCAGTGAGATCCAGGCTAGTAGGCTCTGTTTATGTGTTTCCCCATTAATGCAGTGAGGTTATATGATCTTGGTTTTCTGGAATTTCATTCATTCGAGGAATGTTAACGTGTGAAGATGGGGTGTCTGAACAGCATGGTGAAGATGGCAGTCAAGGTCAAAGTTCTCAGTGAGCTCTCCCAAATCAAGGAAATTTGGGGATCAGTTTTCTCTATTAAACAATTTCAAGAAAGTCTTGGATGCCCAGAACTGGGAAACATTCATTTGAAAACCACTTACTCAGGGTAAGTCAATTAAGCTTGTATTTTCTCAGCTCATCCAGTTTTGCTGGTAGCTTTTGTTGGTTCATTTTCAGGAAAATTCAGCCCTGACTTTTATTGTCAATAATTTAATAGATTTTATTTTTATATCCTTTTATCCTGGCACATCATTCTTTGTGTTCGTAGATCAAGATTTGGGGGAATTTCTTTGCCAAGTAATGATCCATATAGTCATAATAAAATTTTCAAAGGTTTTTCAGAGCCAGAAAGAATTATTGCAGATACAAGTGGGTCTATAACTGTGTTGTCCAAATATATCACCAAATTTATTAGCCATTTCCAGCTCTTTCATAATTGAGAGTAAACCTCTTGGTAATTGAAGCCAGAAAATAATCTGTTGAGTGTTAGACCTAGAAGGCATCTTGGATACCGTGTAATCCAATTCATGCACTTTGAAATGAGGAGACTGAGGCCAAGCTTATTGACAGCTTCCTGTCCATTCAAAATCTTCTAGGTCACAATCATTGGTTTCATAAATTACAAGCAGGATTCTTGGCCCTTTCCATCAGTCTAAAATTGCTTCTTAAGAAAGGCTGAAAAAAGTTCATTTGCTTCAGATGATGCAGTCATGGTAGAATTAAGCCTAGAATTCAAGTCTCACTAGCATTCAATGAAGGATAATTTCTTATAGCCAAAAAACATCTGTAAAATGGGAATAACAGTACTTCCCCCACTGTACTGTTACGAGGGTTAAACAGAATGGACTATGTGAAATCATTATATTTACCCAGAGTTCATTTTTCAGTAGGTAACTTGCCTAATCAAAAAGGTAGATTTCTCAAATCACCTGAGGGTGAGTTTGCAGCTGGACTTCATAAAAGGGCTATAATCAAAGACTGGAACAATTAAAGCTCTCTCTCCACCTCCCCTCAGACCCTTCCATCACATCTTTTTGATTCTTCTTTATCTGCAGACAAATCTTTTCTGCTTTTCTGATCCACAGATCATGGAGAGACTGAATCTCTCGGTTTGCATTGGGTGTCTCAGGGAAGAGATTTTATTTGGTCACAGTCAAATGTGGACCAAGTAACTGGGTGTGTTGGGGTGTGGGTGTGGAGTGGAGACAGCAGTAGGGTTACCATAAATTTAGGAAGTGTCAAGGAGTAGGTAGTTCTCCTTAAGGGAGAAGAAAACCTTCATGAGATGAAAGACACAGCCCAAGCCCACACTGGCTGGAGTTCTAAAGCTTCCTTTAACACTTTGGAAATCAAGACGTTGTACTCTGTGGACTTTTCATCCTGCTTCCCCCTTCCCATCTCTTTTTTTTCCTTGTCAGTGCAGTGCCCAGAGTGTTATCACTTATATCCTGTAAGTAGTCCTTTGTGTAGTTACTAAAAACTTGTCTTAGTCAGCTCGGGCTGCTATAACAAAATACCACAAACAAGGTAGCTTATATAACAACAAAGTTCATTTCTCACAGTTCTGGAGGCTGGAAGTTGGAGATCAGAGTGCCTGCTCAGTTAGATTCTGGTGAGGACCCTCTTCTGGGTTGCAGACTGACGTCTTCTCACTGTGTCCTCACCAGGCAGTAAGGAGTGAGAGTGATCTCTGGAGTTTCCTTTATGAGAGCACAAATCCCATTCATGAGGGCTCCACTCTCATGACCTAATCATTTCCCAAAGGCCCACCTCCTCATACTATTGCCTTTGGGGTTAGGATTTCAAGAAATGAATTTTGAAGGAACACAAACATTCAGTCCATAACAGAACCTCAGTCCAAGTTGCAGAGTGGAGAGTGTGCTTGGACTCTGACCCACTGCAAAGATGTCAGCCTTTTCTTTTACCAGTAGCAACAAATGACGGCCATTCATTCAACGAATGTTAACTAAGTGCCAACTCACTGCACAGTTTGTGATGTTGGGTATACTGTGTTGTACAAAATAGATATGGTCTTCATGTTCTTCCCCTAAATTCTTCTGGGGAAGACAGACATTAAACCAAAAGACAACAAATAAAAATATAACAACACTTATGATAAATATGATGAAGGAGAAGGATAGACTACAAAGGGAGGATAATAGAGGGGACTAATTTACATTGGAGAGCGCAGGAAGGTACCTCTTAGGAAATGATATGTAAACTGAGATCTGAGAGATAAATAGGAATGAATAAGGGAAAGAGCTGGAGGAAGAGTGATCTAGGTCCAGGAAACAGCAAATGTTTGGGGCCCATGTGCAAATGTCCTGAGGCAGGAAAGGGGTGGCTTTGGGCCCTCCTTGAGCTCATATCACACAGGAAGTGATTCCTAGAAGTGGGGAGGAATAGTACGCAGAAGAAGAGGACTGACCAAATAGCCCTGTACGTGTTCCCTGTTACTGTAAAATATTGTACACGAGGGTTTTATTAGAATTTCTACCCTTACATAGGCAGATTCATTATATAATTAACAACCTGACATGGGGACTTTTTGGAAGCTTTTATACAATAAGTACTATGCAAGCAGGCAGGGGCATTGTGTGGGCTTCTGCGGTGGTGGGAGAGGATGGCAGGACCCTTTAGATTCCAGGACCCAGCTCTGGACTCACCGTTGACCCTATGGGACAGAGGTGAATGGTTGCCAACTTGTTCACCAGGTGAGTCAACAACAATTTGGTGTTTGGTCTTTCTCCTCTTTTCCCTTCATGAATATACAGTAATTTATCTCTAAATAGAAAATATTCTCTATAGAGCATATATTTGTGAACTTCTGTTATTAGGCTGGGATGTGAGGTGAATGCTTTTGGGGTTAGGGGTAGGGCAGTGAAGTGAACCAGGTCCTTTGTCTCAGTTTTTCCCTCACTCAGTTTGACTTTGGAGTTCTCATACAGGGCTCAAGAGTGGAAGAGATTGCTGACAGAGCTATCCCAGGGGTGGGCAAACTACAGCCCATGGGCCAAATCTGGCCTGCTACCTGTTCTTGTAAGTAAAGTTTTATTGGAGCTCAGTCATGCCCATTAGTTTACCTATTGTCTATTGCTGCTTTTTCACTTGACCAAATGGCCCACAAAGTCTAAATTATCTGGCCCTTTACAGGAAGAGTTCACCAAACCCTGGGCTATACCACAGATTATCCATAAATTACTATGTGAAAGATAGTTTCACCCTAAAAAGCTAGGAACAAGAACCAAGGAAAAGTGTAAGGCCAGTGAAATTATTTTCTTTTTTTGAGAAAATAGTTCCATATTGAAAGGAAGGAAGGAAGGGGAATAGAAGAGAAGAGAGAAAAAAAGAAAGGAAAGGAAAAGAAAAGGCACTGATTTAGTCTGATCTAATTCTCTTATTTTACACATGAGAACATGAGGCTCAGAGAGGTAACAGGTCCTGCCCAAGATCCTAGGGCTAGTGGCCCACTCCCAGCATCATGACTACTTCCCCTACTCAGTGAGGCCCTGTTACATGAGGTTGCTACAGTCCTTTGCTCCATTTTAGATACTCATAAAGAATTATATATTTTCCTCACTTGGGAGGTACAGGAATTAATAACACACAAACTTTGGATAGTCCAAGAGTTGCCTGAATCACTAAGACCCAGGCCCCTTTCACTCTTCCACAATTAGGAAGAGGAGAGGAAGTACGTTCAGAACTGCATGGGGCGGGGAGGCAGTGCATGGGCTGGGCAAGTGTGAGCCCTGACACATCTGCTCTGTGGCTCCTCACATGTGTCTGCTGACACTAGTCAGGCTTCCCGAACAGGGCTGATGGATCTAAATAAATAATTTCAAGTACCCTGAACACCAGCCATCTGAATGCAGTCGAGTAGAACGCTATTGGAGCTTGCGTTCAGCATATGCCACTCATCCATTCTTATCTGCCACTGTCAGCAGCATGTCAGCAGCTAGAGGTGATTAATCCACATTCTTCAGTCTCCCCCATTTCCCCTCGGTTCTGGGAAGGGTTAGACAAACCCCCAGTAGGGCTGGCCAACTTGCACGAGGCTAGGCCACTTGGCAGTGTCTGTTCTCTGAAGAGCGAGTTACGAGATGAGGTCTGGGAGCTGGGCTAATTCCCTTCTGGTCAGAAGGCTAGTGACCCAGCTGTGGGGCAGCCGCAACCCAGGCGAGTCATGTGACTCGCTGCCATTGTCTCTGTTCCACTGCACTGCTCACTGCTCTTGCTGTCCTCCACGGGGGAGACTACGGCTCTGAATATTCACCCCAGCCCCTAAATGGTCACAGCCCTTTCGAGCTCCCAGATGTTGGCTTGGCCCTTTCAGTTCATGGTCCTTTCTGTCAGGTGATTTAGAAGGAAGCCCCCAGTGCTGGGTCAGAGGGCATTTCAGGCTAAGCAGCCATCCTGGTCTATACCCTAAGTCATCTGCCCAGGAAGGCCACAGCATGTGCTCTCTTTGACCTCGGGCGAGTCTGTGGCCACCTTTCTTTTTAGGGCTGCTCCTTTCTGCCCACACCCCCAACTTCTGGGATCAGAGCAGCCCTTTGTTTAAAGGCTCCAGATGCCATTCTATCCCCAAGCTCTCTTCACAGTTTTTCCCACCAGGCTTTAAAGCTTCATGCAAAAAAGGATTAGTAGGGACTTCCCTGATGGTCCAGTGGTTAAGTCTCCGCACTCCCAATGCAGCGGGCCCAGGTTAGATCCTTGGTCGGGCAACTAGATCCCGCATGCTGCAACTAAAAGATACTGCATGCTGCAACGAAGATCCCACACATGGCAACGAAGACCCCACATGCCGCAACTAAGACCCGGTGCAGCCAAAGAAGTAAATAAATAATAAATATGAAAACAAACAAACAAAAAAAGTCAAAAATAAAAAAAGAAGACTTGTAAAATAGGCCATACCAAGTCTAATTAATGGCCTAAAGCTGTGCCTTCCCTAAGGCCTCATGTTCCATCATCCTCAACGAAGATGTGGCTTCAGGGTTTGGTAATATTAGGGTTCTCCAGACCCCAAATCCATTAACAAAGATCCATACAGAGCACACCCACTAGGAGTGAGGCCACCCCCACCCCATACACTCCTTATTCTTCTAAATGACTCTCAAACTCCCTACACCTCCTTCCCCATCCTTGCTCTCAACAGGTGATGTCTCTAAGAAAGTGAAGTAATCAGAAGAGAATTTCCACAGATCCCCACTACTGCATCTGCCCCCACCAGCGTCTCACACATACTCTGCCTCTATGTACGTTAGCTCAGATGAATATCCATCTATCTCCTTTTGTCTTTCCAAGGACACCCTTCTAGCAATCTGTCTTTCTCTCTCCTACATCATCAGTGTTCCCTCTCTACTGAGTCATTCCCATGAGTAGATAGCCATGCAGTTATTGCTCCCATATAAAAAGTAAAAAGTAAAAACAAACACAAACAAAACCTCACTTTTTCTTGACTCTTCTTTCCCCCACCAGCTACCATCCCATTTCTCTGCCGCAAAATTCCTTGGAGAGATGGAGGTACTAGCTGTCTTCAATTCCTCTCCTCCCATCTCTCCTAAACTCACTCCATCACAGTCATCTTGTCAAGATCACAAACGACCTCCAACTGGCTAAATCCAAAGAAAAACCAGAGTCCTCACTTTACTTGACCTATGAGCATCATTTGATGTGAGTGAACCCTTTCTCTCCTTGATATGCTCTCTTCACTAAGCTTTCAGGACCTCATGCTCTCTTGATTTTCTTCCTGTCTCAATGAACCCTTCTCAGTCTCTTCTGATTCATCCTCTTCTCCCTACCTTTTCAGGGCTAGAATGCCCTGGGGCTCCAGCCTCTTCTCTTTTCTTTCTGACTTCATTTCCTTGATGATCTCATCATGTCTTTTGGCTTTAAATACCATCTATAGATCTCCAACCCAGACCTCACTCCTGAACTCCAGACTAGCGTATACAACTGCCTACTTGGCATCTCTACCCCAAACTTAACTTGTCCAAAATGTACTATCATTCTTCTCCTTCAAACCTGCTCCTCTGACAGCCCTAACCTTCTCAGTCAATGGCAACTCCATTTTTCTAGTTACTCAGGCCCCAAACTTTGAAGTTACCTTTGACTCCTGTCTTTCTTTTGCACCCCATATCTAATTTTTTAGTGGATTCTCTTGGTTCTAGTTTCAAAATAGAGTCACAGACTGATCATTTCTTACCATCTCCACTGCTAACACCCTGAACTAAGTCACTATCATCCCACCTGGACTCTAATAGCCTCCCTGCTGTTATATTCTTCCTGCTTCTATACTGTCCTCCACTACCAAAGGGATCCTTTCGTCTTTGTAAAAGGTAAATCAGATTAGGTTTGCTCAAAACCCCACAATGGTCCCTGTGGTCCCCCAAAGAATATCCATGTCCTAATCTCTGGAACCTGTGAGAGTCACCTTATATGGCCAAAAAAGGTGGGCCTTTGTTGATACAATGAAGGATCTTGACGTGGAGAGAACATCCTGGGTTATTTGGGTGAGCCCTAAATACAATCACATGTGTGATTCAGGGGAGGCAGAAGGAGATTTGCCAACAAACGAAAGGGAAGGCAATGTGACCACAAGGCAGAGATTGGAGTGATGCAGCACCTGGGGCTGGAAGAGGCAAGGAACACATGATCCCTTTGAGCTCTGTGGAGCACAGCTATGCTGACGCCTTGACTTCAGCCTGGCAAACTGAAGTTTTACTTCTGATCCCTGGAACCATGAGCAAATAAATTTCTGGTGTTTTCAGTTACCAAGTTTGTGGTAATTCGCTATACTGCAGCCACAGGAGATGAATACATCCCCCATCTCTTTCAGAATGAAAGCCTATAAAATCCTTCACAATCCAGCCCCTATTAACTTCCTGACTCCACTCCCCCCACTGTCCCCACCCTTACTGGCTCTGGGCACATTGGCCTTCTCCCTGTCCTTGTGTTTAAACAAACAGAGCACCACCCCAGCACCCAAGGCCATCCATCTAGTTATTCCCTCAACCTGAAGCTTGGGAACCTTCCTCACGTCCTTCAGTCTTTACTCAGGTGAGGTCTCTCCAGACCACATCATTTAACACCTCTACCTGCTCTGCTCTTCACCTCCCACCCCTGATCCTCTGTATCCTGCTCTGCTGTTTTCTTTTTCTAAGCACTCATGTCTTTCTAACCTGTAATATAATTTACTTGTTTATTATTTACTTATCACTTATTATCCTCTTCCTCTGCTAGAATATGAGATTCGCAAGGGCAGAGCTGATTGCCTATTTTGTTCTCTGCTGTGTCTCAAGCACCTGGAATAGTGCTTGACACAGGCAAGCACTTAAACAATATGTGTTGAAAGCATGAGTGGATGTCCTCAGAGTTCCTTTGGTAATCCTTAGGGACACACTTTTTTCTCCCCATCACCCACCTCCTTCCCTCCATGGCCCTCTCTATACTGGCAAAGCAAATAAACATGGTAAGACACAGACTATCCAGCTCAAGATGGCGGAGAACAACTGGCTAGGTTAGTGAAAGCAAAATGTCAACTTTCTCCTCTGACACTTGTGGCCTTTTATTCACATTAATATGCAACACTCATGACCTAACAACGTTTTGATGATTAGCCTAGAGAATTGTTTATGCAGCAGGTAAAATAATTTTAGGCCATACATCTCAGATGTCCAAAGCATAATTTTAAAATTTCTCTTTAACTGTCTTGAGTTCCATTCTACATGGCATCAGAAAACACAATCTCACCAATTCAGGATCAACTCAGTTACTTCAGGGTTATTTCCTTCCCCCACTTTCCTTGGCATGGGCTCTATGCCTAGGGGGCTAACATAATTTTGAGGCATCAGGAGCTGCACTGTGGAGGTGCCTAGCCAAGCTGTTATTTCCTAAAATGCCTACCTTCTTTCTTGGTTCTCAGCAATTACAATTCATACTAAATCTATCAAGGGCGTCTTGTCCCAGTTAAGAGGCCAGATCCAACTATCACACCTGTGCTATTCTCAGCCACAAGAGAGAACAACAGGCTGTCTCAGCTCGGCTGCCTGAGCACCTCAGTGATGTAAAAATATCCATGGAGCATGAACATAACCCAGGTACTGAGGGCAGTGCCCAAGTCTGAGAGTCCTGCCTTGAGAGATTATATTCTAGAAAGGGGAGCCAGGTCATAGACATGAAAACAAAATAAATGATAAGGGGCGATGTGGGGTACTGTGGAGGGAGCCAGAGGTGGGGAAGATCTTTCTAAGGCATGGAATTTGAGTTGGAACAGAATGATGAGAAGGAGGCAACCATGCAAAATTTTGGAGGAATGGATTTTCGATAGGAAGAAACAAAAGCACGAAGTCTCCAAAATAGGGATGAGTTTGCCCTTTGTGGTGGACTGAAAGAGGCTGAAGGAAGAGAGATTGGAGAGAGTCGCAGGAGAGAGGTGGGCATGACCAGATCAGATAGGCTATGATAAGGAGTTGACATTTTATTCTAAGTGTAAAGAGATCCTGTGAAGCCATTTCTATACCATCTCTGCATCTCTCCAACTATGGCCTATGAGAAAACGTTGGTGGACCTTGTCTCCTTCCAGAGAACCAGAGGAAATCCTGGCACATATGCTGTTGACCCCTCAGGTCCCCAAATCTTCTGGTGTTTATGTTGCCCCACCCTTGGCTTAGTTGGGAGTAGGGGCAGGACACAGAGTTCCCACGTAGGGACATCCATCACATCTAACCATCTTGTCAGGAAAAACTGTGGAAGACTTTGGAAATAGACAAAATTGATTGCTGGATGTCCTGTTTATACCACCCTTCTGATTCACCTTTCTTTGTCTAAAGCTATTTTACAACTCTGTCAAGATGTGGAATACTGGTAGTAATGCAAGTGATTCTTGCCCACAGAAATGCAAACTGTGTCCAGCAGAGAGGCAGTTGATTGCTGCCCTGTAGATATTGACCAGTTTGTATCTTTCTGTATTTATTTCAGCATTCCTTTTTTCTTTTTATTGAAATATAGGTGATTTACAATGTTATGTTAGTTTCAAGTGTACAGTAAAGTGATTCAGTTATATTTCAGCATTCTTGATGGTCTATAAATGTGCTTTTTGGAGTCCTCCTCTGAACAGTTGTAACCTCTTACTAGTTTCATCATTAATAATGACATATGTTCATTTTATATTTGTATAAGGGTCATTTTACCTTTTATAAAAAAATATCCTTTGGAAAACTTCACCCCTGTATTCTTCTTCCTCTGACAACTCTCTCTTGTTCTCTTGTTCTGAACAATCACAGGTAAGACAGAAGTAGCTGGCACTCCCCTCTGTGTACAGAGGGAACAACTGGAGCTTAGAGAAAAGAAGACTTACCTTTGGTTTCCTGACTCCTGTTCTGGTGCTCCATGTAGGAAGGAGTACCACCTCTATGAGTTCTTTAGAAAATGCATTGAAGTATTTTGGGCAAAGAGAAGAGATCTGTTCCCAGAAATGTAAATGTCCTGCAATGCACAAAACAGTCCTCTAAAATGAAGATGTCCTGCCCCAAATGTCAGGAGCACCCTGCGGGAGAAACATCTAGGATGTTGCTCATGGATACGGGGGTCTTAATGACTGCCCCCCAGAATCCTGCTGGGACCCATCTATTCATTTACCAAATCACTAAACTAGAGCTAGCTTAATGGTAATATTTCCCCTCTGGCATGCAAAAATGTTTATGGCCTTCAATAAAGACTTCTCTTTAAATATATTGTTTTAAACTTCAGAATCCTCCAGTAAGAATTATGTTCTCATTTTGATTAAGATTCACATTTTAATGTGGCAATAAAAACAAGTGAGATTGTCTCATTGAAAAGAATCCTATTTAGTTAATTATCAGGCCCCATGCCACAAATCACTGCGTTGGGTTTCCTGTATCCAAAGAAGTCTGCTATTTCTCCCTCTCCTCACATGAGTCACATGAGCCTGTATTGACGAGTAGAGCTGGGGCTAGAGGTGATGGGGAAGGGAGAGCAGGAAAGAGTTACCTTCCCTATAATGTGCAGCCCCCCAAAAGCCCAGCCGTGTACGCATCAATTCAGGAGGCAGTGTCGTGAATGGGCAGTGTCCAGATTCTAGGGTCAAATCTTGAATCCCAGCTCCGCCATCTACCAGCTCTGTGACCTCAGGCACGTTATTTAATGTTTCTAAATCTCCAGTCCCCTCCCACTCACCCCCATACAGGTTACAAGGATGCTATATCAACCTCCTGGCTTTGTTTTGAAAATTAAATTAGGTAATGGATTTGAAGAAGCTGGCACCAAAAAAGCAGGCAATACATGTTGGCTCTTTCCCCAGTCAAGGCTGACAACCTTGAGAAGCGTCCAGCATGATGTGCCTGGTGCTTCCAGAGGTCATCAGAACTACAGGCAAAATATCCAGGTGACTGGGAACAGACAAGCAGGCATCAGAGGGTTAGGGATTCAGGCAAGATTCTGAGCAGCAAGGAGCAAGGTCTCAGAGGCCAAATGAAGTCAGAAGCTACACAGAGAATGAGTTATTGACACACAAGTGAAGAGCAAGAGTGGGGCTTGTTATTAACCTGCTTAACTTCTGGAGGAGTGGGGGTGGGTTCTGAACCAGGACCAGGAAGGCCAGAGACTGCAGGGCTTCTTTGCTTGAGAAGGAAAGTGGGGTGGGCAGGGTCAAGGACTGCCAGGCAGAGGCAAACCAAATAAGAAGTCCCTCTGCAGGGCCCTTTGGCAGAAAGCATGGTCTGCCCTTAAGTAGACTTTGCTTTCCCAGCCTTTTCCACCCACAGTGTAAACTGGTAGTGCTGAGGGCAGTCCTGACTATCCATGATGGCAGCTGTGATGAATCAATGATTCAAACGTCAGTTCAGGGGGAGCCTTTATGCCCTGGCAATTATGTGGATAGCTTTGGAGATTTCAAATGGATTTTATCTCTGGCGTCAACTCTGAACAATTGGTAGTGGCTGCCTGGAACATCATCTTGAGAAATATTTCGAAGGTCATATTTGGGAAGAATGCTGTGATTGATTACTTATGTCTGCCAAGGGCTTAGAAATGATGAGTAGAAGTATACTTGCTACCTTTTAGCTGAAAGTAATGCAGCCAATTCCTCCTAGCTAATACACAGCTGGAGCATGCCTATGAGATGTTGGTGGAGGATTTTATTCATTCATGTATTCATTTATTCAGCATTCCCAGAATAACCTCCATGAGCAGCACTCCCGCACTGGAGAAAGTGAGGATGTGTGTAGGAAGAAGTTCCAGAGACTCTCAGAGCTATTTTGCAGGCTCAAGAATGCCTTGCCTCCTCATTTAGATTCAACATCAGCAAATAACCCCTGGAAAGTAGAAATTATTGTTATCATCCCAATTTTGCAGCTAGAAAACTGAGGTTCATCTCAGTTTTGGAGGCAACTTGTTTAATAATTTCTACTGTAATAATGATTATGTCCTCAAATATACAGTCTTTTGCATCTTTCACTGAAGGCCCCAAAAAGGACAAGATTATGTGCGTACGAAGCCATTTGCCCTCTGTGTTATTTAAGAGCAGCCTTCCTGACACATTGGCCAGCCCTCCGCCAAGCTCTGAGCATTACCTAAACTCAGGGAATGTGTATTCAGTGAATTGGCCCATATTTTATCTCCTTACAAAATGGCTATTTAAATATCCCTTGAGTATGCACTTTCTGAGTCATTAAGGCCTCAGGGTGCATCAATTACACTAATTTGGGAAAGTGATCAAATTCATGCAGGGCTGTTATTTTTAAAGAAAAGACATTTCAGTGTATTGATGGGGAATTGGTGTCCAGAGTATATAGATTCCCAGTTATCTCCTGTCATGGTAGGAATCCATTGGTTTCCTTTAAGAGATGGAGAACATATTATGCCTGGTATTAACAAAGATCAGTTTCAGTAAAGGAAGACATTCAGAACAAGGGAATTGAACTGAGCTGGGAATAAATGACGTAATGTTTGAAGCGATAAGGGATAAGTCATGCTGGGACTCCAAGTTCTCGTATAAATGATGATTAAATGGAATTTTTGTCCCTGCCTTTTGCTAAAGGTGATATTTCTTTACTGTAAAGTATAACATATATATTTTGGCATTGTCAGTGAAGTATGCAGTTAATAATTGGGCTTCTTAAAGATTTCAGAACTCTTCGGTTTTAATGTGAAGGGAAGGCCTTATCTTTGCTGCCAACTCATTTCTACTCTTCAAACCGAAGCGACAGTCTTTTATAAGAATTTGGCTTTGGGTGTTATCTTTCAAGAAAACGTATTCCAGACTTCAATACAGTGAATAGAGTTACAAAACCATCATGAGGATAATATGGAAGATTTGAGAAATAGTAAAGATAAGCTCTCTGCTAAGATGTGAGATGCAAGGAAAGAAAAAAAAAAAAAAAGATGAGGTGAAGAGGAACAACACTGGTGCAGGATTTCTATCAGAGTCTCTAAGGAAGAAAATCATGCTAAACCAGACCTTTTCTTTTTCCTTGTGAACAAAGTTCTTTGGGGTCCATAAAAGCCAGTTAGTTATTTAAACAGATGAGAAAATGAAAGCCCAGGGAGGTAGTGTGACTCACAGTGTCCCTTCCTTTTGGCTTTTAGGTGTGTCTTGGTAGCTAAATTTTCATTTTAAGAGGATAGTTAGGAAATTTTCATTTTTAAAAGAAACACTGTTCCTATTCTTTCCATTGTGTGTGTGTGTGTGTGTGTGTGTGTGTGTGTGTGTGTGTGTGTGTGTGTGTGATGGTGGTAATTGACTTTTGAATATGTACCAAAACCTTTCACCATGATTGGACACCAAAAGTTCTAACTTGGAACTAAATTGGATGCTTAGTTTCTGATCCCATGTTGCTTGGGGATAGTATGGCAAGGATGCAAAAAGCACATTTTCACATAGAATCGTTCAGAGGCCAGGCAAGAACAAGAGAAACAGTTACATAAGAATATTAGTTTTGATTCATCAAGTAATAGCTCTTCCCTTCCCAGAACCCTCCCTAGACAGAGAAGACCGGGAGGTGAAAAGAGAGAAGAGTTGATCTACCTGAGGGCTGGCACTTAGGACATCTCCAGCTCAGACACAGAGTTGTACAGGAGCCAAGACCTAAATCAGGAGAACATAACCGAGACCCTCACCTTTTTTTGTATTTTTGTCCATTTCATCTTTTTTTCCATGCTAACCTCTAGGTAGGTACTTATGCCAGTATGAGGAGGTTGATTAGGAGCCAGGATTCTCAATCCCAGGGTTTTCCTTAGCAGAGAAGGGGCTGTCATCCTGACACTTAGAGATCTAAGTGAGGCTTCGTGAAGCTTTCTTCGTTGTGAGATGTTTCCAGCATGGTGGCTACCAGGAGGGGTGGGCAGTGCTTATTAATGGAGAATACACAAAAGAATGGTAGTCCACAGGCCTGGGCTCTGATTACAGCACTGCTTTAGCAGCTCCACGTTCTCTGGCAAAATCTGTTTCCTGACATTAGGCTGATTGACCTCAAAGTCCACAAGGACAGGTCACCTAACAGCTCAGTCCAGACCCCTCCTCTCTTCCCCTCTACCTTGTCCAATAACTGCCATGGCCACACCGCTCCCTCTCCCTTCATCCTGCCTTAAACTTGGAATTTCCACTCTTGGCCATTTCTCTACTTCTCCTGCATATCACCAGTCCCACCAGACATGCTCTTCCATCCTTCAAGATCTCCATTTCCTGATTCTTCCGGGCATCCCAGTCCATCAGTGCTTTCTGGCTTTCCCTCCTTTGCTACCATTATGTTTTTCACTGGTAGTCACTTCACTAAGGCTCTTCCCAATACCCTCCGCTGCCTCCTGAGCTGTCACCCCTCTACTGATAATCAGCACCCTGACAATCCCAACTCTGGGTAAACCCAACCTACCATTTCGTCAAGTCCTGCTGCTTAGCGGTGCCCATGAAAGCCCAGTGTGGTGTCATCCTTATGAGTTCAAGACACCAACCCCTTAGTGCCTGAAACTTTTTGGTCTGGTTCCATAATGACTCATTTAAATATCACCACTCTCTTCAATCGCTCTACCCCATCACTATTCCTGGTTTCCATCCCCTCATTTGTAGCAGATGTCTTGGCTTTCTGTTTCCTGAGAAGAACATCAGTAGGGCAGTTCCTAAACTGTCCTAAAGTTTCCTGGAATCTGAATGACCTGAACTGTGAGACCAGAGGGCAGTTCAGATGCGTGTAGCAAGAGCTAGAGGGAAGATAGGCCGAGCCACAGCAGAAGATGGGTAACCAACTGGATAGTCAAGGTGGGTTCCCATGCAAGACGTCCTGAGGCCGGGACAGCAGGATTTGTTTAGATCCTCTTCAAGAGGATTATATCTGTGCCTCATTGAACCTCTAGTTCATTTCAAGTCTCAACTAAAGACTTTAGTGTCTTCTCTGGATGAAATTCTTCAGTTGTCCAAATCACAAATAATTTTGCTCTGAGAGGCATTTTTGCATATAGAGTGAAAGATAATAAAGGTATAATAAAGTTGTATTCTTTATACTGAGTTAGGCTGAGAAAGCCCATCTCTGATATTTTGTAACTCAAATAGAGCTCTCACCCAATTATCTTCCCTTTTGTTTTCATCATCTGACTTGCCAGCAGGTATAGAATTTTAGCCTGGAGAAAGATTTTTGGTCAGGTGTTCTGCTCAAGGCATGGAATTGTGAAGAGACTGACAGATTGGGGTATGCAGAGTTGAGTGGCCCTTTTATGGTTAGCTTTGCTGCCCCACCCTTACTTTGTTTTTACACTGCTTATTTTTGGTGGTTTACAGAATCCCTAAGCAGGGTGAAGAAAGTAATGACCCAGAGCAAGGAGCATCTGCTCATTTTATTTCTCTTGGTCATAAGATTTTGACGTCTTTTGGCTCTTCTCTAATGCAGGAAGATAATCAATAGCAAGTTATGTTTTAGGTGCAGTTCTTGGGAATCAATTTCTTATTATGGAAAAAGCTTGATGCACAAATGGGCCCCAGTGTCCCCATGGCCAACGAGAAGGGCTTTGTTCTGCATAAAATTCCTGGGCGAAATAAGTTGTTGAGTCTTTCTCTAGGCAGTGGCAAGGGCATGTGTAGTGAGAGAAAGATTATGAAGTGGATAAAAGAAAGTTTATAAACAAGTGAGTCAAAGCTTCTATCCCACCTTTAACTCAGTCAGCAACCTGAAACTCCAGCTGGATCACTGGGCCTCCTTTCTTAAAGGCTGAATAAGAGCTAAGATGGGGAACAGATAATGGGGTAGTGGTCAGTGGGCAAAGGGACCCATCGCTAAAGGCAAGAGCTATTGGTCAGTGGGAGAGCTGCAGGCCAGGGCTTCTCTTTTTTTTTTGGATTGTCATATGGAATTTTTTTTTTTTTTTGCGGTACGTGGGCCTCTCACTGTTGTGGCCTCTCCCGTTGCGGAGCACAGGCTCCGGACGTGCAGGCTCAGCGGCCATGGCTCATGGGCATGTGGGATCTTCCTGGACCGGGGCACGAACCCGTGTCCCCTGCATCGGCAGGTGGACTCTCAACCACTGCGCCACCAGGGAAGCAGGGCTTCTCTTAAGATATATTTATCTAACCATTGATTTACGTTTCAAAAACAAACCAAAAAAAGACACAACCCTCTTTAATTGAGTTTATATTCTTTAATAAGCCAAAATGTTTGTTATTTACAGAAGCCTGGACAAATTTTTCTGGGATAAAATTTACCAAATTTTGTTTTGTTGGTAAATATCTTTATCTGTTAGGTTAGTTGATTTATAAGAGGTACCTTCACCTACTTCCAAAAGAGGGTTTAAGGGAAAACAACAAAAAGGTATGTGCAGTGGCATTTTCCACCTCCTACCCCCTTGGGGTTTTTTGAAGTAGGGCTGATTACTTGTTCAGAGTGATCCCAAGTGACCCTTTGTCCATGGCAAGCCTAGAGGTAGTAACGGCCTCTGGGTGCCCCAGCGTGCCGGCTGTTTCCCTTGACCCTGTCCGTACCTTTAAGAAGGCTCTTTATCACATGTCCTCATTGAATTCTGTTTCTTGCTGAGTCTCTCATTGCTATACTCTCCAGCATGCTGGTAAGATTATAATAACAGCTATTCTTGGACCATATACCACCAACTTATTTAAACAAACAAACGAACAAACCTCGCTCTGGTATGGTGCATTGCACTTACTTGATGTGACATTTGTTGAATCTTTCATGCATGCTGCATCCCTGGGTGGTGTAGACATCATCTATCCCATCTCACAGGAAAGGAAATGGAGTCTCTGGGAGTTCAGGAATTTCTTCAAGGTCCATGACTAACTGGAGTGAGTGTCGTCACGATTTCAGGCCTCCAGCACTGTCTTCTGGCCCAGATTGTTCTGACCCACCAGCAGCCAAAGGGAAGTGGATCCTTTGCTTTATTATTCACTCTTCATCCGTTTCTAAAGACTTGAGAGAAATGTTCCCGCCCAAGGGCCATCCTTAACATCACTTCCAACTTCAAAATAACAGGCTTCCTTTCAAGACCATGTGGTGCTCTCCTTCCCCTTTATCTCCCCATGGAAATCGCTGCTGCTTTTACAAATCGTCAACCTTTTACATTAGGTTCTGTTTCAAAGATCTTTCAGAAATCCTGACTGGAAAGGGCAGCCTGGGTTTAGCAAAGGAAAAGAGTTTCTCATTTAATCATTTCAAGTATGTTTCTCTCTTTCTCTGTCTTGCTCTCTGCCTGTTTCCCTGTTTCTGTGTCCCTTTCTCTTTCCTCCTTTCTTCATGCCTTCCTTTCATAAGAGGCCTTGTGGGACAGTCCTTGCCTGTTGAGGCTCCCAGAAACCACTAACAGTGGGAAGCCATTGCCAGCTCTAGGCATGTGACCAGAGCCCAGAGAGCGGTCATGGAGGCATGACTGCTTGGCCCCTGCCGGAACTGTGGTACTGATGCAGGGAGAGAACAGGGAAGAAATACTCCAGTCTCTCTCTCCTCTCTCCTGATCTCCTGCTGGTGCTTCCCATTGACCAAGACCAACTGTAGGCCAGAGGGCAAGGGAGCCTGGGTGATGCAGCCTGAGGGGTAGCCTTTGGGCAAACAGCAGGGTAGAGGTGGGCAGAGAGTGGATGGAAGCAATGTTGGGGGGCTGGGTGGGAACAAATAGAAAATAGCCAACATAGGAATGACCCTACCTATTGACAGCAGTGAGACTGGTTAGTGGGGTGAGTGAAAGGTATTTTAGTTCATTACTTTAGCCCTCCCACTGCCGTCTCCAAAATAGTGTTGATTCCTTTCTTGATGAGTTTTAGGAGCAAGACCCTATGTGTCACTCTCAGGACATTTCTGTTTTCTTCACTCTCTCTGCACCTTTGCCTTTTGCCCTGTTGGCTGGAAAAATCTATGGATGACTTGACTTTTCTCTTTAGTGAAGTGGAATTGAGAGTTGCCTCTCCTTCTTTCTCCTACATTCTTCTCCTTTGCTGAGTGGTAAAGAGGAAGACCAATTTCCATGAATAGGCCCCCAAATAAGCCATGGCAGAAGACTACTCAAAAGGCAACCGTTGGGCTTCCCTGGTAGCGCAGTGGTTGAGAGTCCGCCTGCCGATGCAGGGGACACGGGTTCGTGCCCCGGTCCGGGAAGATCCCACATGCCACGGAGCGGCTGGGCCCGTGAGCCATGGCCGCTGAGCCTGCACGTCCGGAGCCTGTGCTCCGCAACAGGAGAGACCACAGCAGTGAGAGGCCCGCGAACCACACATACACACACACACCAAAAAAAGGCAACCCTTGCTTCCATACATCTGTCAGTCACCTGATATAAGATATACTCTCACCGTGAAACTAATAACATTTAATCATCAGTACCCACCTTCCAACACACATAGGTCCCCTATGAGGGCCTAGACATTTCCTATTCATAATGTTGTATTCTTTTTCTTGAAGAGGGCTCTCATAATTGTATAAACTTTAAGGCCCACAAGCCTGGACCTGTCCCTTCCTCTGTATCTGTGTCACTGAAGATACCTTTTCTACCCATGACTGGCCTGGCAGTGTTTGCAGAATCCAAAGCAGAGGTAATTAATATACGATAGACCTACTGACAGAGACTCCTAACGCATATGGTCCAGTCAGTGGGCCTACACAAAGGAGCAATTACAAGGTGTCACTGCATGCTAATGAAGCTGTAGCAGCGGCACAGTGACACAGATGACAAAGGCAGGCTGCTGGGGACCGACCAGCCACAGGCAAAGCTCTGGTGCTCTGCAGTTTACTCAACCTCATGTGTGACAGCAGCGGGGCACTCACCTCTTCTGCTCTGGCCAATTTGCACACCTGCTTTCTGGGGAGCTGTGGTGAGGAGAGCAAGGGCAGGCCTGCTCTGCTGGCCTTTCCAGAACATAACCTGGTTCAGGCTGCAGAGAAGACGGTAGGGGCTCTGCACCTGGGCATATTTGTGGATGCCAGCCCAGGACACTGTGCCCTGGGTTCGGTCACAGAGATGGAGCTGTGGTTCATTAGTTCCGCCCCTGGCTGACACTGCCAAGCCCTGGGTTGAGTCCCGGCCAGCCTGCAATGCCTCGTGCTATTGGCTTCAAGATGCAGATGCCTTAATGCTGATTCTTCCCTCCTCAGAAAAACCAGCCAAAGACCCATTCTAGATGAAGAAACAGCCGTGGGTATTAAAGAAAAAGGCATTAACATTTTTTTTTGTATTGATTTATCATTTCAGTACTTACTGGGCCCTTATTTAGAGACAGAAGGAAAGAGAGAGCAGAGGGATGGAGGAGAAAGGAAGGGGGAGTGAAAATATATGGTATGTATAAAGAGGATGAAGAACAAAGGCTCTGGAGGGTTTGATCCCAGCGGCTCTACCAGCCCTATGACCTTGGGCAAGAAAAAACCTCTCTGGGCCTATAGTGTTCTAATTTTGTAGAACAGGAATAAAAATAGTGCCTACTCCCTGGGGCAACTGTGAGGATTATATGGGTTAACACATGTAAACCCTTAGAGCTGTTCCTAGCACACAGGAAGAGCTCAGGTAACACTGACTAATGCTACTGTATATGCACTGGCAGAACATCTCAGGCTAGGAGCACCATCTTCGTCGGATAAAGCTCTGACTTTGCATACAAAGGACTAGAGCCCTGAGCTTACCAGCCACAGGGCCTTGGTCGTTGACTTCTCCCCTCAGCATCCTCCATTTATAAAGTAAGGATGCTGATAATCTCTGCCTCACCAAGTTAGTTCTAAGAATAAAATGAGCGGGGCATCACGCCTGAGCTTTTATTCTCTGCGTAGGACAATGGAATGGTGGCATGATGGGGAAATTAAAATCACTCAGACACTTCAGGTTTGCTTGCCTTATTGGCTTCTGCATGAGCCTCTGTCAGCACCCTTGTTCCATCTCCTGAGGTCAGTGTTGCCTTCATGGATGATCAAAGCCCCTGAGAAAAGCCAGTCCTCTCTGCACAGCCCGAGGGATTCCATCCAGGAGTGAGGTCCCTTCAGCACCACCACTCCTCCCGGGGCGGGTGCCGAGGACCAGCCAGAGTTCTGGCTTCATGAGGCACTTAACACACCGGCACGGCTGGTCCAGGCAGCTGGGCCGTGAGGAGGGCAGGGAGTGGCATCTGTGCTCACGGCCTCGAGGACGAGGACAAGCCCGCCCTGGCACATGTTCTGCCTGCTCCTTGCCAGCCAGCACTCAGAGCCACAGTGAACGGGGCTTTGATGGGCAGAGGTATTAGCACTCCGTTTTAATTACGCCTCCTAGCGTTTCCCCTACTGCTTCCCTTTCTCTTTACCTGTCAGTGCTTTTAGGGTCACCCAAATACCAAATGGTGATGAGCAAACTGAACTACTGTGAATGGGGATGAATATCGGGCTGGTTGGAAAACAAAGGTCATTAGTCTTCTCTTTCCTGTGTCAGCTGAGCAGGACTTTCTGCCCTCGCCTTGTTGGGAGCCCAGGCAGTGCCTTGGATCTGAGATTTGCTGATGTCTGGACGAAACCTAATTTCTAACATCTGGTGCAGAGAGCCCATTCGGGAAAGGCAAAGAACAACTTGTCAGGAGCTCGCAGTGTGAGTTCAACAATGTGAGAAGAGAAGGGAGAGAAGAAATGCAACCCAACCGGTCCAGGTAGCTCTGAGCACATGGGAACCAGCAGAAGATGGGTTGTGTGAGGGGAAGAGACCATCTTCTGTAGAAATCACTCCTGATGCTTCTCAGGACCAGTGTTGTGACGTAGATCTGTTCTCTGAGAACGAGGAGGGATCTCTCAGAGACAAGAGAAGATTAAGAAGGTTCTGTTGGTGGTGATCTCTCCTGACATTTGTCTGAAAGTGTTTTTTCTTTCCCTGTATTCTCAAAAGATGTTTTCACAGGGTGGACCGTTCTTGATTCTCAGCCTTTTGGAGCTAGCATCCCTCCTCTTTCTGGCTCCTGTTGTTGCTACTGAGGAGCTAAAATGTCCATCAGCTGTAGTTCCTATGATCTGAGTTTCCTCTCTGGCTGTTTTTAATACCTGCTCTTTGCCTTTGGTTTGAAAGCAGTTTCACTACAGCAGTGTGTCAATATGTGGATTTCTTCCTATTATCCTGCTTGGCTTTGTTGCAATTCCAAATCTGGAAAATTCTCAGCCTTTATCCTTCAAGCATTGCCTCTTCCCATCTTCTGTGTTAGCTCTCTCAGGAGCTCCTCTTAAGTCTGTATTTGGCCTTCTCTCTCCATCACGCCCTCCTATTCTCAGGCCCTTATCTATGAAAATCCTAGGAGACTGGGGTTGAAGTATGTTCCTCTAGAGAAAATTTGTACTTGCTTCTGCCATCTGCTAGGGGTGCTTTCAACATTGGACCGCTTTGAACTAATTTCTCATTAATCAATCTCAGCACTTGTCAGTATTTACGGATAGTGTGAATTCCAGCTGCAAACCTGCATGGGAACAGGCCAGTGGCTACATGTATTTGGGAGAGATTTTTCTTTTTCCAAGGGCCAAGGCAGAGACAGACAAGTTTGTGCCCTTGTGAAGCAGAATTTTTTCCTCCTGTATCCTTTTGCTGAGGGTGTAGCATGTAGGGGGTCCCTGCCCTTCCGACTCTCCACCTCCCCAATATGGCCAGGAAACTCAAGGCGCTAGAATGGCTGATGGGGGTCAAAACCCTTGAGGGCAGCTGCTGTCTTCCAGGAGCACTTTATTTTTACATTGTGAGACTTTCACCACTGCCCTAAGGGTTCTGAATGTTTGAAACATTTTATTCAGCCTTTAACTTTGTTGCTATGTGTTTGTTTATTTGGGAGTGGAAAGGATTTCAGGATTTCTAGTCCAGCGTATCTCCAGAAATGGAAGTCCATATCTCTGTATTCATAAATCCCATCCCTCTGAAGAATTTACCAGCTTCTCCGTCTCTTGATCCTCCTTCTGTTCTCTGTAGGCCTGCAAGTGAGTAGTTGAAGTGATCTTTCCTCTTGGTTGGGACACACGCTCACCACAACAGGAGACAGAGAGGCAATCTCCTATAGTGTGGGAAGAAAATACTGTGCTAGAACCTCTGCTTGTACATTTATCTCATACACTGCTTAGCTTCTATGTTTTGTATATGCTTTACCATGTGTACATTATATTAGTAGATGAGCACATGCTTAAAAATGTATTAATAAATATATACACATTTTTTAACTGAGAGGGGTGTGTAATCATGAGAGTTTGGAGACTCCACTACCTTTTTAAAGCCATGGGAAGCCATTGTCTGCATTGTTAGGACTTTTATAGCTGGAGAGAAAACATCCAGAACTTTGCACACATTTGAACTCTACTTCTTCAGACCAAAAACAAAAGGTCTGGCAGAGGTTATGAAAACAGACCGGGTATCCCAGGGCACTGGGGGAGGTAATGTGCTTGCTAGGCCCACGGCTGGAAGACTGTGGCTGACTGTCGAATGGACCCATTACTAAGTCTCATTTCTGCTCTTCTGCTGAAGTCCATATTTTCTCATTTCAGCATTTCTCTCTACTGCATAACATGATTTTCCACAGTTTTTGAATCACCCTATGGACACCACAAAAGTTTAGTTTCTCTGTTTAAAGAAAAAAAATAGAATTGACATAAAAAAATATATATATATATCTCACCACCTACAAAAGCAATTGACACTTCATAACCCCAGATCACCACTGTGAGTTCTCCTCCAAGTACCTTGCCGGGGGCTGTGTTTGCACTGAGCTCCCACTGCCCTTCCAGCTCCCCATGCTGCATGTTCCTCTGCCTGTCTGTCTGCTTTCCTTGTCTGTGTTATGTTCTCAGGCCTCTGAGAATGCGTTTCATCCTGGCAGTGGACACAAGTGATCAGGGTTCAAGGAAACCACCTGGCTGAATGACCCCCTACATGCAACCCCCTCAGTAAAAGGAGAGAGGAGGAAAAAATTCCGTTTCACAAGGACACAAACAAGGTCATTTGTAGTCTACAAACAGGAGTTAGAGAGTCAGACCTTTCTTCCCCATTTTGAAACTGGGTTCCAGCCTTGAAGTACTTTTCTGATGACGATCCAGGACCCTCAATTCACAACATGACCGCAAATGAGTCCTGTCGCAGGAAAGTGCTCAGTCTGGAGCTATTTACTGTTTACAGTCATAGAAGCTATAGAAGGCTTAGACGATAAATATTATAAAATGTGTGTGTGTAAATTGGTATAATCCACAGATTTCATACAGTCATAGGAAAGTTTTTAGACACAGAATTGTGATACTCTGGTTTACTAATTTGGAGGAACCGTGGCACAAATGAACAAGAAGTTTTGTGTTATAATGCTGTGTAACACACCATCGCCACCATCACACAGACACACAAATTGTGCACATGTCATAGCTGGGTCACTCCCCAAGTCATTCAAAGCTGAAGCTGGTGTCATTGTTTCTCAGAATCTTTGGGAACTCTGGTTCCATTAGTGTGGATCGAAACAGGTTTAGACTGCTCTGTGCCAACGGGCATTATTACCTCCTGTGCGGTCAAGTGAAACAAACTGGGTCTCCAAATAAGCCTGTGTTTTCCAAACTAACAGCCCTCCCTGGTTTATATTTTCTCCTTGAGGAAGATATTTTTTAAAAGCCTATTTCACAGAATCAATTTCAGTGGGCCATTTAAAATGAGAGGTGAGCTGGAGGAAGTTCAGTTTGTTTTAACAATAACTCCAGCTTATTGAAGCAAGCATTAGCGTATCATGTCCCCACATGGCAGTCATTAGAGACAGGGGAAACTGGAGAAGCTTACTGCTCTGAGACAGCGAGTAAAAGAAATTGAAGACATTTTTATGGGACCTAAAGACAGTGCCAATAGGGCTTCCCTGGTGGTGCAGTGGTTAAGAATCTGCCTGCCAATGCAGGGGACACGGGTTCGAGCCCTGGTCCAGGAAGATCCCACAGGCCGCGGAGCAACGAAGCCCGTGCGCCACAACTACTGAGCCTGCGCTCTAGAGCCTGTGAGCCACAACTACTGAACCCACGTGCCACAGCTACTGAGCCTGCACTCTGGAGCCCGTGAGCCACAACTACTGAAGCCCACGCGGCTAGAGCCCGTGCGCCGCAACAAGAGAAGCCGCCTCAACAAGAAGCCCACGCACCGCAAGAAAGAGTGGCCCCCGCTCGCTGCAACTAGAGAAAACCCGCGTGCAGCAATGAAGACCTAACACAGCCAAAAATAAATTAATTAATTAAATAAATTTATTTTAAAAAAATAGTGGACAATAAAATAAGGACAAAAGGCATTTGTAGATGGTAGGGCGAGAGGAGGAAATCTTTGAGGAACTAAAAGGTCTTCACTCCACAAGGTGGAGCTTTCAGGTAAGACGTCTATGGTTCGTGTGCATATTAGTTTATTTTCTCAGTTGCACAGTCAACCAACATTAATTGAGCACCTCCTGGGTTCCCAAATGTGGTGGGTTCTGGGGATGGCGTGTTGCACAAGACACAATCCATGCCACAAGGCCCTTACATATGGATGGTAGCCTAGGAAAGAGGCCTCGGCGTGCAAGGGGATGGGCTGAGTGGTAGAGGAGACAGGGGTTACTGCCAGTGCGTGGGGGACACGGGCTTGCTTCCTACCCCACCTGCCAGGGCAAGGCTGGGGTGTCAGCTGTTCTAGGCAAGTGAAGCTAGAGGAACAAAAGCGACAAAGAGAGAGAAAATAGGATGCCTTTGAGCAACTGCATGTAGCTCTTTATGGCTTCCACTAGTTCAAGAAAGGGTATGTTAAGAGGTAAAGCTGGAGAGGTAAGCTGGGATCCAGATCAGAAGAGCCTTCTGTGATTTCTGGCAATGGGCACCGTCAAAAGTTTATAAGAAGGGGAATGACGCTGTCAGATTTCCATTTTAGAAAGATGGTGTTGGTAGTAGTGTGGGAAATGGCTCAGAGCTGGGAAAGGTAGGAGAGGAGGTAAGTTAAGAGCCCGGGAAAGTAATCAGTCAAAGGATAACCGTGACCTTAACTAAGGTAGCTGGCGTGGGATAGAGACAAGTGAACAGACTGAAGGTATATTAGGAAGATAGGATTAACCAGACTTGAGAATGAGTTGAATGTGGAAGAAGGAAGAAAGAGAGAAACTAAGGACAGTGCCGAGGATTCTGGCATTTGTTACCGGGTGGGAGAGATGGTGCTATTCACTGAGACAGGGAATACTGGGGAAAGAGGGAGTTTAGAGAGGACAGCACTGAGTTAAATTTTAGACATTTCATGTTTGCCTATGGGCTATCCAATAGACTCTTAGATATATGTATCTGGAGCTCAGTACAAGGAGCTGGGAAGACTTACAAATCTGGAAGTTATCACACTATTGTTGGCAATAGAGACAATGAGATATGGATGAAATGATCCCAGGTGAAGGGTGAAGATATTCTAGAATAGAACCCAAGGGAACCAGCCAATGTCAAAGGGAAGGAATGAGCATGAAAAGCCCAGAGGCAGCGTGAGGGTGAGCAGTGAAGTAGGAGATCTAGTAGAGCATGGTGCTAGAGGGACTATGAGAGAAGAGGATATGGATAAGGATGTAGGCAAAGAGGAGGAGGGAAAGTATACATTAGATTCAGTAACAAGCAGGTCATTGGTGGCCTGGGTAAGAGCAGTTTCAGTGCTGTGATGGGAGAGTGGGTTGACAGTGAAATGGGGGGTGGAAAAGTGGAAACGAGGGATAGGCATAACCCTTCTCTTTCAAGATGCTACCTGTGAAGGAAAAGGGGTGATAAGTGGATGAGAGAGTAATAGGACAAAACGCAATTATTAGGAACCCAGTGATAGGAGGGACTTGAGAGGATTCAAATGCTGATGAGAAACAGCCAATGAGGAAGAAAACGTTCAAGAAATAGGTGTCCCGGGTTCGTGCCCCGGTCCGGGAAGATCCCAGATGCTGCGGAGCGGCTGGGCCCGTGAGCCATGGCCGCTGAGCCTGCGCGTCCGGAGCCTGTGCTCTGCAACGAGAGAGGCCACAACAGTGAGAGGCCCGCGTACCGCAAAAAAAAAAAAAAAAAAAAATAGGTGTCAGAGGAGGTGATCATTAGAGAGGGTCCCTGACAAGGGGGCATGCCTGGGTCCAGAGCGCAGAGGGAGGGACAGGCCTTAGAGAGGATGGACCTAGTGCTGGTTAACAAACAACCATGAAAACCCAGGCACATATACCACTGTTTATGCTCCGACTTTGGGAAGCAACTGGGGGTCAGCTAAGTGGCTCCCCCCACCTTGGTTGGGCTCACCTGTCTGAGACACCAAGGCTGTCAGATCATCTGGATGAGTCTGTGGTGACTGAGGTGACTGGGCTGTGCTCCACGTGACCCTTGGCCTCCTCCTGGGACCTGTGGGCTAGCCTCAGCTTGCCTTTCTCATGGCGAAAGCAGAGATGCAAGGGAGCAAGCTCTGAGCCCACACCCCTTTGCAGCCTCTATCTGTCAGGCCTGCTAATATTCCTCTGGCCAAAGCGTGACCCGTGTCTGAGCCCAGTGTCAAGTCACCCCACCCATGTGGCAACGTTGAATGGCAGAGGGCATGGGTTCAGGGCAGGGTGAAGAATTTCTCAGCACAGATAAAGAGAAATACGGTTTTGACATTTTGTCAAACCCAAGAAGAAAAAGAAGTTTGCAAGTATCCAAGGGAGGAGAACAAAGTAAAGCCCTGGCCATCTCCTCTCTGCCATTCAGGCCAAGGTGCTGCTGTATTATTTATGTCTGGAAAGGTTGACACTCGACTGTGGTTAATGAGTAAAGCAGTCTGGAGGAGAACACTTCATGACAGGGTCAGCATCACTTATAAAAATGACAGCAAAGTCAGCTTTGTTGCTTTGGTAGAGGGAAACGCCCTCCATCAGCTCAACAGAGCAGGTAGAATCTGCTCCTGGGTGAAAGAAAAAATATTCTCTCCAAATCTTGTTGATGAGAGAAGCGTATTGGGCTGTGAAGGAGTTTAATTTCAGAGTGTGTATGGGGAGACAGGAATGTTTGCAGAAGGGAGGGCAAGACAGCTGTGGGATACGTCCATATAACACCTAGACAGGCAAGACAGGAGCTCCTGTATGGACGAAGTCTGGCTTCCCAGGGCCACACTGACAGGGGGAGTCCAGGGAGCAGGAAAGTGAGTCTGCGATAGGGGGCGCACTTGCCATCTGCTTGAAATGTCCCCAAGGTAATCATCACCTGTCCTCCTCTCTACGTGCAGTCAGAACCATTCTACAAACACCTCCCTCTGCTTCAGAAGTAGGACTGAAGCACGCTGTTGTGAGTTTTATGAACAGCTGGCCGAGGCATACACGGTTATCACCCACGGAGCTTGCACTTCCATAAACTAGGGGTCTACACATGGCACCCCCTCTTCTTTCATTTCAGTGTAGTGTGAAGTATTTTCTCGTAGGTGCATCGAGGAAATAGAGTATCTAATTTTAACTAAACTAATTCTCAGAAAACAGACACAGGGCTTTAAAAGTTTCCTGCAAAGAAATAGCAGCAGAAAGATTTGCACAAAGAATGCAGAAATGGCGGGGCTGACCATTAGCCCATCACAAAGATGAGCTCTGAGTCAGTCACACTGTGAGGTGAAAAGTGGTGATCTGATTTCTTCTGGTGAAAAGCCAGTCAAATTTTAGAAATGGAAATGATGAAGATTATTTATAATACATATTTACATCCACTATCATTAACTATCATTAATTTGCCCCAGGTGTGTTTTTTACCTGACGTTATACGGAATGTGAGTAAGAAGGCATCGTGAGTAGTAGGATTTCCAAAACTTAAGCATTCAGAACATAATACAACCTCTCCAATAGCCTTATCAATATTTTAGGTCAGGTGATACCCAATCCAATATTTTTTTAAATGTTACGTGCGATAAAGAAGCATCTTCAAGGGTTTCTTAGAAGAAGCAAAAGACCACACATCTTCTTTCTATGTTCTTCCTTCTGTGGTAAGAATGGTTGAAACAGATGTGGAAAAGAACATGGAGCAAACTGAAATGGATTCCTTTATCAGCAAATAAAAGATGCATAGAAGACATTGTTGAAGGTTATAAGAAATGAGTATGGAACAAATCACACCAATCAGGAGGTCTGTTATACTTCGGGGTGAAAATACAGATGTTGTCTAAGTTAATGGTACAACTAAGGTCCTTTTTTAATAATTGTGTAGAGAACTACAGTATTTTTTTGTGAGTCACTAAGGGGAAGAGACACTAAAGAAAATGCATTCCCTACAGAAAATGACTTCTTGAAAACTGAGTGAATGCCACCACCAAAGGAGCAGGTGGTTTGATTGGGGATAAAAAAGAATTTGGAAGTCAGGCCACAGACTTGCCCCATGTGTGAAATTCATTCGCTTCATTTTTCCTAAACAAGTTACTGAAGCAAAAAAGTAGAAGCCAGAATTTCACAGGGCAGTGCTCTCAAGGCTGAAAGTGTGCGCGAGAGTCACCTGGGGTCTTATTAAAATGCAGATTCTGATTCAGTAGGTCTGTCCTGTCCCGAGAGTCTTCATTTCTAAAAGCTCCCAGGCGATGCTGGCTGGTGCTGCTGGTCAGTGAACCACTCTTTGAGTTGTGAGACCATAAAGAAATAGAAAATGTTAGAGGTGGTATTAATTTATAAAAATAGGATCATTTACAATATAGGGAAAGCTTTAGATTACATTGTGATGACATGTGGAGTGATCATGCAAATCATTTGTACCGCGGCGAGGTTTGCTGGTTATCTTGTGGCAAAGTCCTTAAGAGTTGTCATACGTGAGGATGTGCTACTGACTGTGCATTTGCAAAACTGCAAATTTCTGACCTTTTAAATAATGCCAAATACCCACACACGTACAGTCAATTACTCTTTGACAAAGGAGGCAAGAATATACAATGGAGAAAAGACAATCCCTTCAGCAAGTAACGTTAGGGACAATTGGACAGCCACATGTAAATCAATGAAGTTAGAACACTCCCTCATACCATACACGAAACTAAGCTCAAAATGGCTTAAAGACGTAAATGTAAGACATGACGCCGTAAAACTCCTAGAAGAGAACATAGGCAAAACATTCTCTGACATAAATTGTAGCAATTTTTTTCTTAGGTTAGTCTCCCAAGGCAGTAGAAATAAAAGCAAAAATAAACAAATGGGACCTAATCAAACGTATAAGCTTTTGCACAACAGGAAAACATAAGACAAAAGGCAACCTAAAGACTGGGAGAAAATATTTGCAAACGTTGTGACCAACAAGGGCTTAATTTCCAAAATATACAAACAGCTCATACAACTCAGTAACAAGAAAACAAACAACCCAATCAAAAAATGGGCAGAAGACCTCAACGGACGTTTCTCCAAAGAATACATACAAATGGCCAATAGGTACATGTAAAGAGACTCAACATCGCTAATTATTAGAGAAATGCAAATCAAAACTGCAAGGAGGTATCACCTCAACCAGTCAGAATGGCCATCATCAAAAAGTCTACAAATGATAAATGCTGGAGAGGGTGTGGAGAAAAGGGAACCCTCCTACACTGTTGGTGGGAATGTAAATTAGTGCAGCCATTATGGAAAACAGTATGGAGGTTCCTTAAAAAAACTAAAAATAGAGTTACCATGTGATCCAGCAGTCCCACTCCTGGGTATATATCCAGAAAAAAACTCTAATTCAGAAAGATACATGCACCCCAATGTTCATTGCAGCACTGTTTACAATAACCAAGACATGGAAGCAACCTAAATGTCCATTGACAGATGAATGGATAAAGAAGATGTGGTAGTATATATGCAATGGAATATTACCCAGCCATAAAAAAAACAAAATAATGCCATTTGCAGCAACATGAACGGACCTAGAGAATATCATACTAAGTGAAGTAAGTCAGACAAAGACAAATATATGATATCATTTATATGTGGAATCTAAAAAATGATACAAATGAACTTATTTACAAGACGGAAACAGCCTCACAGACATAGGAAACAAAATCATGGTTACCAAAGAGGAAAGGCAGGTGAGGAGGGATAAATTAGGAGTTTAGGGTTAGCAGATACAAACTACTATATATAAAATAAACAACAAGGTCCTACTCTATAGCACAGGGAACTATATTCAGTATCTTCTAATAAACTATAATGGAAAGGAATATGAAAAGAATATATGTACATACGTATAACTGAATCACTTTGCTGTACACCAGAAACTAACACAACATTGTAAAACAACTATACTTCAATTAAATAAATAAATAAACAATGAAAATAGCTATTAACGGAATTCTACCTAACAGGTATTAAGTACATACATACATACATACACACCTACATACATGCATACACCTAATATGCCCCTTAGGGTGATAGTGTCAATTTACCAATGAGTGAGAGAGTAACCGCTCCTCAAAAGAAACTTGTGCTATGGAGAGAGCACTGTTTTCATCATTATGTGATTTTGTTGTTGAAAATGGCATTGTACCACCTATAAAAACTTCCATCTTTTCACACTAAGAAACTGAATTTTCTAGCATTTAAAAATTATTCACATAGTCAGTTTTGAACATATTTTATAAAAATATAAGAACATAACCATATTCCACCAATGCCTCTTCTGATTCATTTGTAAGAAAATGAAGTTGATATCAGAGAATACAAAAAGGTATTAGCTGAATTTCCACAAAAACCTTTACATATTTGATGAATATGATTGAATAATGAATACTGTGATTCAATAAGAGAGGCCAATGTTACAAACCTTCTATTTGGATCAATGAAGTAGTTTTTTATCCTCTGACAGCAATTAAAACCAAGTAAGAAAACAAATCAAACTTAGAAATAGACCATTGAATGATTACATCACAAAGTCCTAAACCAAAATTTTAAAACATAGAACATATTCAATTTCATTGTTCTCACTAAGAATATTAGTAATGTGTAAAATATTTTGGTGAGAATGAAATTTTTACCAATAATAAATAAAATAATTACTTAGAAGCTTTGTTTCTTTTTTTATCTTACCCTTTTAAGAGTTTATAATTTTGTGTATATTTTCATGTACATAAAGCATTGGTACAGTAGTACATTTGAATAACTTTAAATAATATACATTATGAGAGGTTTTTTTTTTAACTAATGGGATATGAAATCCAAAAGTATCAAAGAACACTGGTGTAAATTAACATATTTATAGACTACGAACTCAGAATGTTCATTTTCCTTCATTCATTCAATGAACATTCCTTACACATAAACATTGTCTTAATGAGTTTTGATTTTATATATATTCTAAAAGACATTTAACCTTAGAGTGATCGGATTTTGTTCACAATATGCAAATATATGAATGGGTCATTTCCATAGAAAGAAGAAAAATGTTATCCTTTATGTTGGATTAAGCATCTGTAATGTGGATGCCCTCAGTCTGGATCATCCCTGAAGAATATTCAGTAAGAATTTATTACATCCCTAGCATGCCTGGTGAAGAAATGTGAACCAAGGAGAGGATGTGGTACTAGCGATCTTATAAGATGTGACTCACAGTGGGATCACTGCAGCTGACTCACGAGGTCCAGCCTTTGGGCCTGGCACCCTTCAGAGGATCTGTGCAGAAAATCTTAAATGCCCAGTCAGGAACTTTGTCAAAATGTTGCTTTATTTTTCTGCTTAAGAGCTCTATCTCTTTCTTTAGAAAAAGAGTTTCTAAAGAACTCTTATCACAAAAACAGTTTATATAAACTGTCCCTTGCAGGATCATTGCTCTGGCTTCGCTAAGATACGTCCTATTGCACATAATCACTAGTTTAAAGAACTCCCAATGAGAAAACTGAATAAAGGGAGATATTTGACTCTTGTTTAAGAACAATTACTTTCTTTGTATTGGAAAGAATCTGGGGCAGAATCATGTGTCCAAGATAAAGGAATAGGTGTTCTTTTCTCTCTCTTCCTAATTCTGATACAGGGAAGAGAAATAAAAGAGCTAGTGTTGAGAAAAGGGGAGTTGAAACACATAGGGAACTAAGTCAACAGCAGGCTTTAAATGAGGGTAGAGCTAGCAGCTGAGAGAAGCCACAAAGCTTTGCAATGTAAATCTAGCCTGAAGGCCTGGCTCCACAGGTCAGCCTTGAAGCACAATGACTCTATGGTGGAATTCATGTCAAAGTTAAAAAAAAAAAAAAAATTAAATCAGAATATAGCTATGGGAAAAGAATAGATTTAATGACAACTAATATATACACAGAGAAAAAAGTGTTTCTCTGAGAATGAACAGCTTTACTGTTTATTATTGTTTCAAGTCAGCAATTTTTAAAAAGTATTATAAATAATGAATAATCATAAAGCAGGGAACAAGTGACTATAAATCTGTTACTTTGGACTTGGGCAAACACAACTTGAATCTAAGGAAAAGCACTTGCCCAGTAGATTGACAAAATGATTAAAGCACTTACTGCCACTTGGTGACAATGTACCCTAATTACAGGAAAAGAGCCTACAGATTTTTTTTTTTTAATTTTAACTTTGAGATTGACTTTTCCATCCACTTTGCCCTGTCTTCTAAGGTGATACACATTTTCAAAGTTATAAAGGTTAATTGCTCCAACAAATCATTATTGAACATCTACTTGGTATTAACACCATTCTAGGCACTGGGGATACAGAGGTGACATAGAGAACTAATGGCTATGCTCTCATGGTCTTTAAATTCTGGTGAGAAGATAGTAAGTGAATGAATAAGATAATTTTTGACATTGCTAAGTACTATATGAAAATAAAACAGAGGAATGTGGTCAGGAGTGACTGGGAGAAGTGCTCAGGGAATGCCTCTTTGAGGAGCTGACATTTGAGCATAAGACAAAATGGAATTCAGTCTTGCAAAGATCTGACCCAAGAGTGTTCCAGAAACAGGGAACAGCAAATAAGCCCTAAAATGAGAGCAACTGTTTGTAGTGAGCCAAAGAGAAATTGGCGATAGTTTATTTCAGAGAGAGAGGCAAGACCTAGATTATGCAAGGCCATAAACAGGTAATTGAATGTTATGCAAAGTGCAATAGGAAGTTGTGAGAAATTGCAAAGTAAGAGGACAAGTTTTGCTGACCTTCTCTTCAAGAGTTGGAGTATCTTTTCCCCTCTTTGAAACCTGGACTGGCCTTGTGACTCACTTTGACCCCAGGGAGTAGCAGAAGTGATTGGTATTGGGTTGGCCAAAAAGTTCCTTCAATTTTTAAGTAAAAATAAAAGACACATTTTTCATTTTCACCAAGAACTTTATTCAACAACATATTCACTGTTTTGTTCCACTACTTCTGCCATTTTCCAGGCAATTTCATAATTCCATCTTCCCAAAACTTTTTATCATTTTGAGAAAAGAACTGTTCCAGGTGCCTTTTACAGTCTTCCAGGGAACTGAAATTTTTTCCATTAAGAGAATTTTGTAAAGACCAAAATCAATGGAAATCTGAAGATGCAATATCTGATGAATATGACTGATGAATCAGAACTTCCCAGCCAAGCTGTTACAGTTTTTGCCTGGTCATCAAAGAAACATGCGGTCTTGCATTATCCTGATGGAAGATCATGTGTTTTCTGTTGACTAATTCGGGACACTTTTCATTGAGTGCTGCTTTCAGTTGGTCTAATTGAGAGCAGTAATTGTTGGAATTAATCATTTGGTTTTCGGAAGGAGCTCATAATAGAGAACTCCCTTCCAATCCCACCATGTACACAACATCACCTTCTTTGGTTGAAGACTGGCCTTTGATGTGGTTGGTGGTGGTTCATTTCACTTGCCCCACGACAGTATCCACATTTCATCCCCCGTGATAATTTATTTTAAAAATGGAACACTTTCATTACGTTTCAGTAGAGAATCGCATGCAGAAATACCATCAAGGAGGGTTTTTTTGCTTAACTTATGTGGAACACAAACATCAAAGCGATTCACATAACCAAACTGGTGCAAATGATTTTCAATAGTTGATTTGGATATTTTGAGTATGTCAGCTATCTCCCGCGTGGTATAATGTTGACTGTTGTCAATTAATGTCTCGATCTGATCGCTATAAACTTCAACTGGTCTACCTGACCATGGAGCATCGTCCAGTGAGAAATCTCCAGCATGAAACTTTGCAAACCACTTTTGACACGTTCAATCAGTCACAGCACCTTCTCCATACACTGCACAAATCTTTTTTTTTTTGCGTTTCAGTTGCATTTTTACCTTTCTTGAAATAATAGAGCATAATATGCCAAAAATGTTGCTTTTTTCTTCCATCTTCAATATTAAAATGGCTACACAAAAATTCGCCCATTTTTATGTTTTTTTAAATGCATGCTGATATGACAGCTGTCACAATACAGTCTAACAAAACTGTTTTGAATGAAGTTAAAGACAACTAAGCGCTACGTGAGTCACCATATGGAGAAAATCGAATGAACATTTTGGCCAACTCTATTTGTAAAGGCTCAGCCTCAAGAGGTCTAATGGCTTCCACCTTCATCTTCTTGGAACACTTCTGCCACCACGTACAAAACCCAGACTGGACTATTAAGTGGTAAATGACCATAGAGAGAACAAGGTTTGGCCAATAACCCAGATGTGTGAATAAGGGGGGATTTAGACTTATGGAGTTGCCAGGCGATTCTAACAGAAGAACTGCCCAGTTTAAAAAAAAAAATGAACAAAAGATATAAATGGACACTTCACAAAGAAAAGTATCCAACGGCAACATGAAAAAGTGTTCAACATTCTTAGTCATCAAGGCAATACAAATGAAAAACCCAATGAGATTTCCACCAGCGTGGCTAAAATTAAAAAGACTGACCACTCAAAATGATGGTGAAGATTTGCAGCAACTGAACTCTCAAACATCCTTGGTGGGAGTTCAAAATGGTTCAATCACTTGGAAAACTGTTTCATAGTTTCCAATTATACACCTATCCTATGACACAGAAATTCTACTATGTATTTACCTGAGAGAAATTAAAACATATGTCTACAAAAAGATTTGTATAAGAATGTCCATACAACTTTATTCACAACAGCTCCAAATTGGCAACCCAAATGTCCATCAACAGGAGAATGGATAAACAAACTGTAGATTATTCATACAATAATATATTCTGTAATAAAAAGAGAGAAACTACTGATTCATCCACAACATGGATGATCTTAAAGGCATTATGCTGAGAGGAGGGGATTCTGGACTCTCCATTTAAGCATTGGGGGAATTAAACAATGTGACACTTGACACCTTGAATTACCTCATCTCTTGAATTAGCATATCTCTTAATTACCAATGATAAGCTGCACATTGCTTGTGGTAGAACATTTATCTTTCCCCTAGGTGATATTCAGAGTCTTCAGAAACCAAGGTACTAATGAGCTGACCCAACAGTACTGGATATTGGAGAAGAACCCACAAACCATGTTATCTGGAAAAGCCCAGATTCTTCCACGTTTGTTTGAAGATGGCCGTGAACTCACCAGGGGACCTTGTTAGCAGACATCTCTGAGAACAGAATGAGGGTCTCAACAGCAGGCTGACTCACCCCATCTTTCCTGGTAAGGTCCCCCTTCCCTGCCACACCACATGGGGAATGTATCTGGAAGCAGCTTAACTGGAGGAACTTTGCCTCTTCTTCCATAAACCTCGTTCACAGAATGTCCTCTCTGGAGTGAGATGGGAAACTCCCATATCCTCCTTCCTTTGGTATGACAGGCACCATTCCCTTCACAGATCCCACCTAAGATTCCACAAGATTCCTCCTAAAACCTGGGTTCATTTGAAGTTATGTCAGCAACCTAGAGTCACAACTGCTGAAAAGCAGAGTCCTGACATCATTAATAATTACAACCTGCTCCCCAGCCATTCAATCCAACCCAACCCGAAACATCTCTTGCCTGTCCCCTGGACTACATCTTCTGTGCTTGGGGTGGAATCTGTCCATTGTGTGTCCCCTCTGCCCCTGCCCCCGATGACGCCCCCTGACCCATCTCTGGTCATATCCTGCAGTGACCTCACAACTCCTCCCTATAATGGCCTTCTCTTCTCCACCTGTGTGGAAAATGTTAGGAACAGCCTCCACGCAAGGCCTGGCCTTGGGGACTCTGGGTCTGAAACTGATGTCTCTTTCTTCTGTCTCTATTCTGTTGTCTCTGGATCTGATTCCACTTGAACGGTTTCCAGCCTCCTCCTTGGCAGCATGGTTCATATTTAGGTTTGGCTGCAAATGGGCAGACAGATGTGCAGAACCACCTCTACCCCTGGGGGTGGGCCCTGCTTTATCTTCCTGATATTCCCTCTAAGTAGGAGGCAGGTGGGTGCTCTCCTAGAGGAAAGTGTCATCTTAGGGGCCAGGAAGCAAGAGAATCACGGTGAGAGGTCAGGGGAGTGATTGGTAGCTAAAGGAAAGGGTAGAGAGACTAGAAAAAGGGAAAGTAGGAGAAGCATTAGAGACTGCCTGAGCACAGCTGCTGATCTGAAACAAAAGGAAAAAATTTCTTGTGTCTTTGGAACTGGTGTTGTCATACAGATTCAATCAATCAATCATTTGAACTTAACCAAATATCCACTATGTGTCTAGCATAGTCCTTGCCCATAGAGAAAACACGTCCAGTAGGGAAAACACATTTAAATAAAAAATTATGAAACAGGAAAGAATAGTAGTCGAGTAAACTTCTCTGGAAGCTCAGAGCCAGCCTGAAGGGGGAAAAGGGAAGGTACCCCAGAAACTGACACTAGAGCTGGGTCCAGGGGTCAGGTATGAAAAGCACTGTGTGCCGTATCAAGGGGGTTAGACTTTACCTCACAGGGAAAAGGCATGAGGTAAAAGTTTGTAAGCAAAGGAGTGACATGAACAGATGTGCATTAGAAAGATGAGTCTTTGACAGTATGGCTTGGAGGACAAGAGAAGTTCAAGACAGGGAACTACTTAAGATACTCCAGCATGCCACAGAGGAAAGCACCTGTTTTAGACTAAGACGGGGCAGTGAGTTGGGACTGGAGGGAATAGATTTTTGAGATTCAGTTTAGAGTGCGAATCAAGATGACTTGTCCAACCGGGCATGTGAGCTGTAGTTGAGGGAGAAGAAAGGATAATTTCCAAGGCTCCACCCTTGGGTACTCCTGTAGACCCTTGTGCCACCGATTAACATCAGAAATACAGGAAGAGGAAGTGGTTGGGGACATTACAAATTCACCTTTCCCATGAGAAAATAGTTCAGGAATTCCAGAGTTATAAAGCACCCCATTTTTGGTGGAGGAACATGCCATATCCCGTCCCCATTACTGTCCCACTTTTCTATTAACCCCACCCCAAGAGCAAACTGAAGAACGGCCGAATGTGAATGTTCTTTTTATCTAAAGAATTCATTCACTTAGCAGCTGAGGGGAAATACATATTCGAAGTCTCACAAGCCTTTCAAGTCATCAGTGTTCCCTTTGCCACAAAAATACTGTCCTTTTCTTTTTCCTCTCCTTCAATCTGCCACATCCCCACCCCACTGAAATCAGGGATTACAAAAGGAAAGGAAAGGAGGAGTGTACCGCTCAGCCCTCATGTGAGAGCAGCCAGGAACTGTGTCTACAACATAGGGAGCAGGTCTCTGTCTGGAGTCTGTTTCTCTTGGAGCAGTCAGCAGGGATGAAACGAGGATTCACTAAATTCAAGGTATGCGTCTCAGGAAGGAATTCTCCTTTCTAGAGCTTTAGGGACTCTGCCCCAAAGAAATAATCTCCCCATCTGACCCTGATGTTGGGGAGAAGTCACTTTCTCTCTTGGAGTCATTCCTCCTCACTCCTATGGGGTCTTTTGACCTGAACAGGCTCACTTAGGGCCTAGGCCAGGACCCAGGAGGTAAGAATCCAGACATGGAGAAGTCTTTTCCTCCAGACTGAGGCCTCGGTATGGTTCATGCTGATTTGTGCTAACAGCAGGGTCTCCCTACTTCCACTCCTCTCCTCGCTCACACTAACACCTAACAAGGGCGTATGATAGTGCCTGGGATCAAGAAAAGAATGGATTTAGTTTTATAAATTTTATAAATATAATACTTTTGAAATATGAACTGAGGATCTTTCCCCCATCTCCTGTCATCCAATGAACTCTAACCCACCCTACACTGAGGCAGCCAGGCCGTTCTGCATTTTCTTGGGAAAGAGATGTAACAGCAAAGGGGAACAAGCAAGGACTCTTTCAGACTTTTGAAATTTAAAAGCCTGAGCCCTGGGAAACAAGATGGGATTCATGTCATAGGTGAAAAACTGGGGAGAATATATTAGCCAGTTAAATAATTCCTGGGCTGGTGAGGATGGAGGCATGGGTAAAGGCAAGAAAGGATAAGGAGGTTGTGAATTATGGGAGCATATTCATTGGTGGGTTCCTAAGAAAGGGGGAAGAGGGAGAAAACCTAGTTGAAATCTGGTTGTACAGAGAAATGAGGGCTTTTCCCAGAACACTGAACTTTAGAGAAAGCAAAAATATGAGACAGAGATGCTTGAAGATTTCTACCAGCTTCAAGCTTCCCTTCCATTCTCAGCAAATGGACCCCACCCCCTTGACCTCTCTGGTCTGAGATCAGCTTATTTTTTGCCTGACTTGCCTCTTAACCCCACTACCCAGGCAGAATAGATGATGGAAGCGGGAGGCCCAAAGTAAGAAGGAGACAGAGCTGTCCGCACCTCAGAGCTGTGTCCTTTCCCTCCCCTTCTTTCCTCACAGTCAGTTATCTCTGCGGATTGCAGGGCATATCCAGCGCTGCCTGCCCACATTGCTATTTATGACTCAAATTTCATTATTCCCATGGGTGTCCTCTCCAAAATTGACCCAGAAAATGAACTAACCATGCTGGGATGGGTGTTGCTTCTCCCCAGTGGAGCACCTGACCCTAAGCGCAGCTTTCCAGGACACCAAGGGGCTTCCTTGCACCAGAAGGGGGTCTGTGACATCCCAAGAGCCCCAGGTTTTCAGGATTTGGGCAGTTGGATTCCTAGACAACTTCTGTAAACAAATCCAAACCCAGACTGCCTGGTGCTGCACCGCCTGTTGGTTCTCCAGTTAACAAGGTCATTTCTCATCTATGATCTGTGAAAAGGCAGAAACAGCAGAGGAGCAGGGTCCCCTGGTACCAGCAGATCTCAGGTGGATTAATGGTTGATGGAAGCTTGTTTTTTTTCTCTTCTCCTGTTTGCCTGAAGCTCTTTCCTTTTCTACAAAAAGCTATCCCTTGGGCTTCCCTGGTGGCGCAGTGGTTGAGAGTCCTCCTGCCGATGCAGGGGACACGGGTTCGTGCCCCGGTCCGGGAGGATCCCACATGCCATGGAGCGGCTGGGCCCGTGAGCCATGGCCGCTGAGCCTGCGCGTCCGGAGCCTGTGCTCCGCAACGGGAGAGGCCACAACAGTTAGAGGCCCGCGTACCGCGCAAAAAAAAAAAAAAAAAAAAAGCTATCCCTTACCCCATGTCAAGATGCTGAGTAATTTGTCCCAAAATTGCTGAACAGCAGGTAGTGAACCGAATGGCACCCAACTGTCAGGACAGTGCACGTAAGAAATGAAGAGGTCATAAAATGTGGATGGAATTGCACAGGCTTTGACCAGAGATCGCCATGCTAGCTCTACGTTTAATTAACAGTCTAGTATTAGGCAAATTTATTTCCCAGCCTCCATTTCTACATGTATAAAATGGGCAAAATTAATATCAGATTCAATAGGATGTGGTGAAGATCACATGAGAGAATGCTCCCAGCGTGCGTGGCCCTGCAATGTCCTCACAATTAAGGAGTTGACACAGGGGAAGCATTCCAGGCATGGTCCTTTCCTCTCCTGGGGAGTCATAGTTTCTCTGCACTGATGGGTTTCTACCATGTTATTTGTTTGCACCATGTAACTGTCCTCCTGCTGATCCAATTGACCCCTCTGTGAAGTGGCGCACTTTGAGGAGCTGTCAGGCATCATATACAATCACTTATGTGGGGGTGTGATTTCTTACCTGATAACCTTGCCCAACAAGACCCCAACCCCAGCTGCTCTAGAAGACAGTGACAAGGGCCTATTAGCAGCTATAGTAGTGTTCCAAGGTCCAATCATCACAGCTCACACAGGTTGGGAGCAAAAGTTCCCAGCGTTTGCAAGAAAACGTCCCCGCTTTGAAGGCAGAGGTGAATTTAAATCCAATTTCTACCAGGTAGCTGTGTGATCTTGGAAAAGTTGCTCACCTTCTTTGAGGCTCAATTTCTTAAATTTAAATCTTGGTAAAAGGATGTGGTAAGGATTAGAGATAATGTTCCCAGCCCATTGAAGCTCCTTATAACCGGGACTACTACTATTTCAGTAAGGTCGGCCTCCTCCAGCCCTCATTCATTCTAATGGTCAGTAACACAGTTGCACAACTGTGAATAAGTTTGCATCTCTGACCACCCAACCAGCATGGTTCAAGCAACTAGGAGAAAGTAGCCAGATGGCAGCGTTCTCAGCCCTGGCTGCATATGAGAGTCACCTGGGGAGTTCTTAAACCCCCAGTGGCCTCACCACACCCCAGACCAATCACGTCAAAGAGCTGGGGCTGGGGCCCCAGCATCAATATTTTAATGCTCCCCAGATAACACCAACGTGCAAGCTGAAGTTAAGAATCACTGGGCCGCTTCTCCAATGTTAATGTGAAGGTTTAGCACCTGGGGAACTTACTAAAATGCAGAGCCCAATGGAGAAGGCCTGGGGTGGGGCCTGATTCTGAATCACTAGTAGTTCCCAGGTGATGCTGATGCTTCTGAGTAACAAGGGCTAGAGGAAGATTTGCTCTCATTATCAAGCTGAGGGCCTAATTTGATGGGAAAAGACAGGATAGAGTCTTGGGCTCCAAATGCAGAGTGGCCTGGGACTGCTTAAAACAGAGGCACACAACTTATTAGTAGTCCTTATGAGTATTATTATATTACCTATTAGTAGTCCCTATACTTATACTTACTAGTAGTTCCTAGGAGTATTATTACATTGTAACAAAGCCCAAATTGATGGTCATAACTATGACCCCAAATCTCTGAGAAAAAGTTACATTGTGTATAGGAGCATTTGTTTAGGAGGACCAGGAAATGATTCATGTATTTTGGAGAATCTGGGAAGAAAAATATGTCTTCAATTGTTAGAGGTGAACTTTAGACAAATCTTCCAATGAGAAATAATGAATGTCTTATTGATGCCAATTACTGGGCTTACCAGTAGGTTGTCACTCAAAAGGCACCTGACGGCTCAACCCTAGTTGTGAACTTATATAGACTATGATTGTTCCCAATTATTCACTCTCCTCTCCCTATACAAGGATATAGTTTCTCACTCCATTGACATAATGATTGGCCAAATGACTTTTTGGCCAATAGAGTGTGAGCATTTGCAACGTGCCACACGCCACTTCCAAGCAGAAGTTTCAAGAACCATCACATAGTTCCTTTTTGTCTGCCATAAGACTCTATTAGGGGATGCTTCTTCATCCTGGCTCCCAGAATGAAGAAAAACAGGAGCTTGCAGCTGGCATGTACAAGAGTGAAAAATAAGCATTGGTTGTTATATGGCATTGAGATATTGGGGCTATTTGTTACCACAGCATAACCTGGTGACAACTGACTAATATATGAGCAATGGAGAGAGGGCTTCAGAACACAGAAAAGATGCCACTCTTCCCCACATGGGTGGTAGGGGGTTATAGTACAAAACAGAATGTGAGTGTGCCCAGGAGTGAATGTGGCTCAGCATATGTAGGTCCTGAAGGGATATATAATTGTCAGGACAAGGAGAGGACAGATACCTCCTGGTAGATTTGGGGAGGTTTCTTAGAGAAAACACTCTCTCTGAAATGAAGGGAAGACGTAGCAGGACAGGGGAGCATAGTGGTAGGTCCAGAAGCAATTATTATAGTGAGAGGGCTTGGGTTAAATGTTAGATTTGAAGCCCAAATTTAGAGTTAGATTGAGGGATGGGACAGAGGGGGACAAGAAGTGGCTGAGGGCTTCGATGAAAAGAGTGACAAGTGTTTTCCCTTAAGGGGCACCAAGCCTTGGGACTTCCCTTGTGGTACAGTGGTTAAGAATCTGCCTGCCAATGCAGGGGACATGGGTTCAAGCCCTGGTCTGGGAAGATCACACATGCCGCGGAGCAACTAAGCCCGTGCACCACAACTACTGAGCCTGTGCTCTAGAGCCCGAGAGCCACAACTGTTGAGCCCGTGTGTCACAACTACTGAAGCCCGTGTGCCTAGAGCCCATGCTCTGCAACAAGAGAAGCCACCGCACCGCAACGAAGAGCAGCCCCCGCTGGCCACAACTAGAGAAAAGCCCGCATGTGGCAATGATGACCCAACACAGCCAAATATAAATTTTAAAAATTTTTTAAAAAAAAGGGGACGCTAAGCCTTCAAGATGCTTCTTTTATGGTCTTCAGCTGGAAGGTATATAGGACCGCTTTCAACTTCTCCTCTTCACTCCCTGCCGAGAAGCACATGGGTCTGGTTGGCCAGAGTCCAGGGCATTGATCTGGCTGTTTCTTGCTCTTTCTCTGATTTCATATTCTCTGTTGCTGTTGGGTATGGTTTGGAGGATAATGAGGTCATTTAATTCTCTAGCCTGGGACAAAGGAGGTACCCCAGGACCTAATCCAGCTCCCTTATGTTCAGTCTGGGGTCCTAGAATAACAGCCCCAGCTGTCATGAAGTATCTGCTTGGCCAGCCATTGTCCTGTTCGTATATTTCCCTTGCAGACCTCACCTGCCGGGAGGAGTAACTAACGTGGGCAGGCTTCAAGTATTCCTGGGTCCTCTGGCCAAAACTCCATCTTCAGCACCACTTTAATACCAAACCTCTCTCTGACCTCTAAGATTACCTATCTCACTCATGCCTGCTGTCCTTGTGACTATCACCTGATGCCAGAGAGATATTTTTAGCCAGAGTCAAGTTTTAGATAATTGTGTGTATGTGTGTGTGTGTGCGTGCGTGTGTGTGTGTGTGTGTGTGTGTGTGGTGCGTCTTTTAAGAGCACCATGACATGTTGTAATTATGCCCACAGAGGGCTTATTGCCTAAACCTTCCTCACCAGATTATCAGAATCCACTGGGGAACATAAGATCTGAAAACAGGTGAACTCAGCTCAGCTATTCTGGACATAAAACTAGGGAAACCAAAAAAGACATGAAGGAAAAAGTTAAACCCCACAGAAGTATAAATGGTGACAGGAAAAGGACAAGTACAAAGAAAAGAGAAAGTCTTAAAATGAGAAAGTCAGCTAGGGACTTGACTTAACGCATCTCCCCCTACTTCTTTCACCTCATTTGACGAAGCAGCCAATATTAGCTGGTGAGATGCTCAGGTTGAGGAGACCATGTCTTTGTGTCGCAATCCAACAGAGAAGAGTCTCGCAAAATCATTTTCATTCCCTTCTCTGCATGTAAAATCTATTCTAAAGCTTGAGGCCATCTCTCTACTCTAGAGAAAAGGAAAGTATTTACAAAGAAGGCAGAAGAATGTGTTCACGCATGTACACAAAACAGAATGCCAATTAAAGCTCTCAGTAGGGGAGAGTTTTCTAAGCTTGTTTCTGTCAGGGAGAAAAAAAAAAAAAACCTGGCCATCGACCAGCTTCCTTTAGACAAAGAACCAAATCAGAGTGCTAGGCATAAGAGACCTGAAGAGTCAGGGGTTGGAATTTAACAGCTCTGGCTTGTCCTCCACCCTGTTGCTCCAGGCTTCATCATGGGGCGTCAGATAGAATGGCCCACGGGAAGCAGAACTCTCCTGGGGCAGCAGAGACCTTTGATCATTCAGGGCAGTGAGAACAGAGGACACAGTCTAATTCTGTCTCCATTCATAGAGGCATCTACTTTCCCCTGGGCACTCCTCACTCCTTTTCTACTTTCTGTTTCCTTTTTTTTTAATCCTCAAAAAATAAAATCCTTTTAGTTCCTCCTAATCATGGACCTTTTGTGATCAGTGGGAAGGGCTCTCCCCCAGTTAACTACTGTCTCTAAAGTGGAGTCAGTATGGGCACCATGCTGGTCGAGCATTAGGAGGAGGGATGGGGCAGGACCCAGGCTGGGAGGAAGGGAAGGTTGGAGCTGAACTTGGGGAGAAGACCACGCAAGGCGGAATGACTCGCTGGGGAGCAGTGGGGCACTAGGGTGGGAAGTCAAGAAACATGAATCAACACTTTAAAGACAGAAAGCTGGGCTGCCACCTCATACCAGTGGAGAGGCCATTGTCATGGCAAAGGAATATGTAATGAGGAGTCTGACCCAATTTTTTTTTTTTTTTTTTTTTTTTTTTTTGCGGTACTTGGGCCTCTCACTGTTGTGGCCTCTCCCGTTGCGGAGCACAGGCTCCAGACGCACAGGCTCAGCGGCCATGGCTCACGGGCCCAGCCGCTCCACGGCATGTGGGATCTTCCCAGACCGGGGCACGAACCTGGGTCCCCTGCATGAGCAGGCGGACTCCCAACCACTGCGCCACCAGGGAAAACCCTGACCCCAATTTTTGATGTTTGGCTGCTGATAGCTTTTAAGCCTTACCCATCCCTCTTCCCCTCATGCCCACAGCAGCTGATAAGAAAACCTGGGTACTCCCTCCTTTGGCGAGGGTGGAGTTTCAAGCCCAGCGAGCTGTGCCTGCCCAGGAACATCCTAGCCCTACCTCCCGACCACAACAAAAACCCTGAGCCATCTCCTTTCCTTGTTCTCAGCTATTTCAGACCTTCCTGGGTGGCCTGCCCTGCTCCCCTCAGAGACCTCAATTGTGTAATCCAAACCTTCTCATTCCTCTTGGTATGTGAGGCCATTGTCAGTCTCCACATCTGACCAAATTTGGGGTGGTCGTCCGTATGCTTCTGCAGGTAACCAGAGAAGAATAGATCTAGGAAATAATGTACTCTCATCATCCATGGTGATATCCGGTACTGATATAGTCAGGTAAAATTATTACCAAAAAACCCCCCAAAAAACCAACTTCAGAAAAGCTGGACCAGGTTGACAAGGAGAAGGGCAAGGCCAGAGGTTGATATAGCTTACAGGGGATAGAGATGCAGTGGGTTTGAGTATTTTTAATTTCAGCTTGTTGAACAGAGTCTGTCAGCTGGGCCACTTCCACAAATCTGAGCTGTCTACAAAATCATATCCTACAAGCACATAAAGCATGAGCTGGTTGCATTGCTGTGGTTCTAGGACAACTCCAGACCTGCATTTATCTTATGTGTTCTGACCCTCTCTGTTCTCTCTGCGTTTTCAGTCTCCATCTGGTTCCCTCTCTGCCTCCAGTTTTTATTTTATGTGCTCATGATTTGATTACTAGTTTTGGATATGGTAGTGTGACTTGAGCTGGTATTCCCCCTCAGATTTCATCCAGAATTTGACTTTTGCTACCACACATTAGGATTTTAGGTAAACATTATCTCTACAAACACACACACAGACACACACACTCTCACAAACATATATCAGGACTGGATAGCTGGCTAGTGAGAACAGAGAGCTATTGAGATACCTTCAGAATCCAAGCTTCTCAGATATCTTCCACAGATCCTGGGTGCACTGTGCAACCCTGGTAAATTTCTTTGCACCCCCTTCTTGCAGAACGAGTCTAGTTTGCAGGAGAAGAAAAAGAGGGTTGGAGAAGATTCACCTGCAGTCTGGGGCTACCACAGTTGGGTCATAGATTACAAAGGAGTCCTCCCTCCAAGTCCTAGAATAAATCTTGCTGTTTGCTGCCTTTGTAATCTGAACAAATTTGGCTCCACAAGGCATTAAAGGACCCGGGAGATATGGAGAGGAAAGGAAGAAAAATGGAGTGGTCTTACAGGTAGCAGTTCTGGTTTTCTTTAGGCTGAGAGTTCAGCCATCTCTGCAACTTCCAAAAGATCCACTGGGGAATGTTTTCAAAGGGTAGCCTTCCCTTTGCTTTACTAAATGGCTATCTAGAAAAATAGCTGTCTCACTAGGCAACACTCAACTAATCTAGATGACTCCATGTGTAGCTGCTCTTGGGGAAGCCACTTTAATAAAGCAGGGGAGAAATTCTCAGATGCTGGGCCATTGAATGGCATTCACTGAGGCAGGAGACTCCTGTGCTCTCCTTTCCCCACATCCCCCTGCCCTATCCCTATCTCCATTGTTCAGAAGGTTCCCCGATCCATTAAAAGCATAGCTGGGGTGGGAAGACTCAGCTGGGTCCAAAGCCTGAGGTTAAGTCATGTCTAACTCATGGAGTGGGCTTATTAAGTCTATTAAGAAGTGTCCTAGGAGACCATCCATTCTAGGGAACACAAGAGACAGTAACTACTAGCTTAATCCTGTAGGAAAACCTTAGTGGCTGAGGCTCTGGCTTCATCTTAGAGCTGACTGCATGATTTTATTTCCCAACCAGCCCTCTTGAACTCACGTCAGTCTGATAATATTAGGAACCATTTGATGACCAAGTTATGTGTCGGTCACTATACCAGGTGCATTTTTGTATACGAATATGAGCTAATTCTTAATAACATACCAAGAATGCAATTAAAAATTGTCAAAAAGTCAAAGGTGGATATTTTTGAACGAAAACGAGCAATTTATGGAGTTTCCTGAGGACTTTGGTCCAGGAGACCACCAGGAGCCTGGCTGCTGCCACACACACTCAGGAACATGGGCGAAGCTCAGACTGCGCCTGTGGATAAGCAGGGAGCTGGGTTCCTGAAATTTGGGGGAAGTCTGAGTTATCAATATGGCCTCATTGTTGTCTTGAGTGGGTCATAATTTTCAATTGCTGAGCTTGAATTAATTAAGAAATCTGCAGTCTCATATTTGTTCATCATTTGGTTTAACTCATGCAGTAGTGCATTCTGGTTATCAGTATGTTCTTCTCCAATGCCTTCTTATCACCCAGTTCTTTTTCCACCCGAAAGTAACACCAGGTCAGACAGGTGGTCTTGTCCCCATTTCAGGGGCTGGCTCCAGAGATAAAGGAATCCCAACTACAAATAGCTGTGTAAACACCCAGGTGATCTGGTTTGACAAGAAAAGTTGTTTGAAGCAAAATGGGAAGCAATTTTTGGCCACTAAGATCCTGAGTAAAGAGGCTCTGATGTCAAGACCCGCAGCCTTGCCAGGCAGCACACGTTGCTGGGGAAGGACCACGGAGTCATGGAATGAAAGGTGGTGGCGTGAAACCAAAACCTTCCTCAGAACACATGGCCATCCCCTGTACCTGCAGAAAAGGAAAAAATCACACATAGAAGAGACATCTGAACAGACGCCCCTCACAACTCCCCCTCACTTTCTACTCATTGCCACACGTTTTGTTTTCCCTCTACCCTTCACTCATTATCCTCCTGACATCTGGAGAACTCCATCCTCACTTTTTGAGCCAAATAGCCTTCTCACAAACCTTACCAGCCACCTCCTAACTGCTAAACCCAACAGTCTGTGTTTGGTCCTTGTTTGGGGTTGAATTATGTCCACCCAAAATATATGTTGAAGCCCTAATCTCTAATACCTCAGCATGTGACCTAATCTTCAGCTATAATTAGTTAAGATGAGGTCATACTGGAGTAGGGTGGCCCTTAATCCAATACGACTGGTGTCCTTATAAGAGAACAACATGAAGACACAGAGACACACAGGGAGAAGACTCCCATCTCTCATGTGATGATGGGGGCAGAGACAGAGATGTCCAAGGAATACCTGGGCCACCAGGAGCTGGAAGAGACAAGGAAGGATCCTCTCCTAGAGGCTTCAGAGGGAGCACGGCTCTGCCCACATTTTGATTTCGGACTTCTAATTTCAGAGCTGTGAGAGAGTAAATTTCTTTTTTAGGCCACCCAGCTCGTGGTACTTTGCTACGGCAGCTGCTACAATCCTCCTCTTGCATCTTCAACCTGTTCTATTTACCACTCCTCTATCTCAAAACTCTCCTTTGTCTTGACCTTGTTCACCCAGCATTGCCTTCCTTCTCTATTGCTCTGCTCTTTTCTTCTCGTTGGCTCATGTCCCTAGCTGTCTCATCCCTAAATGTGCATGCAGGTTCCTTGTAGCTCTGCCCGCAAACTGTTCTTTTTGTGAGAAGTCTCTCCTTAGGTTTCAGCTATCACACTCATGGAGATCACTCTCCAATTGAGATCATTTATTGAGAACCTACTGTGTGTTAAGCATAGAGTTAGATATTACAGATATAGAAGAAAATAACACAGCTATAGGACTAGTGAAATAGTCTTAATTTCCTGTCCTCTAGCTCCATATTACCTACGTCTCTATCTAGCACCTCAACCCTGATTCAGCCTCCCCAAACTGTTCCTGCACTTGGTTTACTATTTTGGTTAATTGCTCCATCAGTCTTCTAGTTCCCCAGGCTGGTGACCTCGGCTTCATCTTTGCTCCTTTTCCCACAACAATCAATCAATTATCATGTCCCCTAGATTCTGCCATTACCCTGTCCCCCCATATCCACCCTTGTTTAAACCCACATTAATCCTCATCTAGAATAGTCTGGCAACTTCCTCTCCAGTCTCCCTACCCATCTCTCTCCTTTGAGTGATCTTATGAGAATAATTACTCTTCCTCAAGCACAGCTGTGATTAGACGTCCTTTTACCAAATGCTCAATGGCTCCCCACTTACAGACTAAGTACAAATTGCTCACCCTTGCTTCTAAGGTCTTTTATGGCAAAGCCCTGATCTACCTTAACCCCCAACTCTTCCCTACTCTACCTTACACATCAATCAAATTAGATCACTCCTGGTACATTTCCATTTTCATTTTTCTGTTCACGTTATTCCCTCTACCTAAAAGTTCTAGAAAGCTTTTTCCCCCATGTCTCTAACACTGCCTGATGAAATCTTACCCATCATCCTTCAAAGGGCTACCTTGAACATCACCACCTTCACATGGCCCTTCTACCAGGTGGCATCCTTACCCTCTCTGACTTCCTGTTACCCATGGTTTGTACCTCTCTTGAATTTGATGGTTGAATCATTTGCATCTTTGCCTTGTCCCCACAGCTGAACTCTGTCCTACCCACCATGATAGATAAAGTCCTCAGATACATGGAGAATGTACCAGGAATGGACAGTATGAGTTTATTGAATTGGTGACACTCTAGGAGTGATAACACCCTGGGACACAATGATATCCCTAAAATATCTTCATTAAAGCATGGAAAAGGACTTGACATGGATCTGAGATGCCATAGTGACCTGTCCTTTGAGATTTAGTGGAATATGAAAGGAAAGGGAAATGAAATTAAAAAAAAAACAAACACGTGTCCCATAGGAGACTGACATCTTCACAGCATAAAATCCTAAATATAATAACCAATATTTACATATTGCTTACTATGAGCCAGACACTGTTGCAAACATTCTGCATATGTGTATTCATTTAATCATCACAAAACCTATTTTACTTTATTTTATTTTTTTTAAACATCTTTATTGGGGTATACTTGCTTTACATTGTTGTGTTAGTTTCTGCTGTATAACAAAGTGAATCAGCTATATGTATGACATATATCCCCATATCCCCTCCCTCTTGTGTCTCCCTCCCACCCTCCCTGTCCCACCTCTCTAGGTGGTCACAAAGCACCAAGCTGATCTCCCTGGGCTATGTGGCTGCTTCTCCCAGCTATCTATTTTACATTTGGTAGTGTATATATGTCCATGCCACTCTCTCACTTCCTCCCAGCTTACCCTTCCCCCTCCCCGTGTCCTCAAGTCCATTCTCTATGTCTGCATCTTTATTCCTGTCCTGCCCCTAGGTTCTTCAAAACTTTTTTTTTTTTTTAGATTCCATATATATGTGTTAGCTTATGGTATTTGTTCTTCTCTTTCTGACTTACTTCACTCTGTATGACAGACTCTAGGTCCATCCACCTCACTACAAATAACTCAATTTCATTTCTTTTTATGGCTGAGTAATATTCCATTGTATGTGTGCCACATCTTCTTTATCCATTCATCTGTCGATGGACACTTAGCTTGATTCCATGTCCTGGTTATTGTAAATAGAGCCGCAATGAACATTGCAGTACCTGACTCTTTTTGAATTATGGTTTTCTCAGGGTATATGCCCAGTACTGGGATTGCTGAGTCGTATGGTAGTCCTATTTTTAGTTTTTTAAGGAACCTCCATACTGTTCTCCATAGTGGCTGTATCAATTTACATTCCCACCAACAGTGCAAGAAAGTTCCCTTTTCTCCACACCCTCTCCAGCGATTACTGTTTGTAGATTTTTTGATGATGGATATTCTGACTGGTGTGAGGTGATACCTCATTGTAGTTTTGATTTGCATTTCTCTAATGATTAGTGATGTTGAGCATCCTTTCATGTGTTTGTTGGCAATCTGTATATCTTCTTTGGAGAAATGTCTATTTAGATCTTCTGCCCACTTTGGGAATGGGTTGTTTCTTTTTTTGATAGTGAGCTGTGTGAGCTGCTTGTATATTTTGGAGATTAATCCTTTGTCAGTTGCTTCATTTGCAAATATTTTCTTCCATTGAGGGTTGCTTTTCATCTTGTTTATGTTTTCATTTGCTGTGCAAAAGCTTTTAAGTTTCATTAGGTCCAATTTGTTTATTTTTGCTTTTATTTCCAAATAAATAACTACCACAGAGCAGAATAGTTATTTATTCTATTCAGAATCCAAGCTTCTGAATAAATAATAACTCAATAAATAATAATAACTCAATAAATAATAATAACTCAATAAATAATAATAATAACTAATAAATAATAACTCAATAAATAATAATAATAACTCAATAAATAATAATAATAAGTCAATAATAATAATAATATTTGACTTAATAATAAGTCAATAATAATAAGTCAATAAATAAGTCAATAAATAATAATAATGTCAGTAAATAACTATGAATAGTTATTTATTCAAAAAGGATCTTGCTGTGATTTATGTCATAGAGTGTTCTTCCTACGTTTCCCTCTAAGAGTTTTATAGTGTCTGGCCTTACTTTTAGGTCTTTAATCCATTTTGAATTTATTTTTTGTGTATGGTGTTAAGAAGTGTTCTAATTTCATTCTTTTACATGTAGCTGTCCAGTTTTCCCAGCACCACTTATTGAAGAGGCTCTCTTTTCTCCATTGTATATTCTTGCCTCCTTTATCAAAGATAAGGTGACCATATGTGCATGGGTTTATTTCTGGGCTTTCTATCCTGTTCCATTGATCTATATTTCTGTTTTTGTGCCAATACCATACTGTCTTGATTACTGTAGCTTTGTAATGTATAGTCTGAAGTCAGGGAGCCTGATTCCTCCAGCTCTGTTTTGCTTTCTCAAGATTGCTTTGACTATTCAGGGTCTTTTTTGTTTCCATACAAATTTTGAAATTTTTTGTTCTAGTTCTGTGAAAAATGCCATTGGTAGTTTGATAGGGATTGCATTGAGTCTGTAGATTGCTTTGGCCAGTATAGTCATTTTCACAATGTTGATTCTTTCAATCCAAGAACATGGTATATCTCTCCATCTGTTTGTATCATCTTTAATTGCTTTCATCAGTGTCTTATAGTTTTCTACACACAGGTCTTTTGTCTCCCTAGGTAGGTTTATTCCTAGGTATTTTATTCATTTTGTTGCAATGGTAAATGGGAGTGTTTCCTAATTTCTCTTTCAGATTTTTCATAATTAATATATAGGAATGCAGGAAATTTCTGTGCATTAATTTTGTATCCTGCAAATTTACCAAATTCATTGATTAGCCCTAGTAGTTTTCTGGTGGCATCTTTAGGATTCTCTATGTATAGTATCATGTCATCTGCAAACAGTGACAGTTTTACTTCTTCTTTTCCAATTTGTATTCCTTTTATTTCTTTTTCTTCTCTGATTGCCGTGGCTAGGACTTCCAAAACTATGTTGAATAATAGTGGTGAGAGTGGATATCCTTGTCTTCTTCCTGATCTTAGAGGAAATGCTTTCACTTCTTCACCATTGAGAATGATGTCTGCTGTGGTTTTTTCGTATATGGCCTTTATTATGTTGAGATAAGTTCCCTCTATGCCCACTTTCTGGAGAGTTTTTATCATAAATTGGTGTTGAATTTTGTCAAAAGCTTTTTCTGCATCTATTGTGATGATCATATGGTTTTTCTTCTTCAGTTTGTTAATCTGGCGTATCATATTGATTGATTTGCATATATTGAAGAATCCTTGCATTCCTGGGGTAAATTCTGCTTGATCATGGTGTATGATCCTTTTAATGTGTTGTTGCATTCTGTTTGCTAGTATTTTGCTAAGGATTTTTGCATCTATGTTCATCAGTGATATTGGCCTGTAGTTTTCTTTCTTTGTGACATCCTTGTCTGGTTTTGGTATCAGGGTGATGGTGGCCTCATAGAATGAGTTTGGGAGTGTTCCTGCCTCTGCTATATTTTGGAAGAGTTTGAGAAGGATAGGTGTTAGCTCTTCTCTAAATGTTTGATAGAATTCGCCAGTGAAGCCATTTGGTCCTGGGCTTTTGTTTCTTGGAAGATTTTTAATCACAGTCCCAATTTCAGTGCTTGTGATTGGTCTGTTTATATTTTCTATTTCTTCCTGGTTCAGTCTCAGAAGGTTGTGCTTTTCTAAGAATTTGTCTATTTCTTCCAGGTTGTCCATTTTATTGGCATAGAGTTGCTTGTAGTAATCCCTATGATTCTTTGTATTTCTGCAGAGTCAGTTATTACTTCTCCTTTTTCATTTCTAATTCTATTGATTTGAGTCCTCTCCCTTTTTTTCTTGATGAGTCTGGCTAGTGGCTTTTCAATTTTGTTTATCTTCTCAAAGAACCAGCTTTTAGTTTTACTGATCTTTGCTATCGTTTCCTTCATTTCCTTTTCATTTATTTCTGATCTGATCTTTTTGATCTCTTTCCTTCTGCTAACTTTGGGGTTTCTTGTTCTTCTTTCTCTAATTGCTTTAGGTGTAAGGTTAGGTTGTTTATTTGAGATGTTTCTTGTTTCTTGAGGTAGGATTGTATTGCTATAAACTTCCTTCTTAGAACCGCTTTTTCTGCATCCCATAGGTTTTGCGTCATCGTGTTTTCATTGTCATTTGTTTCTAGGCATTTTTTGATTTCCTCCTTGATTTCATCAGTGATCTCTTGGTTATTTAGTAGCGTATTGTTCAGCCTCCATGTGTTTATATTTTTTTACAGTTTTTTTCCTGTAATTGATACCTAGTCTCATAGCATTGTGGTTGGAAAAGATACTTGATGTGATTTCAACTTTATTAAATTTACCAAGGCTTGATCTATCCTGGAGAATATTCCCTGAGCACTTGAGAAGAAAGTGTATTCTGTTGTTTTTGGATGGAATGTCCTATAAATATCAATTAAGTCCATCTTGTTTAATGTGTCATTTAAAGCTTGTGTTTCCTTATTTATTTTCATTTTGGATGATCTGTCCATTGATGAAAGTGGGGTGTTAAAGTCCCCTACTATGATGTGTTACTGTCGATTTCCCCTTTTATGGCTGTTAGTATTTGCCTTATGTATTGACATGCTCCTATGTTGGGTGCATAAATGTTTACAATTGTTATAGCTTCTTCTTGGATTGATCCCTTGATCATTATATAGTGTCCTTCTTTGTCTCTTGCAATAGTCTTTATTTTAAAGTCTATTTTGTCTGAAATGAGAATTGCTACTCCAGCTTTCTTTTGATTTCCATTTGCATGGAATATCTTTTTCCATCCCCTCACTTGTAGTCTGTATGTGTCCCTAGGTCTGAAGTGGGTCTCTTGTAGACAGCATATATATGGGTCTTGTTTTGGTATCCATTCAGCCAGTCTGTGTCTTTTGGTTGGAGCATTTAATCCATTCACGTTAAAGGTAATTATCGATATGTATGTTCCTATTACCATTTTCTTAATTGTTTTGGGTTAGTTTCTGTAGGTCTTTTCCTTCACTTGTGTTTCCTGCCTAGAGAAGTTCCTTTAGCATTTGTTGTAAAGCTCATTTGGTGGTGCTGAATTCTCTTAACTTTTGCTTGTCTGTAAAGATTTTAGTTTCTCCGTTGAATCTGAATGAGATCCTTGCTGGATAGAGTAATCTTGGTTGTAGGTTTTTCCCTTTCATCACTTTAAATATTCCTACCACTCCCTTCTGGCTTGCAGAGTTTCTGCTGAAAGATCAGCTGTTAACCTTATGGGGATTCCCTTGTATGTTATTTGTTGTTTTTCCCTTGCTGCTTTTAATATTTTTTCTTTGTATTTAAGTTTTGATAATTTGATTAATATGTGTCTTGGCGTGTTTCTCCTTGGATTTATCCTGTGTGGGACTCTCTGCACCTCCTGGACTTGACTGACTATTTCCTTTCCCATTCAGGGAAATTTTCAATCTCTTCAAATATTTTCTCAGTCCCTTTCTTTGTCTCTTCTTTTTCTGGGACCCCTATAATTTGAATGTTGGTGCATTTAATGTTGCCCCAGAGGTCTCTGAGACTGTCCTCAGTTCTTTTCATTCTTTTTTCTTTATTCTGCTCTGCGGTAGTTATTTCCACTATTTTATCTTCCAGGTCACTTTTCCGTTCTTCTTCCTCAGTTATTCTGCTATTGATTCCTTCTAGAGAATTTTTAATTTCATATATTGTGTTGTTCATCACTGTTTGTTTGCTCTTTAGTTCTTCTAGGTCCTTGTTAAACATTTCTTGTATTTTCTCCATTCTACTTCCAAGATTTTGGATCATCTTTACTATCATACTCTGAATTCTTTTTCAGGTAGACTGCCGATTTCCTCTTCATTTGTTTGGTCTGGTGGGTTTTTACCTTGCTCCTTCATCTGCTGCATATTTCTCTGTCGTTGTATTTTGCTTAACTTACTGTGTTTGGAGTCTCCATTTCTCAGGCTGCAGGTTTGTAGTTCCCGTTGTTTTTGGTGTCTGCCCCCAGTGGGTAAGGTTGGTTCAGTGGGCTGTATAGGCTTCCTGGTGGAAGAGACTGGTGCCTGTGTTATGGTGGGTGGGGCTGGATCTTGTCTTTCTCATGGGCAGGGCTGTGTCTGATGGTGTGTTTTGGGGTGTCTGAACTTTTAGTATAATTTTAGGTAGCCTCTCTGCTAATGGGTGCAGTTGTGTTCCTGTCTTGCTAGTTGTTTGGCATGGGGCACCCAGCACTGGAGCTTGCTGGCCGTTGGGTGGAGCTGGGTCTTAGCATTGAGACAGAGATCTCTGGGAGAGCTCTCGCTGATTGATATTTCATGGGGCCAGGAGGTCTCTGGTGGTCCAATGTCCTGAACTCTGCTCTCCCACCTCAGAGGGTCAGACCTGACACAAGGCTGGAGCATCAGGACCCTGTCAGCCACCAGCTCAGGCAGCCATCCTGTATGAAGTCACCTGAGGGTTGGGCATCCTGTCGGGGGCTCCTCTCCTTGGGTCCCAGAGACACCTGAGGCGCAGCCTCCTTTCAGGGGCTTCCCAGTCAGATGCAGTCACCTGAGGGCCGGGCGTTGGGTCTGAGTCATGCGGGGCACTCGGCATTCACTTTGTCTGCTCCAGGGCACAGCATCAGGGGGTTTGGCTGGCATCTGAGGCCCAGGTTGTGGCTTCCGCCCAGGTTTACATCTGGGCCCCAGGTTTACGACTTCAAGATTCTCCAAACAGCTGTGTGATTGAGCCATCTAATCTCAGTCAGCCTGCCCCAAGTGAAGAAGAGATGAGCCTTCCTTACCACACCGTTTTTTCTTTTCCTCTGTTTTCAGTCTAGTTCCACTTGCTCATAGGGGGCCACGTTCAGAGGCCTCGCCCCCTGCACTTCAGACCAGAGTTTAAACCTATTTTATTGACGAGGAAACTAAGCACAGAAAGGTTAAGCATCTTGCCCAAGCTCACAGCTAATTAATGATAGAGTTGAACCCAAGCAGACAAGCTTCCCAGTGCATGCTTGATGTGCTCTATTGATACACCCCCGCATGTAAACCAGTGTCCCTGGAGTCTCCTGGGAGCCATATATCACACCCAGCACCCTGGAGAGTCACTCCCCATGGATGGGGCTGCTGCATGGGCCTCTCTAAACCTGGAAATTGTGCCACAGTCTCTGACCAGAGAATGGAGGACAGTAGGAATGGCCATTCAGGTAGTGTGTGAAGGGTGTGGGGCTTATGCTCTGAAGAAATATGCTCCACCATGTCTTGAAGTTAAGGTGGCTGCTTTAGCTGGCTCTATCTCCCCCAATACCACCTGGCCCTCCCCTTCCCAGCCCCAACTCTGGGGGCACAATGAGTGCTGGGATGTGACATTGTGCTGAAGCCATACACCTAGATCTCTGGCCCGGCACTGACTCTGGTTCCCCACCTGTTGTCTCCTCTCCTTAGAAGGTCCATGCTAGAAGATGACTGATGGGAGGGCAGAGTGTACAGCTGCCAAGGCTAGGCAGGCAGTTTGGCAGTAGGAAGCAGGCCTGGTCTACTCCCTGCTGGAATCACACAGGCTAGTGTGGGTTGAGCTCCCATTTTGTGCCAGGCACTATTCTACAGACTTTTTATGTATTAACTTATTAATCTTCATAACTACTGTTCATTTTTTTTCTCATTTTACATATGAGAAGCCTAGGGCACAGGAAGGTATGGTCATTTTTACGAGGTCACACAGCTAGTTACTGGAAGACCCAGGATTTCAATTCATCCAGAGCCCTTTTCCTTAACCACGAACCTTCACTGAATGCCTCATACCCCACAACCAAAAAAGGAAAAAAATAAAGGGATGTGGTTGTGGACGGCCTCATAGAATCAGTTAAGGAGCTTTCCAAAATACCAGGGGCTGAGCACCATCCCGCAGAGATTCTGATCTCTTTGTTCCAGTGTTGTATCTGAAAACCAATATTTTTTTATAGCTCCCCCACTGGATTCGAATGCTTTTGATTTGGAGAGCTTCAGCATCCATGTAAAATGCATTCATTCTTTTATTTCCACCATCCAGTCATCAAATGTCATATAGGCCAACATATAAGAAAACCTCCAAGCATCCAGGTGAAAGGAATCCTGCCAAATTTTCACCAGCTTGGACACATGAGCTTTTAGACATATAGATAATATAATCAAAACATCCATTTATATTTAACTTATGAATTTAGTCACACATATATATGTACATTTAAAATGATGCATTTCACAGAATAGGATATTAATTTAGAAAACTTGCTTTTTCCATTCTCATATCCCACAAAACAACTTTATTTGAACTTCTTACATGCATCTACAGCATTTTTGTCTTCATATCTCTGACGTCACATTTGGTGGTATTTGTACAGGTTTCTGGTACACATCACCTGCATGGCTGTCTGCTGATTGTAATATACCAATTTTTCAATACAGGTATCACATGGTCGCTGGAAACTTTATCTCATGCCACCAAAAAATGCTTCAGCACAGCATCAGGGCATGAGGTTGAGCGTATGTGTTGTGGGTAAGGCTGGTAGTCAGCTGGTAGACAAGGCTTACCCCTCACTCCATTCTGACTGATCTGTACCTCACTCTGAACAATTATTAGATATTTCAAATATTACTGCTGCTTGATTTTTACAACCTACCAACCCCTTGCCATATTGTCCCTGAAAGTGAGTCTTAGAAAGGCTTATTTAAAAGGACAACCACACTTGCAATTGTGAGGTTATACACTCAGCAATAGTAAATGGAACTTAGACTTATAAATATTAGCTCAATAATAATGGAGCTAAAATTGTGAGATTACGTGTTCAGCAACTTACAGCTTAAACGCCATTATAGTTTTTGCTTCTTGTTTCTTTTTCTTAACTGATCAGAGGTGACCTCTACGATGTTAGTGGGGCAATTTCTCAGTGTTTTCGTTTCAAAATAAGGTAACCGATGACTGTGTGGTCTGATGTGAAGCATTCTGTAAGGGTTCCATTACAAGGTGACTGACTCTCTTCCAAAAGGTACTTCAGAGGGAGGGGGCATCTCACTTTTTCTCCAAGCACAGACAGTTTCTATTCAACACCAAATGACTAGTCAGGCACTGTTACTTATATTTCTACACCCATTGGGTCCAGCAATGTCGCTCCTTGAATGGCTTCAAGTTTCTTTTCTCTCTTTCAGTATCCGTAGACTCAGGTGACAGAGGCAGGAGAGCTCTTCTCTTCCTCCCTCACACCTCCTCCTGCCGCCTCCCCACCCAGGTACCTACCTCTCTGCCAGCTCCCAGGCCTCAGCGCGACTGTGACGCAGGCCAGCAACATCTGGAAGGCACCCGTGTTTGAACAGGGATGAGACAGACCTCCTTAAGCTACTTATTCTAAGTTGGGGATTCTTCCTCCTAGTCAACTGATACTGAAAATAATTACGTCTTAGAATCTTTAAAAGCCAAATGTGTAAAGAGAAATTAAAATCTAATTAAATGGATGTAGGCAATTCTGTCTGAGCTGACAACCCTTAAGCCACTGCAGTTTGTCAAAGGTTACATTATCTCCCCGTCCCTGCGTGCTTCAGGCTCTGCTTGGCGCTGCGCCCGGCACTCCCTCTCCAATACCCTTTCCTCTGCCCTGTCTTGGGCCCCGGCATCCTCTTTGTTCTCAGGCAGAGATGCTGGCTAAAGAGTCCATCTGTCAGCGGGGTTGCTGAAGAGCCTCTTGCAGAGGACGGGATCTCCCAGATCTTAAAGCTCCAAACCACTGTTTCTCAACAGGGGTGCTTCTGGCTTTGTGGCAGGACAGTTCCTTACTGTGCCTCTCTGGCAGGGCTGGGGGTGCAATATCACCCCCAGTTGAGACCCACCACTTGAGCCAACTCTATTCAGCCCCCAGCTTTCAGCTGGCAGTCGAAAACCATAAGCCTTTGACCCTCCCAGCTCCTCTATGACAATCTCTTAGACCAGTGTTACCCCAATCTGTGCACACGTTACCAGTCTGCAGTGAAGCCCCTGAGTTAAGAGGCTAGAAGGTTTTATAGCAATCTGACATTACCACAACATTTTTATTGCATTTCACAGATTGGAAAATCAGTTTGCAGTGGGTTGGAGGGGAAAAAAGTGGGCCATCACCACTCATGACTTGGGAAGTTCTGTCTTCGACCCTTCTTGCCTACTCTGGACCGTGTTCCCATCAGATCCAACTTCTCCATGCTTGAGACCAGGGGCTTCGCCTTCGTGCTTGAGTGTAGTTTTTCTGACTTTCTTTGAAATGTGGTTCTTTCATGGAGGCATTTTGGGTTGCAAGAAACAGAGGCTCATTCACATCACCTGGAGAAAATACAGGGTGGAGTGGTCACTGCAAAGCTTCTCACACACAGAGAGAGGCTAGATGTGTATCTGCAAGGACGGGTAGGATCCGAGGGAGATGAGATCCAGGCTGCTCTCTCAGCCTCCCTCCACGGTCACCTGATTCCTCCCGGTGTCTCTCCGCTCTGTCCTCTCTCTCTCTCTCTCTCCCCGCACTGCTGCTACCCCATCTGTGTGCTCACGGCTTCTGCCCCTTCTCCACTCTGCCCTGCACTGACCCATCATGGCCTTTCCAAGCTCATGACTCACTGTACCTGCCTACAGCCCGAGCTCAGTCATCCTCTAGTTTGAGGTAACATGAGAGGGAATCTGATGGGCTCCAGTCACCTTTTCCTTCCAGGCCAGTCTGAGCAGCCTCATGGAGTGGTTGTGCTTAGGTCAATGCCCTCTTTCAGGTCTGTTGATTTCCTCCCAAGAGAGAGGAGAACAGAGTCACTTGGTAAAAAGCAGACCCTCTAAGCAGCAGGGGCTGTGGAAGAGCAGCATCCCTAGGAGGTATCCTGGGTTCTGTCTGTCCAAAAACACAGTTGCTTCTTCTATTACCCAAGCTGGGTGACACCAGACGGTCTGGCTGATTCCTGACCAACCTCGGTCCTTGTGAGGGCACCTACTGGTGGGTACTGGACGACTGCAGGGTTATCACCTATGAGTGTGTGGCCCCATGAAATGCACATTCGTGGACATTTCTCCCTTGGAATCATCCCAGCTCCAGTACTGAGCTGATGGAAGGAGAGTGCTGGAGATCACTTCCCACTACCCAGCTCCGCGCAGCAGATAGCTCCACAGGAGTTCATTGGTTTTTGGCTGTTGAAATCACAGCAGAGTCATTCATTGTCAAAGCTCTTTGACAGCATAACAGTTATTACTCCCTGGACACCTCCCCATTCCCTTCTGAGCCATTTCATTTTCTCAGTCTTGTCGGAAATGAGTATTTGCATCAACATGTCAGTGCCCCCTTGTAATAAGGGCATAATGTTATTGTTTTCACACCACTTTGAGGAAGGCGTGCTGCAGAAGCTGCCACGCACGCACACCAGTTCACTGGCTGAACCCCTTGGAGGGCTCAAGGGCCTCACTCAGCGGGTTACCTGGGTGGAGAGGCTGTTCTGCCCCCAAGGGCCCTCTCCAGTGCGCAGGAGCGGTACCCAGTGTGGGTGCTCCTGTCCTTACGACCAGGCACTAGGAGTTTAGACCTCATCCCTTGCCCTTCTCTGAGTCAGGGACAAAACTCCAGTGGTGGGCAGGACGCTAGTTAACAAGCCTGGGGTCTCCTCCACACTGTTAAGGCTCATTCCGGCCCCCAGGGGGTGCTCAGCGGCTCCCTCACTCCCTTTCCAATGGAGAGGGCAAGGCTGCTTCTAGCCCCTAGCCATAAGACTGAGGATGGAGATTGGACTTGGAGCATAGAGGTAAAAGAAGGACCCCTGTACTGTGTTTGGTGTGGGCTCCAGGGGCCTGCAAAAGCTTTGTGTACTGCAAAAGTGTTCTTTGGGGTGACCTCGGTGGCCTTATCCTCCATGCATAGACCCAGAGGTCCTCTCCTAGGGACCTCAAGGGCAGGCATGCCTCGTCCTCTCTTTCTCGGTACCTTTTCACCTTAGAGACAGTGAGTAGCCACTTCCTGCCCCACCTCTTGGCCCACTTCCCCTCTCCAGGCTTAGAACAAGTCGAAAACTAGATTGCTTTTGCCATCGCTTGGACCAGTACCTTTCATTCTAGCCCTTCCCCTTCTAGAAGGAAGCTAGTCTGTTTCCGGGAGCATCTGTTACCATCCCCCCAATCATCTCCTAATGCAATTCAGTGCCTGACCTTCAAATAATGCCTTACACTTTCCCTGATTATCTTTACACAGCAGTAAAATGAGTACCAAAAAGTGGCTGGAGAGAATGCTTTTGCTATATATTGTCAACTCAGAACGAGGCCATCTAGGTAGAGTCTCTAAAATTGTGAGGAGGAAAGAAGTAAGGGGCCTGCGGACCCAGGGTGCCCTATGACATGACATTTAGTCTTAGGGGCAAAACCATGGGGTGCACACTGGAGGCCTCACACAGCTCTCCTGAGGGCTTAGTAAAGCATCTGGGGTCAAGAGCTGGTGACTGAAAGCAGTGGCTCTGTAGTAGTTTCCTAGCCCAGACAGCCGCTATTTAACATCAGACTAAGAGATGGGAAGGTCATGGTTCTCTGCAAGGGAACTACCCCCAAGAACAGGATCTAGTCAAGGACACTAGGGCCAGGTAATCTGTTACCCCTGGGCAGCCTATAGCAGGGACTAATTACCCCTATGGTTATGAATGCATTTATAAATCTGATATTAACACCCAATACATTATTTATGACCCCAAATATGAATAATTCAGTGTGTCCACATTTAGCAGGTTTCTGCTTAAAAAGCAGCTTTGCACTGGGTCTTGGCTCTTGACATTGACACAGGAAGGAGCGGGAGGGAAGCAGCTCAGCTGTTGCTCTGAGCCCAGGGGAGCCGGGCTGCTCACTGTGGGGAGTGTTTCAGCCCAGGCCACACCCCCGACCCCGGGGCACTCGCTCAGCACCCTCTTTTGGTTTACTCACCCACGTAATGAAGATAGATGGGCTCAGAGATCTCTAAGGCTCATTCCAGACCTGAGATTCTGAGAAAGAGTAAAAGAACTAAAGAAAATGGTAGGAACAGATGTAGTATTCATGCTCCAGAACGGTTGCACTTGACTGCTCTAATCCTAGAGTGAGCTGTGCCCAGGTTATTGGTTCTAGCTAGGACTTGCCAGTGTCCCAGGCACAGAGCTGGGGCTGCTTCATGTCTTACTTAGTTCCCTAGGTGTGTCCATGCTTGCACGGTGCAGCTCTTTTCCCTCCTGTCCGAAAGCTACTTAAGGTCAGAGACTTATTTATCTTTATCCATTGCAGCACTGAGCAGAGTGCCCAGCATGTAGGGGGTCCTTCTGTGTGAATGTTAAATGAAAGAATTAACGAGGCAGGGATGTAGATTTGCACCAACTCCTTTGCCAGTTTAGTCCATCTCCATGACGAGGAAGGAGAAATTTGCCTTGGGTTTTTCCGGAAGTTCAGACCTCTGTCCTTTGCTCCAATAGAGGCATTCTATCCCTTTTACTCTTTCAAGCCAGGGAGAAGTATGGAAAAAAAGAATAACCCTGCCCATCTGCAAAACTCTTTCCTCTTTTGCCTGTGGTTGGAGTCAAGCTGATTTCCATTCTGCCTAAGACTTGCCTTAGCTATTGAAATAGGAGGCAGGGAGTAGCTTAGGCAGCAGCAGGAGACTGCCAACGTCTTGGCCTTGGGCAGGTCAGTTCCCCAAGCCCGTTTGTTTATCTCCACAATGAAAGGGTCAGACTCAAAGATTTGTCAGGCCATTTTCAACCCAAAATTCTTTATGAAAACTGGGAGAGGAGAGAGGCAGTGGACCTGCCTCAAGGAACCCTGGGTTTAGTGGCACTCAGTGTGAAAAGTGAGGTTGTTCATGATAGATTAGATGGTGAAAGAGTAATGCCACAAGCCCCGGACCCCGTGAGTCAATTCCTCTGCCCCATGGCCAGAGCCACAGCCATAAACCTCAGGTTTGGACTGATGTCTGCAAGCCAAGCAAGTGGCTGCTAAATCACACCTGCTCGGGTACAAATAACCCCCATGGGCATTTCTGTGGGGAGGGGGCTGAAGGTGCCCCAGTGCACGACCTGTAAGCTCTGGACAAGGGACAGCATTTAAGAGTGATGGGAGTTAGAGCCGGAAGTCGCCCATTTTAGCCCAACGTCCCTAAGCTCACCTGTTCTTAGATCACGTAGGGGAGACTGGGAATCATTCTGTTTTCAAATATATGAGCCAGTAGAGGCTCAGTGACCTGTTTTGAGGGCCTGTTCTGGCTTTCGGTCATGGGCACAGTTTTCTTCTAATTGAAATCTCACTCAACGAGGCCCATTTCTTCTTCTTTAATCTTCAGAGTTGATGGCAAAGTCCTGCCCATGGTTAGAAACCAGCCTTCCTAATGGGGTCTCCCCTTTCTCCAGGAGAAAACACACTTAACTTTAGGGTTAGAAGCTGTTCTCTTATTTTTCATGTCTCTTCAGCACCATGTTCAATTGCTGCACCTTCTTTTCAAAATGCAGTGATCCAAGATTCAAGGTAGTGGCCCCTCCCACAGACATAGGTGTGTTTTCTGTTACCCTGTCCCCAAACTGCATGTTTGCTTTTAAGTAACAACAATTTCTAACTTAATTCAGTTGCTGCTCATTGTGATTCTCCCCAGAAATGCCTGTTTTTATTGTGTGGTGCTCAGCTCATTTACATATGAGCTGAGCACCATACAGTACGATACACACCATCATATCTAATGATGCTGAGAAACAGCAGACAGCAATGATTGGGATGATCACAGTGAAAATGAAAAAGGAATGCCACGGGATAAAGCAGAGTGCCTAGCAGATTGAAGCTGGCCTTAACAGCTAAAATCTTAGTTTCTAAGTACGTGGTGGTATAATTCAGGCCCACACCCGTGAGCCTACCCTTTGGGGCACTTACTGTTGTAGAGTAGAGGCTTCGACCTCCCACCAGGGTCATTTTAGAGGATGCAAGCAGCCCTAGTCGGGAGATACGTGAGAGAGCCCTTACTGCCTATGTTTATAGCACATGAGAGTTTTTCTTAGCGTGGAGGTTTCCAGCAGTTAATTAGGTGGGAGTGAACCTCAGCCAGGGAAGTCTGCACATTTTGTCCAGTTAATATGTGGTCCTGGCGAGACTCCCAGCTATAAGAGAGGGAGGGGTTTTGTGGCGTCATCTGCCTAAATTCAAATCCTCGAGTCACCTCTTACAAGCTGGGACACTGTAGGCAAATTACTTCACCTTTTCAAGCCTCAGTTTCCTCAACTGTGAAATGGGGGTAATAATAGTACCTAACTCCTGGTGTTGTTTTGATGATTAAATGGGTTGATGTTTGCAAATCGGCAGGCACATAATAAGGAACCCGTACATGTTGGCTGTGATTATCATGCAGTACATGATTCCTGTGACATTTGCTTCCTGAGCCTCAGAATAACAAGTCTTGTGTGGAATCTTAATAAATATTAATTGATGAAGCTAGTATTAGAAATTGCTGGTTTCTTAGATTTCTGAAAGGACTTGGCTACGACATCAATGTGGGTCAAATGGTTTCTTCCCCCCCTCCCCCGCTTTCATTTTTTCTAGTAAGGAGACTTTGTGTATTCAGGAAACTGGTGAACTTTCTGAGAGTCTGAGCAGGAAATAAATTATGGTGATCACACTGATTGCCAGCCTGCTCCTTGGACCCTTTGCCAGACCCTGCCAGTGCTCCCTTGGAGATTGTAAAGTCATTAGAAACAAAGATATAATTAACATCCAAAGTAGGCAGGGATACAAATTATCAAACTTTGTGATCTACAAATGACCAAGAGGCTAAAATCACTGAAGAGAAAATTAAAACAGCAAAAGGCAAATTTTTCCAACTCAACCTTCACTTTGGTTTAATGAAAGCCTGGCTTGAAGTTCGGTAATGAGGATGGGGGCATGATGGGCTTAGAGCATCTCTAAAATGAGGTCTCTCTTTCAGTTTAGATATGATTTCCAAATGAGACATTTTCCAGGAGTCTCTTAACATTGCTGTGTCATCAGTGGTCCATCAAGAAATATGTACTTAGCACCTAGACCTACATTTGAATGGTAGAGACAAATTAAATGAGCAATTGTAATAGGAGGAGAGATGATATAACTTAAAGAGAGCTCAGCCTAATTAATAATGTTCAAAAGGCAGTCCATGGATTACTAGTCAGGGATTTAATAAGGACCAAAAATGGATACCGATTCTACCCCTGCTGCCATTGCTGTAGTCTAGTTTCTCACCACTTTGTGCCTAGACTCTTATAAGGGTCTCCCAACTCTGCACAAATAGCAGATTCCCCTTTGCAGAAAACCACTTTTATCAAGTCGCATCCCTACTCAAAAACTTTCTGGGACTTTCCACACTGACAAGGTGAAGTTTGAATTCTTTAACCCTGGATCTTGAAACTTAAGTACAAATTCACAAGTAGATAAGGAAGGCGGGGGTGGGGGAGTAGCTTCATTGCACAGGTTTGTTGCAGGGAGTGGTTGGGGAAGAAACAACACCAAATGAGACAGATGGGCTCAGTGACCTTGTTCTGTCCTCTCCTGGTGAGCTCTTGGCATCCTCTGAGCCTATGCACCTGCCCCTGAGAGCCTGCAGGGACCTGAGCTGTACTAGATGTCCCAGCACTGAGGCTGGCCGGATTCTCTTTCATGTCAGCACTCACAGATCAGATGAATATCAAAATGACACGGAGCCTACACATCAGTTACAAGCAATCATGTGGCCCCAGTTGATGAATGTCATCCAGGGATTGAAATGACCATTGATCCTAAAGAACCAAAGGAAAGAAATTTTAACCCAAGTAGGTTGAATTTGTCCTAAGCAAGAAGTACATTACAACTCCTCAATTTCAATGGTTTTTCCACATTTTATGTCAACTCTCTAAACATAAATATTGACTATTAGAGCACTTATCACATTGCATTTTAATTACCTGTCTCCTTGCTACCTTCCTCCACAAGACTGTGGAGTCTTCTTTAGGAATCATCTTTTATTTATCTTTTAAACAAAACACCTGGCGTAAAATATGGTACACAATAGGCGCTCAATAAATGGTAAGTGAATTCTGTTCCGTTGTCTTGCAAAACCTTAGGTCATGGCAGTTTGTCTTTTCTCTGAAGTCTCAGGGCATGATCTGTCCTATTTATGTATTTTTTCATTTTTACAACTTTTAAATGAGTTCTAAAAATTCATTGGAATATTCTCTGCTCACAGAAAAAATATTATAAATGTCACTGCATAAGCTAGTCCACAAATCCTAGTTTTGAACCATCAAATTCAACTCAACAAATGTTTATTGAACACTTACTCTGGGCAGGGCTCTGGGATAGGCACTGACAAAAAACAGAGAGTAGGCTTTGTCTTCGAGAAGCTTATGATCCAAGACAACAAATTAATGATGATAGCACAGTATGGCAGATACGGCCATACTTACTCTGGTGGTAGGCATGAAGGCTTCACAGAGGTGAGGGCCAGGCAGAAGGCCGCTGCATAGCCCAGGTGAGGAATAGAGAAGAGTGGACACGAGACAGCCCCAGCTTCTCTGAGTTTTTCTGTTTACTTCAATTGCCTTTTCCTCTACTTCTGTGCTTCCATATTTTCCAAAAGAAGGGACAGTGGACCATGGGGTCCAGTGATGTGAGGGGGTCCATATTGGGGTGTAGACACAGACATTTGCAAGTCTGCTATTTATTAGTGGAGACCCTTCCAGTGTGTCTTATCTCCTGTAACGCTCTTAGCCACTTGAGGGTAAATGCTACATCTTATACATCTCTGTACCACTCTCTGACCCTAGCACAGTGCTCTGCCTGTGTCCAAACCAATGAGGATTCATGAATTCAGATGCGTTGATTAATCCATATATTTTGCCTAGAATATACACTTTTGTGGGGAGGATCAGTGTCAAGCTCACTGCCGACATGTTGTATAAACACAAACATTAATTAAAACTACACAGTATTAACAATTCTAGTCTAACAGATGACATGGCATGAAAACAGGACACAGAGTACAGCCTAGACTGGGGCCTGAGCCTCACCTTGGCCCTGACACAATCCTGCTGCCCAGAGTGGGTTTAGTTAATTTCTTTAAGATTCAGAGCAGATTTCTGGCTCCCCTCTACCCGAGTAACAGCTCCGTGAACCTTCAGAGTAAGAAACAGGCAACAGTCAAGTTCACTGATCACACATGGCTAATGACCACAGTGTTTTTCCTTTTTTAAATTCAGTGAGAAGAGAATTCCCTAATATATTACACAGGATTCATAATCGCCAGAGATTTCAAAGATGGCAAGTCGAACTGAAAATCATTGACTCTTTGAGGATTTAGGAAGCACTTTGGGATCCTGCCCACCCCAGGGCCCCCATTAAGAATCCAGTTTTCATTGTTTTGTGGGAGGGTGTGGCAAAGCTGCCCTCCCTAGGGAATCCTGCAACTGAAACCTCTGTGATGGGGGTGTGTACCGGGTGATGCCGGCGTGTACTGGGTGTTGGAATGAACCAGTACACCTGCAGTAAACTGGTAAATCTTGCAGTTATTCATTTAACCAACATTTATTGACCAACAATGCGTTTTAGGCACCGAAGGTGCACATCAGAGAAATAATGGGGACTTCCCCGGAGGTTCAGTGGTTAAGACTCCACGCTTCCACTGAAGGGGGCGCAGGTTCCATCCCTGGTTGCGGAACTGAGATCCCGCATTCCGCGTGGCAAATGAATGAATGAATGAACGAGTAAATAAAGAGTCAAACAACCCTGGATTGATTCTAGGTCCCCCTTTGTAACCAGGGGTAAGTTGCTTAATCTTTTTGAGCCTCAGTTACTTATCCGTAAAATGGGGACAGTAGAACCCCCACTGTGGGTTGTGATTAGGATTAATGAAGGGCCTCACCCAGCTCACAGGTGTTCAGAAGGTGAGTTCTCTTCCTCTTTCTTGCAGGGATCTTAAAATCCACATGCAAATACAAACATCAAATGACTAGAGAATCACCTAACAGCAGAGTATAATGCTGCATTAATTTATAGCAAACTGCTCAGCGTCAAACAAGGGAGCCTGCAGCTGTCTGGAGAGGAACCGCTCAAGGTAATTTTTCAAAAATCCATTCTAAACAAGTGTTGACATAAACTCATCTTTAGCCAAGCTTTAGCTTTGTGGCACTTAAAAAATCCGTACTGTTAAAAGTAAATTAGTTATAAAGCAGAAACTAACACACCATTGTAAAGCCATTATACTCCAATAAAGATGTTAAAAAGTAAAAAATAAAAGTAAATTAAATACTGCGTATGACTAGGCATTGGAGGTGCTTAGGGAGCAATTTCACAGTTGACGATTCAAGCCTTCCTGTCTGGTGAAAATTCACATTTCCCTGGGGTTGGAGGAGGAGATGAGGACACAGGCAACGGGACCTGAATCAGGAAGGTGAGGAGTTGGACAAGGGGCTCAGATATGCACCTGCCACTGAGAGAAGATAGATGTCATTTTCTGAGGCTTTAATTGGCGAAGTGAACAGACACTGTTGGTTACAGAATCTGGGTCAAGAAATGTGGGTTATCCTCCCACATTTGCAGTCCTGCTGGTAACTCAGATCTGGAGGTGCAAAGTGGTCGTGTGGCCCTCCAGGATTTGGGGGTCTCCCACTTGTGCCCCCACCCCCTTCCATGTTGCGGCCCCCTTTCCTACCACCACTGGTTCCCATCGCCTCCCCTTTGGTGTCTTTTGGGATCATTATTAAATGTGTGGGATGCTTTGGCGAATACGTCAGCAGACAGAGCTGCTGATTTTCAGCAGGAGATGAACACGGAGCCACTTCTCCAGCCGCAGAGAGGAATTCAGGCCAAGCTTTCCACATGCTCCGGTCTGTCCATCTATGGGATGGGACTTGGCAGAAACAAGAGTCCAGGGCCATTCTGGGTTATCAGGGGGAGATTGGACACTGGACTTGATCCTCATCCAAGGGACAGAGTTGAGCTGGGCTGTGTGTCAGCCATTCTGAGGAGAGAGCCAGAAACCCGAAGTCTGGGGCAGAGTAGATCAGATACCAGAAGGGCCTGGCTTGGAGCCAGAGAAGGACAGAACCAAACTGTATGAACGAAGCCAAGTTGGTAATGAGCAGGGGCCAGGTCACACAGGGGACTTCAGGCTAGAGGAGCTTTGACAGATCTCACAAATTGCTGTTGACCGGCTGCAGGAACTTTCCCTCTAATGGTGTCTTAAAGGCAGTGAGCAGCTCTCAGCCCTGTAGGAGGCACAGGCTCAGAGCAATCCCACCCGGCCCTTAGGACTGAACAGTCTTCGAGGGCTTAGGGCTTTAGAATTCACAAAGCTTTTCATATATACTGTAGTAGCCCAGCCTTATAAAAACCCATTATTAGCCCCTACTTTACAGCTGGGGGATAATGAAGGTGAGAGGCTTGCCCAAGGTCACCCAGACTTCCACCTATGGAACCTGGCCTTGGACCTGCCCCTTCCTTCATATCCCATCTTGAGTCTATGACTTTGGCTGAATCCTCACCATGTTCCTTTCAGTCTGTGTGGAAAGCTGGAACTACTTATTCCTCTTAGTCCCCAGGCTGAGTGACAGCCTTATTGAGTGGTGGCCCAGTAGTTAGCCATTACCCTATTTCTGTCCCACCCAGATCTGAGAGCCCACGGCGTCCATGAAGACACGATATAACCCATTTTGGCCACTCACCGTCTACCAAGGCTGTGACTTAACTGCAGGAAGTGACCTCACCATGCCTCTCCACATATCCAAACCTCATTTTCTTTACTCTATTCGACTGTTCTTTAGAATAGCTGTTCATTTTCTGTGTAAAATCATGTAGCTCTTCAAGAAATCATGGCACGAGTTTTAATAACTCTCCTACTATTGAATAATCACCTGTAAGAATCTCAACAAATATAGGTAGCAAGCAATCTTCAATTAATTCATATAAAGCAACCAGTCCCATTAAATTCAAATGTTGCAACGGACATGGTTGGTTAGCTAAATAGCAGTTCCATTTATAAGTATAAATTCTTCTTGGGATTGTCCTGGACTTGAAAATATTTTTTATTAACTAGCTGGTATTTAACAGAAATTAACTGTTTGCTATGCATCATCAATTTCATCCCCTAGGAGTAAGACCTAGAACTGCCTTGGAACAGCTGTGTGCGTGGGTGGAGAAGTTTTCTGGGTAGTTCCCTGAGACACACCACATTCTCTCCCCTTACTCCCTAATTCTCATCTCACTTCTACATCCCCCTACCTAGCATTTTAATGAGGCTTCTTCTAATCGAGCTGTAGTTTTGCAAGCTGTTCCTTAATTTCTGTCTTTGGAGTTGGCTCTTATTCCAAAATATTTCATTATTTGCTGATACCCAACCGGACACAGGTACTAACCTAGTGAGAGAATTGGAATCATGACAGAAGTGGAGGAGTAAAGGGGCGGAATGACTCTGAACGAGGCTGTTCTTCTTGCACCTTCATTGTTAGAATGATAAAAACACTTGCCAGCAACCTGTCCCATCTGTATTAGTCAGGAGTTCTTTAACTGAAGTGACAGAAACTCACTCAAAAAATAATTGAAGCAGATACATAACATTTATTGCCTCATATCAGTGAGTCCAAGGAAATTCAGGCATGGCTGGATCCGGGTATTGAAACAATATCATCAGGACTCTTTCTCTGTGTGTATATCTCTGTATTAGTTTCCGAGAGCTGCTCTAATAAAGTACCACACACTTGGGGGCTTAAAACAACAGAAATTTTTGCAGAACAATGTGAATGTACTTGATGTGATTTTTAAATGGTTAGAATAACCAATTTTGTCTTATGCATATTTTACCACAGTTAAAAACAAACAAAATTTAAAAACTCGGAAATTTATGCTGTCACAGTGCTAGAGGCTAGGAGTTCAAAATCAAGGTACCACCAGCACACAGGAGATGCTTGATAGAGGGAGCAGGAAGGGAATGAGTATACCTTGAGGGGAAGAGAAGAGATGAGAATTAAGTCAGAGAGAGATGAGATTAAATCTCTAACCAGACTGGGCTAAGTCATGATGAATTGAAATGACCAGGACACAATGAGAGCTCCCTGTGATAGGAAATGGGAAGTCTGCAAAACTTGACAGCGTGACTGGGGCCTCAGTATCACCCAGGGTCCCAGCAGGAAGCAGATGATTAAAAACAAACAAACAAACAAAAACAACAACAAAAATCGAGGTGCCAGCAGAGCCATGCTCTGTCTGAAGGCTTTAGGGGAGGATGCTACCCTGCCTCTTCCAGCTTCTGGTGGTTGCCAGCAGTCCCTGGCCTTCCTTGCCTTATAATCTATAAGTCACATGGCATCTTCTTATCTTTTAAAAAGAAAAAGGAACACCAGTCACTGGGACCCACTCTAATCCAACGTGACCTTGTCTTAACTAATTACGTCTACAGTGACTCTATTTCCAAATGAGACTATTCCAGGTGGACATGAATTTTACTATTCAACCAGCACAGTCTCTTAGCTCCATTTGATTGTTTTCTTCATTTGCATTCAGGCTTCCAAGCGGTAGCAATATAACTGGAGGAAACCCCAATAACTCCAGTAAAAGGGAGCCATCTCCACCCACACCCAGCATCTGATTGGCTCCACTTGGATCAGGTGCTCAACCCTGGACCAATCACTGTTAAGACAATGGGAGATTCAGACCACTCCTGAGGTGGGCAGGCAGGGCCATGTGACTGACACATAGTCTTTCCAGAATCTTATGGAGATACAGGACAGACACAAAGAGCAGATGTCCCCTACATTATTTCTCTTTTTATACAATTTTCTATAAAGTATTAAGTTTCTGTTATTAAAGGAAAGAACCTCTATCATTTTAAACTACTGTTTCCATCTGCAGAACCTGATCAACTGAACATGATGGCTTTGATTTAGAAGCCATTAAATTAGGAGTTTCTTGAAGTCTGGGAATGGAGACATATATATTCAACCAAGATTTATAGCAAGACTATAATTTATGAAACTCCTCAACTCCTTTTCATTCATGAAATTAAGTCAGAAATTCGGAGGAAGGGACCCTTAGATGGCCCAGAAATGTGGCTTGTGGCATTCAGATACTTTTAGAACTCTGAGGTATTCTGAGCATGAGTCATTTGTTAAATAAAGACCTAAAGTGGATTTCAAAATCCCTCCCTCCACTCGCACCTGGCTGAATTCCATTTTGTAGCTTTTCTATTGTCATTAAGAGGTCATAGAAGATTCATTGACGGAAGTACCACCTTCAACCTGAACTTGCCAGAACAAACTCACGGTCACAGCTGGATCTGCCCAACTTCGTCTCCATACACCTCCCTCCCTCTTATCTGTGACATGTAAGTAGAAGATCACCCGTTACTCCCCTTGACCTGAAGGGCAAGGTCAAAGGCTTTACTGGAAGAGATTCTGTCATCCAGGGCGGGGAGAGTAAAATAGATTTCATCCCCTCTAGGGTATAAAATTTGCGGCACAAGGCTAGCAATGCTTTCTGGCAACTTGCACCTTGAATGACTTTTCTAAATGCTTGCTTATCTCAATGAGAAAGATTTACCCAGACAGACGTGACAGCTGTCACTTTATTAATGTGCTTAGTCAGCACATGGGTAGCACAAGCCCATCGGTTACATGTGGCAGAATTTGAGCGTCTCTGTGGCGCCTCCACTTGCCTGGCCCTGCTTATGCAGCAGTTAACAACCTGCTTTCCCAGAACCCTGACATGTGAATGATGGTTTGGACTTCAGCACCACACAAACACTTAAAGTCTCCATTCCCTGCCCCTGCCTCACCTCACACAATAGGGAACAGGGTTATGAAATAGCCTTTTCTTGCCACATCTGAGCTGACAATGGTGTTGACAGTTCCCAAACTAATTTAGGGGCAATAACAAAGCAGCCAACAGATGGTGTCCAACTGTGGTGCCTGAAACACCTGGAGAGACCGGGCAGTCCCATGAACAGAGGTCTGAAAGCAAGGGAAGGAGAAAAGGAGACTGAAGGGTCAGGGAATACATAAAGATCATTAATATCACCAAGGGAGTGAAGGAAAGACAGACTGCCACTGGCAGTGTACGTAACTGGGTGACTAACTCATCCTGGTTCGCCTGGTACTTTCCTAGTTTTAAAACTAAGTCTCATATCCTGGGAACAACCTCATTCCTGGGAAAACCAGGATGGTTGGTCACCCTCGGTAGATATAACATGGGCTTTAATTATGTAGAGCAGGTGGGGGAAGAGCCTGAAATGAACTCTGGTATCACTTTGGGGCCGAGTAGATTTAAAATGTGAAAACTGCCACTTTGACGCTGCAGCTGCAGTCCCAGGAGGCAGATCCCGCAGCATGCCATGGGTGTGACCAGACTTCTCAATCTTGAAGGGCAGCACCTGTGGTGAATGTCACTCTTCCTACTTCTCTGAAGTCCCATTAAAAGGCCACCAACATTTTGTTCTCAGGACTTCCCTGGTGGTCCAATGGTTAAGACTCCACCCTTCCAATGCAGGGGGCATGGGTTTGATCCCTGGTTGGGGAATTAAGATCCCACATGCTGTATGGCATGGCCAAAAAAATTTTTTTAATTAAAACAAAAAGCAAAAACATTTTGTTCTCAACACATCAAGCTCCCAGCACACTCCAAGTACATATTGGGTGGCCAGTATATATTGCCAACTGGTTGGACCAGTATTTTTTATGGCATATCTACCTGGCTTTTTCATTCTTTACTTAGATTTTCATAACATATCTAGTTGAAAAAGGGGTACCCCTAAGTGAGAGAGGCTATAAGGCTAAAACTAAAAGCAAGTCCCAGAATAATGGTAGGAGTTGTAATCAGAACGCTTCTCCTGGAGTCAGACCCACATGCCTGCAAAGGGAGGGTCTGGCCTTCAAAAGTTCCTCAGGCACAGACAGCCATGTCCCCAGGAAATTGACCCACACTTCCCACAGCCCAGGTCTGGCTTCCACATCTTCTCGTTCCTCACTCTGCTGTGTTGCAGACCTCAGACTGCCCTGCAGCTGGTCTCGGCGTGGCCTCCTTGGACCAGGCATCTCACATTACCACTGCTCTTTCCACCCCCTCTGCTGCTGCAGGACTAGGCTCAGACGTTGCCATTCCTCCTACCCACTGGTCCTTGACGTTGACCTTCTGGCCAGGCATGGACAGCTTCCCTTGGCCCAGAAACACTCAGCCCAGAGTACACACAGGGTGACTGCTTTGCCAACAGAGAGGCTCTCCTATGGCTCCCACGCTCCTGGCTGCCCATCTTACAAATGTGGAATGAGACCATATGTCAAGATACACTTTCAGGAGCGAAAGGCAACACATAGGTCCGAGTTTTCCTACTGTGCCCATCTCTCAACGTCACATAGATTCACACACTCATTAACTTATTTTTTAAAATATTAATGAGAAATCAGCACATGCCAGGCACTAATGTAGACACTAGGAATACAGCAGAGAAGAAGACAAGCAAGGCTTTTGCTCATGGAGATTATGTCCTAGAGAGGGAGAGGAAGATAATAAATGAGAATGTAAACAAATGAACAATGACATTTCAGAAAGTAATAAGCACTGTGAAGACAATAAAAAAAAGGGGTGTAACCTTCCTAGGAAGGGGGCTTGGCTCACTTTACCTTTAGGGACCTTCCCACAGGAAGGGTACAGTCTAACAATGCCTCAAAGAGCCCCGCACTGCCCCTGCTGGCCAGCATCAGCAGAGCATGCCAGGCTTTCCTGGGGTTGCTTTGGTTTCTCCACTAGTAGCTGTGTCTGTTTTGCCTGCCGCCCCCCTCCCCTGGCCATTTGCATAAGAGCAGTCTTAGTACTGTTCAAGGGGATGGGGGCTCTGGGAACAGAGCTTCTCTTGGTGAGTCCCCTCTTGAGATGTTCTCTGTCAAAACAGGTCTCTGGAGGCCATATAGCCTGCAGCTTGGAGTGTGGGCTTTGGTGTCAGCCAACCTGCAGTCCCTTCCTTTGCCCCCATCTGTCTGGCCAACGGGCACTGATCCTTCAATACCCAACTCAAATTTCTGCCCTGGAAAGCCTTTCCTGGCCCCTGCAACGTGAGTCCCCAGCAGCACGAGCCTGTGAATGTTATATGGGCATAGTCAAGTCTCATTCATTTGATACTGAGCAGAGTGTCTGAGGCACAGATGGGACTCAATACACTTTATTGAATACATGCTTGAATAAACGAATGAATCTGGAGTTCGGCAGGCAAGCCTGGATCTGATAAAGTTGGTCCCCCAGCTCATTGCAGAACCCAGAAATCCACAATGAAAAGCAAAGTAAACATATTTTCCCACAGATCGCATCATGCACAATCAAAAAGTTGGAAAAGCATCTCTCGGGTGGTTCACAGGGGCGCTCCCAGAGGCAAGAAGCACAACTGTTTTCATCAGAGCCACACAAGCACCCACTTGCTGGACTGCTTTGAAGCATCTATGGATCTTTAAGAAAAGTATAATTTTAAGAAAAATGCTGCTTCTAGCTCCTTGTCTCATTCCCTGAATTCCCTCCACGTATTTCCAGCTGTGATGTGAAACTCAACTGTGTGCTCAGCCCCAGTGATTGTAACTCCCTAGCTCACCACTGGCTTGGTTAGAGAAAGCTGTCTTCACAGTTCTCTCTGGACAAGATGTCAATCTCTGACAGATTGGAATTAAAGGTTGTCCAAGCAGCTCAGACATCCCTGGGTTGGCTGGAGTAGAGGCATCATGAAGGTTCACCCCAAGCCCTGACTCAAGGCCAAGGCTTGGGGCATCTCCTGTGGGCTGCTGCCTGCAGAGCAGAGAAGGGGGTTTCCACAGTTGTTTGAGGAATAATGGAAATGGCAGAGCAGCATCAACTCTTGCTAAATGCTCTTTGTTGTGGATAATAAGAAACCATCTCAAATCTCTGGTATTGAAGGATGATAATACTCTTTCAGAAAACTCCTCTCTCTTATCTTGGCCTGGGAACCCTAAGAGAAAGTCATCATCGAGGTTACAGTGTGCTGAAATGTAACCTCTCTATTCTCTTCAAGGTTAAGGAAATGGATTTTCTGCTCAAACCCCATTCCGATTAATAGCAGGATGCCTCTAATATGATGATAAGAGCTCTTGACCGGCTGGACAGGCTGGGGCAAGTCATGGACATTGAGTCTCCATTTTCTAGTTGGAATAATCCTCCCACTCATTAGCCTCTCACTGATTTTCTAGTTGGAATAACCTTCCCCTATAAAAACTGACAACCCCGTACCCTGGTGCCTCTCGCCTTCCAAGATGACCCACACTCTGTCTGTGGAGTGTGTTTCTCCCTGAACAAAACTTCTTTCACTTAAAAAAAAAAAGAAGAGTCTACACTTTCAGTGGAACCCACAGTATGGTTGTGAGGTTCAGCTATGAAGTCATATGTGAACATGATTTGTAAACTGTAAAACACTACAAATATGAGAAATTATTATAATGAGCCACCTGTAAATTACCAGTTTTGAAGGAAATTATACTGAATATCATTTAATATCTCTTTAGGGTCTCATAAAACATTTTAGAACCTCTCGATGGTTCAGTGATATAATTTTGAATTTTGCTTGTTATAGTCATAGGCAGAATTCCTATACTCCTGAGCACAGAAGACTCTCAGGACAGCTTGCAAGTGGTAATAGCAGATCTCACCACAAGATGGCACTATTGATGACAGTTCTTGGTCTTAATACGGAGGACATTTGAGGGGCCCAGGTCAAGAGTATAAAGGAACATGCCACATGTTTTAATTATTTAAAAGTTAAATCAATCTAATACCCAAAGTAAATAAAATGTTTCCTATTTTTAAAAACATATCTTCCCAATGAAATGGAAGGCCAAGTGCAAATTTAGAATTCCGAGATCCTCCAAGTTCTGGGTGGAAACAGCATGGTTCAGGGAAGGTGGGCATCCAGCCTCCCTCCCTCAGCTCCATCCTGCACTTGAAGACCCTGAACACTCATCCACATCCCTGTGCCCCCCACCCTCGGAGGCCAGACTGGAGGAGAGGCCTCTGCCAGCTCTGGAAAGAAGCTCAGAATTGTTGGGAAGACACTTAGGAGGCCCTGGGGACTCACAGCCTGTCTGGAACAGAGGTCAGCTGACTTGCCCATAAAGGGTCACTTAGTCACTTAGTAAATATTTTAGGCTTTGTGGGCCATACAGTCTCTGTCACAACTATTCAACTTTGCCACTGTATCACAAAAGCAGGTGTAGACAATGCAAAAATGAATGGGTGTGGTTCTGTGCCAATAAAACTTAATTGACAAAAATAGGTAGCAAGTTGAATTTGCCCACAAGGCATAGTTTAAAGATCCCTGGTCTGGAAGTTGGGGCTGGGATGGCCAAATAAAACACAGGACATCATGTACCACAATGTTCATTGCAGCTCTGTTTACAATAGCCAGGACATGGAAGCAACCTAAGTGTCCATCAACAGATGAATGAATAAAGAAGATGTGGCACATATATGCAATGGAATATTACTCAGCCATAAAAAGAAACGAAATTGAGCTATTTGTAATGAGGTGGATAGACCTAGAGTCTGTCATACAGAGTGAAGTAAGTCAGAAAGAGAAAAACAAATATTGTATGCTAACACATATATATGGAATCTAAAATAAAATTGTTATGAAGAACCTAGGGGCAGGACAGGAATAAAGATGCAGACGTAGAGAATGGACTTGAGGACACGGGGAGGGGGAAGGGTAAGCTGGGAAGAAGTGAGGGAGTGGCATGGACATATATACACTACCAAACGTAAAATAGAGAGCTAGTGGGAAGCAGCCTCATAGCACAGGGAGATCAGCTCGGTGCTTTGTGACTACCTAGAGGGGTGGGATAGGGAGGGTGGGAGGGAGAGGCAAGAGGGAGGGGATATGAGGATATATGTATACATATAGCTGATTCACTTTGTGATACAGCAGAAACTAGCACACCATTGAAAAGCAGTTATACTCCAATAAAGATGTTAAAAAAAAAAAAAAAAAAACACAGGACATCCAGTCAAACGTGAATTCCAGATAAACAACGAGTAATTTTTTTTAGTGCATGTCCCAAATATTGCATGGGACATATTTATACTAAAAAAATGAATAGATGTTTATCTGAAATTCAAACTTAACTGTGAATCATATATTTTTATTTGCTAAATCTGGCCACCCTAGCTGGGACAGGAGCTCTGGGCAAGACTGTCCCATTGGGCCCAGGGACTCCTTACCCCACAGGGAGGGCCACAGCTAGAGGGGGGCCAGACTGTAGCCTCTGAAGCACAGGTCCCAGGCCACTCTTTCCTGGGTGGGAAGTACTGGTTTCTTAAGTGACAATGTTTATGCTCTCAAAGAATAGATAGAATGTGTATATTTTGCAACTTAAATAGCTGATTTTGTATACTTTGGACATTTAATTTTTATTTATTTTTTGCGGTAGGCGGGCCTCTCACTGTTGTGGCCTCTGCCGTTGCGGAGCACAGGCTCCGGACGCGCAGGGTCAGCGGCCATGGCTCACGGGCCCAGCTGCTCCGCGGCATGCGGGATCTTCCCGGACCAGGGCACGAACCCGTGTCCCCTGAATCGGCAGGCGGACTCTCAACCACTGCGCCACCAGGAAAGCCCTGGACATTTAATTTTTAAACAAGTATTTATTGAGTTCCTGCTCTATGCTAGGCACTGAGGGGAAAGCCTAATCCCTGCCTTCATGGGGCTTATACAGGAAGCAGACATCATACCAATTCACATATAAATAAATGGATAATTTCAAATTGGAAGGGCTATGGAAATGAGGATAACAAGGGAGGAAAATAAATTGGGAGGCAAAGCAGGGCCCATCTGAGGAGTGACGTTGGGTCTGAGATATAACGGGGGAGAAGTGGGGTGCCAGGTTGGACACCCTGAGTTGGTACCTGAGAGAGGCCAGAGGAGTGAGGTGCGGAGCGTGGGTGGGATGGGGCTGGAGGGAGCAGGCTTTGCTTCCAGGGTCCTGTGCACAGCTTGCATTTACTTACAGTGTAGCAGGAAGCCCCCGCAGGTTTTCAACAGGGAGGCACTATGAGCCAATCCTCATTTTTAAGAGCTCACTCTTGCTGTTTCTCCCTGCAGAGAGGATGAGGGCAAGAGGAAGATCGGGGAGGCTTAGCTTGGGGCTGCAGTGGTTCTGGAAAGGGGATGGTGAGAACTGCACAGCTTTGAGAAGCTCGCGCAGGTGGTGGATGGGGAAGGGGGCAGAGAGGGGATTGTCAAGACCGTCTCCTCCTGGGTTTCTGGTTTTGCCGAGACGAGGAAAAGTGGAGGAGATGCAGGAGTGGCAAGAAGATGGACATCACCATCGTTGGCATAGAAAGTCGGGGATGCTTTTGATCCTTCCAGGTGGACAAATCAAGTGAGAAGGTGGATATACTTGTCTGCAGCTCAGAAGAGAGGTCAGGCTAGAAATGGAAGGGGTTGGTCGGCAGCCCATGGAAGGCATTTATAGCCAAGAGAATAGCTGGGACATTCTTGGTAAAAAGAGAAAGGGGCCTGGGACAGATCTCTGAGGCACTTCAATGTTTGGAGGAAGATAGACAGCAAAGGAGACAAACAAAAAGAGGGTGGGGTCATAGAAGCCAAACGAAGGGAAGTTACAAAAAGTTCTCCTTCTGACAATTACCAAAAGCATCCTTTCTCCTTTAGCACTTGTGGGGCCCCCTCCTTATCATGTCCTCTCTTACATCATCTCTTTGCTACATTTATGATGATAGAGAGATGAAGCAGATGAAACACATACATATACAACTATATACAGTCACTCCCATTAGTATTTGCACAGTAGGTGCTCACCATTGAAGGAGTGAGTAAAAGGATGAATGGGTGACTTTAAATGAGTGAACAAATATTGTCATCACCCTCCCTTATGATTAGGAAATAGATTTTGAACCTTCCAGAATTTTCCTTAACGCAAAGGCAACCAGTGAAAGAAGAGGCTCTCCGAACAAATCCAACATGCGTTGGCATTTCCCAGCCTGGGGTGGTTGTTCACCCATCAGACCTTGATCAAACACACTGGGCCCGGGAGACTGGGGAAGTCAGTGTCTGTGCTAAGTCACCAGGGTGAGGGGCGCCGTGCGTTGTTCGGAATCCCTGAAGGGAAACCATGGGGTTTCCACAGTTCATATTACTGACATTTCTCATTCCTAGTTAATAACCTTATGTTTTGACCTGTAACAATGTGAAATGCTAACAAAGTCATGAGGAAATTAAAATCCCTTGATGTGGCTTGGAGGCTGCTTGCGTGGATCCTGTCCAGGTGACCAAAGGTCTGCTAGACCCTGGAAAGAAAGAAAGGAAGGAAAATGTCGCAGAGGAAGTAGCCATGTGGTGAAATGCCAACGTACAAGAGTTTATCTAGACCAAAGAAGTACCCTTTACATCAAAGAATTCCAAGCCAAGGGTCACTAACAGGGCTGAGCACCAGCTAATACAAGTAAAATGGAAATGGATGATTAATAGAAGACCTGGGCTCTGATTGCTATATTGGAACAAAATTCGGTGTGTGGTAGGACTTTACCTTTTTTTAGCACTTTACATTTTTCAAAATGCTTTTTCATATATATCAGCTTATTTGAATTTTCCAGAAACCTGGCAAGGTAGGCATGGCAGGGACTAATATTCCCATTTGGCAGATGAACAGGGGGAGAAAGTCTCAGAGAAATTAAGCAACTTGCCTAAGTTCACACAGCAATCAGGCCAGGTGGTGGTCAGGACCCAGGTCTCCTGAATATGGTTCATTGATCACTATAGGACAGTGTCTTTCAGAACAATATCAGGTTGCAAAATGAGATCTATACAAAGCCTCGGTGAATCCAGAAAAAATTTTCTGTCCAACAGTTAGCAGACTCCTGTGGCTGTTGCACGTCTGTGTCCCACAACATTAGGAGTCTGCAGAAATAGAAGTCATCAGTTAAGACATGGCAATAGAATTCTAAAATAGGTGTCATATGGAAAGCTCACATCACATGACTATTCCTGGAAGGCATGAAGTAAGGCAGCATCAATATCAACTGGTTGCTCCCGGATGTTGCCGTCCATTCCTGAGACACCAGGCTGCTCCGCAGTGCGGCTCTCTCGTTGCTTGTGAAGTGACATGGAGTCAATAATGCCTCATCTGCTTCTAATCATTTGCTCTATCTCCCTGTTTCTTTCTTTTCCTTTTTTAAATAAATTTATTTATTTATTTAATTTATTTTTGGCTGCGTTGGGTCTTCGTTGCTGCACGCAGGCTCTCTCTAGTTGCGGCGAGTGGGGGCTACTCTTCATTGCGGTGCGTGGGCTTCTCATTTCAGTGGCTTCTCATTGCGGAGCATGGCCTCTAGGCGCGCGGGCTTCAGTAGTTGTGGCTCGCGGGCTTCAGTATTGTGGTACACAGGCTTAGTTGCTCCGCGGCACGTGGGATCTTCCAGGACCAGGGATCGAACCCATGTCCCCTGCATTGGCGGGTGGATCCTTAACCACTGCTCCACCAAGGAAGCCCCCTCCCTGTTTCTTTTATGGAAACCTGCAGAAGAGTTAACCAGTGAGCTTCAGAAAGTCAACCTGACTCAAGCCTCACGGGGCCAAGCTTTGGCGTAGACAGGATGGGAGAACGAGGAAGAGGCCAAGGCCTGGCTAAGAATTCTGGCTGGCACAGGGTCCTAAGGTCTAGATTCCAAAATCCTCCAAGACAAGGATTCACTCTTGAGGGCAAAGAGTCAGCTTGGACCTCACTCTTCTGTGTATCCCCTGCACCTGACATAGTCATACTGACGGCACTCATTACGGCGAAATTGAATTCCTCTGAATGGATTTAAAAGGGACAAAGCGGGGAATGCGCTTACTCAGAAAGACACAGCTTCTCCTACAAACCCATGAGGATCAGACAGACAACTCATGGAAAACAGGCAAAATAACTGAACAGGCACTTCACAAAACGAATATCTAAATGACCAGTAAGCCTATGAATAGGCGCTCAACACGGTAGTATCAGGGAAATGCTAATTAAAACCCCCTGAGCTGCCACCACAGGCCTATTGGAGTGGCTAACATGAAGGGGACTGACCACACCAGAGCATGTGGGGTCACCAGGAGTCTCACACTCTAGTAACTGGTTTAATTCATGCACGTTGGAAAACCATTTTACAGCACCTACTAAAGCCGAACATATCCAGTTCCCATGGCCCAGGGTGGGTGCTCATCGCAGAATGTCACACACGTGTGCTCACCAAGAGACGTGAACCAGAACGCTCATAACAGCATTTTTATAATAGCCCCAAACTGGAAATTACCCGAATACCCATCAGCAGTGGACCAGATGAAGAACGGTGTGTTTGCATCATTGAATACTATACAGCAAGGAGACAGAACCAACTACAAGGACATGGTTGAATCTTATCAACACAGTGTTTAGCAAACAAAGCTGGACACCGAAAGGTGCATTCTGAAGGCTTACGCTTACATGAAGTTCAAAAATGGGCAAAAGTGCTGTAGAGTGTTCGTGGCCAGTCTGGTCAGCCTGGCAAGGGTAGTACCTGTGAGGAGGGCTCCAGGGGCACTGGTCAGGTTCTCTTTCTCCTTCCGGGTGCCACTGACATGAGCATGTTCAGTTTGTGAACATTCTGTGAGCTGTACACTTATGATTTATGCATGATTCTGAATATCTTTTATACTTCCATAAAAGCATATTTAAGCCAAAGAAGAAAAATCTAAAGGAATAAAGGAGCACACTTCACCAGCGTTCCTAATTCTGCTTCTTCTGTGGCTGCTGTCATCCAACGTAGTGCAGAGAAATGTTCTTTCCCTCTATTATGTCCCATTGCACAACCTTTCTTGGTAGGTTGTCTCTTTTTCCTTCTCCTTTATTTACTTTTCAATTTAGATTTTAGCTCTTTAGGGAGACCTGGTGAGAGGCAATTTTGCAGACTGGCATGGTGTTAGGAACCTGGGTCCATGAAGGGAGACCGGGTCACCATGCACTCTTTGGTGGTAGATTGAATCATAGGAGCGAGAGGCAGGGTTAAATCCCGGAGGCCTTGCATGGGATGCTGCGTAAGAGCTGCCAGCATCAGGCACTGTCAAGTTTACATCTTAGACAGGTATCTGGAGCAGCAGCTGTGTGGGGGTGAAGAGGGACAGAAGTAGAGCCAGAGAGTTAGGTTAGGAGCCAGGGAGGTAAGTTAGGTTCAAGCAGGAAATAATATATGTGTTGAAAACGAAGCTTCATTGCTTCCTCCCGTTCTCTCTGTCTTATCTGCATATAGATGATAATAATATAGTGGCAGATGCAACTGCCAGGAAAGGATGGAGGCAAGTGGCTGGGGTCAGATGGGAAGAGGATGTAGCCAAGAGGAAGAGAGGAATGCAGACATCAGTAATTAACCGGGGCGGGGGATTTAACCTAGCAAAGCATCCAGTTAAAAGCTTCAAAGTGTTTTGTTCCTCCTGTGATTACTAAAGCCAGCTTTGATCATTTCAAAATCACATTTTGTTTTTCTGGAGAAGTTTGGTCTTTATTCTTTAAGCAAACACTGATTTATTTCCTCTTTTCTGGGCGAAGATTCCTCTAGTTTAACAGCTCTGGCTAAAACACCCTTTTTGTGCTCCCAAGCCTCTGTAGCCTGTTGGTGGGAAAATAATACGTTAGTCTTCTGCAGCGACAAAGACAGGTAAATAGGAGGTACAGAATAAACCGTCACACCCGCCAGCAGGTTGGGAGCCATCAGACACCGGAGCTGGGACTTTATAAACAGTCCAAGGCAGGAACAGGAACATGGCACTCAGAGAAACCACTCCACCCCTGCAGTCTTTAGAAATCCTTGTTTGCATAACCTGAGTTAATACATCAAGGTCAAAACCCAGACCTTGAAGCTGTGGCAGAATCCAATGGCCTTTATCTGCGACTGCAAATGGTAGGACTCCTTAGTGTGGGAGGTCGGGAGAGTGCTTTCTTGGGGCTTGAGATCCCAGTTTGGGGAAACTCCTGTGAGAAAAGGGAAAAGGAGGGTGGAGCTGAGGGGGTCCCTTGGGCTGATTACGGAGGAGTGCAGCTGACTTCTCTGCTTCCTCCAAGTAGGACTGGTCTGGAGGCTGTGAGTAAGTCCCCTCTCGGAGGCTACTGAACCTGCCAGAGAGGCCCAGGCTGCCCCTGGAATGGGGACAGCATCTCAATCACGTATTGCTCTTCGTGTGTTTTAAAGATATTTCTTCCCCCGGGCTTCTGGCTTGGATATATATTTGGCAGCAAAGGCATGTTCGATTAGCATTGGAGGAAGGGCCCTGCTGCCTCATGGGATGGGTCCCTGCTGCTCTCCAGCAGCGAGTGGAAGTGGGGCTGGGACTCCCCACTCCAGCCACCAGGATTCTGCAGAAGGGAGCCACAGGGGTCCTAGGGAGTCCCCTCGCTGTCAGAATTCAAGCAGCTTCTCCCTCCCTGTTGACTAGAGTCCCTGCTGTGTGCTGGGCACTGTGATAGGCTCCAGGGCACAAACATGATTAAGATCCTCTCTTGCTTTTGCCTTCACAGAACTCGTGCGGCAGACAAACAGACACATCAAAACCACATTCTAACATGATGGGCTAAGCACATTGATGGAGGGTATTGCAAGGTATATGGAAAATACATATTTGTACAGAATACAAATGCAGGCTGTGTTCATCCTACTGGGAGAAGGAGGGCTGGGCAGGGCAGCAGGGAAAGCCTCTCATGAACTCTTTATTTGTTGAATTAATAACTTGATTAATTTCAAATTAAGAGGTAACATTTGAGCTGGGTCTTGAAGTACAGGTAGGAGTTCTCCAGCTCAAGAAGGGATGGCACCCCAAGCAGGAGAAAACCTGAGCAAAAGGACACAGCTAAAGTATAAGGCAGTGCCTCCCATATGGGATGCCCACATGCTCGGGCACCTACTGCTGTAGGTCAAGGCACACTCAAAGCCCCAGAATAAGCATGGTGCATCTTCCAAAGATGTTTATTTTGCTTAAATATTGGGTAGATTAAGATATATAAGAAGAGATTAAAGTCATTTTTAAATGAATATTATGCAATAGAAGGTAAAATTGGCATCAATTTTTAAGACGAAGCATTAGCCCTCCAAGAAATATTGTGTGTGGGGGTTCTCTCTTCTGCTACAGATGGAGATCCTGGGGTCTTGGTCTCTCTCATCTGTCGTTCAGGGTACACTGGAGTGAAGGAGGGGAAGCCTGGGGTACACACAAGCGGGGGCTGGGCTGTGGTGTGAGGGGGGACGGCGGAGGACAGCAGGGTGCGTCGCTGAGAGCTTCACAGAATACGCAAGTGGTTGGGGCCGTCCTCGTAGGGAGTAGAGAGCCCCCGGCAGCCTGCCTGGAAGGGATGGATACGCTGCTGAGGCTGCACCATGACCCTTACTCCGCAGCCGTGCATCTGGGCAGCACAGCTAACGCACAGTGCCCACCTACTGCTCATTCCCCTGCCCAGAACCTTCTGGGGCTCCTCGTGGCAGCTGGGTCATTTCCAAGCTGCGTGCAAAACCCTGCTGCAACATGGAAAAGGGATCGCAAGGCGCCAGGCTGGAGGCGGGCGAGGGTGAGGGCCCTGGTGAGTTGTCGGAGGCCACACTCAGGAAGCACAGGGGTAGCCGATGGTGTCTGAGATCCTCCGTATTCTCTAACCTGCCGCGGCGGCCTCCATCGCTCTCACACCTCTGCCTACCTCTCCATCAAGCTGAATGACTCACATTCCTCATGCTTTCCTGAAAAGACAGTGTTTGCTCCTTCCGTTCCTTCCTCTAGGAATGTCCCCTGACCCACCTCCTGCTGCTGGAGGGGGTGTGCTTTTCGCTCAAGTAATGCAGGGGGGCCTTACCCTGCGGGTCACTGCGGGCCAGGCCCTGCGCCGCGTGCTTTACATACTCTCTACCCTCTGTCCCTGTGAGCAGTAGTAGCTCCTTTTTGGCAGATGAGGGAACTGAGCAACACAAGTGAGCCTGGACCCCCGGGTGAGCGGACTAGGATGTCCTGAGGGGGCACCTTGCCTGGAGCTTGCAGAGAAAGTGACGCCCATCCCTCTCCTCTGGACTCCTCCGCCCCACGACCTCCGTCCACCGGTCACCAGGTCCTCTGGGTCCTACCACCTCCTGTCCCCACCCCCACTGCCATCTGCGGTCAGGGCCCCCGTCAGTTCCCTGCCTCCCACCCCCAGCACCGCTGCCCAGAAATCCATCCTCTGCAGTGCGGTCCGGGTGGTGATTCTAAAGTGGAGAACTCAACAGGTCCTGTCTCTGCTTACAGTCTTTCTGTGCTTACCGCTTATTCAACCCCAAAAACGAACTGAGCATCCGCTCTGTGCTGCAGGGGAGGCAGCAGTGAGCAAAACAAAACCTGCCCTCATGAAGTCCAGCCCCTTCTAGTGCCGCCTAAGTGGTCTGCCAGCATCAGGGCCCGCCTTATTGTGCCCACCACGCCCCCTGGCATTTCCCACCTCCGCGACTCGCCGAAACGCCTACGGTCTCACAGACACAGCCGGCTCCTTCTCACCTCCAGGCCTCTCTGCATGCCCTTCCCCTGCACGGGACATCCTTTCCCCACCCATTATCCCGCCACTTGGCTGCTGGCTCCTTTTCTTCCTCGCAGTTTCAGCCTCAAGGTCACCTCCTCCAGAGAGCCTTCCTTCACTGCCAAAGGTATGAGGTGCCCCTACTATGTGCATCTACAGTCCCTTGTGTTTTCTTGGCTCTCCTCCAAGGCAGAGACCATGCTTTATTTATTTTCTGTAACTGTATGCTCAAGGCACAGCACAGTATCTGGGGCCTCTGTACTGCTTGTTGGTTACGTGAATATCGAAGCAGCCAGTCCCGTCTGCCACATCACGTGCGGTGAGACCTCCCCAGGTGTGAACACCCTTAGGGAGCCTGTCCTGGGCATCGAAGCTTCTTAGGGGCCAGCGGGGAAAAGAAATGGAGCAGAGAGACCGTGAAAATGGATGCTAGGCTGTCCTCCTGCCTTCTCCTGATTCTCGTCTCCCCGCTGTCTCCAAACCGCAGTGTGAATCCAAATTCATTGTGAATCCAACCCAGGAGCGCCTGGCTCATTTCGGCATCTGGATGATGGGAATGGAGTCTTTTTTCTTGCGGGGCCATTAGGGCTTATCCTTTCTATCAGCTTTTTTTTTTTTTTTTTTCTTCCGATACGCAGGCCTCTCACTGTTGTGGCCTCTCCCGTTGCGGAGCACAGGCTCCGGACGCGCAGGCTCAGCGGCCATGGCTCACGGGCCCAGCCGCTCCGCGGCATGTGGGATCTTCCCAGACCGGGGCACGAACCCGTGTCCCCTGCATCGGCAGGCGGACTCTCAACCACCGCGCCACCAGGGAAGCCCCTTCTATCAGCTTTTTATGGAGTTTTCACAGGAATTTGTATCCTTGGGGAAAGTTCTGGGGTCTCTGTGCCTAGATATGGGCTCTAGGAGATGGACGGGAATGAGAGAAGGCGGGACTGCACGGAGTCAGGTTGGGAGGCCAGTGTCCTTCAGTCTTTTCATCCTGCTAAGCATTTTTCAGGTCTGCTGGCTTTGAGCACCTATCAGCAAGGCTATTTTAAAGCACATAAAACCTGAAAGTAAATGGAGTAGGGCTGGGACAGAGGAAGCCTGGTTTGGCAAGGACTGGTCCTCGCAAGTTACGAGTTCCGTTGTCGCTGTAGGGCCCTGCAGCTGGGAGGGCACTGTGGAAAGTCAAGGGTGGGAGGAGTCATGGCCACACCCTCATTCTCCTCCCTCCTCGCTGGAGGGGATGCTCACATTACACACGCAGGGACCTTCTCCTGGTTCTTCCTGGAATCTGCAAGACAGGGGTGCAGGGAGAAGAGCCCTAGGAAGCAGCTAATTTCAGTGTAAGGGAGAGATGCTAACACCCGACTTACCCCCAGCCCCGCTCCAACCCAGAGCCCTACCAGCACCTGCAAACATATGGCCTCTCCCTAACCCAGGTGGCCAACACCCGGTAGTAGGAAGCTCCTGGCCTTCTGCCCAATTCTCAGCCCACACCCTGAACCATTCTTCCCCACCTGTCCTGCAGTCCCGTTCCTGGTCATCCTGGAACCTGACCTCTGACCTCACACTCTGTATCTGGCTCTGCTCTTGTCCTGTATATCTGACCTTTGATACCGCACATCTGGTCCTGGCCTTTTCTCCCCTCACTGAAGATACTTTGCATTTGTGTCCCACACCATATGCTTTAGAAGGCAAGGAATACACCTCAGACACCTGGGAGAGCAGGCATCTGGCCAGCCGCCCTGTAAATCCTGGCTTCGCTGTGAGCCAGATTACCATGGTGAGCTGCTGAGCCTCCCCAAGCCTTGGCTTTTTTTTTTTTTTTTGAAGTATAGTTGATTTACAACCTTTGCTTCTTTGTTTGTAAAATGGGGATCGTAATAAGATTGCTGAGAGAATCACTGAGCTAATTTACATGTAAGTGCTTAGCAGAGCACTCACACATGTTAGATAAAATAACGGCTTCAGCTCCCACAACCCTACTGCCCTTCATGAGTGAGAAATGGATACTTACCACACATAACACCCCAAAATACAAACTAAAAATGTTTAGAATAATGGCGCCTTTCTCTGACCCGAACACCTGAGTTCGGAAAAGGGAACCAGAGCTCCAAGGGGAGGCCATGGATTGAGCTGACACAGGGTGGCTGAGGGGTAGGCAGGGGCCCAAGGGGTAGGTCCATAGCTTCCCAGAGGAACCCAGCACACAGGAGAGTGCAGAATCAGCTGCAGTTTGTGCCCCCCAACGCATCAGGGCTGCCAAGGCTGCAGGAGGGCCAGGCGCCGAAGGACCACTGCATACCTGGCAAAGCGGGTGGGCATCATTTAGGGCTAAGCAAACAGCACTTTTCGGGTGTGAAAGGTGTCCTGCTTGTGAAGCATGTCCTGGCAAACCCAGGAGAGGTAGGAGGGCGCTTTCAGGGGCACCTGCCAGGGCGAAGCAGGCCCAGGTACTGTTCTCTTCCCTTTTCCTGAAGTTCGGGCTTGGTTCTAGGGCAGCGAATGCCTCTTCTACAGGTCCATGACCTCCCTGCTCCTTTCTGAGACTCCTGTCTTCCCCTTGCCCACCAAGCTCAGCAATGATGGAAATGCCAGGACCCTCCATAGGTCTCCAGGGAGGACAGGCCCACTCAGCCCAGGGAGGCAAATCGTTAGTGTCATCTCATTAAACTGAAAACTGCTGCTGACTCAGGCTGGCGCTTCGAAGGAGGGCTGCCTCTCTCCTCTGCGTGGCCTCCCCTGGGAGCTCCACGAGGTGGGATGAAAACAGGCAGCAAGGGGACTGCGATGAGGGTGTCGGTTGGGATAAAATTTTGACTGCTCCCACAGAGACACCAAGTACAGTGGTTTAAGCAAGAGTCTGGGGCCGGTGTGGGGGCTCCACCGCCTGGGGGACCCAGCCTCCCCTCTCCTATTGCTCCACTATTCCTAGGGTGCTGCACTCTTCCTCCTGGCCAAAGAGGACTTCCCACGTGGCCAGTGGGATGCAGGGCTGGGAAGTACAGCTGTGCCCATCATGGTGTGGGTATCCCTTTGGCCAGAATTTAGTCACGTGATGCTTCAAAAAAAGGCTGGAAAACCTTGTTTTATCAGGGGCAGCCACGTGCTCAGCTAAAATTTGGAGGCTGTCTGCAGGAGAAAACAGATGTGACAGTCTCTTTGACAATGACCAATTCAGAGCCCTGCCCACGGGACTGCACAGGTACAAAGACAGAGCCATGCAAAGCAATGCACAGCAAAGCAAGCACCATGCAAACATTTACTCAAGGAACATTTGCTGGGGAGTTAAAGGCATTGAGGAAACAGAGGTAAAAGCACTGGCTTTTCCCCCAGGGGGCTCACAGACATAGTGAAGAAAAAAAATTGTCTAATGTACTTCCTGCTAGAAAGGAAGCATTTGTTAATGCGTTAACACATACTTCTCATGCCCTTGTACCAATGCTAGAGAGAGCACGATAAAGACTCAGGCTCTGCCCTCAAACTGATGACTCTTTAGAAGGGGAGACAGACCCCTAGTGGGAAAACTACAATGTGGGTGTCAGGGCTGTGACTGTGATAAGAGGAGGGAGCCCCTAACACGGCCAGGAGGTCTCAGCAGGACCAAAGAGCCTTGGTAAGGCTTTGGCACCAGACAAGCCCCCAGAGCCTTGGCCCAGCCCTGGGGAACAGCCCCTAAACGACTGGAACTGAGTTTCTCACAAGCTCAGGTGAAAGGATGATCAGAGCTGGATTCAAGCTGATGTTTCAAAGAACACAGAAGAAACAAGACATTTCTGGCCCCCTGGGTCATGCACTAGGCTCTGTCTCCACCAAAGTTTAGCTCCAGGAAGCCACAAGGTTTGGAGGCAGAGCCTGGGAAGATGCCCAGGGGCAGAGGTGGATTCGGAGTATCCTGAGGGCTAACAGCAATTCCTTTGCCTCCCACGCCTTCCAGCACCCCTCCATCTTATTCCAATCACCCAAGAGTTTGATGGCTGTTGGGCAGTGGTGAAGTCAACCCTGGGTAACCTGAGCGGCCCACTCCTTTCTGAAACTCCCCCAAGGACAGAGTCCACAGAGCCCCAGATAACTTGTCCTGGGTTTTATTATCTCAATGGCCAACCCAAATCACTGTTACTTGAATTAAAATTCATTTTCTTTTACTTGGGCTTTGAAGGGCTAGGACAACAATGGTTCATCAGCCTAAATCGTGAGAAGATGCTTCCTAAGCTGTGAAGACCCATAAAAATAGGAAGTGGTATTACTTTTATCGTATGTAAGATCACATAGCAGGTGAGGTGGAAGTTAAATTTTACTGAATAACCAGGCTGTGTCAGGAACAGTGCTAAGCCCATTACATGTATAAGCACATTATACAGACACATGTATAATGTGCATAAGCACATTACCTCCCTGCAAAGCGACCACTGTTCTGCCAGGTAAGCATCATTTTTCTCATTTTACAGGTGAGACACTGAAGCACAGAGAGGTCCAGTAACTCCCATGGTCACACAGCTAGTCTGTGGCCGAGCCAGGACTGGAATTCAAGTCTGTGTGACCCTTTCCTCTCTTCTACAATCCTAGAAGATTGTAATTAGGTCATCCATGACATTTTCCTCTCTGGGTTAAACTCCAATTTATTTAAATTTTTATTCCTTTTATGATGGGCACTTCATCTTACAGAGTATTTGACAGTTTTCAAAGATCAAGAGCTGTTGTTGATGGCTACAAAGAGATGGACTTGTTTTAGGGGCTTAGTGTATTGTAACCTCTGAGCAGCGTTTATCTTGAGATCCCACTAGTACTGGGGTCTTACAACAATTGCAGCCAGTTTAAGCTGGTAGGGACATGAGAGGCACTTAAAACAAGAGTGAAGGGCTTCCCTGGTGGCACAGTGGTTGAGAGTCCGCCTGCTGATGCAGGGGACATGGGTTCGTGCCCCAGTCCGGGAAGATCCCACATGCTGCGGAGCGGCTGGGCCCGTGAGCCATGGCCGCTGAGCCTGCACGTCCAGAGCCTGTGCTCCACAACTGGAGAGGCCACAACAGTGAGAGGCCTGCATACCGCAAAAAAGAAAGAAAAACAAGAGTGAAGACACATATTGTGAATTTTATTGTGTCATGATAAGAAGTGGTTGAATGGCCTTTGAAAGACTTACAATGACATTAACATAGAGTTACATGACGATAGTAGAGATGGTGGCAGTGGAGGAAAAATTTTATCCATCCTTCACTCTGTTCATGCATCCAGATGTCAGATTATGACTGTGTTGGAGACTGGAGCTAGGCACTTCGGAAGACACAAAGTATATGTATGTGTGTGCGTGTGTGTGTGTTTATGTTATGTTTGGGGAAGGGGGAATTATTGCATATATTTGTTATGGTTAATTTTTTTTTTTTTTTTGGCAATGCTCTGCAGCCTGCAGGATCCTTGTTCCCTGACCAGGGACCGAACCCAGGTCCTCGGCAGTGAGAGCACAGAGTTCCAACCACTGGACCACCAGGGAATTCCCTGTTATGGTTAATTTCTCCTCCTCACCTTCATTAGGCCAACTTTATCCTGTGCTTCTTATTTGTCTAATTATGAGAAAAACATCAGACAAATTCCAATAAAGGAGCATCCTACAATATATCTGACCACTACTCCTCAAAACTATCAAGGCTGTCAAAAAGAAAGTCTGAGAGACTACCACAGTCAAGAGGAGCCTAGGAGACATGATAACGAAATGTAACATGGCATCCTGGATAGATCCTAGAAGAGAAAAACGACATTGGGTAATAACTAAGGCAATCTGAATAAACTATGGACTTCAGTTAACAATAATGTTCTTTTTCTAAATCACTCCTCAGTTCCAGTTAGGTAATATTGTCATTCCTCATCAAGGGTGGGCCCCCAAAGTTGAGATAAAGAGAGATTCTGAGGTCACAGGTGGTTAGCAAATGTGCGTGAACCCACAGAGGAGGCCTCGGCCCTGCTTGGCCTCCAACTGTTATTTCAGCCTTGGACCCAGCATCTCTCAGAGGAGCAGGGCTTGAACCCTTGGGCAAGCGAGAATCTAGGGTGCTTGACCACCATCCCAGACCAATTGTTTTAGGCCATTTCTTAAGACAAGCCCTTCACCTCTCAAACGGCCATAGATTTTACTTGGCAAGATTTAAAACCAATCCCCTTCACCTTGTTAAACTCTCCCCTTAATTAGCAGAGGGAGAAATGCCGTTATTGGAAGCAGCCTCTCTGAAGCACACTTCCCTCTGTTTGGCAAATTAAAAGCATTTGGATGAAACTCTTTTGTGGTCCCAGTCAATAGCTCCAACCATAATTATTCAGTGGTGCTCGCAGTTTTCTCTGCTGAGAGCCGGCTGGGTGTGCTGATCTGTAATTGTCTCATGTGCTTATGCAGCTTTCTCTTCCCATGATTGGGGTCTGCAGCAGATGAATCAAAAGCATCTTTGGGGAAACTGGAGGATGGACTTGCCCGCATCTGAACCCTTTCAGGCCTCTCCATGTCTTTAGGAGTCAGGTGAGCCTTTTTGTTTTCTTGTTGCTACCTACCTGATGCAAAGCCAAGCAGAACTTTTGGGAGACCAGAAATACTCCCACTTTATAGGATAATCATGTAGTATCAGGCTTCAGATCGTGGATAACGGTTATGCGCCAAGGGACAGTAAGATAAACAAATGTTATTCGATTTCACTAATTTCAGAATTACTGATAATTTGGATGGGACGTTGATTAATGCTCAAGCAGATCTTTTCCTAAAGGAAAATGTAAACAAAACTGCAGGGGTCGATGTTTAAGATATTTCAGAGGATTAATTCTTTTCAACATCACCTGTCTTTTGAAAGTGTGCAGTCACATACAAGTAGCCGATTTATTCATTCCAAATCCTTCCGGAGTCTACTAGTTGAGACACTAAACTCCAACCCTGTATTTCTGTATTTCTCTAGACAGTTTACTTAGCTTTGTTTCTTAGTTGTTTTGGGTTTGTATTGTTTTTCTGTAAAGTAGAAATATGACTTAACTTCACATGGGTACCATAAAAATAAATGGCAATGACTTTTAAGTCTAAAAAATGCTATGGTCAGTTAATTATTTCACACATTAAAAAGAGTATTTTAAATACTGAGGTTACTTTCCTTTTTAATGTTTTGACTATTTAGGCTTACTCCATGTTCTTGAAAGTGATCAGATCAATTCTTTTAAGACAATACAGACTAGATTTGGCTGTATTCCAACTCATGAACAGTTACTAAACAGACTGTCTTTTTACATGAAAGGGAACATAAAACCAATGGTCTCTATGTGAACCCAAGCCTAGGTAGCTCTCACCAGTTAGACTGATTATTAAGTGTTATAAGACACTACCTTAGCCCAAAGGCACTGAGACTCTTCTAGAACATCCTAAGAGTGATGTCATGCATGACTGCCCATTGGGTTCAGTGCTGAGAAGCGCCTCTTAGGAGGCTGAGGATCCAGTCATTTTTCTGTAGGAGAAAATGGCCTGAAGACTGAGCAGGTCCCTGGGCCCATTAAGCCAAGGAATCTCTTTCAAATCCTTTTGAAAGTGTCTGGGGTTCACCTCAGTTATCAACACCCTCACCTGGTTTTTAATCAATGCTCACATGCTTGTGGTCCCATACAAAATGAAGCTGCCAGGAACCTAAACCGATCCTACCCATGGGTGACGTCCCTACATGCTGATCTGAGCCCCCTGCTAAGTGCTGAACATACACTTCACCAGCCTTGGAAGAGCCACATCAGTGCAACTTGACATCATCCGTTTGTTTCCTCAAGAACTGAAGCACCTTGAATGGGGTTCAGGAAGAACCTGCCTTATACCAAATCCCAGAAGCATTCCAGCCTCTGTGCAGGAAGACCTCTTCTGAGTCTGCAGAGATCATTCATAATCATTCGTACTGTGTTTTCATTTTCTCACGTTCAACCTCTGTCCACCACCACCCATTCATCACATTCAAAAAAATTCAATGTGAACAATATTGAATATCTTCTCTGACTCACTCTCTCCTTATGTCACATGAGAAATTAAAGCAAACCCGTCAAAAGTCTCTGGAAACATAGACTCGGTTGGGAATAACTGTCTCTTTAAATGAAAGAGAATGTTGAAAGCTGCTGGTTCCAATCTGAGCACGAGCAATACTTTATCCTGGAAGAATTATTAGAAAGAAAGGGACATATATTTCTGTTGACACTGTATATTAAGTGAACTTTCTAAACCCTCTTTTGTCTGTATTAAATAAATATGCTCAGAGTTTCCTACCATGTCCTTTATTTCTTCTGGTTTTAAATAAAAGGGATTAAGACGCCTAATTAAGACACTGGAGGAAGGCCTGATCAGTTTTGCCAGTGCAAATTAGTTCAGAGGCCCAGAGCTGCTCCTTTCTGTTTGCTGGTATGGGAGGGTTTGTTTGATTTAACATGATTGAGGAAATGAAATATCCCTAAGACAAAGAACCAGTATTGCACTTCTGGAGAGCGGCTGGAGGGAAATTGGAAACTAATGCACATTAGCAGTGGATCCAAAATACAACCAGAAGGAGAAATGTTATTTAGAAGGAAAGTGATGTGACTAGACTAATCCTTTGCCATAGATTGTACCTTCTTCTTCCTTTATTTTCTTAAAGGAACATAAATGAAATAGAATCTAATTTTCTAACAAGGTCCCATGAGCTTGGGACGTTTTCTTTCCTTCCTTGAGTACAGGCCAGTTTCTATATGCATTAATTATTACTATTCACAACATCTCTATGAAATAGTTATTATTACCCCTATTTTACAGATAAGGAATCTCATTTTCCAAAGGCAGATACTGACCTAAAGCCAAATAGTCTTTGAGACTCTTGGTTATCATTTCTGGTTCCATCAACTCTGAGCCATTTGGTAAGCCTGAAGAGAAGAAAGGTCTCAGTCATGGAAAGTAACGGCTTGTCCAATCCTAGTGTTGCATTGGGTTGGGTTCCTATTCAGTGGATCTGGTCAGGCCAGAATAATTCCCCAAGGGCAATGGAAAAGTGGGCAACAGGGAAACCTATAAAGTGTCATCAGTTGAAGTCAAACAACAAAAATGGCCCCAAATGGCCTTCTCTTGTCCCAGTTTGGTCTTGCCTTCTGTATCAGAGCTTATTTTCTCCTCTTCCCTCTCTCCTGGTGTGCACGATTCTGCACTTACCTACTCAAGACTTTCTGCTCAACTTCTATTCTCAACAGTTTCAGTAGTTTGTTTTTTATCTACATATTTAATAAAAATTCAAATTCTCGTGTTATCTGAGGGAAGGGGAGATGAGGTCTTCTCTGTGGTTGTCTGCTGCATGTGTGGGGTACTAGCACCTGTGTCATGGAATTGTCTCTTATCCCTCAAGAGTTGAGCCCATTTTATGTCTGAGGTGGCCAATCAGACTTTGAGAAGGAAGAGGATGAAAGATGGATTGCTTTAATTTTTGTCAAGCTAGGCATTGTAATGCAGAGAAAACCCAAATCACCCAGTTCCTACTACCTGGGACCTCTATGACCGATGAGCCAAAAATGCAATACACACATGTGTGTGTGTGTGTGTGTGTGTGTGTGTGTGTGTGTGTGTGTGTATGGCATATGAGACACCAGGAACGTTAAGGCCTAGGTATCAATAGGTAACTCATAATGGCGTAGAAATGGGTGGTGGCTACGAGAGGGCAAAGCGGTTTTGAAAAATCCATCCATAACTGTGGGATCCAGGAGTCCTGGAGGAAACACTCACAGAATCATAGAAGCACTGATTTCTTTGATTATCTTGTGATGTCTGGCAAAGTATCAAGCCAGGGTTGATAGCCTTCCAGGTGTGAATTGTTTTAAGAGTACCCAGGATTTGCTTTAATCAGGTGTAGTGAGACACACAAACATGGAAATGACTGTCATGGGGGAAGAAGTTCTTTTTACTCACAGATCCCTAGAAGTGGGAAGTGTGGTATGCCATGCAGGGGGGCCACATGGGGAAGCACCAGGGTTGGTCAGGAGGAGCAAGGGAAAAACATGGCAAGAGCCTCTATTGTGGTTCCTCTAGAAGGAATGGGTGAGGCAGAGTAAGCAGGCTTAGGGTTGTCTAGTCTGAATAATTTCTCAGGCTTTTGGGTGTGGAGGCTGTCTCTAGTTCGTTGGTACCTGGCCCTGGGGTGATTAGGGCAGGACAATAGTGGCCCTGAGTGTGAGAGCTGAACAAAGATGGTGGCTCAGGGTATGGGCTCTGGATTGATTGGTTTGTATATGAAAGGTGCACTCACAGGTGAGTTGCTCACTATCTCTAGGAACTGGCTAGTCCTGGGAGGGACAGTCCCTCCTGGGTCAGCAAGATCCCAAGATGTCCAAACACCAAAATATAAGAAAACTAAAAAACACAGTAATATAATACATGCATGTAGAGTTGTACTTCCTGCAATTATGAAAGGCAGAGGAAGGGCTACAGGGGTATTTGTCTCATGTATGTTGGGGGGACCTTGACAATAATTCTTCATTGTCCAAGAAGGTTAATGGCAGAGGGGAAAACGCTACTTTGTTTTTGTAAGAGTACAATTCAGTAGTTTTTAGTATATCCACAATTTGTGTAACCATCACCAATATCTAATTCAAGAATATTTTCATCACCCCACAAAAGAAACACCTTACCCATTAATAGTCACTCCTCACTCTCCCTCCCCCCCAGCACCTGGCAACCACTGATCTACCTTCTGTCTCTATGAGTTTGCCTGTTTTGGACATTTTATGTAAATGGAATCACACAATATATGATTTTTTGTGTGTCTGGTTTCTTTCACTTAGCATAATGTTTTCAAGGTTCAGCCACGTTATAGCATGTGTCAGTACTTCATTCCTTTTTGATGTATTCCTAATGATATTCTGTTGTATGATATACCACATTTTGTTTCTCCATTCATCAACTGAAGGACATTGGGTTGTTTTTACTTTTTTGTTATTTTGAATAATGCTGCTATGAACATTCATGTACAAGTTTGTATATGAATGTATATTTTCATTTCTCTTGGATATATTCCTCGGAGTAGAATTGTTGCATATATGCTAATTCTATGTTTAACTTTCTGAGGGACTGCCAAACTGTTTTCCAAAGTGGCTGCAGGAGTGATGTATAAGTCTTCCAATTCTACTATATCATTGTAGACATTTGTAATTGTCCATCTTTTTGATAAGAGCCATCATAGTGGGTGTGAAGTGGTATTTCATTGTGGTTTTGGTATGCATTTCCCTAATGACTAATGATGTTGACCATGTTTTCATGTGAAAGCTCTATTTAATATGCTAGCTTTTTCTTTAATGCACAGAGAATGTATAGTAACTAAGGAAAAACTAAAAAATAAACCAAAAAGGCAATAAAAATCATCCTTAATTTTAGAACTCAGAAATAATTATTAATAATACTTTTAAGTATATTCTTTTCAGATTTTTTTCTAAGAAAGACTATTTTAAAAATCATTCCATATGTACTATTTTCTAATTTATCTTTTTTTCATTTAACATACATTGTGAACTTTGTTCCATGTTAATACCTATTTTCTATGATATCATTTTTAATGGCTGCATATTATTCCCCTGCATTCTTTTACCAGGATTTATTTACCCAATCCACTATTTTGGAGGGTCTGGATTGTTTTTAATTTTGTGCTAAGACAATTTGGCAAATAACCTCCTTGTATTCAAATCTTTGGATAAATAGGTTATTCGTTCTTTAGTATAAATTTCCAGAAGTGGAATCTCTGAGTCAAACAGCATGCAAAATACCAATGCTAAACTTGTGTGTCATCGAATTGCCAAACTCTGTGCTTCGCTGAGTCCCAGTTTCTAGTTCCACTTCAAACTTGAGACCAAGGACATGTCTGACCAGCTCTGTTGATTAGAGAATGGAATAAACAAAGCCAGGGCTGTGGGTGTGCTCTCTGCCTGATGAGACTGGAGTACTCTTTTCAGCCAGTTTATGAATGTCCTTCCTTGATCATGAGTCAGCAGAAGGAGGGAATGTGGCCATCTTAGGGTATTTCCTTCAGGTCTCACTCAAACATCACTTCCTGGAGGAGCCCCCCTCCCTCACCTGCTAAGACAGGCCAGGGGGTCTTTGTCTACCTTGGCTGTGACCCAGAAGCTCTCTGAGGGCAGGCACGGTGTCTAACTTGCTCAATCGTTTGTCCGCAGCACCTGCATAGCACCAGGAGAATGCCTGTGTGCTGAATGACTGAATAAAAAAATGAATTAATACCACTGAGAGAAAAAAAACGAAGCAAACCTTAGTCATGTTGAGCTGGACATAAAGGGAAGCGCAGCTATGACTGAGGACTGCAAATAGAGACAATAGAGTGGCCGAGTGCGCCACCTCTCTGCCGGCCAAGAAGAAAACGGAGGCAGCTCACACAATTGCGTGTCCGCTGTGTGCTCCGCATACATCATTGTATTTAGCCCTCATCACAGTAACACCTATAGAGTAGGTCTTATTACCCCCATTTTAGGGATGAGATCACTGAGAGCCAGAGAAATTCTATTCTTCTCCCAAGATCTCACACCCATTAAGAGTCGGCACCACACACCAGATCTGCCTCCCTGCAGGGCCCCTCCCTTCTCCACTATAATGTCACATTCCATTTATTCCAGAAAACTGAGAACCAAACCTGACCAGGTGTGACCTGAGCAAAGCTATAAGACCTTATATATAGCTCCAAATGCAACCAACATTGTCCCAAAATGACTCCATGGAGATGCCAAACTGGAGATGGCCTGATCAGTCTCAAAGGCCCTTGCCCTGGGAGGCCAGTTCTGCTGATGCTCCTGTCAGAGGGGCACTTATTTTTAGGACCCGGGTCGCAGTGACTCCCAGAGCTGATGGTAGGGGTAAAGCGCAGGCTGCCCGGTCACCTCACAGCAGTCAGGAAAGCGATATATCTGCCAGCTAATTCTAAGAGCTGCTTTCCCTTCATGTAGATTTGTGACTCTCCTGAGCCCTGTAGGCACATTTAAACAATGAAAGGCGATTAACCACTCAGTCAGAGACATATTTAACATCACCACCGTAGCATTGACTTTTTCCACTTCAAACATTCTGCAGGCGTAATTTGCTGCAGGGCCGCAAAGTACACCAGAAAAGTTCTCACCCTTCCGCCGGTCCGCCTGGGGAAGCCAGTCCCAGCTTCCCGCGTCCCGTCTCATAGCAAGACCACTGAGTGAGTTTGAGCCTAGCAGAGCCAGGCCAAAGTGACCCACTTTGGAATCACCCAGAAGATCTTCCCCCCTTTAAATGGAGATAAGTGTTTCCTGCCCAACCACAGAGCAAATAGTGATCTTGGCCAAGATGCGGCCAGGCCTGAGGTGGGCCATCACTGCCCCCTCTCCAAGAGAAGCGTGAGGCCAGGCTGGCTTTCCTTTTGAGTTCCAGAGTCTCAGATCCACAATTACTTTTTTTGAAATTTGGGGGCATGTACACTAACCCAGTTTATTGACAGGTTTTCAAGGAGTTATGAGCAGAGTCCCAAGGATTGGAGGTAGGGGTTGATGAGACCCACATGCCTCCGTCTGGCAAGGCTCTTTGAAGTCTGATCTGAGACCAGAAACCGGGCTGAATGCAACTGGGTGGGACTGGAAGAGAGAGTTGCAGAGGTCTGCCGAGCACCTTGCCCTAATATTATCAGTGCTTTGTAATTCTGGCAGCTTCAAGATCCTAAAATGCTGAGTCTCTTCCTCAGGAGCAGAAAGGAAAAATGGAGGGAAACCAAATGAGAGGTTTAAGCAAAGCATGGTTTTTAATGGATTGATTTTCTGCTGCCTCCAGTCCCTTCAATAGAATACATTTCTATGAACCATTACACACAAGTACTCATAGAGAACAATTATAGTCATGACAACATAAACCTCCCTGATAGAGGCAAGGCGTAGCCCCCGAAACTCCTTAAGTAAGCTGGGGAAAGAGTAGGGAACAAATGATGAACTCTTTAGGGCACTTGTAATTATGAGAAGAGAAATTATTCTTACTTGTCTTCAGGATTTAGAGATACACAGGCAGCCACCATCTTGGCTCTATCAACTCCAAACTTTTTGATTATTCATCCTACCTATAAAAATGCTTAAGCCTACATCCCCAATATGTTATATGTGATATGCATGCCCTACCATACTCATTTGTTATGTACATTTTACAATATACAGAAGAAATGGAAATTAACATAGAATCAGATAGAAATCAATAGACATAGCTGTTATAATATTTTCTTCCTTCATCTCAAAGGATCATCTAGGTACATACCATTTGGGAGACTTTTGCTCTAAATGTCACAGAGTCTGTATTGGTTTGCTAGGGCTGCCTAGCAAGATACCAAGACTTGTTGGCTTAATCAACAGAAATTTGTTTTCTCCCAGTTCTGATGGCTGAAAGTCCAAGGTCAAGGTGTCAGCAGGTGATTTCCTCTGAGGCCTCTCTCCTTGGCCTGCAGATGGCTGCCTTCTTGCTGCCTCTTCACATGGTGGGCCCTCTGTGCACACACATCCCTGCTGCCTTTCTGTGTGTCCAAATTCCCTCTTTTTATAAGGGTGATACCAGTCAGATTGGATTAGGGCCCACGCTAAAAGCCTCATTTTAGCTTAGTCACCTGGTTAAAGGTCCTAGCTCCAAATACAGCCACATTCTGAGGCACTGGGGTTAGGGCTTCACATATGAATTTTGGGGACACAACTCAACTCATAACAGAGCCTCTTCCTGATAATAGTCCGGTGGCCTCCACAGGAAAAAGGAAAGCATGATGTCTGACACTGGGACCGAGGGGAGGGCTCTTGGGGGCTGCTCTCAAGCCATTAGCTAACCACTTGCCTCCTGGCCCCCTAGGGATAATGTTGCCCCTGTGGTATAACTGTAGGACCACCTTTCCCAGATACCAAGGTTGGTCCCTCTAATATCAGGTAGTATCAGGCCATTGGCGGACTTCCCAGAGATGACAGATCACTTGCTCCCCAACCTCAAAAAGGGGAAATGCAAGGGAACCCTCAAGAGTTTTGAACAGGGCTGGGCTGTCCTCCCGCAGACTCCACCAGCTGTGGAAGCACTAGCCAGGACACTGGGGAGTCTGATATTGGAGATCCAGTGATGAGTTAGTCCACAAAACTCCTTCCAACATGGTGAGAGGGTAGGGGTCATATGCAGGGCTGGTCCTTGGCAATACTTTCAAGGAGTGTCCTTTTATGTACTCTCTTCCCTCTTTGAACATCCTCTGCCCTCACATTTTTCACGGCTATCGCTATAACTCATGGAACTCCCCAGTTCATATCCCTAAGTTTATTCCTTTTTTTTTTTTTTTTTTTTTTTTTTTTTGCGATACACGGGCCTCTCACCACTGTGGCCTCTCCCGTTGCGGGGCACAGGCTCCGGACGCGCAGGCTCAGTGGCCATGGCTCACGGGCCCAGCCGCTCCGCGTCATGTGGAATCTTCCTGGCCTGGGGCACGAACCCGTGTCCCCTGCATTGGCAGGCGGACTCTCAACCACTGCGCCACCAGGGAAGCCCTATTCCTATTTTTTTAAGAGACTAAAGTGGAGTGGGGAAAAACCAGTCCAAAGCAATGAATCTCTAATGTTGGGATTTTGGACACTGAAATTGTAGGTTAGGAAATACATGAGGATAGCAGAAACCTTCTTGACCTTTTAAATCACCCCTTGGTGAGAGATACTGATTCTGGCTGTTCCTATCATTTACAAGCTGCTGTTTCCTCTGTGCAATAGCTCTTGTCCATTGCTTCCAAAAGGGACTTCAGTGAGAAGGGTTAGAACCTGACTCCAGATGGTACTGATTCCAAGCTAGGAAGCAAGTTGGAGCAGTGACCTCCTGGATGGGAGGGAATGGATGGGGGGGGGGGTCACAAGGGAACAGATAAAGGGAAGATAGGGCTTAACGGGAGGTTAAGACAAAGCCTCTGGCATTCTACCACTTGGGTCTGCTGCTTCCTACTGGCTATTTACTCTATGCCTCAGTTTCCTCATTTTAAAATTGAGATAATTCTAGGGTCTTAAATGAGAGAACACCAGTAAAGTGCTTACCACAGTGCCTGACATATAAGTACCAACAAACGTCAGCTGCTTCCATTAATATGCTTTTGCCAAATCCGAAGACCTAAAATAAGGCAAGTACGCAGCAAGCTTACCCCTCTTCAGAAGTGATGGGACCGTGGGATGAAGGACCTCTGGTAACGATTTCTTCCTACCACAGAATATATATATGTGTGAGGTTAGGATTTGAATTATCTACTGCAGGGTAGCAGAGGCTTTTCAGGGCAAGATGGGAACAGGAGTTAACAGGCAAATGCTTATTTTTAGTTCCTAGCAATGCTGTGAAGAGATGAGGTGAACTCTGTCCAAAGACTTTAGCACTGGACATGATGGTGATAATGAGAGGGAAAATTGGCCAGAAAAATTTTAACCTTGAAATCAAAGCTCAGACCCACGAGCCTTAAGCTTTTGAGGATCATAAAACCCTCAGAGACTCTGAAAGCTAGGTGTGCTCTTCCCAGAAAAACCTCACCGGCAATAAAACTCTACGTAGAATTCCAGAGTGACCCTGGACCCCTTGAAGCCCATCCATGGATCCTGAGGGAGTCTGACCCCAGATTAGGAATCTCTTGTAGGAGAAAGAAAAGCCTGCAAACTGACAGAGCTGATGTCAGGAAAGATCTGGAAACAAATGCATCAGGGTCAGATGCTGAGTCAGGCACCAGATTCCTGAGGAAGCCCTCTGGGGAGCTGCCAGGCCCTGCCATGAAGTTTGCATTCAAAAGTGATCCCCTCTGTGGATACAGAGTTACATGAACACTTAAACCAACAGTGTGTACGGGGCCCTGAGGACCAAGGTGGGCAGTGGGCTGTACACAGAAAGGAGGGGACAACAGAGAAAGGGCTGAGCAGGACATGGCATCCAACCCCCTTTGGTGGAAAAACCTTCTTCTGTGACCCCAGGAGGGCAGGAGTGGGGGACAGAGCAAACATGAATGGTGACAGAAGCAGACCTTACAGAGCCTCCCTCCAGCCCCACTGCTGTCACTGCTCTGTACAGATGTGGGGTTCCCAAGAATCACCCTGGATCGCTCGCTCTCTCCCACCCTACTTCCTGGTTACCTCTCAAGTCCATCTCCTTCGTGCCTCTGAACCACGCCACAGCCCTCATCACTCACCGCCATCGCACTGCCAGACTCCTAGGGTCTCCCTGCCGCCCCCCCGCACCCTGTCCTCTTTTCTTTACGCCCCACACTGCAGCCGGCATGCTCTTCCTCAAGGGAAAATCTGATTGTGCCCTCAGAATAACACGCCGCCTCCTGAATACAGCCTCCCGCATACAGCCGTGATGCTCCGGTCCCCATCCACCCACAGGCACCTGTGTCTGAGCACTTTATGGTCCAGCCTGTCCTCAGACCTCCCAGGACCTCAGCCATGTCCCCCCAACCCCCAGGCCTGCCTAACCAGCTCCCACTCGACCTTCAGGTCTCCAGGGGACATCCCTCGTTTCCTCCTTTAGGAAGTCTTCCTACCCTCCCCTCCACCCCCGACATCTCTCACCACAACCTCAGACTCCAGCCAGCAGAACTATTGATCTTGTGGTCCCCTCACAGCGCGTTCTTCTCGGCTCCAGGCCACCTCCCCCTCCTGCCTCAGTGGCTGGTGATGGGCCCAGACAGAGCTGCTTCCAATGCCTTCCCTAGCCTCCGGGGGCTGGTCATGCCCTCCACGGGCCCTCAGCCCCTGGATCTCTCCCAGCAGAGGTCTTGCCTCACCTCCTACATGCTCTTTCCGGGCTGGGCCTGTGCCTTGGGCTGTCTTGTATAGTCCCAGGTACCTGCAAGGATGAATGGATTAATGCACTGACACACTTAAAACAGTGCCTGGAAAACGGTGGGTGCAAGAATTGGTTGTTATTATTGTTTCTGGTGTTATCATCCTGCTCATCGTTATGATCATTTACAGCTATAGTCTCAGCACCTGACATGTGGTGGTAGCACCCAACAAATTTTTGTTAAGGGAATGAATGGATGATAAAACTGTGTACGTGTATCATGGCAGTCATCTTTGTGCTTTTTATTTTTGTTTAAATGCTTTTTTAAAGAATCACTTTATGCTCTTCAAAATACACTAGGGTAAGGAATCTGGACCCGGCAAACCTTGAAACTGAGGTACAGAGAGGCTGGTCCGTAGTTACACAAAAACTGCCGGCTGAGTCTGGGGACAGAGCACAACAGATCCAGATCCTTGCTGCCCTCTCCCCCTTCAGAACTAACTTTCTAGGAGAGCTCGGTGGGGGTGGCCCACCTTCCAGAACTCCTCCTCTCCTGACCCTTCTTTCTCCAGCTCGGGCTGCTGCACAGAGAGGAAGGGGGAGGGGGGAGCACATACACTCGGTTGAGATTTCATTTACTTGCGTTCATTTGCGTCACTTAATTATTGCGGTCTTGGGCCGTTTCTAATAAATGTGTTTTCCTAACCCACGGCCTCTGGGCTATCCTTCTCACCATATCTATTATGACTGAGTGGCTTCTTGGGAACCAGAGTGACCTTCTCCTCCGAACTGCGAGCTAAGTAGGGCATACTAAAGAGCTTCCTGCCATCCGCAAGAGGGATGTGGCGTGCAAGTCCCCTGTGCTCTGGTGACCAAGGCTTGTCGTTTCACTGACTGTCACCTGCCGAAACAATGGGCCCGGGAGCTTATACAACGGTGCACCCAGCTGCAGCCCAGCGAGGAGTCAAACCACAGCCTTAGGAAGGGGCAGGAGCCTGCTTGTGGCTTTAAATATTTAGGCAACTGGAAAACCTCATCCATCTTGACCTGTTGGCTTCTCCAGGGGGATGTGAAGGTGCCGAGATTACATTAAGCAAAAACAGCCGCACCCCGGAGACAATTTGCATCCTAGGTGTTTTGCTCTAACATTCCTGTTCAAAGAGAATTCAGTGCCTGTACAGGGTTTTACTTCCCTCTGCTCAATACTTTGAGTTAAAATTCTTCTTTTCTTTCCTGCCCTCCAAAATAGATCACACTGGGCAGCAGAAGCTGGGTATTTAATTGCAAACTCCACAAACAAATGAGCAGCTGTCTTTGTACTGACAAATGCATGTCTTTTGTCTTTCCAGACGCTTCAAAAAGAAATGCACAGTGAACAGAGAACTGTATGCTTTTGGGGAAACAGATTTACCTTCTTAATTATGTTTTTACTTGCCCTCAGATTAAAATTAGTTTGCCTTGCCTGAGCTGACACCAGCTTGAGTGGAGAGAGATGGTTGAAGAGAGACCTAGGGAGGGAAAACGAATCTGGTAGGAAACATCTGCTGCTGGGATTCTGTGAGGAGGACGTCTCTGTGGACCTGCCTCAAAGAGCTGAGAGTCACCTGAGGTCACCACCACTCCCTCACTCACACAAAAGGTACTTCTAGGGTAGGTAGCAAAGATGTCACTCATCAGTTTTCAGGGGGAATTGTCCCGGCTCCCTGGGGACAGGTGTCTCTCCAAACTCACACATCCTCCGGATTAGTCTGTCAGTGGAGAGATGGAAATCTGGGTCCCGGTCTCCATGCTTGGACAAGGATAGAGACTCGACATTCTGCTCTAAATAAGAAACAGACACCGAGGTTGGTGCTGGCTTCACAAGCCCTCGCATCCCTGGTGCTGGCAAAAGAGGGAAACTGTGGGTCAAAGACAGGCCTCGTCACAGCAAGCCCCAAAATCCTCATGCAGCAGACAATACACTCAGCAAACAGAGGTGTGGTGCGCTACCTCCAGCCTGTCACTTTCCAACCTGTGGGCTGATTTTAGAAGCTCTAGCAGGGGGGCTTCCCTGGTGGTACAGTGGCTAAGAATCCGCCTGCCAATGCAGGGGACACAGGTTCGAGCCCTGGTCCAGGAAGATCCCACATGCCACGGTGCAACTAAGCCCGTGCGCCATAACTACTGAGCCTGCGCTCTAGAGCCCGCAAGCCACAACTACTGAAGCCCACGCACCTAGAGCCTGTGCTCCACAACAAGGGAAGCCACCGCTATGAGAAGCCCACGCACCACAACGAAGAGTAGCCCCCGCTTGTGGCAACTAGAGAAAGCCCGTGCCGCAACGAAGACCCAATGCAGCCAAAAATTAATTAATTAATTAATTAATTAATTATTTTTAAAAAAGAAGCTCTAGCAGGTAGAGACACTATAGGTGTTTCTGGGTCTGCAAAACTCACCATAGGAAGCTTCTTATGAAATCTGAGCAAGAAATAACTTCCATTTCATTAAACCACTGATATTTTGGGGTCTGTCTTTTACAGTAGCTAGCTGTAACTTAAATAATGCATCTTCATATTTATGAGGTGACAGTGACAGATTTTCCTCGGTTACAGTTTCCTCCTGCCTTCCAATGACCCATATTGTGAATCCAAAAAGATACCTTCTTAGTAAATAGAAATTAGTTCACTGGTTTTGGAAAACAGACAAGATACTGAAAGAGAAGGTTATTCCTTCCAAGAATATGCTGAGAAAAGGAAGGCAGGTAAAAAGAATCTTGAAAGAGATTTTAAGCTTCTTAGTTGGTAAATAAGAGTGATTCTATAGGGCTTCCGTGGTGGAGCAGTGGTTAAGAATCCGCCTGCCAATGCAGGGGACACAGGTTCGAGACTTGGTCCAGGAAGATCCCACATGCCGTGGAGCAACTAAGCCTGTGCATCACAACAACTGAGCCTGTGCTCTAGAGCCCGCGAGCCACAACTACTGAGCCCGTGTGCCACAACTACTGAGCCTGTGCTGTAGAGCCTGCAAGCCACAAGTATTGAACACGTGCTCCACAACAAGAGAAGCCACCACAATGAGAAGCCCGCGCATCGCAGCAAAGAGTAGCCCTAGCTCACCGCAACTAGAGAAAGCCCGCACGCAACGAAGACCCAACACAGCCATAAATAAATAAATTTTTTTTTTAAAAAAAGAGTGATTTTATAAGCCATTTCTTTATGATGCTTCCAGTATACTTGGAAGGTAATGAGTGGTGGGAAGTGACATTCCCATGTTATAAAGGAGAAAGTGAATGCTTAACTTTGCTGAGAAATCCATCGCATCAAGGCTGCTGGTTTTGTGACTCCCATTCCACTGGTGAATGAGCTTTTGCAAATAAGACTAGTGATATTACCATATCAAAGGAGGTGGGTACAAGGCTCTCCTCCACTGTGATCACACAAAGAGAAAGCTCACACTGGAATCACCACTTTCCCCACAATCCTTTCCCAATTTACATTCTAATTAGATAAATTCTAACATAGGTGAGATAACAGAGAATGAAGCCTCAGCTCCATGCCAGAAGAATCATCAGAGACGGTGTAAAGAAATGGGGTGAGGGGAATCGAAAAGGAAGAAAAGAGGTGGACAGAAAGAATGCTTCTTTCTCTTGCACAAACCATCCCGTGAGGGATCATCACGAGGTCCAAGGGCACTGGACGCTCAGCTCTCTGTGCAAACGAGTCTTTAGTGGGTACCTTCCATCCCTATATCTGCTGAGATTCAGATGGGATGGGAGTAGTGACTTGGGAGGGTACATGCCAGGCTGTTTGTTGGCATATTTTACCTACATTATCCTACCCAGTCTCTGTGCCCCTCACAGCCAGTCACAGCACTGCCCAATAGAGTTCACACAATGATGGCAATGTTCTATAATTCTGTCCAGTATGGTAGCCACTAGCCACATATGACTACTGAACACTTGAAATGTGACTAGTGCAACTAAGGAATGACATTTTTTATGTTGCTTAATTTTAGTTAATTTAAGATTAAATCACCACATGTGGCTAGTGGCTACCATACTGGACAGCAATGTGGATTAAGGTGTTGTGAGGGTACCAGTGGAACTATAGCTCACGAGGAGGAAGGCCAAGCCCATCAATGGGAACTGCAAATATTCTTGGTAAAACTCATCTAAAACACATTGTTGGAAAATAAAGTTACTGGAGGAAAGCTCAACTCATAAGGAAATTCTACAGACAATTCTTGTGTCCCTCTCTGTTTCTCTCTTTGGTCCATCTTGGGTTGCTAAGAAACAGCGGGTCTGGGAAATTATGCAAACATGGATCCTGAGCCCTACAGGCTGGCACAGGAATTAGCGTTAGTTAATCTTTACCAACAACCCTATGAGGTAGCTACTATCTCTATTTTTCAGATGAGCAAACTGAGGCCTGGAGAGTTTGAAAAATTTGCCAAAGACACTCAGCTAGTATGTGGCAGAGCAGAGATTTCTACCCAGATCTATCTGTTTCCAGCATATTCTCAACCATATGCATAAATGTTCCATAATTCAAGCCACAAATGTGCTTTTCTCCTCCAGTTTCTTGCACACAAAACATCTGGCCCCCTGATTGTTCTCTTTCATTTCCCCTTCATCGCTGGTTTGATGCTAAGTAAAAGAAGTTTCTGGTACCACCCAGCATTTGCATTGCACTTTACAGTTTATAAAACATCCTGACATTCATTATTTCATTTGATCTCCCCATGAAACATATGAGAAATTATTATCATTTCCTTTGTTACAGGGGGAAAATGGAAGCTCAGAGAAGCTAAGTGACCCCACAGCTAGACAGATGTGAACTCAGGGCTAGGCTCCAACCCTTCTGACTGGGAGGTCCCAGCTCTACCCCTGCTCAAAGCTGTGCCTCAGGCCCAAGTATGTGTCAGAGAGACTCTGGGGCAGGTGGTCAACCTTCACAGAATAATAATGACCACTTCACAGAATAAAGTTTTTTAAATACATAAAATCAAATACGCGAGGTTTCAAAGGAAACCAATTTTATTGAAATAGAAAAATGTTTTTAATCATGTGTGTGATACATGTGTATCACATGTGATACAGTGTTATACATGTGCTTCTTTATTAACCAGTTCTAGTAGCTCGTCTAATAACTTTTACAATTTCAAAGCAGTCGTTGGTATAAGTGATATTTTAAAGTCTGTGCAACAACAGTGATATCGTATGAAGATACCTTTGATTTCTGACAATAATGACACAGATACTGCTTATGCCATTGAGGGTTTGTGGCTCACACTTATAATTGAAGAAAATAACTTTAAAGATGAGTGAAAACAAAGATTAATATTTTTCCATCTCAGTACACAGAATCTTTGAATTCTATCCATGAATTCTCTGGGACCACACACTTGGGACTTATCAATGTGGGAATTCAAAATCCTCAGACTGGATCCTCCTTTCCAATGTAGGCAAATAGCCCACCTGTAAGATGCACTGAATCATATCCCTAAGCTCCCTCCTATAAGATCAGGGAGGAAATCTGAGATTGCTGGCTTGGATTAAGCAGGGAGAATCAGAAACATTTTAGTGGCCATGATGGTCAACTTGGGAGCTCAACTTCAGTATGTTCTTACTACATACTAGTACCTGGGAGTCAGAGTTTTCTATGTGCTCCGTGAAAACGACCATGAGCATCCCAACCATCCGTCTTATATCCATGTGGCATCTTCCTGCCCATGGCTCAGGGAAGTATGTCCAAGTATATCCTCAGATAGTCAGAGGCTCGTGGTTTCTTCTTTTACTTTCATTTTAAGCCTTCACTTCCATAACTGATTCTGACAATCTCATTTTGATAGTTCAGAGAATAGTATTAATATCTCTGCTTTATAAATGGAAGAAATGAGATACAAAATGATTGAGTGACTGATCACACAGTTTCGCTGCAGGACTCCCAACTTTCAAAATGCTATTCACTATTTAGAAATTCGAGGGGGCAAGGTGGAGAAGGCAGACACACGGGAAATGAGGCCAGGTAAACCAGGCCAGCTGGTGTGCATTTTACAAGCACGCGCTCCAGGTTCCCAGAGTAAACACTTGGAAGGGAGAAAAGAGGGAAAGGTGACCCTGAAGATTTGTCATCTCAAATTTCACAAAGCACACTGCAGATGGTGGCGTGCCCAGACCTTACAGCGGCTCTTGGCTAAAAGACGATGTTGGAAGTCACTAAGCTCTCCTGGACAGATTTATAGTCATTTCTTGATGTACTCAAGCAGAGGGACTGGTTGTCCCAAAACATTCCAGAAATCACATGGAAGAACAAATAGGGAAATGGCATTTATATGAGCTCACCTTTGAGTAAATCACTTTATTATTTTTCGGAAATATCATATGATGGATGAGAAAATCACTGAAAGCCTGTTTTACCTTTCATCATTAGTCTTAGCCCATTAACTAAATGATAAACAAGGATTTAATTAAAAGCCACTGTCAGATTTAAAACTCATGACACACACCAGAAATAAGCTCAGTAGTTGAAAGGATCACAGTATAGAGGAGCAGGGGGAATTCTGAGAGAGTTATTAAACTGGAAACTCATTCTCAACAGTGGAGAAACCCCCAATACTTGATTTTAACCTGTCAAGGATCCTTACTTTGCTTTTCATCTAGTGAGGGATTTGGAGGTTCTCAAGTATTTGAAGTAATCTCTCACGCCCTGTCCTTTCACTTCTCTCTCTGGGCATTTAGTAAAGAAAGTCTGGAGCTAAAATATGGCCATATATTTTGTGTGTGATGTAAATAAAAATCAAAATGTCTTTTCCAAGCTTGGTATACAACTGTTACCAGTGTCACTTCTGAAATTCCTTCAGGATTAAAGTGACACAGCCTTTTTGGAATTCAACAGGAGATACAACACTTCCAAGCTTTAACCACAACGAAAGTAATACTTCATACCCACAAGAGGTGCAGGGGAGGTGGGATGGGAGAAATACCAAGGATTTACTCAGTGGCCTGGGAGGTACTTGTCATACTTGCCAAAGTGCAGAAGGGACAAAACTGTATGGAAATTCTTCCTCCTGGGCTGGTGGGAACAGAGATGGACACTTGTGCCACGTGGATGTAAGATGGATGGTTAAGATGCTCATGGTCATTATCATGGGGCACAGAGAAAACTCAGTGACTCCCAGGTACCAGCATGTAGTAAGAATATACTGAAGTTGAGTTCCCAAGTTGACCATCATGGCCATTAAAACGTTTCTGATTCTCCCTGCTTAATCTAAGCCAGCAATCTCTTCCTGGGTGAGAGGTTTAGAGAAGTGAGTAGAGAAAGTATAAATGAGGCTTGTTATGAAAGTCCCTCCTATAGTTTGCGCATGTCGAATATGCGAGGGTGACGGCCACTAACCAACCCCCAGCCCCCCCAGAGCAGACATCAGACACAGCCCCAAATCCCCCCTACACACAGCCTCCACCAGTCAGAATTGGTGTAAGAGAGAGAACCCCACATACTGTCTCAGCCTTTGCCCATCTGGTTGCATTTTTTTTATTGTTGTTTTTGCTGTTTCTCATTTTCAGTCTCCTACTTGGTAAATGGTGAAATACCCAGAGGATTACACTCCACGCTCTCTGGTGGTCTAGTGGTTAGGATTCAGTGCTCTCTCCCGCGCCCCAACGGATTACACTCACATGCGTCATCATATACTTAGTATAGTGGTTATAACTCGAGCATGCTCGCTCCCATGCAGGAAAACATATCCAAATACAGGTATATGTCAGGGACAATATTCTAAAATAACATGGAAACACTTAATTTTTTTTAAAGGAAACAACAGAAAATTTCCTTTAAGTATTATAAGTAAGCGATTTCTTGCCATACTCCTTCACAGTTGTGGGTCTTTCTATCTCCATGAATCACTGCCAAAGACAAGGGGAAGCAGCTTCAGGTCCAGGATAAGATACTCCAGCCCTTATCCTGCAAAGCTGATGATGCTGGTGAAAGTCAGCCTCACAACCAGCCCACAGCTTAGCAGTGTTGCTCTGTCCCTTTTGACCTGTTACCTGTAGGCAAACCTTGAGACCCTGTGGCTGAGAGGCACTGAGGACGTAGGGGCAGCTTTGTCTGCCAATGCTTCCTCATGACATGCTTCAAAGGGTCCTGGGGTTGTAATAAGGAGAAGTCGGGACCTGCCAACCTCTCCTAGCCTGCATGCCCTCCCTGGAACACACACACACACACACACACACACACACTGCCCACCCCGAATCCCCACGGCCCACACTGGGGCCCGTTAGCACTGGGCACAAAGAAGTCTCCAGTGAAAGCCAAAGAGACAGCAAAGAGAAGTTTGAAATCATTGGATGGCTTTACAGCTCAGTGTATAACCACAGAATCTTCCAGGCTGGTAACTCTCTTCCCTCATTTGCTGTTTATCCTGAGGAATCTGAAGTTTAATGAGGTTCAGGCAAGAAAGACTCATAGAACCACAGCTGCCCAGTGAATCTTCTATGCTGGGCGGGTAGGCAGGACCAGGAGCTTAATCACAGGCATCACCAGAGCCCCTGCAAAGGGGGAGGCTATATAAGATAAACCCAGCATCCCCACTGGTCTTTGTTTCCTTTCAGGGATTCCTGATGGCCTCCTCAGTTTCCTCTGCAGGTGAGCAGGGAAGCTTCCTGACTATTTCAGCTCATCACCAAACTCAGTAATCAGCAAAGTCAGTTCTGGGATCACAACATTTCAGGGTGGTGTTTGCACAGCGAGGTCAGCTGCACTCTAACCAGAACTTGACGGAGCATCCCAGAGGAAGAGCCCTAGAAGCTGAGAAGGAATATTCATTCATTAGAGATGCAAGAATAGGATTTTCACCTTCCTAGCAGGCCACACGGGGCTGCAGCCCTTACAGGATAATTGAAGAAACCTTGTTTCAACAGCTCCCTGGGAAAGAGGCCTGGCCTTGGCGAGACACTGGGCCTCAGTCTTCTCCTTCAGCCCAGCGGTGAGAGGAATTAATGCCCACGTTGATGCCATACTTGGGGCCCACCCAGGTGTGTCACCGCGTGGTTTATTTCATGGTGAAACGGACGCCAAGTAAAACCCGAGATGGTAAATACAGCGGCGCCTTTGGCTGGTTGAATCGGGGGTCCAAGGCCCTGCTGACTGGACAATGCCCCAGCTCAGGTAGCTGTCAGAGTTCATTTCGTGCTTGTCTGGGAGTTGAGGGCTTCGTTGTTGTTGCTCCTAGAAAAAGGGAGGAGTTGGGGGTCAGATTAAAGGAAAAGGAAGCAGAAGGGAAGGCTTGATACCCATTCCTGCTGAGTCTTTGTACTTGGAACATAGTGCAAACCTGGCAGACCAAGGGACACTTGAGATTATCAGAGTCATTTTTCTTCTTTTGCAAGAAAAATAAAATAAGGAGAGCAGGGACAGCCAGAGAGGGCCTTGTGGTACAGCTGCAGAGCTGAAGGAAGGCCGGGCTCTCGCCCACCCACAGGCCAGGAGTAATGCCTCCACCGCCCCCCGCAGATGACTCACTGCCCTCTCAAAATCCATCTTCCAAAACACTTATTTTCATGATGCTGACAAAGTACATTGGAGACCCAGCTAAAAAGGAAACTTTAATGTCTACGACTAATCTTTGATAATGATTGTGATATGAATATTTATTGAAAATACAATTAGAAGAAAATCCTGGCAAGCTATTAAATGCAAGTCCCTCAAATGGCCCCTTTTAAGAGAGCCTGTTACACATCCAGCAGCTTCCGGCTCCATCACTCAAGTGGGCGTCAGGGCTGACTACGGGAAACTCTACCAGCTTTCCAGTCCTGGGATCTACTGAACTGTCCCATCAGCTGACACTGGTACGCACGTCCCATCCCAGTATAGTCCCCCAAAGACATCAACCTCATTTTTCTTAATATTCCAAGAATTTCTATGACTGGCTTTAGAATGAGTGGAGCATTAAAGGCAATAGTAAACTTTTCCCTGCTACATCTGTTTCGTTCTTGGCATAAACTGGTCAGCATCTGATCCCTTCATGACCACTCCCACCACCACCTTTTTTCTCCAGATCACCTTGACTGTCTCTTTCCCTTCTCAGCCACCTGTCACTTCTCTTCTTACTCTCCCCTAACTCCTTAAACTGTTCTTATTTGGGCCACTACCTGGATGAGATTATACCTTGGCAGAGAGAACATCATGGCCTGATGTGTTTGTTTCACAATTCCAGAGCCAAAGCACGTGGTTTCTTGTGTCTAAAATGATGAAGCGCCAATGTTATTATGGGTCGAATCTAAAAAGCGCTTTGGGCACGTTATTCATTTGACAAATTCGGTGTCCAAGTAAAAGGCACTTGACCCTGGAGATTCTAGGAAGCGCAAGATGATATTCACATCTCATGGATGCCCCAGTCAGAGGATGCCCTTGCTCCGTCCTGTTGGTTAGAGTAAAACATTAAGGAGGAAAATACAGACTGTATCATTTTTGAGTACTAATAAGTGCTTGTTCTGGGCCAAGTGCAGAAAGCAGAACTTAGCATAACTGTGACCTCTGGACTTTTAGCTACCAAAAAGTTTAAAAAAGCTAACAGGTCAAAGAGATGAGACAGGGCATTCTTTGCAAAACTGGAGATAACAGTGGGAAAGACTTAACAGAGGGTAACAAGAGATTTGCAGAAGACTAGTAAATAGACAATGTTTTTACTGAAACCATCATGGTGGAGAAATAAGTGGAAGATATAAAGAAGAAAAGGAGGTGGGCAAAGGAGACCACTGAGGACCAAAACAGCTTACACGGGAACCAGGGGAAAAGGAGCAGGAGTAACTGGAAAGAAAAGAGAAGCAGAATTGTCGAGATAAAAAATAGGGAGCCCACGGTCCGGGAGGATCCCACATGCAGTGGAGCGGCTGTGCCCGTGAGCCATGGCCACTGAGCCTGCGCGTCCGGAGCCTGTTGCTCCGCAACGGGAGAGGCCACAACAGTGAGAGGCCCGCGTACCGCAAAAAAAAAAAAAAAATAGGGAGCCCATATTTGAGGGAGCCCATATTTGAACCCAGCTCTCCTCCCATTGCCACCCTTCCTCTCCCCCTCTTCTGCCTTTGGAATCACTCAGGTTCCCAGACGCTGGTGCTGATTCACAGCTCTAAGCTTTGTTCACACTCCAGGTCTGCAATGCCCCTTTCCTCTGTCTGCCTGGAGAACTCCTACACATGCTTTGAAGACTCACACTCTGCCACTTTCTCTGATCAGCACTCTCTAAACAACCAGCCATCGCAGACAAGTTTTTGTAATATCCCTTCTTTATAGCGAGAACATGCACCATCCATAAGCCATGTCACTTTGCACCGGGTATTTGGTTACATGGATTTTTGTAACCAGATCATAATCTTCTACGGGATGAGAACTGTGTCCAATTACTCTTTATATTCCAGATACTTAGTGCAGTTTCTAACATATGATCGGTCTCAATAAATATTTATAGAACAGTTAAGAACCCATAACTGAGTATTAGAAATCATAGGCCTCAAGAGACTGAGTTTTAAAACATTTGTATGTCTTCACTGATGGATAGAATTTGGATAAATTTAGAGTAGAGATCAGCAAGCTATGGCCTAGAAGGCAAACCTGGCCCACCACCTGGAGTTTTTAACAGTTATTCTGATGTATAATTCACATACTATACAATGCACCTATTTCAAGTGTACGATTCTATGGTTTCTAGTATATTCACAAGGTTGTGCAACCATCACCACAATTTAATTCTAGAACATTTCATCCTGCATTAAAGAAATTTCATGATCTGCCAATCCCCTTTCCCTTCCCTTATCCACCCCCGCCCCCAGCCCAACCTAAGCAACCACGAATCTACTTTCTAATTTGCCTGTTCTGGACACTTCATGTAACTGGAATCTACAATTTATAGCTTTTTACACCTAGCTTCTTTCACTTAATATGTTTCGAATATCCGTCCATATTATAGCATTTATCAATCAGTATTTCATTCCTTTATGTGGCCAAATAATATTCCATTGTGTAGATATGTCACATTTTGTTTATTCATTCAATTGAAGGATATTTGGGTTTTCCACGTCTTGACTATTAAGAATAATGCTGCTCTGAATATTTGTGTACAAGTGTTTGTGGGATATATGCTTTTATTCCTTTTGAGTGTATACCTAAAAGTGAAATTGCTGTGTCATGTGTAACTCCACGTTTAATTATTTGGGATACTGACAGACTCTTCCAAAGTGGCTACCTTATTTTACTTTTTTTTTTTTTTTTTTTTTTTTTTGCGGTACGCGGGCCTCTCACTGCTGTGGCCTCTCCCGTTGCGGAGCACAGGCTCCGGACGCGCAGGCTCAGCGGCCATGGCTCACGGGTCCAGCCGCTCCACAGCATGTGGGATGTTCCCGGACCGGGGCACGAACCCGTGTCCACTGCGCCACCAGGGAAGCCCTTATTTCACTTTTTTACCAGCAATGGATGAGGATTACAGTTTCTCCACATCCTCATAGTTTCTTGTTATTATCTGACTTTTGATTCTAGCCCTCATTGGATATGAAGTGGTATGTCATTGTGCTTTTGATCTGCATTTTCTTAATGCCTAATGATGTTGATCATCTTTTCACAAGCTTATTGGCTATTGGTATAACTTCTTCGGAGAAATGTTTATCAAATCCTTTGCTCATTTTTTAATTGGATTACTCTCTTTTTGTTGTTGAGTTGGAAGAGATCTTTATACAGTTGACCCTTGAACAACACGAGTTTGAACTGCGCAGGACCACTTATACACAGATATTTTTTCACTAAATACATACCGTGGTACTATACAATCTGTGGTTGGTTGAATCCACAGATACAGTACTGTGGAAACGGGGACAAACTAAAGTTATACATGGGTTTTAGACTGTGAGGAGGGTCGTTACCCTTAATCCCTGCCCTGTTCAAGGGTCAAGTGTATATCCCAGATACAAGTCCCTTATCAGATATGTGATTTGCAAACATATTCTCCCATTTGGTGGGTTTTCTTTTCAGATTCTTGATAGTATCCTTTGAAGCATGAAGCTTTTAATTTTGATAATGTCTAATTTATCTTTTTTTTCTTTTGTTGCTCTTGCTTTTAGTGTCATATCTAAGAATCTATTGCCAAATCCGAGGTCATAGATATACCCTTATGTTTTCTTCTAAGAGCTTTGTAGTTTTAGCTCTTACATTTAGGCTTTGACCCATTTTGAGTTAATTTTTATATATGGTATGAGGTAAGGGTACAGCTTCCCCCTTTTGCAGGTAGCTATCCAGTTGTCCCAGCATCATTTGTTTAAGACACTTCTTTCCCCATTGGACAGTCTTGGCACCTTTGCAGAAAATCAGTTGCCCCTCAATTCTATTCCATTGATCTATTTGTCTATCCTTATGCCATCAGAACTCTGTCTTGATTATTGTACCTTTGTAGTAAGTTTTTAAATCAGAAAGTGTGAGTCCACTTCTCCAACTTAGTTCTTTTTCCTCAAGATTGTTTTGACTCTTCTGGGTCCCTTGCATTTTCATATGAATTTTAAGATCAGCCTGTCAATTTCTGAAAAAAAAGAAAAAAGAAGAAAAAAAAAAGCCAGCTGGGTTTTGATAGATTGCATTGAATCTGTAGATCAGTTTGAGGAGTATAACCATCTTAATAATATTTAGTCTTTCAGTTCATGAATATGGACATCTTTTTATTTAGATCTTCTTAAAAATCTCTAACAATATTTTGTAATTTTCAGCATACAAGACTTACACTTCTTTAAGTGTATTCCTAAGTATTTTTTGATGTTGTTGCAAATGAAATTGCTTTCAAAATATCATTGCTAGTGTATATAAATACAATTTATTTTTGTATATTGATCTTTTAGCCTACAGTATTCATTTATTAATTCTAATAGCTTTTCCTTTTTCTTTTTTTGCAGTACGCGGGCCTCTCACTGTTGTGGCCTCTCCCGTCGCGGAGCACAGGCTCCGGACACGCAGGCTCAGCGGCCATGGCTCACGGGCCCAGCCACTCCGCGGCATGTGGGATCCTCCTGGACGGGGGCGGGCAAGAACCCATGTCCCCTGCATCGGCAGGCAGACCCTCAACCACTGCACCACCAGGGAAGCCCCTCTAATAGCTTTTAATGGATTTTTAAGATAGTCTATATGCAAATATCATATGTCTGTTTATAATAGATCACTTGCAAATAGAGCTAGTTTTACTTCTTCCTTTTCAATCTGGATGTCTTTTATGTAATTTTTCTTGCTTAACTGTCCTGGCTGAACCCTACAGTATGATACTGAATAGATGATCAGTGCAGATATCCTACTCTTATTCCTGATCTTAAGGGGAAGGCATTCTGTCTTTCACCATTAAGTATGATATTAGCTGTGGGTATTTTGAAGATGCCCTTTATCCAATTAAGGAAGTTCCCTTCTGCTCCTGGTTTGTTGGGCATTTTTATCCCCACCACCTGTTTTCATAAATAAGGTTTTTTGGGAACACAGTCATATTCATTCCCTTATATCTTTTCTTTGGCTGCTTTTGCCCTGTTAGTAATAGAGTTGAGCAGTTGTGACAGAAACCATATGACCCACAAAGCCTAAAATATTTACTATCTAGTCCTTTATAGAAAAACTTTAGTGACCACTGATTTAGAAGGAAAAAAGCAGGGGATGGGGAAGCATGCCTGCTGGGGAAAGGGCATTAGTAAATGTTGCAGAGGATATAAAATGGAAGCGAAAGAGAGTGGCCATATTATGGAGGCTGAGAAAGCCTGGCACAAAAGAGAGAAATAAATGAGCCACTACAGGACATTCAGAAGACCTTAGCCTTGAAGGGAGTGATATTAGGAAAATGTAAAGCAAGGGGAAGCTTGAAGAAAAGGGCAGCCCCAGGAGGATGAGGAAATAATCCAGGTGGAGGTGACTGGGGCCTGGACTGGAAAGGGAACAGGAGACTGAGTGACCTTCTAAGAGCCCTGCAGGTGGTGCTGGGAAAGAGTGCCAGGGGAGGCGTCGATAGTTCTAGTTTTGAGTCTTGACTCAGGCCCCCTCTTGGGCAGGTCCCTTCATCAACTTGACCTCAACTTTGTCATGAAGAAAACTGAGGGGGTTGAATACCATACCTATAAAGGTCTCTCCACCTTTACTTTCCACAATTTTATGCTTTTATTTCAAGGAAAATAAAAGCATATTCTCCCTTTTATCTTACCCTGGAAGGCAGGCTTGATATTTTCCCTCACATCTTCATTTTAAGGCTAGTACACACTACACAGTCCCTTTCAGCTACTTTGTAAGTTTGATTGTAAAGGCTGTGCCTGTGCTGACACATGGTTCTCAAACTTCATCGTAGATCAGAAGCCCCTGGAAAGCTTGTGAAAACACAGGCTGCTGAGCCCAACCCCCAGAGTCTCGGAATTAGTAGGTCTGGGGTGGGGCCCAGGAACGTGCATGTCTAACAAGTCCCCAGGTGCTTGCTGTTGTTGAGACCACTCTCTGAGACCACTCTCTAAGACCACTGGGCTAAGGCAAACATGCTTCCTCCTTATCCAACCCATTGTTAAAATATGAGAGTCAAAAATTCTCTCTTTCTCTCAGCCATTTGCTATCCAGCCACACGTTCCCTCGCCAACACACAGTTCCATGTATGTAGGATTCCTGGGACTCTTCTTGATGTCCACCCAGGCCAAGTAATCTGCAGAGAACCCCAGAGCTATAGCACTTCCTGAGACCTATTTCCTATATAATAGGTCACTTGCTGGGGGAGTCACTTACCCTCCATTGACTGTTTGGGAAATGAAGGTAATTCAACATCACAGAACGCCATAAGAATTGACCATCAAGAGTTTGCCAAGCGCCCTGGAGGGTGCCTGATGAAAGATGGCACTAAGAATCGCAGAGTACCGAATGTGAAAGAACCCTGATTGAAGACTGTGCACCGAGTGAGGAAATAGGCTCATAAAATCCCTCCTGACAAACATGTAAGGTACAAAAGTTGACATTTACAGCTATCTGGGAACAAGGATTGCATACTTCTGCTCTAAGGCATTAGCAATATATATTTCAAGACATCTTTTTAAAACCTTTTCACGGGCTTCCCTGGTGGCGCAGTGGTTGAGAGTCCACCTGCCGATGCAGGGGACAAAGGTTCGTGCCCCGGTCCGGGAAGATCCCACATGCCACAGAGCGGCTGGGCCCGTGAGCCATGGCAGCTGAGCCTGTGCATCTGGAGCCTGTGCTCCTCAACGGGAGAGGCCACAGCAGTGAGAGGCCCGCATACCGCAAAAAAAAAAGAAAAGAAAAGAAAAAAAAAACCCTTTTACATTTTCCAATAATGGACTAAAAAGAAGTCTGTTCTTCTGTTGGGACTGGCTTCTTTTCCCAGCGGCTGGCGGGGTTCATACCCCAAGGCTTCTAATTTCAACTTCTTTAGAGCACATCACAACCAACAGGCACATCCCAGCTCACAACTCCTCACCCTGCTGAGCTCTGGCCTCCCGCCACCAGCGTCTCTGATTGTGGCACTCCTGTCTTATTCTGTCCAACAGATGCCTGAAGAAAGGAGAGGCAAAGTTGACTGTGTACTTACTGGGAATGAAAGACCAGGCTAAGTACTTGATGTGCATTATCTCATCCGGTCCTTAAAACCTTAATAGGTGGGCATAGATCCTATGTTAACCCCATTTTATAGCAGAGGAAACCAAAACTTAGAGTAGGTAGCAATGTGTCCTTAGACATATAACTAGTGAGGCAGGAACACTGGAAACCTGACACTCCAGAGCCTGGGTTCTTAACCACCCACTCTACCACGCTGGTGGGAAAGATAGATACAAGATGGCTAGATGTGTGTGTATGTGAGAGAGAGAGAGAGAGATAGATGATTGACTTTAAACTCCATTGTTACAGAGTCGGAAATTCAACATCCAGTAAGAAACTCATGCAGAGCCTACCACGCTTGCTGTATTTCCTGTCATGGGCAACACCTTTCATCAGCTACTAAATGGTTACTCCACAAGGGCAGTGATCATGTCTCCTCGTGGCCCCACAGTCTAGTTCCATGTTGGGCACACAGTAAGAGCAAGAAAATATTTAGTGCTCGACAGAGAAGCCAAAACACCCTATCAGAAGGAGATACTGTCCCAGCCCCTTGTCTGATTGTGTGTAAAGACCTGTGTAGGCTCATGGGTCAGTTAGAGGTTAGAACCCACCAACTGTTTATTAACAGAAATTATTTATTCAGAATGAATTTACTATAAGGAGTTGTTAACTAGGTAGAAAGTTGTTATCTAGGCATCTGAAAGAACGAGAGAATTCTAGGAGGTAGCCACTGCAGAGAGCACCCCACCCCAAACCCACCACAGCCCAGGTGCCTCACTGGCAGGAATGACCTTGCTAGGAACGAGAAACCAGCAGGAAGTATGTAAGAAGCACGTCCCTTCTGCCTCATCCAGCATTGCAGTCGCCCTATAGCACCCCCTATTGGAAAGCCTAACAAAGAGCCGTCTGGCAAAACAGAAATATTCTTTGCAGAGTCCCAGCTCCAGGAAATATTATGCAGAAGGGTGGGTTAGGAGTGAGAGACAGTAGCTTAATAGCTGGAACAGCTCGTGATAGCAGTGGTTAGGGAATGCAAACTTTTAACATTTGCTAAAACAAGAAGTTAATTGGGGTATTTCTCTTAGCCTATAATTGTTAGCTTATGCCTTTGCATTTCCCCTCACATCTCTTCCCAGTGGTGACTCAGAACCAACTATTCTGTAATGTTTGCCAGACAAACGCTACAGAGATTGGCCGTTTCCATCCAGACTTGACGTAAATTCCAGGAGCTGCCAAAGGAAAGACGTGGAGCCTTGAGTTATGAATAAACTCTTTCTCAACAACAGCTAACAGAGAGATTTAAGCACTCTCCTCCGAACTGAAGTTGTTTTTTGTTTGTTTGTTTGTTTTTTCCTACAACATCATAACTCTTTAGTAAAACAACCATATTGGGTATCTAACTTCTGTACACACTAACAAAAATTACTATTTGATTCTTCTGTTTTGGACCCTTAGAACAGGCGAAATGTGTGAACAGGTAAGTTCCAGGCGCTTCTTAGATTGAGCTTGCCCTCTTCCTGTATGAGATACAAGTCTTATCTAGAGGTTTCTTGAAACCTGAATCCCTGAGTGCAGGTTTTTGTGCATGTATTCTTCATCCCATTCTCCAAAATGTTTCTGTTTTTTTTTTTGCTTGTTTATCCCTGCCCCTTTCCTCAGTCAAACTCAACAGTGAAAATCAATGTGTCTTTTATATCAGGTCCTGCTCTTGTTTAAAAGTAAACTATATCTCAAGCCCTGAAACACACTGTTCTCTTGTTGCTTCTTTGCTTCATCCCATATATTCTTTTCTTTTTTTATTTCTGTCCCCAGCATTTTTTGGTGTGATCACACATGTTTTTCACCACATCTCCCCCTATGGTGGGTGTCCAGCCTATGCCTTCTACAAGCTTTCCTTCCAGAGTATTGCACACCAGGCTATAAATACCATCATTTGCATAGGCTACATCTGGGCTGACACTCTGCAGAGTCAAAAATCCAAAAAGAAAATATACCTTGGAGAGCTTTTCATCACTGAAAGGGAAGCCCTGACCCAGTGAAGCCTGGATTCCTCTAGAATAGTAATATGTATGCAAGATGCTGTTTGCATAAAACATTTTTTGAAAATAATCAAGACGGATTATGGGAGCTATCCTTTGCTGTAGTGCAAAGCCAATTTAAGCAATAAAATACATGGTGTGGTCACATGGAGACATACACTCCGCATGTCATGATTGCAGCCTTTATGCTTCTAGGGTCTGATCTGAATGATTATGAAATAGGAGAAGAACTGCTCCCCAAAAGGATGCTGGGAAGAACAAAACAATGTGTTCACTTTTCAACAGGAAAGGATTGTTTTAAAGATGAAACTTAATGTTGTTGAGGACATGGTAGGATATGTACTGACTGGCATATAATCTCACAGTGGTTCTGATAAACAATTTGGAACTATATATCAAGAGACTTAAAAGTGTTAACATACTTTGTCCCAGTGATTCCAATTTCATGAATCTATCCTAAGAAACAATGAGTAATGTTATTAAAGGTTTATGTAAAAGAATGTTCATGAAAATTTACTTATAATAGTAAAAAAAAATTATAAATAGCCTAAATAAAGAAAAGGTCAAATAAACTGTGGCACATTCATATGTTGGAATATTATTTGGTCCTTAAAAGTCATGTTATTGAGGAAAATTTAGTAACATAAAAAGGTGTTCGTGATGTAATAATATATTTAAAAAGCAGCAGAACACAGAACTGTATATATGTATATGTGGCTTGAACCTGATGTTGCAAGAAATGAATATAATATACCTGTGAGTGTGTGCATCTCCCAAATGTTTGGTGGATTTTACTCTCTTGTTAGGCTTTACTGTAATTGCAAAAATTTTTTTTTTTTTTTTTTTTGCTGTACGCGGGCCTCTCACTGTTGTGGCCGCTCCCGTTGCGGAGCACAGGCTCCGGACGCGCAGGCTCCGCGGCCATGGCTCACGGGCCCAGCCACTCCGCGGCATGTGGGATCCTCCCGGACCGGGGCACGAGCCCGCGTCCCCTGCATCGGCAGGCAGACTCTCAACCACTGCGCCACCAGGGAAGCCCCTCAAAATTATTTTTTAAATGAGAAAAAGGTTGTGTTAGAAGTGTATCTAAATTACCTGATTATAGAAAATGATACTAGGATATTTATCATATTCTTTAAAAGTATGATCTTAGTTGAGTTACCAAGAACAATTGTCACAGTCAGCTTTCCATTTCTTTCCTTATGCATAAAGTCCACTGAGTTGTGAACTTTAAAAACATCCCTAGGGACTTCCCTGGTGGTCCAGTGGGTTGGACTCCACGCTCCCAATGCAGGGGTCTGGGCTCAATCCCTGGTTGGGGAACTACATCCTGCATGCATGCTGCAACTAAGAGTCCGCATGCCGCAACTAAAAGATCCCGAGTGCCACAACTAAGGCCCGGTGCAGCCAAAATAAATGAATAAATAAATTTTAAAATCTCCATTTTTCTTGTTTTCCAAGGCTGATAGATTATGACCAGATAAAGTTCCAGTGTCAGCAGCTAGGACAGCCTGCTGGGAGTTGGCTGTAAATAGGCTGTCCTGGGACACACCTCAGAAATGTTTGAAAACTATGAGAAAGAATTGATTTAATTTTTTTAAATTGAAAGATAAAATTATGTGTAGTAAAACACATTCCTTTCGAAGAAAGTTACTAAAAAATCAAAAGCTATTATGTTTTCTCTCAAACCTTTCAGAGTAAATTGGCTGTTTGAAAGGAACACTTCTCTGGTGGGGAAGAAGGAATTACTTTCTAATAAGTTGCTTAAATATTTTAATAACTGTGGTGTGGGTACTTTATTTTTCCAGAGTTCTTCTATATATGTCTTCTGATCATCAAGATCATCAATCCAATGAGGTAGCCAGAGCAGGTATCATAAATCTAAATTGTGGAAATTGTCAGAAGGATGATGACATTTGACCAAAGGATACAAAGATTGCCTCTGAAGACATTGAGCCTGTTGTTGCTGAAGGCTTCTGCTCAGCTCCCAGGCCAATCAGAACCTAGTATTATGTTCAGAGCCCGCTCCCCAGAAAGGACTCAGTTTAAGACCCAATATGCCTGAGGTGCGTGTCCAAGGAGCTGGAGCCTTCTCCCTGACCCACATCAAAAACCACCCATCACCATGTTCTCCACTGGTCTGGATCCCAACTGGGACTTGAACCCCACCTTCCCCGGGACACTTGCTGCCTACCTACCCTAGACTGGCCCCCTTCCCTGAGGACTGAACTGCACACCATTTGGCTTGGAGTTTCCTGGCTCTGACCCTTCCCTACCTCACACACACACACCAAGCACACACACACACACACAATCACCACCATGACTGCCTCCGCCATTCAGACTGTCTTACTTGGAAGCTGAGTCCTGACAGCTTGTCACCAGGTCACAAATCCATTTAGTTGCCAGAGCTGTAACAGAAGATATTTGTCCAGATTCCTTTGGTCTTGTTCCTTCCTCTCTCCCTCCCTCTTTGCTTCCTTCTTTTTGATTGTTATTTTGTTGTCCTTGAACCTCACGTGCCTCACTTCAAGGCACATTTTCATTATTTGTCCATTTTATTGTCCATTGTCTAGTTTATTGATGGATCCAGACTTATTCCCCAAGTCACCCGCTTTGTCCTCCCCCACAAGGCAATTATGATATGTTTAATGCATTTCTTTTGATTATAAGGGGTATAACAAGATGTAAATTGTTGATTTGTAGGCATATATTTTAATTGACATAAACAGTTTGGCATTATAGATCTCATTCCATTCACTTTTTTTCACACAGTATGTTTTTATGATCCATTCATGTAGCTAGGTGTTCATCAAATCCAGTGCTTCTAGCTGCTGCACCCCTGGATATAAACCCATGACATTTATCCATCCTCTCCGACATTCACCACTATCTAATTGCCACGCAAAGCAGATGCGCACAGAACCCACTCTGCCTTACTCACTGCTGAACCCCATCATCCTGCTGGTGTGTACTGCTGTAAGCCTTAGTGTGCCTAAAACAGTGCACGCTGAAGCATGTCAAGGTTAGGCCCTAGACCACCAGACTACGTGGCCCTACATTTCTCCTGTCTCCCAGTCCTTGCTAAGACAAGCTTAGCTCTGGACATGTCTCCAGATGGCATGTTAGACTCTGTGTGAGTTTATAACAGGGATCAGCAAACTTTTCATAAAAGGACAGAGAATAAATATTTCAGGCTTTCGCAACTATTCAACTACACTATTTTAGCATGAAAGCAGCCATAGACAATATACAAATAAATAGATGAGGCTGTTTCAATAAGACTTTATTTACAAAAAGAGACAGTGAGCTGGATTTGACCTTGAGATGGATTTGGCCGTGAGTCGGCTTTGGCCATGGCTGTAGTTTGCCAATCCTGTTTTATAGCCACTGGTCTCATGGAAGAGAAATGCAATTCGTTAGTTCTGGGTATGCTCATTGTTTTGCTGCCATATTACTTGCCTCAAATTACTAGATTGTCTACTGGTGAGAGGTTGTAGACGTGCCGTAATTTATTCAACCACTCTTCTCTTTATAGGCAGTTAGTTGTTTCCAATATTTTGCAACTGTAAACAATGCTGCAATAAATAAACTTGTACCTAGGCATTTTTGTATCATTGGAGGTATATCTTCAGGGGAGGTTCCTAGAAGTAGGATTGCTGACCCCAAAATAAGTGCTTATATTGTTTCATTAGGTATTGCCAAATTTCCCTCCAAAAGGGTTAGTATATATTTTTCTAATATTCTGTGTGACAAAATAGGAAGTATACATAAAGCCCTTTTGCTGCATGCCAAAGGATAATGGCAGCCTTGAGAAAAGCACTTGTGCAAATATTTAAGTTGTGAGCTAAACTATCTACATATTTCATGAAAAAACAGTTTTTATTTGAAAAACTCGACTGACATACAAAAATGTTTATTCAGACTTGGGAGTTTGACAGATATTTCCTCAAACATAACAAATTGAGCCTGGGGTGGGGGGAAGTGACAGTATGTGTTGCCAATGATAAAATCCGAGGTTTCAAGCAAAAATTAGAATTTTTAAAACCTTGTACCCGCCACTGTGAATTTCCTAACACTTAAAGAATCTTGGGATGATATTTACTAATACGATTTTTTGATATTGCCTAATGAAATATGTCAATATTTGCAAAATCTGCGTAACAGTGAACCAACATATTCTAAATACCCAGTGCATCATGCTATAAAATGACACACAGCTAATAAAACCACTCAAAGAGCAGGCAGAACAAAGGATATAGCTTCACATCCCACATGGCACACAGCCTTTAAGAAACTACCACTTGTCAAGTTCTGGTGTAATATTGGGGAAGAATATCCACAATTATTTGCAAAAGCTATTAAACAATACCTCTTTTTCCAACTACATTTTTATGTGAAGCCAGATTTTCTTCGTACACCTCGGCCAAACCAAAATATCACAACAGATTGAATGAAGAAGCAGATAGAATGCAACTGTCTTCTTGTAAGCCAGGCATTAAAAACATGTAAAATAATGCCACTCTCTTCATTAATTTTTTTATTTTGTAAGTATAGGGTTTTTTTAATACATTTATTTATTTTTTGGCTGCATTGGGTCTTCATTGTGCGCGGACTTTCTCTAGTTGCGGCGAGCAGGGGCTACTCTTGGCTGTGGTGCATGGGCTTCTCACTGCAGTGGTTTCTCTTGTTGCAGAGCATGGGCTCTAGGTGCGCAGGCTTCAGTAGTTGTGGCATGCAGGCTCAGTAGTTGTGGCACACAGGCTTAGTTGCTCCGCGGTATGTGGGATCTTCCCGGACGAGGGCTCGAACCCGTGTGCACTGCATTGGCAGGCAGGTTCTTAACTACTGTGCCAGCAGGGAAGCCCTAGGGCTTTTCTTGAGAATGTATTTTACTTACATTAACATGGAATGGTTTTATTATCATTACTTTTGTTTGTTTTATTGTGCTGAAATATGGATAACATAAAATTTGCCATTTTAACAATTTTTAGGCATGCAATTCAGTGGCACTAGTTACATCACCCCAAATAGAAACTCTGTACCCATTAAATAATAACTCTCCATTCCCCACTTCCCCCAGATGCTGGTAACCTGTAAACTGCTTTCTGTCCCTACAAATTTGCCTATTTTAGATGTTTCATATAGTAGAATTATACAGTATTATCCTTAACATGTCTGGCTTATTTCACTTAACATAACGGTTTCCAGGTTCATCCATGTTGTAGAGTATATCAGAACTTCACTCCTTTTTATGGCTGAATAATATTCCTTTGTTTGTACATATCACATTTTGTTTATCCATTCACTTGTTGATGGATATTTGGGTTGTTTTCATCTTTTGGTTACTGTGAAAAGTTCTGCAATGAACATTAGTGTATAAGTATCTGTTTGAATCCTTGCTTTCAATTCTTTTGTGTGTATACCTAGGAGTGGAATTGCTGGGTCATATGGTAATTCTAAGTTTAGTTTTTGAAGTATTATTGTTATTTTTAATGAATCAAAACACAACATTTTTATTTCCACTTGAATTTCTAATGCAATAAACATTGTTAGATATAACCCACATAAACCAAGGTATTTGGGGTCCTCAAAAATTTTTACTGGTGTAAAGAGATCCTGAGACCAAGCAGTTTTGAGAAGCACTGCTACACAGCAATGAAAGTTAGCAGATTACAGTTTTGCCAGCAACATGGATGAATCTCACAAATATCATATTGAGTGAAGTGCTTGTAATAAAGCTCAAACAGCCAAAACAAAACTGTATCATTTCCAGATGCATACGTAACTGGTAAAACCGTGAAGAAAAGGCTACATGGGACTAAACAAAATCAGGACAGTGATTGCGTCTGGCAGTAAGGGAGGGGTGCAGTCAGGCAAAGACATATGGAAGGATTTGGGGCTCCTAATAATATTTTATTTTATTACCTGGGTAATAATTATACAGATGTTCATTTTACCAAAAGCTATTCTTAACTTTTTTTTTTAAGACCAGAGGTCTTTTTTTTTTTTAATATTTATTTTATTTATTTGGTTGCACCGGGTTGCGGCATATGAACTCTTAGTTGCGGCATGCATGTGGGATCTAGTTTCCTGACCAGGGATTGAACCCGGGCCCCCTGCATTGGGAGCGCAGAGTCTTAACCACTGCGCCACCAGGGAAGTCCATATTCTAAACTTTTCTTGTTTTGTGTATTTTTTATTGTGGGTGTGTTCACAATTTAAAATAGGTTAATAAAAAGAAAATGATTTGGAGAATGGCAACACTTGAGGTAGGCAACAATACAGAAGAAAGATAATAGTGCCTAAAGTAGGGTCATTTCCATGGTAATGGAGAGAAAGTCATGGGGAATAGAATTATCATGACTGGCTTTGACCATTGCCTGGGATTGGGGACGAGGCCCACCTTCCCTATGCACTTTAAGACTCTATACCTGATTAAAAACTGAGGAGCTGGGCTTCCCTGGTGGCGCAGTGGTTGAGAGTCCGCCTGCCGATGCAGGGGACGCGGGTTCGTGCCCCAATCCGGGAAGATCACACATGCCGCGGAGCAGCTGGGCCCGTGAGCCATGGCCGCTGAGCCTGCGCGTCCGGAGCCTGTGCTCCGCAACGGGAGAGGCCACAACAGCGAGAGGCCCGCGTACCGAAAAAAAAAAAAAAAAGCTGATCCCAAGAAAGAGATGGAGATGTGGCAATTAAGTCAGCAACCAATAATGTCTGCCATACTTCCAGAATTAATTAGTCACATTCTCTCTGCGCCATCCTCTCTTACTGAACTCAATTTATTTCCTTGATTGCATGTCAATATCTAAAGTTAACTAATGTTTATTTACTTGGTTTTTGTACATGTGATGGAATGCAAGTTCCTTGACGGCTTGGTCTATATCTCCCTTCTTCTCAATGAACCTCCACACTTACACAGTGCTAGCACCCAATCAACACCAAGGAGACCTTCATAGATCCTAAGCACTTTGACTTTTGGAGATCCCATTCCACTCCACATCAAATCAAATATGTTAAAGTGTACATATTAACCACATTTAATGTAACTGGTGGGGTTTTTTGAAGATTTGTGTGATCTTTACAATTTTTACACTTTTGAACTTTGTAAAAGACTTGGAAGTGGACCATAAAAAAAAAAGAGATTACGGTATATCTTCAATGGAAATCTATATGCTATCTAATGCACATCCTTCCACATTATCTGATTTATAGGGTTTGCACCTCTCATCATCTTTGAACTATTTTACAACTCTGTAAATTACAGACAACTGATAGCAATGCAAATCATTCTTGTCTATAAACATGAAAATATATTTTGTCGAGTAGAGGGACAATTGATTTTCCTTCCCCCTCTCACTATGGAAAAAACCAGTTTTGCGTTTATTTGTAAATTCAAGTAAATGTCTAGATGAGTCTCTTTGTAATCTCTTTTGAATCAGATATAATATTTTACTGGATCTTATTAATTAATGAGTTAAATAATATTATTGACATGTGTTCATTTTATATTTGTATGAGAGTCATGCTTTTACCTTTTAAAAAAAAAATATTCTTTATCAACTTTAGAGATCTTCCACCAATGTGCCCAGTGGATTCACCTGACAGAGCAAGAAAAATTGTACTGCCAGAGACATACATCCCATGGGCAGCTGAAACCCTGGTATGTCAATTCCTGACAAAGTGATGAACCTGATGTATAATAGAAACTTATTGACTCTCAGTTTCTCTGTTGTTGCTTTTTTCCTCTCTATTTTGTATTTTGTTTTGCTTTGCTTCATTTGTTTTTTTTTTAATTTATAGCTGCGAAGTTATTCCCCAGTGGTGGTGGCAATGATTGGGAATTTGGTTTTTTTTCCTGATCATTTAATGATCTCTGTAAATGAATTAATGAATTATAGAAATCTATTTTCTATTAAGAAAAAAGGGTGACAGAGAATCTGGTTGGTCAGTCTTATTTGTTTTTCTATTTGTCTATTTTGAGCTCAAAGAATTTTGTGCCCACCAGGAAGGAGAGCATCTCTTTGATATCTGGATCAGTAGTGAATTTTTATGTTTTTGGCCTCTCATATCTCTTAACCTGTAGCTAAAATTGTAGAATTGAAGCTTTAAGCTCTCTTTGTGTCTGTATATCTCTGTGTCTGTAACTCAGGCCTTTACTTGTTATAGTATAAAGTGTGAAATGTTTTCCTACCTTGAGAGGGTACTAATAAATTAGATTAGCAAGTATCTTAAAGAAGCTCTATTCTAATTGACTTCAAGAGATAAATAAGTGCCTATATAAATCAAATATTCCTAAAACTTTAATAAAATGAGATTTAATTTCTAACACTTTAAATGTGCTACACTAAAAATAATCCTTCAGAAACTCAGAAACATTTTAAGAATCCAAGTTACATAATTAAGATAAATCTTTGGCAAATATGACTGGTTTGATATGTTTGGTCTAACAGAACAGTTATGTCTTCTCTGATATAGCAGAGTCGAGTATAATAGAAACATACATTTTATTTTACTTAGGTTTACTTTTTCCTATAGTTATACAAGTTACCAATCAAATAAACTAACATTACTCTTACATAATGTAAACTGGTGTTCAAGATTGTCATAACTTCAATTCAAGAATAATTATGTTTGTAGCATGCCAGCTTAAAGATAATTTCCAGGATTCCTAGGTGGCTTAAAACTTTGAACTGGGGCTTCCCTGGTGGCGCAGTGGTTGGGAGTACGCCTGCCGATGCAGGGGACACGGGTTCGTGCCCCGGTCTGGGAAGATCCCACGTGCCGCGGAGCGGCTGGGCCCGTGAGCCATGGCCGCTGGGTCTGCGCGTCCAGAGCCTGTGCTCTGCAGCGGGAGAGGCCACAGCAGTGAGAGGCCCAAACTTTGAACTGGCATTAGATTGAGTTAATGAATAGATATTCATTGAATATCTAGATAATTTCTAAGATAGAATATTGAAACACAATTAATATGCTCTGGAGGGGATATGTCTATGGATCATGTTAATGAATATGTTCATTTTTGCTACTTCAAGAACATATAAGAGAGAAGGCTTCTATGCATGGTTATAGAAAAGTGTATTCATGAGCTTTTCTAGTCTGCTCTGATGCTGGTGAATGGTAAAGTTCTCAATTACCCACCCCCTCACCTACTTTTCTCTATGAATGAGAAGTTAGTTGTTTTGATTAAAGGTTATAGTTAATATAAGTGGTTGCAATTACCCTTAGGAGCAATAATAACAGAGAAACCCAACTACATGTATGTTTTGATTTTTTCAAAGAAAAAGAGTGGTTTTATCCTAAAGCAGTAGTCCTCAATTTTGTTGGTCTCCAGATCATTTTACACTTGGGACTTGTTCAGGACCTCAAAGGGCTTCTGTGCATGTAGCTTATAACTATCAAAATATCATATTAGAAATTAAAACTGAGAATTTTAAAAATACTGATCTATTATTAAATTTGAGGATAGCAGTAATAAACAAATTGCACGTTTACATAAACAGCATCTCAGAATTACAAGAAAATTTGTTTTAATCTTGTGGACCCTCTGAGGTCTGTTGTAATGCAAAGTGTCAGTTTGTTTCAGAATATGAAAGAGGATGATAAAAGAAAAAACTCAGAATATGAATGCTTTTTGCCTTTATTGATAAAAACTGAGTCTGAGAAAGAAGTTACGAAATGTGTTAAAATCTCAGCAAAGTTCAGTCTATTTTGATGGGTTTGCTTCCCTGGTTTACTGCTGAGTGTCTTTGTTTACAATATAAATGATGATTCTTTACTTTTTGTGTAAATTGCTTAGACAGAAAAAATTCTATGTCTTACCAGAATAATTTTCTCTGTTTTATTTGGACTTTATTATGTCCTTGATTATTTAAAGAAAAAAAAGAACAAAGGTTCCTCATTTATAAAAGAAGTAACGTTCTTTCCAGTTGCCTTGCGGTCGATGTGTATTTTTAAATATTTTATTATCATTTTGATTAACTAGGTAATCAAATATTGTTTCTCAGGCATCCATGAGCCTATCTTAACGATAGGCTGTCTGAACTCCTTTGAAAACTTATGTTAATTGTTCCCTCCCAGAATAGGAAAAAACCTAAAACTCTCAGGATATTTTTTTATACCTAAAACCGTCTTTAAGTTTCCCAGAGAGACCCTGGAAAAACTCACAAAGTTATTTTTTCTTTTACTTTATAAAAAGAGAAGTACTAGAAATAATTAGGTTTGTTTGATGTGTGACTATTGTAAGAGTTTCATGGGAAGCACTGTCAGCAGAGATACAGCCTGCCCCAGGTTAAATGTGTGTTAAGTGACATGGTATTAATATAATACACTTGAGAAAGTATATACTTTATGGGAAGTCCCTGGAAATTTGTCAGTATTCGTGCTTTCTATAATATGCTTTCACCTTAGGGGAAACACTGATTAAAACTCTTAAGGAATGGTTCCTTTCAAGTTTTCCTATATTTTATTACTGTCCCGGAGATGCTTTACCTGATCATATTAAGCCACAGCAGTATGGTATTATCAGTCATAAATTCAGTTATTATTTGAAATACTTAGCCAAAACCTTACTTCTTTAATTTGAATCTAGAGGCTTCTGGACAATGGTTCTCAGTCAAAAATATACATCAGACTTACCCACAGAATATGGGTGTATAAATGGGAATATAAATACCCATTTATATATTTTGTAAAAATTTTTTTTAAAATCCAGACTTATTTACTCTCTTCACTTGATAGGCTTGGTATACTGTGTATATGTCTCAGAAGTGTTAATTATATGTTATATCTCAAAAATTTTTTCTTTATAGAAATCATATTCATACATTTCTATAAACCAAAAGTAGCATTTACTGACTTCTTTGGAGATAAGTTTAATCAATATCCTTAGCGATGCTTTGTCTAAATTTCTAAAGTTACTTAATTATCTTTGTTTTGCATGTCTTCAGACATTTGAAGTTTCAAAATTATCAGTAAAAAATTAAAGACAGCCATTCTCAGTCTTTGTTATCTACAGATGGTTTTCATTTTACTCTGATGCTTCCCTGAAGTGATGCTATAGGATGCAGGCCAAAATTCACATATCGAGTAAAGGACAATCTCAGAATCTCATTGAAAAGGACTTTACCAGGTACTTCAAACTACTGACATTTCAAAGAGTAGACTCTCGGGTGCAGTCTTCTGAGGTGACATCCCTTAGACAACTCTCAGATGGTTCTAGTGGGCTAAGATTTCCACAACTCTTTTCCAGTTGAGAAGCGGACAGCTTCATGCAACTGCTAACCCAAGATCCAGCAGAACAAGACTTAATTATAGTACTGAATAAACTGATAAGGAAAAATATATTGGCTATCTGGAATATTGTTGATTTTTTTTAATTGTTCCATTTTCTGGATCTATAAGAAAGCCATTTCTCTTTCTTCTTACACTTCTGTAACCCACAACAATTTAGTAAACTCTGCTTTTGTAAACCGAAATGAAACATATTTTAAATGATATGTGATTCTCACTGGGTCTGCAGAACTCAGAAACTCTTAGTCTCCTCACTTTTCATAGCAATATAGTTATTTCACAGTTTCCATAAGAATAGGTCCTCCTTTTTACCAAAATATAATTGGACAAATTGATTGTGCAATAAAGGCCTTATCTGAAGTGCTGTATTGGAGAATGGTGTTCATTTAATCAGACATGACCGCCACTTTTTTTTTAGGAAACAAATGTTGGCTGTATTCATAGAACTAACACAAAACCCTCCCAGGAAAGCTGGTTCGGTTCCTGGCTGACAGGGTCCCAGGCTTTCAGGTGATTAGTAAGGTTACCTCCTAGCAGATCAAGAACTGTAGAATATTTGGGGGTCTTAAGAAGAGAGGAATTCACTTAAATTCTTAGGACCTGTGGGTAAACTCTGGTAGAGAGAGTTTCTTAGGATTGGTTTCCTAGTCTCAAGATAGTAAATAATAGACGCTTTTAAATCTGTCTGAGATTCCTCATGAAAACTCCCAGAGAGTAGTTAATTTTGTGGCATTTGTTCAAGACTGTATGGCTCAAGATTTGCAAAGCAGACTTAAGGAAGCCTATATGTTAAGTGACCACGCTTGCTGCATTTATGTAAACAATCAGGTCAAACCTAATTAAGGTCAGCTTTATTTTGTGATCAAGAATAATATTTCAGGCTTCCCTGGTGGCACAGAGGTTGAGAATCTGCCTGCTAATGCAGGGGACACGGGTTGGAGCCCTGGTCTGGGAAGATCGCACATGGCGCAGAGCGGCTGGGCACGTGAGCCACAACTACTGAGCCTGCGCGTCTGGAGCCTGTGCTCTGCAACAAGAGAGGCCGTGATAGTGAGAGGCCCGCGCACCGTGATGAAGAGTGGCCCCTGCTTGCCGCAACTAGAGAAAGCCTTCGCACAGAAATGAAGACCCAACACAGCCAAAAATAAATAAATAAATAAACAAATAAATTTTTTTTAAAAAGCCAAGCATTTAAAAAAAAAAAAGAATAATCTTTCTTTAAAATTCTACAATCACAAGGGAAGGGAGAGAGACTGTCAGAAAAAATTGTGAAAGACTTTGAAATGTACCAAAAAGTACCCCCAAAATGATTGCATGTACTCGTAGGCAATTTATATGTTATCTAGAGCACATCATTTTGGCTTATCTGATTCTATGGGATTTAAAACTTTCATTGTCTTTGAGCTATTTTACAATTTTGTAAGTTATTTTAAAAAATGATAGCAATGCAAATAATTATTGTCTGTAAACATGCAAATTAATTCTGTCTGTGGGAGGAACAACTGATCCCTTCCTTTCCTCCATTATGGAAAAAGCCAGTTTTGCATTTATTTGTAAATTCATTTCATGACCCACTTATGTCTCTGCTCTTTGAATTCTCCTTTGAACCAGTTATAGCATCTTACTGATTTCCTCATTAATTAATAAGTTAAATAAAATACTTGATGCATATCCATTTTGTATATTTATATGACAGTCACGATTTTATCTTTAAAAAAATTATCCTTTAACATGTTAAATTCTTCCCATTGTTCTTGTGGCGTAAACTCTATTAAATTTATTATTTATACATAACTATAAAAGAGTTGAATTGTTAACAGTTGACTGATATAATATTAGTTTAGTAGACACTTAATTAGGCATTTATTAATTTTGAATCTACAGGAAGTTACTTCCTATCTTGGAGCTAATAATTTTATTATTGTAGGTGTTAAGTATTCTTGTAGACATTTGAAAAGCTCTTGAGCCCTAAGCACTGTGCTTATGGGGTAAAAATCAATGAAATGATTGTGTAGTCACTCAATAAATATTTGTTGAATGAATAAATGAGTGAATTGCAATAATATCTACCATTTTGGTGGCACTTCTCATGTGTCATATACTCATACCTATCCTAGAAATAAGGAATACAACATGAGAAACGAACTAGGAAAGGAGAGTTGTTGGAAATAATAATCATCATGGTTATTATTATTATTAATATTTCCACTTGATAGGTAAGGAACGGGCTAACTGAGGGTGAATAACTTGCCTGCAGTTGCACAGTTCTAAGCACCAAGGGCAATATTGAACCTGGGTCTCTGATTTCAAAGTCCATGCCTTTTCTAAATCCCAGGGTATGGTGCTGGGTCTTCTGCCTACTCTCCTGAAGGAATCCGGTCAAGGTGATTCAAAGCTTCCCTTTTTGGTTCATCTACCCCCGAGCCCCATATCCTTGAACTTGGCTAAGGAGACATCTTACTGGAAAGCACAGTGCTGCTGGGCATTGGATTTCAGTTCTGCAAACAAGGGATAACCTTGGCCCTGCCGGAAGCTGTGTACTCTTAAGCAAGTTACTCAATGTCTCTGTTAAAATAAGAATATTGGGCTTCCCTGGTGGCGCGGTGGTTGAGAGTCCGCCTGCCGATGCAGGGGACGCGGGTTCGTGCCCCGGTCCGGGAAGATCCCACATGCCGCGGAGCAGCTGGGCCCGTGAGCCATGGCCACTGAGCCTGCGCGTCCGGAGCCTGTGCTCCGCAACGGGAGAGGCCACAGCAGTGAGAGGCCCGCGTACCGCAAAAAAAAAAAAAAAAAAAAAAAAATTAAAAGAATATTAATAATATCTAACCCTAAGAGTTGTTGTGAAGGAAAATGAGATAATGCATACAGTGGTCTTGACACAGTTCCTGGCACAGAGTAAGTGCTCAATAAGCGGTAGTCATGGCAACATCTTCCCGATTTCTCCTCCTCAGTGGATCAGGCATTCTCTGAACCGCAGCAGTCAGAGTGGTGACAGCATTGGGAAGCAGGAATTGGTGGTGGGAAGATACAATTTGCATAAGCATTTACATATTAAGAAAACTCTTTTATTCCACAATGGAACGAGTCTTTTGAAGCAAAGCTGTACAATCTAGTGACAATTTAAACAAATTCAAATTGGAAAGTTACAAGGAAGATTACAGAAGGAAACAGGAGGAGTCCAGCCTCAATGGGTCTCAATCCCAGAGGCCCTGAGCCAAGCAGACTCCAAAATGAGCCTTAACTCCTGCCTGTGCTGAGCGGGAGTCCTTCCCCAGGCTCAGCAGTAACTGAAACGAGGCAGGAGCGGAGATCGCAGGACATGGGGGCCGGACCTACACCAAGCCCCAAACTCCAGTCTGGGTCCCAGTCTCTGTTCCTGAAGAAGTTATTTGTCAGCAAATGGAGTGAAACTGTAAGGGGCTTGTGTTGGTGAAAAAATGATCCTGTCTCTAGTGTGACCAAGTCCTGAAATAAAGCTCAACTGACTTCGGTTGCTTTTGTCCGTCCCTTTGGTCTTAGTTGCTGTGTCTGCATCCAGGGCAGCTCTGGGTTAGTGCTGACCTCCTAAGGTGGGAAAGGACCCTTCACTCACTGCTGAGGGAGTAGGATCCTGACCAGGGGTATCATCGAGCTGGCCTTGCTATACTTAGTAATTGCGTCTGAAAAGAGTTTGAGGCTGTACAGGGAGAGCTGGGGAGATAGAGAGCTGCCATCCCACAGGTACAGAGCAGGACGACCTATCACAACCACACCGCAGCTGCAGCGTGGCCTGGAGGAGGTGCCTGGGCTTTGTTTGCTGTCAGTAGAACGGGATTCACACCCAGCTCTGTTCTTGCCCAGCAGAGTGACTTAATTTACAAGATCTCTAAACCTGTTTCTTCATCTCTAAATTAAGGGTAATTATAAATACCCCATAAGGTTGTTGTAGGGATTAAATGAGGTAAGTAAATGGAGATTAAACACACTGGACTCCCAGAGTGTTTTGATATGAAATGAGATTGTATGAAAACCCCAGGCACTAACGGGGCAGCTGGCTTAGTCTGAGGGAGGGCAATAAATCACCCGCTCTCCCCTCCATGATCTGAGCCAACTGAGATCTAGAAATAGATGTCAGGAAAATGGAGATCAAAGCATTAGCTGTGCAGCCGTTACACCTGCAGCCAAATGGGCTTCATAACATTTTACCTGAGGTTCAGCAGAGGCAGGAAGTGTTACTCAGGGCTGTTTCCTTAAGGAAGCATGAGGATGGGGAGTTAAGTTCTTCTGACAACCATACATGGTACTAAAGTGTGGACTTTCCTTATCCAAACCCTAACCTTTCAACTTGTGGTCCTGAAACATTTCCATCACTCGCCTATAAACTGACATCCTAGCAAGGGAAGTCTTCACAGATCAGCTTTCAGAAAAGCACAGTGCTCCGAGCCAAGGATTCCTGAGTGATCAATTTCTCTTCCCCAAACTTAAACCACATCCAGACTTGCTATTTTCATCTGCAATCCTGTAAACGTCACAGCCATGTTTGAAGTACACCCTTAGCTTTTCTCTCCTCATCTATCATCACTGAGGACCAAGTGTGATACAAAGGGAAAGGTGAAAAGCACACTCAAGAAGACCCAGCCTCCTTGGTTCTCTTCAGTGGGTACCGACGTCCCATCCACAAGCCTGGCAATGGACCAGGACTAGGTTCCTTCTGGTGCAGAAGACAAAACTCCTGTCAGTTAAGAACTTTTTATTTAATACTAGGTTATTTCAAATCTTCTAGGCTTTCCTCGAAATGCTGATGAGCATATGAGCTCACACACACATACACACTCACACTCATGGTTCACTCTCAGCAGGTTACTTTCTTATGAAATCTCCTACTTCATGTAGATAACATCGTTTGGAAAGTTCCTTCAGCATCACACATTTAAAGTTACAACCCACACACATCTGCATGCATCTTCTTTGCCTTTCCCTCTTCTTTAACAAAGGAGTTCCTCCTCCAATTTAAGTCAAGGTCTTCCACTATCCTTCAGATGCCATCTTCTCCCTCCTTCGCAGAAATCTTTACTCTCAGTGACCCTTCTCTCTTTTGTACATGGAGTCTCTATATTTCAATTGGTTTTTCCCCCATAAGTCCTCTCCCATTAAAAAGAAAACTCTCATAGGGAACTCTACTCAACACTCTGTAATGGCCTATATGGGAAAAGAATCTAAAAAAAAGTGGATATACTTGTATGTATTACTGATTCACTTTGCTGTACACCTGAAACTAACATAACATTGTAAATCAACTATACTCACCAATAAAAATGTTTAAAAAATAAAAAAGCAAACTCTCACTCAACCCCATCTTCCTCCTCCAGCTAACGCCCCACCTCTGTCCCCCCAGCCAAGCTTCTCAGAAGAGCTGTCTACTCTCATTGGTTGCATCTGTTCGCCTCTCACTCACCGCTCACCACCACTATCTGGCTCTCTACTCCCCCGCCAGACAGCTCACACAAAGGCTGCCAATGATCTCCAGTGGTTAAATTCAGTGGGTGGTTTTCAATTCTCATCTCATTTAAGCTCTGGGTAGCATTTCATACTTCGAAGACTCCCTCAGATATCTCGAGGCAACTGACTTCTCAGCCTAGCGTCTAGATTGGTCCTGATCTGGTAGTCTCAAGCCCAGAAGTGGTAGCATCATCTAGCCAGCTGCACACGCCAAAATTAATCGGGAGTCATCCACAACTCCTCTTTCTTTTCTGCCCTTTATATCTAATCTATCGACAAGTACTGCTGATCTTACCTATTGCAAGCACACACCTTCCCGCTCCAAAATCAGGAAAATCTCTTGCTGCTTCTCACCACACCCCTTCCTCAGCCTGAGAAAATTCCCAAATGCCAGTCAGAATCATTGCCCCTGGTTATCTATAAACCCACACACAAAAAGACCCCTTGCCTCTTTCCCATAAATTATTTTCCATTTATGAATATGCAGTGATGAAAATGTGAAGCCATCATTTTCAATTATGTTCTTTTAATTTGCAGCAATGGCAAAGGGAACGGTCTTCCATGACCCCGATACCTGCTCCCTGCTAATCGATTATTATCTTTTATCCCTGTAATCTTGACATAATATCTATAAGGCAGAAGTGTTCTCTTCTTTTTCTTCTTTTATTTCTTTTTCCTCCCTGTGGTTGATCCTTCCTGTGGATTTCCAGTGTCTCCTCCCGGCTGAAGCCATTGTGGATTTCCTCTCTTCTCCAAACAGATGGCTCAGTACGATGAACTTCATAGTTCTGTCTTTGAAAGATCCAATCTTTGTATTCCTTCCTCTCCTTTCCTTTCCTTTTCAATAACAGAGGCATGTCAGGACAGAAATTGCTTCTGGTCTGGTACGGGCTGTGCTGTCGATGGCATGTATATTACTGAGGCGGGGCTTCACTTTGACTTGATACAAACCCAATCAGGATATGAAACTCTGAAGATATTCGTCTTTATCTGCAGCCTCACGGTTGTTAGGAAAGTAGGAGGGATATTGATGCATACGTATCTCCTTGTCGTCCACGCCCAAGAGACCGAGAGAGAGAGGAACCCCTGACATTTATCTCGTAAAAGAGACATGTGAGCCGCCAAACGCCGTTTGACAGGACAAATTTTTACTGTGCCTGCAAACAGCCCTGAATGTCGGTGCAGAGAACGCTGAGGCTGATCAACGTTCAACGGAGATACCAGGTCCCAAGAGCTGGGGATTAAGGGCATCATCTAACACTGAACTATGGACAAGATTTGTCTCGTTGGCCCTGTATCCAAACTGGGCATTTTATTTTCATTTCCTGGATTCTCCATGGGCTCGTGTTCTTCAGGGTGAGTGGCTGTGAGCCCTTTTCCTTCCCCTTGAACTCTGATCTCCAGGCTGACCTTTCACACAGCAGTCAGCTGGGTTATAGAGTTGCAGAGTTCTTGTGAAGATTTGCTAGCTCTCCTCCAAAAAGAAAATTGGACTCCTGAAGACCCACAGGAGCATCACTGCTAATAGCAAACAACGAGAAGAGAGACCTGTCTAGAGACCTTGGTGAGAAAAGCACTCCAAAGCGTTTTTGCAGCAGCAAACCACATGGGGGTGGGGGCAGGGGAATTTCCGCTAACATGCTTGACAGTTATTCTGTAACTTGTAAAGAAGCCCTGCTTACTTCAGCAGCATTATTTTTTTAGATAGAAGTGTCTGATTAAGAACCTCGTAGAGTGATGCTGTTTAATTGCCACTGGCCACAAAGGCATCTGAGAAGCTTTATCTTCTGCCTTAAGCTCTTTACCCGTCTGCCCTCCTGGGGTCCTAGTAAACCTTCTTTTCCAGGGAAGGAGTCTGTAGCTGGAGTCAGGCTGCTTGCTTCCCTCGCTTCCTGGTTTGGATACATTTTAACCTTTCATGCCTCAGTTTCCTCAACCATCTAACCATTTTCTATCCATCTTTTTGAGCAAGCCCTCATGAAATGTTAGCTCTCATGATTATCATTTTTACAAATGCCATAGCAGCGCTATGCTGAGGAGTAATCCTGTCTTGGTCAGGATAAAAGATGCTGGATACAGACTTTCAGTTTTACAAGATGAAGAGTTAAGATGGATGGTGGTGATGGTTGGACAACAATATGAATGGTTTTTGTTTGCTTGTTTGTTTGTTTTTGCGGTACGCGGGCTTCTCACTGTTGTGGCCTCTCCCCTTGCGGAGCACAGGCTCCGGACGCGCAGGCTCAGCGGCCATGGCTTATGGGCCCTGCCGCTCCGCGGCATGTGGGATCCTCCCGGACCGGAGCACGAACCCATGTCCCCTGCATCGGCAGGCGGACTCTCAACCACTGCGCCACCAGGGAAGCCCCAATATGAATGTATTTAATACCACTGAACTGTATACTTGAAAATGGTTAAGACAGTCAATTTTATGTATGTGTATTTTACACAATAAAAAAAATAAGTAAAAAGAATGAAAACAAACAAATTTTTTAAAGGAGCTGGGTATGGCAGATAGAATTCTGGTTCCCCTAAAAGGTCATCATCCTGATCCCCAGAACCTGTGAAAGTTACTTTACATAATAAAAGGGATTTCACAGTAATGATTCTGTTAAGAACCTGGAGGGGGGATTACCACAGATTACCCAGATGAATCCAGGTACAGGGATCCTTATAAGAGAGAGGCAGGAGGGTCAGAGTCAGAGAAGGAGATGTGATGACAAAAGCAGAGGTCAGAGAGGAGAAAAAACTCTCTGATGCCGGCTTCGCGGATGGAGGAAGAGGGTCAGGAGCCGTGAAGGGTCAGGGGGCCTCTGGCAGCCGGAAAAAGCAAGGAAACAGATTCTCCCCTGGGACTCCAGCAGGAACCCGGCCCTGCAGACACCATGATTTTTAGACCAGTGAGACTTCTGCCGCCCGGAATTGTAAGATAATCAATTCATTTTATTTTAAGTCGGTGGTGATTTGTTCCAGCAGCCCTAGGAAACAAATTCACTGGGTAATGGTGGGTGGAGACGTGGTCCCGATCAGAAGAGGAACACAGAGGAACCTCGGCAGGGGGCAGTCCCGGGCATCGTTCCATCCGGCAGAGGGCGCCTTGTGGAGGCCTCAGCCTGCGGGGAAGAGCAGCTACTCTTCATTCCCACGAAGTCTTGGTGTCAGTGGAGGTACAAACTCAAGGCCAGAGCGGGTTGAGGGCTTGGGGGCCATCCCCAGATGGAAGATGGTACGTGAGAACTGAAAGTCCTTTGACTGCGGCCTTCTCTCCCCTTAGAAAACCTAAGAGGAAGGGCCCAACCTGAGGCTGTGCCTGCAGCAGCTGGTCAGAGTTTCCACATCCTGCTCGCGAGCTCCTGCAATAAAGCAGAGACAGCTTGCATACATGGCTTATGAGACGGTCTCCTCTTTCTAGAGTCTCTGTACTTTCTTCATTTGCCCCACAAGCCAGTTCTCCAAAATACTTACTGAATGAATAAACAAACAAATGAACAACTAGACAAAAACAACCTGTTATCACAAAATATCGCTGTTTTCCTTAGCTTGGGGGTGTGGGGCTGGAGTGAGACAGAGACCGGGGGAAGGTCCTTTTTCCTTTTCATCTCCCTAGAAAGGGCCTAACTGAGCTGTCCCCTCCCACATTCACACACCGGCAGGTGTCCTTGGGCCCAGGACAAGGAAGGTGTTTCAGAGCCCTGTGCTGCTGCTGTAGTTGGTGTGCCCACAAAAGCTCCCAGAACATTCGAAATCCAAAGGAGCAGATGCTAATATCCCAGCATCAGTGTTGCCTTTGCCAACGGCTAAAGGAAAACAAACCTTTAATTGAGCAAAAGACCTGGCATCAGTCAGTGATGTGACTTTAGTCAGGCAGAAACGCCAGATTCCTGAGTCAGACATCCAACCGTGAGAATTGTTCTCTTCTGGAGCAGAGAATGCAAAATGTGGATATATGGCATCTCTTACCCAGCCCAGGACCATAACTCATTGTGAAAAAATCCTCTCTATCTGTTTTTAAATCTTCCTGAGTTTAAGTTGTATTCTAGCAAGACTTAACTAACTTATTTTGTAACTCTAAACCCCTTCACAGAAGTGTTGTGATTTATTATACATTGATGATAGTTTGTTTCTAAGAGACAGTTGGAGATGATTTAATTAGCAGAGAGAAAGAGGAGCCTGAAGTTAACAGTAGCAGGTCGGAGAATTCTGGCAAGATGGTGATGTGGCAGCACAGGTTTGGGACCTTCTTGAATCCCCACAGGAAAACAAACAGAGCCACTAAGTAGCAAAACCAACAAACCTGGCCATGAACAACATTTATGACAAAACTAGCTGATGAGCTATCCCCATAAACCCCAAATGCAAGCAAGTTGGGATAAACCCCAACAGTAGCAAACCCCGGGTGCTCTCAGCACCTGTGGGAAAGCAGAGGGAAGCCACGAGGCATCTGCGGGGCTAGAACAGGAAAACCACACATAGCTGACAGGTGGGACCACTTGTGGGCCTGTGGAGAACAGCCGGTGCTGGGAGGGGTTTTGCCCAATCCAACTTGGGGGGGCAGGGGCGGAGCACGAGGGATCTGCAGCCAGCTCTGAACTATGACCTTTCCAAGCTGACTAGCCAGGGCTTTCTTTTAGGATGAGACCCCGCATCAAGGAAATTGCCGGGAGTGGAATCGAAACTGAGCAGGATGGTGCTTTAGACTGCCTGCCCACAAAAGCAGGTAAAAATTCATCTGCAGACATTTATGCCCATGACCCTCCCTCCCTCCTTCTTAGTCTAGCAGGCTGCTTCTGCTGCTCTGGGGTCACTGTTTTGTTGCCCCATCTGGATACAATTCTGCACTTGTCACTCTTTCAGACAGCTTTGCCACCACCCTCTGGCTTCATGCATGATTTCAATCAATTATTCCTACTACTGCACTCTGGAGCCATTAAGTCTCCTCCTTCCTTCATGTGACAGGTTTTGCATAGTTGGCAACAGCTCTCACACGTCCTCTAAAAGCATCTCTCTTTGAGGCCAGGCATTTCCAGTTTCTTCAAAAGCACCTTCTGGAATGTGGCTTCCAGAATCCTCAGTCCTGGCCCGTGCCTCTGGGCTTCTTGCAGTTCAGTTCATGGTACGGCAGGAAAAACACCAGTCCTACAGCCAAAGAGCTTGTATTTAAGTTCTGGAACCCCCGGCTCCTGGCTAGCCTATTACCCCCTCTGGGGCTCAGTTTTCCCATCTGCAATATGAGGATAATGTTAAATCATAGACTTATTTTGTGGCACAGTGAGATAATAAATGGAGCTACATAGACAAAATATACAGAAATGTTTAGGCATTATTTCTCCAAGTTGGTAATCGTTGGCACCCCAAGTTGCGTTCCAGAAAGAGATCATTCCAGAAGTGATCTGTTTAGAAGAGGATGCGATGGGACTGTCTTCTCCCTCACTCTAGTCTCCCGGCTTCTCTTAATGCAGTTTACGACCTGGCACACTGTTGGTCCCATGGAGTTGGCAGTGAGCTCAATGACAGCCCCTCCCCTGATGTGAAGTTTCTTATCATCCATCATATTACACAGCACCCTGATGAGAAGAGTTGCTCTCAACCCATACAAAGGGCCTTCTACGTGGAATTAGATCAGTCCATCATTCTTTCCCCAACTTGATTCAAAGGAATTTTTTTCTGGGGGAGGAAATGTGTAATAGGGAAGAAACTGTATTCTATTACAAGTTAATCACTAAAGGCATGTTGCCTATAAACTTAAATTATGCATAATGGCCCATCTCTGGGAATCAGGTAATGAGCATTAAGCTAAAATACCTTTGTTTAACTCAGAGGAAACATCCTGACCAGGCCCAAGTGTGAAAGACTTCAGGAAGGAAGAAATTAACACATCCCCTCCGGAGGCTGACCAAAGGCAGGAAATGTTTGACCTTACTCCCTCCCCTTTTAGTATAAAAGAAGCCTGAATTCTAACTCAGGCAAGATGGTTCTTTAGGACACAAGTCCACCATCTTCTCTGCTGACTTTCTGTATAAAGTCGCTATTCCTTTCCCCAACAACTTGTCTCTTGATTTATTGGCCTGTTGTGTGGCGAGCAGTACAAGCTTTGACTTGATAACAAATGTACAGAAATCTCTGCAACTTTCTTATTTAAAAACATTACAGTCCTATATGTCCAATCTTCATCTTCCTCAGTATCTGTCTATCAATCTTTAACCCAAGAACCAATCTAAAATTTTAAGTTCTTTTTATCTTCTGCCCATCTCCTCTGGATAACAAACTCCACATGCCAAATGTGGGATATATACATCCTTTTTCTTGATTTAGCTTTGCCTTTTTAAGTTTCATGGGGTATCCCCTACCAACATGTCAAGGTTTGTTACACAGGTCCAGCATGTGGCCCATGGATTAAGAATTGTTTCCTTAATCACTGCTCCAAAATTCAGCCATCTTTAAAAGTTGGCAATAAAGTTTTAGAAAACGCATGAGAGTCACTGTTTTAATGAAAGGGTACTTAAAAAAACAAGAGGCAAAACATGTTATTCACTTAGGTTAAATAAACAGAACCTCCTGGGAGCCTGGCTACTTGGCTTCCAAGGCCAGAATCGATGGGCCAAGTCTCATGTGGTGCCAGGTACCTTGAATTGCCAGCCAAGAGCAAAGAACAGAACATGAGGACTAGTGTGGAAAATCAAAACATTTACAGTCTACTGGGGTCATTTACCCTTTCACATATACATATATCCAGATATATGATTGTCCTTATACCCAACAAGTACACTAACCTCACACACCTTCTTGGTAAAAGGGTGACAATTTATTGGTGTGTAATAGTACCATCCAATCACAGTAAGGCAAGGAATAGGATCTCACCACATCAGGCTTCAAAAAGAAAAGAAGATGGTGACTAACGTTGAGCTCTTGGTTAACAGTCTCATTGGTGAAAGTCCCCAAGTGATGTTGATGGAACGTCTATCAAACCACCATTGGTATTTGAGCAGCTAAGCAGATCAGAGACTCTTGTGTGATACTTACATCCATGTGGCTAGATCCTGGACTTAACTGGGTGTATCTTAACACACAATGCGTTTATGAAATGGCCCAGACAAGATGGATGGAGTTTCACTGTCTCAGTCCCTCCCCTCCTTGGTGTCCCTTATGCTGTTGGTACTTTGTAGTTTATGATTTCAGAGAACTGCCTTTCAACTGCTTGATCTGCAGCTTATCACCAAATGAGGTTGCAAACTCTGAATTCAAGAACCAGGTCTTCAGATTTCTTTCTTTCCCTCCCCACTCAGCCCTTAATACTATGCCTTTCATAAAGCAAACATCCAATAGACATTTCCTAACCAAATGTCCTAATGTGGCTTTGGAGATATTGGCATGGTGTCAGTCCTGAATTGCATGGCACTGCATGAAAAGAACTATTAACAGGGGCTAGGGTTTGGACTCTTTCCTATAAAACCATCTTTCCCTACACTTATTGCAGACCCTGTGATTTATTCATCCTTTTTTCTACCTTGGCTGTTTTTTTTTTTTTTAAATCATGCCATTAGGATTTTGTTACTCATTCAGGTAGTAAGTTGAAGAAAAAAACTTTTCTAAATTGCTAGCATTCCAGTCGTGGGTTTGAGGCCCAAAATTGCTCCTGTGCAAGAAAAGGTCAAGTGTGGTTGCTCACCTGAGAAGCAGAGCAAGGTAAGCCATTTGCCCCCAATCAGAGATGGTCCCACAAAGTGCAGAGAAGGCTGCTTTTGATCTGTGGCAGCCTACAACCTGGTCATTGCCTGAGGTCTGAGTCTTGATATTTTTCCCCCATTTTCCAAGTGTCTGCTTATTTAAATTTCATAATTATCTGGTTATAAACTCCTAAAGATTTCAAGGAAGAAAACAGCAGGTCAGCTTGAAGTTAAAGAAGATAACTGAACATAGGCCAGGGGAATAAGAGCCAATTCCCACTGAAGACTCAGCTAGCCTTACATCATGGGGACACCAGCCTGATTGGCTCTATACCAAAATTGAACACATCTGGAAATGATCATTTTGCAGTTTGCTTGGCCTCTTCCCAATGGCGAGACCTCACTGCCCTGTCTTATGCAAACTACAAATTCACACATTTCTGGCCAAAGGGGACAATTTACTTGGCCTGGCACGTCCCTGAGGATGATATGACTTGCTGTTAGCTGGTCACCAAGCATATAAACAGACCTCAAACACACAAGGAACATGCTAGAGGGGGAGACAGGGTCATCACCCACAGTCACTATCCCTTAGGGTGCCTTTGGCCAAATATAGTATGACCACAGAGATATTGCCTCACCCCGAGTCCCTCTTAAGGCTGGCTAGCAGCTCCCCAGTGGTCCATATCAGGACTATCTCTACACAGTTAACAGACGGCGGTCATTGGTTGAGTCGACCAGGGCTTGACCTCAAAGATCCCAAGTCTAGAGCCTGGAACAAGGATGTGAATGATGTTTCTGTACTTCCTCCCCGCCATACGTAGGAATTTGGAAGGTCACTTTTATCAGATCCACAGTGCCAACCATCCTCTTAATGAAGACTGAGTCCAATGGGCTCCTGGCACACACCCTGGCAGACAGATTTGTTAAAAATATGAGAAAAAAAACAGGCAAAAGAAATCAAACCAAATAAACAAAACCAAAAGGACAGACCTCTTTTCCAGCTGACTGGGCATTCCCTAGGCCTGTGTCCAGGTAGTACTCTCCTTCACCAAAGCCAGGCCCTGAGCCTGAGCCCAGTCTTTGCCGGAGGACTGTCCATGTCCCAACCCACCTCTGTCATGAAATGTATCACTTCTCTCTACTCTAAACCACCTCCTGGTAAAAGCAAGAAAATCAAGGGGTACAATTAGTACCCAATCCAATTAGGATGATGATCCAAACACCACTGAGTGGGCAAACCCAAGACAGAGGAAGGAACATTGGTCTCAAGGTTTCAAGACACAGGCAACGTGAGCTGCCCTAGTGGGTAGAGCGCAGGTGAAAGGCCTACAGATGAAGCCCCACTTCGTTCCTGTTGAACTTGATTGTGGTTCTAGCTCAGAAACGTTCTGCCTGGTAGAGTGGTGGTCATCTGACATTTCAGGGTTTGGGGGATAGTCATAGTCAAGAAAGTGACATGGTTTCTGTGATTTTCCTTTGGGGAAGGAAATGGTGTAAGGGAATGGACCAGAGAAGAATCATTTGGCTGCATAGAAACAATTCGTGCAAATTTAAATAAAGGGACATTTACTCAAAAGATTCAGATTAAGTGGAATCCAAAAGAAGGTGATCAACTAAACACTGGAGCCAGGACCATTCTGAGGACATCTGCGGGAGTGCCTAGACCTTCACATAAGTGCCTGTCCATTGACACCATTCTGCTCCCTGAGCCCTCCCTCTTCATTTTCCAAGAAAGGGAATCTCATTGGCTTCTGACCAACCTTTTTTTTAATTGAAGTATAGTTGATTTACAATGTTTCCAGTGTACAACAAAGTGATTCAGTTATATATATATATAGTCTTTTTCAGATTCTTTTCAGTTATAAGTTATTACAAGATATTGAGTAGAGTTCCCTGCGTTATACACTGGGTCCTTGTTGTTTATCTGTTTTATATATAGTAGTGTGTATACTTTAATCCCAAAATCCTAGTTTATCCATCCCCCCTTCTTTCCCCTTTGGTAACCATACGTTTGTTTTCTACGTCTGTGAGTCTATTTCTGTTTTTAAAATAAGTTTATTTCTGTTGTTTTTTTTAGATTCCACATATAAGTGATATTATATGATATTTGTCTTTTTCTGCCTGATTTACTTCACTTAGTGTGATATCTCTAGGTCCATCCATGTTGCTGCAGATGGCATTATTTCATTCTTTTTTATAGCTGAGTAATATTCCATTGTATATATGTGCCACATCTTCTTTATCCATTCATCTGTCAATGGACATTTATGTTGCTTCCATGTCTTGGCTGTTGTGAATAGTGCTGCTGTGAACATTGGACTGACCAAGCTTCTTAGTCAACTGCCGTCAGGGCAGGAGGGAGGATACACAGTAGAAGGACTTGGCTGGGTGTCATATACCTTTAAGAAGGGGTTGCAGGGCTTCCCTGGTGGCGCAGTGGTTGAGAGTCCGCCTGCCGATGCAGGGGACACAGGCTCGTGCCCCGGTCCGGGAAGATCCCACATGCCGCGGAGCAGCTGAGCCCGTGATCCGTGGCCGCTGAGCCTGAGCGTCCGGAGCCTGTGCTCTGCAACGGGAAAGGCCACAGCAGTGAGAGGCCCGCGTACCGCAAAAAAAAAAAAAAAAGGGGTTGTAGAGGCAGGAGAGGACTGATGAACAATTCTGCTGCAGAAGACCCCCTATTTACTTCTTTAGTGATGAGAAAAGATTCTTATTTGCATCACATCAATCTGAAGCAGAAGGGTAGACCCGGAGCAGGAGAATCCCTCCCAACCTGATCATCAAAGCAGATTGAAGCGAGACCAGGTGCCTTCAGGTCAGTAAGTACGTAGAACATCTGGGAAAGCTGGAATGGGGACTAGAGGAAAAGGGCAAGAAGACATGCACATTGCAGATTAATTAAATGTCTTTAAAGAACAGACTTCCTTGCTCTCCCTCAGACCCGGTCTCAACTGTGTTCCCACCCAGAGGAATGGTTAATTGGCGGGAGATCAGCGCATTTACATAGACTCACTCCAATTTACCAGAGAGGCAGGAAGAGCCAGGCAGAAGTGGCTGGTTGACATACTATTATGCAATCATCTGGAAATCTAATTTGTGGAACCAGGAGCCATCTGTTTCATGGGTAATGTGCCAAGGTACATGCCAACATCAGAACAAGCCTTCTGCTGTTGGTAACTAATTACATCTATGGGACCAGCACAGCTTGAGATTCAACTTACGTAACGTGATCTTCCACCAAATTATTATTGCTGCTTGGGTTTTTCTCTGAGTCGGTAAACGTAGTACAAGTTTTCTAACACGGCAGCAGAACGATGGAGAGGCTGGGGTAGCCCTGTGCCCCCAAAATGTGGTAGGTCAGCAGGTATGAGGGGCAACCCCATCCTTGGAGCCGTGCAGGGGACTGTGGTTCTGCTATGGCCCATTTTCCCTCCTGAGAAACAGGGAAGCCTGACTCAGGATGAAGCTGGGAGATGAGGTCAGAGCCTAGAAGGGCTTACAGGTTGCTATCAGTGGTTCCTTTTATACCTTCTGAATATATTTTCTCTTTTAAGACACCTTGCTTAGAGACTAGAGGGAGTAGAGTATGCAGGAGGTATGAAATCTATGTCTTCACCCCTGTCACTGCAGATGACATGGTGGCCAACAGTTCAGATGACGGGCTGCTCTGCTGTAATAAAATCCTCACAGGGAAAGACCTCTTGTTCCCTGGTATCACCCACAACAGCCAGCACGCAAAAGGAAGGAAGCTGATAGTAAGTGGGTCTCCACCCTCTTCTGCAACTCCTATCCCCCAATCCCTGTCCACCCACAGGCAAGTTGTTCCCACAGAGCCCACACAGACTAGATTCTAGGTTTTTGTAATGTTTAATAAATTATCATGGGATGGATGGATGGCTAGATATCTAGTCTGCCTAAAGAGACTTACTCTCAAAGCCCAAGTGATGGTACTTTTTTCACTGCTATTTTTTTTTAGACTGTATCAGCATCATCAGAAATGTGCCAAGAACACTGGGCATTGTACAGACCTCTCAGTACCAGCTAATTCTGGCCTTACAATGGGACTGGGGACAGATCTCTCCTCCTGGAGAGATCTCCTGACTCCTGGGCTCCTTCTAACCTCTCATTAAATCCCTATCATGCTGGATTGGCTCTGAGCTTTAGTGATAAATAAATAAATGAATAAATAAATAAGACACCTCCTATTTTCCTGTCAGACCAGTACCTAGCCCGCTGCCCATATGTGATGAATACTTAGTGACGATCTAGTGCAAACAAGAGGAAAAAAACAAGGGATTTAACCAGCAGGAGGGAGTATGCTTAGCACTAAAGGAGCTAAGCTGCTAATAAAAAGCATGAATCAAAGGCACTTCGGACTCTCTGGTCCTCTGGGGATCAGTGAAGGGGTGTTGCATTAAAGCGGCTGCAGAAGGGAGCCCCCCAACAGGCAGAACGGTCATTAGGCTGGGCCCATTGTGAAAGGTAAATGAGGAATATTCGAGAAGATTGACCTGGCTTTCCAGAGATGTCTCTATTATCTATGGGAATGGAGGTTTCTAGCGATGTGGGTAATCCCACAAAACAAAATATCATAGCTAACACTTAATTATGGAGTGGATTCTATGAGGCTTTTGGGGTTTTTTGTTTTTAATTTTTTAATTTTTGAAAAAGTGGTTATAGACTACCTTTCTGATTGTACTTTGCTTGGATGACTAGGAAAATGAATTCTATGCCCCAGGTGGCATAAACCACACATAAGCTGGGTGACACATGGCAGTGGAAGGAACGTTGGCTTAGAATTCATGGTTCACTGTGATGACAGAGGTAACATCTGCCCAGGGGTGTGCTGGTAATAACAGCTGGCTCTACAATAAAAGCCCTGGTCTTCAGTGTTTGCCACTTTTAGTGATGAAAACCCTCTCCCCACAGCTGATTTCAAGGCACCAGTGTATCACTGAATATGAAGCTGGGAAGAGAACCTGCCCCAGCATACCACTGTGTCCTCCAGAACAGGCTGGATTCAGGGGACAGAAGCCAGAAGACCCACCAGCATTGGTGGGGGCTGGAATCTTACATTTTTGTATATCTGGTATCATGATTACATTTAAAACTTACTTTTAATAAAAATTGGTATATAAAAAAATGATGATAAGGAATACCTAAAGTGTATGACTTAGCCCACCACCTTGAAAAAATATTTGTCAGTAAAGTTCTCAGATTGGCATAGCATTGATTTCTAAAGGCTTTTAATGACATTTAATATGTAATAGAAATTACAGGGCTGAACTATTTACAGTAGCCAAGACATGGAAACAACCTAAATGTCCATTGATGAATGGGTAAAGAACATGTGGTATATATATACAATGGAATATTACTCAGCCATTAAAAAAATGAAATAATGCCACTTGCAGCAACATGGATGGACCTAGAGATATACTAAGCAAAGTAAGTCAGAAAGAGAAAGACAAATACCGTATCACTTATATGTGGAATCTAAAATATGACACAAATGAACATATCTACGAAACAGAGACAGACTCACAAACATAGAGAACAGACTTGTGGTTGCCAAGGGAGAGGGAGTGTTGGGGAGGGAAGGATTGGGAGTTTGGGATTAGCAGATGCAAACTAGAGAAAGGATAAACAACAAGGTCCTACTGTATAGCATAGGGAACTATATGCAATATCCTGTGATAAACCCTAATGGAAAAGAATATGAAAAAGAATATTTACATATTAACAAAAAGAAATTACAGTGTTGAAAAATTGCACTAAAGAGATCTATCATTAACTCTAAATTTATCTTAAAAGCTTAGGAGATTTTAAGAAAAATAAGAATTTTTTCAGAAGCTCTTAATTTGTATTTTAGTCTCAATTTTATCACGTTTTTTTTTTAAACTATGCCTTTTCTTATAGATGTCTCTGAGAGTCCCTGATATTATATGCTTTTGTACAAACGGGAAAGGTAAAGAGGCATTTTCCCCTCCAGAAGTCAGGCACAAGTAAAACTCTAAACAACAAAGCAGAACTGTCCATGCCTTTATACTGATGACGAATTGGAATTATAATGGAGTAATCACAGTTCAGGCATACAAAATTGGAGTTGGGCGGCCACTGAGGATCTGGTCTCAGACATGTCTCTGCACGAACCTGAACTTTCTTTGAACTGTACCAGACCCAAGGACACCACCAGCCACCTTCAGAACACGTTCCAGCTGCAACCTTATTGTCTCAAGCTCTCCCCTTGTAACTATGCAACCATTCTGGCCCCCAGCCAATCCTGACTTAATAAGCACCCTTACTTTCTTGCCAGCTCCAATGATAATTCTTGATAAACAACTCATGTAACTAACTGTAACCTTGCAGTTTTTACCCTTATAAGCCTCCCCCATTTTGTAGTTGAGCAGACCACAGTTCAGGTGCTTCTTGAATCTGTGTCTCCAGGGCTGCAGTCCTAACAAACCCCAAATAAACACCTTTTTATTTCAATCAGGTCTTCTTTTCTGAAATTTTGGTTAACGCTCTTCTATAACTCTTCTATATTTTTGATCTAGAAAGGTTTCTTCCAGCTCTAGAATTCTGTGCGTCTCCATTTCTATTTAAAGGCCCTAGAAATGTCCTTTTGATGGGGTCCTAGCTGAATGAGTTTTCTTTGGAGACCCTGTCCTTCAGGGATGACTGGATTTTCTCCAGTGAGTTCTACTGGGGGCTGTGGTAACAAGTGCGTAGTGAGCTCAAGATATATCAACAAGCCCCTGGTGGACCTTCTCCCTGGGAACACCCGAAAGCTTTTCCCTCTTGCAACCAGACAGTCATCTTGTGAGGTGGGAAGAAGTGGTAAGAGAAATGGAAATGAACTATCAGGCTAATGCTCTTTTTCCTACGTCAGGAAATATAAATGCAAGTCTCTGGGAGATAATCTCCGGGACAAAGTAGAATCTAGCGAAGTGAAGCAAGTCTCCAGGGTCAATGCCCTGATGACTCATCTCTCCACTTCTGAGCTATAAGAACTGTAAAACTTCCTGGGCCAGGTGTGGCTGGGAAATTGCTCTCAGTGTGTGTTCCATTGCCCCTCTCTCTCTCCCTGAATCTGTCTTTTGTCTGTTCACTCATCACTGTCCAACCACAACTCCTAGGAAAAGTCAGATGCTCGAGTCCCTAAAATCTGGTGCCACTTGCGTTTCTACACATCCACCTTTATTAGGTTCTGGGAAAGGAAACCACTTTAGATCTTTGTTCAGAAGTCATATGTTTCCAATATAGTTTTATGTAGTGAAATTTTCCCTGAAGTTGGTATTTATCTAACTCATTTTTTCTAAAGGAGCAAAGTCTGCTTCAAAATAGCAGAGTTACCTGATTCTCATCTAGTGATGGTTGCTAGGAAATCAAACTAGAATCACATAAGCTCTGACTTCCCTGTCTTGGGAACTCCTGGAGAATTAATGTAGGCACAATTCATTCAATGATGAATCAGCATGACCCAGTGATATCTTTTCTCTTACTGTTAACTTTTTATTTAAATAATTAACTTTTATCTACAGTTTGTCTTAGCTTCCCAGTTAGTCTTTAAACTCTCAGAAAATAAGTCTCCTTGCATGTATACCTTTGAATCCCTTCTCCCAAGTGCTAGTAACCAGAGCTTAACCAATATGCACTGATTGTATTTTGAAGTAAGGTGATCACATGGGAGAAATGACCCTGGTTGGAAAAAGAAGTCTGAGGTAAGTTCCACCGATAATTAAATGCATTCTTACAGCAATTTTCTTACTTTGGCTTATATTTCTGCTTTTTGCTCTTAAATATGAGGCCACAGAAGGGAAAACTTGCTGGAATATTCAAGAATTGTTATGGAAATTGGTGCAATTTCTTTGCAGAATAACTTTGCAAGATCTGTCAAGGCTGCAGATGTACACATGCTTTAACCCACGAGTCCACGGCTAGATGTATAAAATCCTCACACAGCAGAAGAAATTCACCCAAAAAAAAGTTCACCTCAACATTGTCCGTAATAGTTTAAAAAATGAAAAAAACTTAAATGTCCATCGGAAAAAAAAAGATAAAACTGGAGCTACATTCATACAACAGCATCGTATTAATGCTCTACTAGTAATACTATACTACCATTCGCTATGACACAATGCTCTATCACACTGCGCCACACTACATGACAGTTAAATGAGCTGGAGTCACGTATGTCAACATGGTAAATCATTCAGCAAAATAAACGTATTTGCAGAGAAATGCATACCATACAATACCATTTATATAAAGTTTAAAATATGTCAAACCAAATTGTGTATGAATACATTATACAGTAATATACAAATATTTAAAGGAATAAAATCACTAAATTCAGTACCGTGGTTACCTTTGAGAAAGGGGAAAGAAGGATGGGTCATAAAAGTATACACAATTTTTTTCTGGAATGTTTTATTTATGAAAATATATATTTGAAGAAAGCATAGCAAAATTTATGACTGGGTGAAGCTGAGAGGTAAGAGCCTGGAGGGTTATCCTCCAATCTATTTTTAATATATGATATATTGCATTTTGTTTTCAGAAACTTGTTTTAGGATGATGAAAGACCTAAGATTCCTTTGCTGGGGCAAGTCAGCATTGCACAAAGCTGGGGCAAGAGAATGTACTAAGGCGTTTTCAGTTTAGGGAATTACAGCTTCATTCCAAGTTCTATGTACACATTAGAAAGTTCACATGAATTAGGTCTTTTAAATACTGACAATAAAGCAAAGGAAGGTCAGACAATGAGGCATGATTTTTTTTTAATATGTAGGAAATAATAAATCTTTGTTTGAAGAATAGTTAATTATAAAAACAATACATCACTTTGACAGCTAGCAATGCCTAAAGCAACAGTTCTGAAGCTGTAATGAGCATAATAATGCAGATTCCCAAGTCCCACCCTCACCACCCATGCTACTTCAGTATCCCAGGGCTGGAGCCTGTCATTTCCACTTGTATCAATCCCTCCAGCTGGTCAGTGAACAGGGCCACCACAGAGTAAACTGGGACTCTCCCAGGCAGGCTATCCCACCCCCTGAACCAGAGAACGTTAGTGATTCTGATCATAACAACACATTGCAAGCATTGCAGGGTCATAGTAATATTAGCAAATAAATTGCTCCTTGAAAGTCCAAATCTCTAAAATTATCACATCCAACATACTATCCAGCATTCATTCATTCACCAGATATTTGTTGAACGTCTGTATGTGCACAGTACTTCTCTTGCCTTCCTTACTTGTACTCTATGTTAATTTCTTGACATATATATATATATGTAAATTTTTACATAAGTGCATAAATGTGGTTGGCTGGTTCATCATCGTTGCTTTCTGGTTGGTTTTTTTTTCCCCGAAGTTGAACTGATGTACGAGGAATGTCTTCTTTTTTTTAAGTGGAGTCTTTTTTTGGCCTTTTTTTTGTTTAACTACCCCTCCATTCTTCTTTTTTTCCATCCATATCAGCCACCCCTCACCCAGATAATCCATGTTAACAACCTAATAAGTACCACTCCATATGCCGCTTTATGCCCATATGATCTTATACAGACATATAAGATCTATCTTTAGACATACACCTAAACATAGCCCATCGACAGGCATGGATGTCTCAGCGCAGTAAAAGATACAGTCTCCCTCCACCAGGAGCTTATCATCTTTGGGGGAGACAATGCACATAAACGAAAATATCAAGACAAAAGAGTGGTACAGTACAATGAAAAATAGATAGAAAAGGTCTATCATCTCATATGTTGTAGGCTTATGAGAGGCAAAAAATAGAAAGTGTAAGCACTCACTGTCATTGCCACCATGTCATGGACCACTCGGATCAGAATTAGCTTAATATTTGGATTCTGTGTGTGCAAGAGACATATTCTCCCAGGTCAAGAAGGAAATGTCTCACCCTCAGAGGACAGAGCTGAGGAGAGAGTCCCTCCCCAGGGTGGAGCTCCCAGACCCAGGAACATCTTGGGGCTGGAACAGGGTGAAGGTCAGGCAAGCAAAAGCATGTGTTTAACTTAGCAAATGCCATGGTGATATTTGCAGGCACAATCATGCAAATGTTATTTGCTGTGAGAAATGCATTTCCAAAGCAGATGCTTCCCACCATCTCTCCACTTGCCTGCCTCAAAATGAAACAATTCCTGGGCTTCCCTGGTGGCGCAGTGGTTGAGAGTCCGCCTGCCGATGCAGGGGACAGGGGTTCGTGCCCCGGTCCGGGAAGATCCCACATGCCGCGGAGCGGCTGGGCCCGTGAGCCATGGCCGCTGAGTCTGCGCGTCCGGAGCCTGTGCTCCGCAACGGGAGAGGCCACAACAGTGAGAAGCCCGTGTACCGCAAAAAAATAAAAAATGAAGCAATTCCTTTCTCAGCCTCCCAGGATGGGGTAGTATGTCGGAGGCCTGGGATTGAGACTTGGCAGCCAACATAAAGGAATAGCTAAAATCCTCCTCTCGGCTGGTGAGGTGAGCTTCAGCCCTGGGGGTGGCAGAGCTTGAACTTGAAGGCTTCAGAGTACACGAGTCAAGCCCCGCCTTCCAGGTCAGCCCTGTGTGCTGACTGAGAGGGAAGTGAGACTTTGGGGTGAAGCTGACCACCTTAGTGAACCCAGAATTAGAGCCTAAGGGGAGCATGCGGGGAACAAAAAGCCTAGAAAATAAATGACACAAACCAACAAACTAGGAAAAGCAGCTGGGATGGTTGAGACAAAAGAAGACTGCTTCCACTTGAGAATCTTCAGTTCTCCTCGTTTACCGGGCAGCATCACTTACCCAGGTGGTTAGAAATTTTTTCAGTCCTCTTGACAGAACAGGAATGGTGGGTCGCAGGGCTTCCCAGTCCTTGACTGGTCCAGTATCAGATGGAAAAATAAAGAAATCGGCTAAGCAAAGAAACCTACAGCACAACGTTTACTGCTACCAAGCTTAGCCCCATATCCACTCAACAGGGATTCTAGGAACTCACTCAAATCCTCTGAGAAATACTTCTTGCAATAGTTCCCAGTAAGGTGATATAATTTACAATCCACTGCACTTGGAATTGAATATCTAGAAAGAAGGCATATAGAACGGTGGAATGAAAATGAGACATTTTCAGTGGCTCATGTTCCAGATCCTCCACTTGCCCATGGGGTGACCCTGGGTCACCTTAACCTCCCTGAGCCTCTGTTTCTTCATCCGTAGAAGGAGGACGTTAATGTCTTCCCACTTACTTCACCTGACTGACGTGATGAAGATCATGCGTGGTGATGACCGCTAAAGCATTTTGAAATAGTAAAGGTTATAAAATGATAAGGTCCTTATGGCACTGTATCAAATCTTCTGCTGCTGAAGATTTGAGAGGAGCCTGCACGGCCTCAGGAGAGATGTATAACAGAGGAACGTTTAGCGAAGACACCAAGGCAGTGCCTAATTACCTGCTAAACGGGGTGCAGAAGAAAGCCTTCATCATTCAGAGAAGCAAGTGATAACTCTGGTCTACAAGATACAGTTTTAGAGAGAGGTTGAGAGTTAAGTCAGTCCTTGAGAATTTAAATAACTGGGCAGTTCAAGAACCCAGGTGACCATAAACAATACGGATGACTTTATCAGAGAGTAGAAAAAAGTCATCTGTACCCCCAAGCTGGAGGGTGTCTGTGAAGCTGAACCCAAGTATCCCCCTTACTGAGGTGCCTCTAGGTGTACTCTACTGATTCTCAGCCACCACCTACCTCTGAGATAAGAGACAATGCCAAAAGAGAGCCCTCACCCCTTCATCTTCTCACATGACTTTCACTAGATTTTTCCTATGCAGGCCCAATGTTATGAAAGATATTTTATAATTTTAAAAATTCAAGCAGTCATTCATCTACCTCCAATCTGCTGTGTAACAGGACAAGGTGTAAATGACAAAGAAGCAAGTGTAATTATTTTTCCCTGCTCATTATTTATTCATAATATAAACGTCTGCCAATCAACTTTTCCTATTAGCATGAGATAACCGGTGTTACCGTGCCAAGCTAATGATATAATTCTAGCCAAAAGGCAAAGGAATTGAACATTTTGTTAGCATACACATTATTATCTGTATAAATGTACAATTTCCTGAAGACTTTATGAAATATTGAAAATAGTTCAAATATCTCTAATGAGACCTGGAAGTCCAGATCTCTAGGTCGGCAATCACTTTTCTGGAAGGTAATTTATAATATCAACCTATCAACAATAGGAAGGTTGGAAAAAATTGCCTTGACTCCCTTAGAGCATGATGCTTGAACACTCAGCTGTGGGGAGTTCTTCACTCAAAGTGACCCAGAAAGTGTGCCCCTTGGTTGTGCGGGACTACCTAACCTACCGTCCTGCTCATTATCCTGACCCCTCCTTTCTCCCATACTCTCCAGCCAGGAGTCTTGTCTCTCCATCCCAGCCTCAGGCAGGGGTACATGCTAAGCTTCTTCCAGACCAAGAAGTACAGTGCATGGGCTAACCCATCTCTAGTCCACTTATTCAGTGGGCTGACTTGCCCGGGACCACACAGCTAGCAGGGAGCTGAGCTGAGCCTGGCATCCAGCTTCCTGCCTCCTAATCCATTTCTCTTTCCAGTTCTCTGGAAGGCAGAAATGTTCATATCTTGGTGTGAAATAAACCTAAACCTCAGAAATGCTACCATGACTTTCTTTTTTTTTTGCGGTACGTGGGGCTCTCACTGTTGCGGCCTCTCCCGTTGCAGAGCACAGGCTCTGGACGCGCAGGCTCAGCGGCCATGGCTCACGGGCCCAGCCGCTCCGCGGCATGTGGGATCTTCCCGGACCGCGGCACGAACCCGTGTCCCCTGCATCGGCAGGCGGACTCTCAACCACTGCGCCACCAGGGAAGCCCACCATGACTTTCTTAAAGCAGTGTTGTGATAACAGACATTTCGGGGGCCTAAGGAGGAATATTGGAAAAGAAAATTTAGATAAAGAATGTAGCGAAACATCACCAATAAAGATCAAGAATGAAGGCACTCTGGCCTCCGAAGACTAGTACCAATGCACCAGGCAGGAAGACCCCTAGAAAAGAGAAGAATTGTTCACTGGTGGAAATGTCCCTTGAGCAATGTTCGGATCTGCTGGGTGGTCTCTGGGCAGACTGTCCACTGGGAGGGATCACCGTACAGATGGCCCGTATGGGTCACCCTGGATACTAACATCTGGTTTCCAGTGTCCTGATTCTTCTTTGAGATCAGTAGGAATTCTTTGCCCCAGGCCCACCCCCCAACCCCTGAAAATAACTGATAACAGACCTTCTGAATCCACAGCGCCAAGACCCAGACCTGGGACTGAAGGTCCCCCTGAGATATAAACCCAGCCCAAGGGTGGGCCCAGAGCAGCCTCCAAGCTGCTGTCCTTGGGTCCCCTTATCTGCACTGGAGGGTCCTTAGCACCTAGGATTCTGGAGAGAGAAGAGGATAGGGGTGTGGGCTTTGACATCAGAACCTGGTACAGCTGTGTAACTGGGGCAAGGAGTTCATCCTCTCTATTTTTTTTTTTTTAAAGAAGATGTTGGGGGGTAGGAGTTTTAGTAATTTATTTATTTATTTTTGCTGTGTTGGGTCTTCGTTTCTGTGCGAGGGCTTTCTCTAGTTGTGGCAAGCAGGGGCCGCTCTTCATCGTGGTGCGCGGGCCTCTCACTATCGCGGCCTCTCTTGTTGCAGAGCACAGGCTCCAGGTGCGCAGGCTCAGTAGTTGTGGCTCACGGGCCTAGTTGCTCCACGGCATGTGGGATCCTCCCAGACCAGGGCTTGAACCCATGTCCTCTGCATTAGCAGGCAGATTCTCAACCACTGCGCCACCAGGGAAGCCCCATCATCCTCTCTTAGTGTCATTTTCCTCATCTAAGTGTTGGCAGTGGTACTAATAATAAGACCTTCTTCAGAGGGTCACCGTGAGGATTAAATGGTGCTTAGCACAGCAGCTGGCACACTGTAAGTGCTCCATAAATGTTACCTGTTGCTATTAATACCCAGCATGCTTCCACCGTGTTGCTTTGGCGAGGACACTGCCCTGTGCTTCACACGATTCAAAGACAGCTTTCCCCTCTTAACAATCTGTCCTTCAGCACCCTGGCCAGAGACTCCAGGGTCCCCCGTGACGCTGTTTTACTAGACTTTACCAGATGGGATCAGAGGGCACCCGGCCTGCGCCGTGGTCTTCAGCCCACATCCCCAGCCTGTGGATTTGCCTGTCTCTCAGAACAAGTGCCCCCTCTGTCTCTGCGATTCTTCCAAAAAAATGAAACCTTTGGTGACCAATGGGGAGCCCTTGATTCTAACCTCTGTTCTAGCCAAATCCCAGGGTGGCAGAGCACCGTCTGCTTAATTCAGTGGGGACACAAGATCTAACCAGAGGAGAAGTGTGATGGAGGACTGCCCCAGCCTCTCAAGTCTCTTCCCTCACCTCTCCCAAAGGAAATTCAGGTTGGAAAGCATTGCTTTAGTATCACAAAGCTGGCTTAATGAAGGCTCTTGAAGACAACCGAGGTAGTTGCGACTTCTGATAGGAAAGGGAGTCGAAAACATCCCCCCTGCACGTTATTCCAAGTTGTTTTCTTGAAGTTTCCAGAGCAGTCAAGCGATTATTTCTTTGTAAAATCCAGGAAAAGCTAGAGAGATGGACTCCCTGGGAAAACAGGACTCATTTACAGAAAAGCAGGGATGAGATGAGCCAAAAGCATAAAGATTACAATTGGAAGGGAGATTATAGCTGATGTGTATTTTATAGATGAGGAAACTAAGACTTAGAAAGACGAGGCACATTTCCCCAGATCACAACAGTCAGAGGACAGACGTGAAATAATAACAGAAATAATATGGCCAATAGTGCTTATTATAGAGCTTCCCATGTTTCAGGCTTTAGGGGACTTTGAGCTTGTGATTCAGCCTCTCTGAGCCTCAGTTTCCCCATCTGTGAAATGGGGATAGTTATAGTGCCTACCTCAACTTTATAGGGTTATTTTAAGGATTAAATGAGTTCTCCTTGTAAGGATCTCAGAACAGTACCAAGCACACAGTAAGCACCATCTGTGTAAGTTCTGACTACTACTATTATCACAAAAATGATTGTCACTGTTAACTTTTTAGGTTGATATCAGGGAGAAGTGAAGATGTTGCCTCTCACAAGAAGGGCAAATCCCGTGGCTTCATTCAAATGTCTTTGAATGAAGACATTCAAAGGCAATGTCTTCATCAGCCAAAATAAGTGTGGTTAACACCTCTAGCAAGAAAGCAACTGTGACCCTCCACACGAGGGCAGGAATGTCACCTGCCAAGAAAACAGGGGCTCCAGCCAAGCCATGGCCACCCCATAGCCAATCCAGGCAGAGCAGAAGTCCCACCCAGCAGAAGGGAAGGCAGCCAAGGAGATGATGAACACAGAGCCTGTGAAGAGGAGAACGAGGAAGAGGAAAAGTATGACAGCGAGTCGGGGGAGGGTGGGCAGTGAGCAGGGAGCTGCAGCTGCAGCAGGAGCAACAGAGACGAGATCTCCCGCCAGGAAAACTTCCCATAGGACAGAGGACTGGAGGGGTCTGGATGGTGAGGGTTCCAACAAAGATGGCCAAGCAAATGAGCTCCAAAGACAATTCAGGCAATCGATATGAGAGTTTACCTATGTCCGTGAATTTCTAGGGAGTTACCTCATTTATGAAAGCATGAGTTTTTTGTTTGTTTTGTTTTGTTTCCCAGCAGACATCTCTGCAGAACTTTTTCTTGGTATCTGCTTCAGCAGCCTGGTTTGGGATCCACTGAGGTGTTTAAACTGGTTAAATACTGGGTGGGGGTTAAGGGGTCCCTGAGCACATGCAGCATTCTGCATCTGAGGCTTGGGGAGCCCTCAGGTTTCAGGGTTGGGCCTGGCCGGGTGCCTCATTTTCAGTCTTCAAGCCAAAGAGGATGCTCTCATAAGGTAGGTCAGCAAGCCCCTTGTGACAAAGTTCTGTCCCAGACCCTCTCCTCTGATCCCTCAAAGCCACCTGGTCATCTGGCAGGGACCACAATCAACCGCTTTCCTACTGAATGCAGAGGCTGTGACCTTGAAGTGGGGCTGGGCTGGCCCAGGGACACCCTCCCTGCTCTTCATCCAGACTGCAGGGCCGGCTAGGTGGCATTTTAAGGCAAAAATCACCGGGCTCCTGAAGATAGGAGGGGTTCCCTTAACACCTCTCCATATATAGGTTTACATGTCTGGTGTCTGCATAGCCACAAAACCCCTTGTCCACAGGGACGAGCCATTGACATCTATCAACTGGTGTCTGGATTTTAGGTCTTTTCCTGAACCTGACTGATTGGGAACGATGTGGGGAGGCTGTATTCATTTACTAAGGGGCTTTTAGTACGTGAAAGTGGATCTTTTCAAATAGGCTGGAAACAATTAGACTTAGGGGGACAAATACAAGCACAGTTTGTTCTGTAGCAGCTTCAACACGCAGGCTGCTATTGTCTTCTGCCTTCTCCCCTTGGCTTCCCTGCTCCTTCAGTTTCCTCTCCGTTCGTTCCCTTGATGATCCCATCAACTCCTGTACCTGCAACCGTCACCTGCAGACACATGATGCCAAATGCACACTCTAGCTGCTCTTTTCCCCTGACCTTGGTTCCATGCTCCTGAACTTCTCCTGAAGGGCTGCCAGCTTCTCAAACTCAATAACCCAGAACCAAATTCACCTTCTGCACCTCTGAAGCCTGATGCTCCTTCTGAGATGCCTTCCTCACATGCTGTCTCTATCGTACTCTGAGCTGTGAAACTGGAGTCCTCTGGTCTCTCCCTCCCCAGCCCCCAATATTCGATGAGCTTCCAAATTCTGCCAGTTCTACTCTCCTGTTTCTGTCCTCTCCTTTCTGCTCCCCTCATCACTGCCACTTCCCTAACTGTGGTTTTCACGTCTTCTTACTAAACTACTGCAACAGCCTTCTCACTGGTCTCCCAGCCTCAGCTACTCCTTGCCTCCACCCCAGTCCTTTCCAGACTCTGTTGTCGGATTAATCATCCAAAACATCGTGTTTCTTTATAGCACCCCTTCAACTGGGAGAGGGGAGAGAGGAGGGGAGGAAAGATTGTTTCCTCCAGTCATTTTCTCCAGAATGAAATGCTAATTCCTTGACCTTCAAAAAGACAAAGAAGGGTGTGGAATGAGTTTTTCCTCACGAGCCAACTCCAATTGATCAGGGTTGGCTGAGTGGAGCACAGAGTGGAAAAGGGCCCGAAGGCTGTATCCAGAGTTAATGGAAAAGATGCCCAGGTCATGTCTTTCATGAGCACTGGAATCCGGCAATGGGACACCCATGCCTTCTAAGGGCCAACCCACTTCTATGCCTCCCATCCTTTGGCCCACCATCATGTTTTTAACGTTAGAGCTCTCCAATCTCTTACTAAAAATAAAAAAACAAAAAACAGGACACAGCACTGTTTCCCAAACCTACTGTCTAGCCACCTACTCCTGTGTTTTATTCACACTGTCATTCCTCCTCCCTGTTGCCATTAAACTACACTTCTGTAAATCCAACCTATTTCTCAAGGCCCTACTCAAATCCCATCTCCTCCCTAAAATCATCCTTATTTTCCCCTGAATAATACCTCCCTTAAACTCTTCAATCTGTAGCTCCTCTCTGATGTCACACCTTCCTTTCTATAAGCAGCTTGACAGTAGGAGTCATATGGCTTGTCTAGTATTTTGCACGTTGATAGACAAATATTTGTCAGTTGAATGAATGGATATTCACATGCAATATGTGTCTCTAATAAGGACGCTGTCCACCAGTTATTTTTCAATTAGGTTAATAATGCAAGTATCACAATTGACTCATTGGCTAATTATTAGCAATCAAAGCTATAACAGAGATGCAAGCTGAGTTCCGACTCACCTGCCCTTCCCTTTATTCAAAGCCCTGGGAACTTTATTATTGAACATTCCAGTCCTTTCTCTTGCCAGGCTCCCTAAGAGCACATGTGTGGAAGATAATTGAACCTCTCCGGGGCCCGTGTTCTACTGAGGCAGACAGCGAAGGCTTGGAGAGTGTCTTGGCAGCGTGATGCCATTTGGGGAATGTATGCAGATAGCCTGCTGTTCAGTTTACCCCCTGCAAGTTCACGTTCATTGTTCTCCCTCTGGTTTTCAAAGGCTCAAAAATTAGTTGACTCAGAGCGCCCCCAAATTAAAAGCAGAAAAATACATACCCTAAGTACACTAAAAAGACAGTGGTGGGTAGGGATCCTTGAGCCCTGATTTAAGAATGGGTCACCTGTTTGGTGTCACCTGTGTGGGTCCCAGAGCAGGTAAAGCTCAGTGGTCCCCTAACCTGATTGAGCATCAAGATCCACTGGGGAGATCTTTTTTTCTAAAAATACATGGAGATTACTGGGTCCCATCCTATGAGGCTTATGAGTTTCTGATTTAGCTTGGTCCAGGATGAGAGTTTGAAATACATATTTTGGAAAAATTTTCCCAGGCAATTCTGATGTGCAGATATGTTTGGAAGTCAGTGGTATGGAGGCGGGGAATGTGTGGAAGACAGGGTCCTTGTAAAGACTGAGGGAGCACTGCGCTTGCCCACCTGGCCTTGGAGCCTGTGCCTGAGGTGCATCCTGGTCCAGCAGGGCTGGGGAGGGTCTCTTCCAGGCGGGTTCTCACCAGGAGACATTGCTAAACAAGTAGATTTCCAGGCCCAGGCCCCCTCATTCTGAGGTAGTCAGCTTTGGGGATCCAGGAATTTAATCTAACAAGCCCTCCACGGAAAACTGATGCACATGGGGGAGGGGGCTTCCCTGCCTTTACAGACTTGGGTCCAAGCCTAGCTTTGGGGTTGCCCCCTACCAGCATTGTGAGCCTTTAGCGTTGTCCCCAAGTGCCCCCTCCCCCTGCTTCAGCACAGAGAGTAGCCTTCCTAGCTGACCCACCACGATCTGCAGAAATGGGTACGATGTCTTGGTTTTTGACACCCAGAGCTACACGGAGAGTCTTCTGTTCTGAAATGTACAAGAATTTCCTTGCCTAAAGGGAGAAAAACTTGGACCAGCAGCAAGTCTCTCTCACTCCCGTCCACAACTACCAGCCCACAGGCGTCAAGACCACCAAGGTGGTTAGGATAAGATTGCAAAGGATAAATGGCTCTTCCTCCTCTGTCTCAAAGCCCAGATCAATGCTCCACCTCTATGGTCTTCCCTCTGTAAGGTCTCTCCTTACTCTGTACTTCTTGAGAATGATTAGAGACTTCTTTTTAGAGACTTTGCATTACCCTTAATAATGGTGAGGATTCAGCCACGTGGAGCTCCACTTTAGGCAAAACCAGGCCTGATATGCCCAGCCCCTCCGCCATGCCTCACCCTGACCCAGGCCTGCTGTGGACCTGCAGTCACGGGGTCTTCCCCACTGTGAGCAGCAAATATTCCATAAGCCCCCATCTCAAGAGGCTCCCAGGGGAGTCACAGGAGGCAAGAAAGTCACCAATGGGGTTGCAGTGGGCCATCTGGTAGAAGGAGGTATGCACTGCGTCGTGCAAGCTGAGGGGTCACATGGGTCAAAATCACCCTGTGCGCCCACCCCTAGCCCTGGACAACTGAGGGGTCCTGGGCCCCATCTCCTCCCCTTCCAAGTGACACTGACTTAAAGCCCTTTGTACAACTCTGGGCTTCCACTCCCTCCTGGTTTGCCTTCAAACCAGGCAAACTGGGTTCAAATCCCAGCTCTGGCACTTAGGAACGGCATGACCTGCTGCAAAAGTGGGAACGTTAGCACCTGTGTCACAAGTGTGGGGAAAATACAAATGAGATAATGCATGCATGATGACCATTCTGAAAGGCCGACTTATGACTCTAATGGTGAGAATTCCAGGCTTGGGGGAGAGAAGAGCAGGGCTTTGGCAGGCTTTTGAGAAAGCAGAAACCCTATGGCTCACCTTACATCCCAATTGGCAAGGGCTCTGACCCCTTTCTGCCTAGGCCTGTGTTGGAGCACTAGTCTCAGCAGCAGGAATAAGCACCACCCCCCTCAGTGAGGGCCACATGGTGCTCCCTGTGGCGCTTTCCTGAGCCCCTTCACCAAACAGGAGCCATGATAAGCTCCTGTGCAAAAGCAGGAGCTACCACACCTGTAGCTCCGGGTCCTTTTGGCAGTCCTCCTGGTCCTGAAGCACTGGAGACCCGAGCTCCTCTCCACCAGCATCTATGAACCCTCCTCCTAGGTGGCTGCCAGGCCCAGGTCTGCAGACCACAGAGATGAACAGTGACGGGATGGGGTGGGGAGGCTGCCAACAGGACTGAGAGCGTGTCTGATGGACACCTGGCCAGCAAAGAGTATTAGGCAGCATAATACAGGTGTGTCAGTTGTCATAGCAACTCCCTACCCCTTCTAATAGTCTGGCCAGAGTTGGAACCAGCCCTGTTTTAGCTATCCAAAGTGGACTGGTTTCTCAGGAGGAGTCATACCACAACTTCCTTTCTATCCCATGTCCCTGGCTGATGGACATACTTGAAATTCCTAGTAACAATAAATTCTTCCAGGGTTGGTGGACAGATTCTGCCTTGTCTACTCATTGCTAAGAATGCATTTGGCACGACTGCTGTGTAACGAACCATCCTGAAACCTCATGGCTCAAAACAGTACGCATTGATTATTGGTCACAAGCCCACGGGTCGGCAGGGAAGTCTCCTGGCCTCGGCTGGGCTCACTCATGCACCGACAGTCTCCTCAAGGAGGGGTAGGCAGCACTCCTTATCTTGGCTGGATTTTCACATGTGTCTGGGGGTCAGCAGGTTGAAAGATAATCTATGATGTCCTCAAGCCGGGACAAACGGTGCTTGATTCCTCCATGTGGCCTCTATTCTTCTGTCAGAGAATACCACCATCCTGGGCTGGTCTCCAAGGTGGCAGGGTTCTGAAAGAGAGAGCAGAATCATCAGGGACTCTTGAGGCCAGGCTCTGAACTGGCATCGTTTCTGCCACATTCTACCAGTCAAAGGAAGTTGCAGGACCGGTCCAGATTCAAGGGTAGGAAAAAATAGATTCCTTCTATTCAAGGAGAAAGATGCAAAGCTACATTTAAAACTATATATGGATGTAAGGAGGGGGAGAATTGGGGTCATTTTTGTCGACAATTTACCACAACGTGGGAAGAGTCAATGCTGTGAAACAATTTTCCTTAAAAGCCATATATACTCACTTTGCAATACCTTACCATTATTAGAACAAATTTCTAATTAGGTTAATGCCTGATGAGTGAGTGAGTGAAGGAGAGAATGAATGAATGAAATTTAGTCCCTCAGATGTGAATTAAGCACCCCCTCCCCTGCATCCCCGCCCTTGCATAATACAGGATTCCAGTCCCACTTGGCCAGAGCTCCGCTCCTCCCTCCAGGAATCCCATCACTGGAAGGTTCCGTGATTCATGACTCAGGGTTTTCCCAAGGCCAGCAGGGTGAAGTCAGGTCAGCAGGAATGCGGTCCAGGCATCGTAACCCAACACCAGGGAGATGCCTCAAACCACTCAGAGCTCGACAGCTTCAGGACTCCTCCCTGGGGCTCAGCAGCCCCAGAAGTTGCTGAGCCTGGAGAATGAGCACACAACAGTGTCCTTTTTAAAAAACAAGTGGCACCAGTGAGGCCAAAAGGGGAACGTAGAACATAAATATGATTTGTCCCTGGGAACACTATGCTAATGCCTGCCCCAGGGGAGAAGCTGTCCGAGTTGCCAGCAGGCAGGGAACAGGGAGGCCTGGTGGGGGCACCCTAGAGCTTTCTGCACTCTCTGCCCCTCCCCCTAAGCCACAGAATCACAGACTCCACAGCTGTGTGGTTTCTTTTTTTTTTTTAATTAATTTTTATTGGAGTAAAATTGCTTTACAGTGTTGTGTTAGTTTCCGCTGTATAGCAAAGGAATCAGTTATATGTATACATATATTCCCCCTTTTTTAGATTTCCTTCCTGTTTAGGTCACCGTAGAGCATTGCATAGAATTCCCTGTGCTATACAGCAGGTTCTCATTAGTTATCTATTTTATACATATTAGTGTATATATGTCAATCCCAATCTCCCAATTCATCCCCCCACCTGCTTTCCCCCCTTGGTGTCCATAAGTTTGTTCTTTACATCTGTGTCTCTATTTCTGCTTTGCAAATAAATTCATCTGTACCATTATCTTAGATTCCACATATAAGCGATATTATACGATAGTTGTTTTTCTCTTTCTGACTTACTTCACTCTGTATGAAGATCTCTAGGTCTGTCCATGTCTCTGCAAATGGCACTATTTTGTATACCCGGAGAAAACCATCATTCAAAAAGACACATGCACCCCAATGTGCATTGCAGCACTGTTTACAATAGGCAGGACATGGAAGCAACTTAAACGTCTATCGACAGAGGAGTGAATAAAGAAGATGTGGTACATATATACAATGGAATACTACTCAGCCCTCTTCCGTGTCTCACTGTTGAATGGTTGTCTCCATATTCCAGACTGGGATGTAAATTGGCCCCTGTTCCCCATGTGGATGTAGGTTGTTGATCTTGGGAGTTCAGGGAGGCCCCATCTAAAAGATAGGACCCCTCAGTGTACTAAACCAGGGGTTTCCACCCCCCAGGCCATGGACCAGCACCAGTCCGCGGCCTGTTAGGAACCAGGCCGCACAGCAGGCGGTGAGCAGAGAGCCAGCAAAGCCTCATCTGCGGCTCCCCGTGGCTCGCATCACCGCCTGCACCGTCACTCCCCACCGTCCTCCGCCACGGGCCCATAGAAAAATTGTCTTCCACCAAACCAGTCACTGGTGCCCAAAAGCTTGGGGTTGCCGCACTAAACGGCAGGCCCAGGGAGCCTGCAGCCAACCACAGCCCCTCATGTTTGGGAGATGCCTCCTCCTTACCCACTGTGCCCAGCCTGGCGCCTAAGGGAACCCGACAAACGGCCGACTTCTCTTGGTTTTGTATTTCACTGGTACCCTAACAGCATCCTTAGGATTTGCAAAGTTCTGAGCAGAGGCAGCTTCCCTCTTTCCTTTCTTAAAAGCCAGCAGGGGGAGCAGCAAAGCCCTGGGGCCTTGTTTTAGTTTTATTTTTGACATCTGGTTCTTGCATACATTATACATAATCCCTTCATGCCCCACATCGCTGTGATCAATTTGTTCCTTTTGGAAACAAGACTGTAAAAAAAAAAATCTAAATAATTAACTCAAGGACGTCTTCCAAGAAAAATACAAGAATTCAAAAGAGTAATCTTCCGCTTGAATGATTTGGGCCTCTATTAATTATAACTTCCTATTCATTGTGATTAATGATTGCCAGGATGACATTTAGAACAGAAATCTGGGAAAGAATAACAAAGGGAAAGTTGTCTTTGCGATAAGATCTAAACATGGAATCGTCTCTCCCAGGGGAAGTGGCAGGACTTCATTTCAGGATGCTTTTAAAACTAGTCCTAGCAAAGCCTGGCGGAACATGTTGGAAGGAGCAATTGTCCTCTAGAGGGAGAAGAGAAATGCCCTCAACAGTTACTTACATCTGGGCTTTCTGAAGTGACTGACAGCTGTGATAACGGTGGTGACAACAGCAATAACAAAAGCAGACAATACAAATTAGGAGAGAAGTTTATTTTTTAAATAAATTATTGCAACCAGCTTAACGATTTGACAGAAGGAAACGATCTATGAGCAGAATGCTCAGGAATTTCAGGTTCACAAACTTTCCTCCATGATTTTTATTTGATCTATTTTCTTTTTCTCCAAGGGCTCAATTAACACATTATTTGGATCACCCACTAAGCCCGTTGCCAAATGTGGCACATATTTCAGATGGCAGCCTATAATTTAGGAGGAAATCCTCTGGAGGCACAATCATGAAGATCTTTAGGACATGCCACAGTCCCCTGGTGCCTTCTCCAGGGTTGTGAGGACCTGTGGGTAACACACTGCCACTGAGAATGAGATGAACCTGATCTGTGTGGTATTAGGTTGCAAATAAGAAGCAGTCTGAGCGCCTCGAAGCTCAGTAGCCCTGAGCTCCACCCAATCTCCTAGAAGGAGCCAGTCTTTGCCTGGTTTCTGAGGGTCCCTCAGCTTACTACAGCCTGCTGGGGAGCCAAGGGGCCCCTGGAGGCTGCACCCCCTAGCACTGCCTCGCCAGCGCCCCCTCCCCACCCCGAGGGATTCAGTGCCTCAGGCGCCCCCCTGTCCAGCATGGGTAGCGCAGACAGAAGAAACCGTGTTGAGGATTGGCACTCGCTCAGACACGATTCACCCACTGCACCGTGGGCTGCGCAAGCCACTACTCAAGGCTCAGGGTGAGTTCCCATCAGGGCACTGCTCTTTCTACTCACGTCTCAGCAGCCAAGTTACCTGGTACACACCCTGGTCACTGAAACAACCCACTCCAATCTGTCAGATGTGGACAGTGTTTCCCTTCACCGCAGGCTAGTTAACATATATTTTGGGCCACCTGCTAAACCTACGGTAGAACATTCCACCGTTCAAAGACCCAGCCAGGAGAGGCACCACCCGCTCCCTCAGTGGATTTCCTCTAAGGGCCCCGTGGTCATTTCCTGGTTGAAGAAAACTGTCAGACCTGGCTTTCTATCATTGCACTTCCGTGTGTGTGTGTGTGTCTGTGTGTGTCTGTGTGTGTCAGTGGTGATTGTGATGACGGTAAGGGGGCAAGAACAATAAGGTGTCTCTCAGGACCGTGATCTCTTTTTTCCCAAGCATCTCCACCCCTATATAACCAGGTAGATGCAGACAGAGGCAATTCTACCAAGCATCAAATGCAAATGGGTATGTGCTGAATAACCTACTGAGAGATTAATTTGCGTTGGTTTGCTTCAGTGGGAGTCAAAAATGAGGGACATTTTCCCCTCTCCCATCCGAGGCCTTTGTGTTGAACAGCTGGGCTCCCTAGTCTCGAGGGAGTTTCCCTGGCATTTGCCACTGAGCACTATGGCCCGCAGTTGTAACTGCCCAGGAGACAGCCACGCATGCACACATGCACATTTCCTACCTTCCCCCGTCTACAAAACACCCCCATGCAGAAGCAGCGCTTGGTTGGGAAGACTGGGACGATTAAGCGTGGCTGGTGAAGGAGATGAAATACTGGGAACAGCCTTTTCCAGAAAGAGAAATGGCTGGTTTCTTCAAAGCTGAAGTGTAGGAAAGGACAACAATACCACAAGAGGTGGGGGCTGGAGCCCCTCCACACACACACAGCACCCGGAGACCGTGGGATCTCTCTCTGAAGAGATGCCGTTATGTGGATGCCCAGGAGATGGCCATTAGGCCTGGCAGCTTGGGGGCCTCAGTCAAGAGCCTACTTAGCCCAGAAGCGGTGGGCCACTCCGTCCTTTCCTCAGCAGTGACCCTAAGACCGTGGTGACCAGAGACCCTGCCCCAGAAGATCATGCTCTGCCTGAATCTCCTAAGGTTCCCACAAGACCCCGAGGGAGGGGCAGGGCTAACCCTTAGCCCATCTTGACTTCTCACCACTTATAAGTGGGAGCTCAGGCAGATTCCATTTTCTCCAGAACAAATCATGTGGTGTGAGGCCCTTATCCCCAAATGTGGTGGAGAAACTAGGAGAGATGTGATATTTAACATCACTGCCCCCCATGGAGACCTGAGAACAGCCAACGTGTCCTGTCCCACAGTGACACAGGACCAGCTCCATGTCTTACTTTATTTCCCAGTCCTAGGCAGCAAGTGAAAATCAGACTCTACCTTCTTGAACTCTGCCTTCCCTCCCCCTTCCTTGTTGCCCACTCAGGTGGGCCTCCACTGGGCCTGGAGGGAGGCAGCTGGAGCAGTACTGGAATCACGGGGACAGGGAAGCATTTTTTTTGTTTTGCTTCGTTTTTGTTTTTTTTTGCGGTACGCGGGCCTCTCTCCCTGCTGTGGCCTCTCCCGTTGCGGAGCACAGGCTCCGGACGCGCAGGCTCAGCGGCCATGGCTCACGGGCCCAGCCGCTCCGCGTCATGTGGAATCTTCCCGGCCTGGGGCACGAACCCGTGTCCCCTGCATCGGCAGGCGGACTCTCAACCACTGCGCCACCAGGGAAGCCCAGGGAAGCATTTTGGCTTTAACTCCTTTCTCTCATCCTTCCTGCTGAGTCCCACCCAGAGTGGGTTCTCAGTGGGTATTGTGAGTGATGAATCAGCCAATTTTTCTCTCTCCATCTTTAAAACCCAAGACAAGCTCCTCCCTCCCCCTCCAGAGGCTCCACCACGATGAGCCCCGCTTCTCTTCCCTGCAGCACCTCTTCCCACCCTGAGCCCTCCTCTGGACTGTCTGGATTGCATTATTTATAGTTTCCTATATGCCAATTAATAGGGACGTTGCTAGATATTTTTATGGGGCTTGCTTGTGATTTGTTAGCTGACCATATGCTGCTGCTGGGCAAGACCACGCCCTCTACTTCACTGCCACCTCCAGCTGATACAAGTTTAAGCGTATGTCTCCATCTCTAAAACCCCCAGACACCCACGTACACTGTGCCCTCCCCCATCCCAAGAAGATGGTGTCTGGGGCCTGCAGCTAAATCCTCGCTGCCTGCCCCCCTCATTCCCTTTGCCTTTCCTACTTAAGCCAACGTTACACCACCTCCTCATCCAGGTTTGAGAGGGGTTTGGGAAATCAAAAGTGCCTTAAATCAATATTTTGTGAACAGAACCAAATTCAAGAATGGAAGCAGCCCACCAGCTTTAGACTATTAACGCCTGACTTGCTTGGTTTGGTGCTAGAAGTAAACATTTTTCTCAGCTGGGATGGATTTATGGCCCTGCCAAGAACTTGCATGGGAAGCTCGACAACCCCTGAATCTCTTTCTGCTTTTGGTTCCCCCCAGGGGCCTATGCCTTCATGTGGAGGAGATGAGGTTATCTACTTTGCCCCCAGCTCAGCACTCCCTTCTGAAGCCAGGCATCCCCTTTCCCTTTGGCTCAGTTCTCAGCTGGGAATTTCTTGCCAACCCCTTTCTCTGAACTCCAAGTGCTGAGGGGAGGGGAAGGCGAGGCTAAAAGGACACCCAGGCTCCCAAAGATGTTTTTAGGGCACTTCAGATGCAACCAGGGAAGACACCGGCTGACCAGGGATTTCAGTAATTTGCTGTCCTGGAATTGACTAGCACCTCCCATGCTGAATAGCTCAGGGCTCACCCAGTATATTCTCAGAGCATCAGCATTCATTCACAGCCATTTTTTACACCTGATCCATTCATGGCAATAAATTCCGGGTGACACCTTGAAGCCACCACACAGCCGTGTCTTTTTAAAAGGACCTCAGGCTCCCAGCAAAGGTGTCTGCTTTCTATAGCTAATTCAACCCTCCTCCCTTCTCACGCTGCTCAAGCCAAAGGGAGACAGAAGCTGTCAATTAAACAAAAAAGAGAGAAAAACAAGGTGAGGGAGGAAAGTACCCACGGGCAGGTTTCCCATCCGTCCACTGGATGCCCCAGGCTGAGGCCTGTGTGTGCAGGGTCGCTGGCTGACGCTCTTGCACCGTCCTCCCCTTTGCCTCCTCGCAGACGGCCCTGCTTGGTGAGCACTGCTTGGCCAGACCGCGCACTTGGCCTGGCTCCCTTCAGGAGACTGCTCATCACCTGAGACGTGCATTGCTTGGGTGTCTTTGCGAGTTCACAGCGGGTCCTCGGCGGCCAGACTTACCAGGTGGAGCCAGAGGACTCCTCCTCCACCTGGCCGGGTGCCTGAATGTTACCTCCTGGTCACATCTGCTACCACTTCATAGTTGCTCATCGGCATTTGCTGTTGCTTGTATTCTGGTCTCAATTTGTTACAGCCATATTCCCACCACATCTGTGTAAGTCACAGCATTTGATCTACCGAAGGGAGACGGGGACCATCCCTCTCCCAGTTCTATGGTAATGACCCTGTCTGTGCCGTTAGCAGGTGGTCCAGGCCACCTACTCCCTGCCTCTGGGTCAGGCAGAGATCAGCTCTGACCAGTTAGAGGGCCTGTTCCTCTGGACGCAGTGATTGGTTCACTTCAGGGATAATCTGGGTGCTGGGAGAAGGAGGGTCCTTCTCCTGCATCGTGAGAACTAAAGACCTTCCTTGCAAGTCTAAGGCTCCTAAGTGGGGCAGGGCGTGAGGTGGGGGGGATTTGCCACCCCGCAGAGAGCCGCAGTGAGAATAAAACTTGGACTGAGCAAGGAAGAGCAGAGGGTTGGAGGAAAAGTCGGATCCTGAAGATGCCATTTGAGCATTTAAAACAGGAGCCTTTCCTGGTCACGCTGGTTCCACGAGCCAATACATTGCTTTTACACGGAAGCTAACTGAAGATGGAACTTCGTCGCTTACAACCGCTGCCTCGCTAATGTGTCTTCAGACCCTGGAGTCGTTTCTGTATTATTCAAAGGTCCTTCAGTTACAAGTAACAGAAATTCAGTTCAAGGTAAATGCCAAAGGGAGGAAAATAGTAAACGCCTGGAGAGGATTTGGGAATAGACAACCAACAAGGACCTACTGTATAACACAGGGAACTGTATTCAATATCTTAGAATAACCTATAATGGAAAAGAATCTGAAAAAGAATATATATAGGTATATTTTATATATATAACTGAATCACTTTACATCTGAAACTAGCACAATATTGTAAATTAATTCTACTTCAATTTTAAATGGTTAAAAAATAATACTATTAATCATAAACGAGACCAAAAAAAAGAAAGAAAGGATTTGGGTACAACTGGCCTGGGGGACGACAGCACTGGGACATTCTTTCTTAGGTGCCATCTCTGCTTCTCTCTGCAAATCCCCACAAGGCAGATTCTGTGGTCGCCCCACTCTCAAACTTCGGCCCTCACAGCCCCGTGAAGAGACAACAGTCTCAGGGAAGGACTCTGATTGTCCTGCCCTGTGTGTCCCTGGACCCGTCCTGGCAGCTGGGGATGAGGGGCTGTGATGGGTCTGTCGTGGGTCACAGGGTCACCCCCGCCACAGGCAGAGAGGAGGTCTGTCACTAGAAGAAGGTACAGGAAAGGAAGAGGCAGTGAAAACAAAGCCACCTTGACGTCCTCCTGCAGGAGGACCCCTGATAGATCCCACTCAGATACCCCACACCTGGCAGTTGGCTCGGCCCTGCGCTGTGGGCTCAAACGGGTCATTTCATTAACCTGGCAATAAAGCACCCCTACCATTTATGTGACGGAACTTTCTGGACCACACTTGAGTGGTAAAGTAGGGTTTAACTCTGCGCTTTAAAGCCATAAAAATGTTTATTTGCAGGTGAATTTTCTTCTCTCTGTTATTTGACAGTTTCTCTTACAGACGAGACGAGGAAATGAGAGCGTGTCTCCAGATGTCTGTCTGTTGCTGAGCCACACGGGAACCCAGCAAGCATGGTGATCTACAGCCCGGGCACACCTCTCCTATAAGACCTGGCTCCGCCCACCCACCTGGATCATTTCCTGCCTTTCAGCTTTCAGAATGTTGGTGTGCCCATGAGTGCACGTGGGTGCCTGGTGCCGTGTGTGTTCTCAGACGAGGAGGGGTGTGGAAAGACAGTGAAGTGCTGGCAGATCAAGGCAGGCAGCAGGAGAAAGGCACACAAAACCGCTTCTCCTCTCTGTGTACGCTGACCTATTTGTCACACTGAGAAGAGCTGGGAACACGGTAGGAGGCTCTTATTTCTAAATATCACTCATTTTAGATGCATTTTATAATGTCAGGAAGCGGGGGCCCAAAACCTACCAGATAATCTCCTTCCAACGAGTTGTGGGCGATCTTGCTGGCTAGAATACTGAAACACTGGACATGCTTCTTTCAAGGGGACACAGAAATCATGATGGATGAGGGCTGAAATATATATATGTCAGAGAGGGCAACACAAAAATTATTTATAATTACTATATGATTTAGTGAATTAATATATTAATAGTACCAAAATAAAATTTCAATTCCTCAAGTCATTTATAATAATATTTAGTAATTGTCAGTATTCCAAGTAAAGTAGTTATTAATTCTTTTGCTGAATCATGTGTTAGTTAACTTTAATTGGCCTTAAAAAATTTATATCTCCTTGTAATTTAAACATTCCAATTAGTTACAAGAATTTTTTGTGTGATTCAAGTCTATTAAAAACAATTTAATAATCAGACTTTAAAAATGTTCTTATTCTAATCCCGAAACTATTGTCAATACTTTTCTTAACAATATCCAAGTCTTTATATTAACCGGTTATTCCTGTTGATATGAAAAATATTTGTTTGCTCTTGATAACAGCTGATGATATCAAAAAAATAGGCCAGATAATGTTAATAAACAACTCATAAATATTTGTAAAGTATAGCAATGTTGGCATACATGCAATAACTAAAGGCGGACACTAGAGGGAGGTAGACAGAGAGGGTAAGAAGGAAGGAAAAAGATGGGATATAAAGATGTTGTATTCGAATAAAGAGTTTGACCCCTTTGGTGCTCATTTCCTGGAGGCCTTATCCAGAAACCTAATTAGAAATGTGATGTGTGATTCATGTAACACGAATTTACTTTATTTGGAAAGAGGCCCGAGCAAGTCAGGCTTGTCTCAGAAGAAAGAAATCTCATTATGACGCTCCCTCTCCTCATTCCACTCCCCACCCAATACTTGCATAATGCATTCCAGTTTCCAAAATGATTTCATATACATTATTTTATTTGGGAGGCAATGTGGTGTAGCAGAAAGAAAATTAGACTTGAGTCAGGGAACCTAAATTGGAGATGCCGGTAACCTTGGATAAGGTACTTAACCTGTCTAGGCAGAAGCTTCCTCATATGTAACATGCCAAGTGTTAGCACAGATGACCTCTAAGATCCTTTCAATTCTAAAACTCTATAATTTTATGACATAGCCTGTTTAAGAAAGAGAGAGCATATGTGTATGTGTGTGTGTGTGTGTGTGTGTGTGTGTGTGTACCTAAGAATGTGTGTGTCCCACCTCAAATGTGAATTGTTTCAAATAAAAACACTATTCTGCCTTCACTGAAAGCATTTTCTCCTTTTGCCTTGGAAGAATAATGCAAATGTCAGGGAACTCCCAAGTAGTGAAACAGCCCCTCCGGGACTCAGGGAGTACCAAGATTGGGTTACAAAACCTAATGTGTATATGAAATGTTTCCATTAACTTATAAAATAGAATCCCAATAAAAGCAGTGGCTTTTTATTATTATTTAGATTTAGATCATCCCCTGCAGTGCTGAAAACCCAAAGGCAACCTCCTGAGTTTAGTAAGATCTTGGAATGAAATGGAAACTGAAAGTAGCCAGGGAAATAGATGCATTAGACATCATCATCCAACCTAAAGGGCAATTTTTGTTCTTTGTTTTCTTGTGTTTCTCTAAGCCCAGCAAACAGCACAAATGCTGAAAGCTCATGAGAATTGTAAAGAATTCTTAACTTGCTAATCAATTCTAACTTTTAGAATTTCTGAATTATTTTTTTGGCTTAACTCCGGCTCCTCTGTGTCATTTTCATTCAGTTCGCGCAAAGCAATCGTCATCCCCAGCCTGGAAGAAATCCTTTAACTCTCTTGTCTGAGAGTGGATGAATGCATGCCCTGCTTCTCATCTGTGTCTCTCAGTTCCCAAACTTCTGGCTCAAGGGGGGAAAAAAAAAACGGAGACTATAGGAAGTTCGGAATGGGCATCCAGGAGCCTGGCTCAGGGATGAGAGGGGTTCTGTTTCACGGACTATCGGGTCGAGACTTGGGCGGGAGACCGGGAAGGTCAGAGAGCACAGGCTGGGAGAGACCATTCCATGGTTCCCCAGAACAACGGTGTGAGCTGCCAAGGTGAGCTCCAAAGGCAGCTCTCTGGGTCAGTGCAACCCAATCTGGGAAGCAGAGAAAGCCAGCAAGGTTGCGCAGAGGGCCTCTAGACTCTCAGGCGCTGAGCCTATACAAGGAATCAATTGCAAGCATCGGCACATCCTCCTTTCCTGAAAGGAGGACTAGCAGGTACAAACATGAGAAGCACTGGAAAGCATTTCAACCCGATCCCTAGAGCCCCTTTCTCCAGATGGGTTCCAACGTAAGGGAAATATTTCATTCAACAGTATTTATTAAGCCCCTACTGGCACAGTTCTAGGCACTAGGGATCAGTGAACAAGTCTGACAAAAATCTCTGCTCTTATGAGCTTATGTCCTTATGAGGGGAAAGAATCTAAATATATGAAATAAATACACAATCTAGTAGGTTAGATGCTGGTGGCAGCTGTTATGGAAAAAAATAAAGTAAGGTAAGGAGGATAAGAAGTATTGGGGATCAGGGAAGAACTGTTTGCAATTTGAAAGAGTAGTCAGGGGAGCCTCACTAAGAAGGTGACATTTCAACAAATATTCTAAAAAGGTGAGGGAGAGAGCCTTGCAGGTATGTAGAGGAAGGCAAGACATTGCAGGCAGACAGCCAGTGCAAAGGTCCTGAGGCAGCAGCAGTATGTTCCAGGGATAGAAATGTGGCTGGACCAAAGTGAACGAGGGGTAGGTATAAGGAGGTGAGGTCAGAGAAGTAATCATCTCCAAAAGGGCATTTGATGCCATTGTGAGGACTTTGCTTTTTACTTCGCATGAAATAAGGAACCATTGCAGGGTTTTGAGCAGAGGAGTGATGTAATCTGATATATATATAATATTTTAATAGGATTGCTCTGCATTGAGATTAGCCTGAAAGACACATATAATTCAATGTTAAATGTGACTTTCCATCTGAATGCCCTCCCAAATGGGGCGACCTCCTAAAATCCCTCATGCTAATGTTACAGCTGCACCTACAACATCCCGCTCTCAGAGGGGTCCTCTGTGCCGAGGTGATCCCGCCATGAGGTGCAGGGGGTCAGCTCCATTCCTCCTTGGCTGGAGCCACTGCGAGTTGGTGCAGAAGCACCCGTGGTCCCTTCCCAGACGCGCCCCACATACTCAACCTTCTCCGGGTCAAGGCCAGAGCAGACAGCAGTCTCACAAGAGCAGCAGGCCGTGGGAAAGCAGAGGTGGGTACTTGAACTTACAGAGGAGAACCTCCACAAACTTGATACTTCACGAAGACCCCTTTCCCCAGACCTGGGTCTCTCTTCCCTTCTCCATCCCCATCCCATCCGTGCAGCCCTCTCCTTTGGGGTCCCCAGCCCAGTCTCCTCTTCCTCTTCACAGTGGAGCCTCCAGCCTCCCCACAAGGGGAGGAGCTGTTCCCCCAGATCCTTCCCATGCCCTTCAGACTGTACACCTCAGCCTCCAGCAAGATGCCCTCTCATTAGAGGTGGGGGAACTGGGGGTGGGAGGGGCGTTTGGGTCAGTCACAAAGACTGGGCAAACTCGCTGCATTTAGCGCCTCCAGGCCAGGGATGCTAACCATATAGCAGTGGTCATTTGAGATGGAACATCTCAAATGCCAATAATCCCAATAAGAATCACTCAAGCACTTGAGATGAGGGCCAGACCCCAGGCTGTTCCCACCGGTGGGAGTCAAAGCTGACTTTCTCACTGGTTTGCCCGACAAGCAAGTGTGTTTGTCCAACAGGAACTGCAGTTGAATATTCACTTTTCTTATGAAAACACAGTCTAGTCTCATATGAGGAAGGCTGATTCCTCCTGACAGCCTGCATGCCTTTCACCTTGTCCCCGCTGGCAGTAACCCCCAGCATCCCTGGACCACATCTTGTATAGCACAGGTTCCGGAGCTGAGCTGCCTGGTAGGAATCCTGACCCTACCACTGATTCCTAGTGTTACCTGAGTGAGCAGGTTACGTGACTCAGTTTTGTCATCTGTAAAATGGGGAGAATAATAGCACCCACCTCGTGTAGATGTGGAAAGAGAATACATGTCAGGGCTGAGCCGGGTAGTACTCGAGAAACTACATTCCCTCCTTGGAAAGGGCGCGGGGGCACTCCTGCTCAGCCCGTCCCCCAGAGATCATAATATGTAACACAGTATAACTGATTCACTTTGTTATACAGCAGAAACTAACACACTATTGTAAAGCAATTATACTCCAATAAAGATGTAAATAAAAAAAAAGTAACACAAAGTACGCCTGTACACTGAGTGTGTATATCTTTCACATTTCCGGGTTAGTGACTGCTGCCCCAAACCATAATTCAATGTGAATCTAGACACGTTGCTAGTTTGCCAAAGCTCACGGGGCTTGACAAGAGCAGATGGCTGTCCGTCGTGACACGTCCCCAGAACTGTTCCATAATCACATAAAAACATTCAAGGCATTCAGGAGAATAGAACGCTCTCCACAATTTTAAGGTGATGTCACTGTCGTGGTTCTTATTTCTTCTGGGGAATCACCTGAGTAAAACAAGAAGCCAATTTCACTTACCTGTGAAAGGAGGCAATCATCACCCCAAACCCTTACTATTTTAGGCAATTTTTCGACGTGCTGTTCCCCAAGACGTTATTGCCAGAACTACTACCAAATAGAAAATGTGATGGGTTTTTTATTAGATTTTTTGAACCTGTTCTCTGAATTGTGACTTTGCTCTTTCCCTCCATTTACTTCCTGGAACCTCTCAGGTAGAGTGGTGCAATGGCATCCCTTTCTCTCAGTGAAATCAAGATGGCCATCAACACGTTCAGAGTCAGCAGAGATTTTCTCCATCTTACCAGGTCAGCTGAGTGAATAGGAAACCACCTACAAAATGTGGTTTGTGTATATGTGTGTGTGTGTGTGTGTGTGTGTGTGTGTGTGTGTTGGAGGGGTGAATGACATGGGCAGGGGCATATGTATGTGTGTACGTGGAGTATGAGGGATGTATGTATGTTTTTGGTGTGTTTTGTTTGTGGTGTGGGTATGTATGTGTGTTGTGTTGTGTGTGTGTGGTGTATATGGTGTGTGTGTGTGTGTGTGTGTGTGTTGCGTGTATGTGGCCTGTACGGTGTGGGTAGATGTAGGTGTAGTGTGGGGGGAACGTATGTGTGTGGAGAGGGTGTGTCTGTGTGTCTGTGTTTCTGTGTGTTGGGTAAGGCAGACAGCCAGGAAAGGAAAGTGCTCTAAGTCAGGCCCTGACCTGGCCTTGGTCAGAGTAGTGCCCGATGATGTATTTACCTACATTATCTCTAAACCGCACAAGAGTTGTTTACAAATGAGGACAGTTGAGTGTCGGAGAGGTTAAGGGTAGGTAGCTTGCCCAAGGTCACACAGCCAGTAAGTGGAGTAACTGGGATCCAAATAGGCCTGGCTAAGTCCAAAAGCGCACACTCTTGTCATGATCTCAGATAGTATATCATATAACAGTTCAGGGGAAATTAAATCATCAATGGATTTCATCAGTATTTCCTTGCATTTTGTGGTTCCTTTGCCCCAAAGTTCTTTCTACCCATTAAATTTGTTCCAGTATCAAGATTTATCGTGTGAGTGGCTTTAAGAGGCGGAAAACAGAGCTGAGTCTTACAATCCTGGTTACTCTGGAGCCAGTAAACAGTCTTAATTCTCTACTCTGGACCTCAAGAGTGAGTGCGAGATGACAAAAGAGAAATAGAAGAGACGGCTCGGAATGACCACATTCAAGGAATTGCTTGGAGGAGAGATTGGGCACAGGGCAATTACGCTTGGTCATATTTATTTGTAAACCAGTGTCATGAAACACTAGCCCCGAACAGCATGGAACGGCGAATTTATGGAAAAGAATGAGGAGGGGAAGAGGCTCAAGCTGTGATGAACGGATTGGAGACAGAATGGCTGTCAAGACAAAGAGGGACTCGCTGAGGCCATTAGGCCCAGAGTCTCTCACAGGTGCAAAGCCGATGATATCCTGGCCCCATTGACTCACTTCAAACTCAAGCTCTGAGGACTGGTTCATAGTGGGGCCTTGAAAGAGTTGCAGTGAGTGAGGGCAGAGCACCTACCAACTGCAGCTACTCCCCAGTCTATTCTCTCTGCTCCAGGGTTGCCATCTGGTCCCACAGACCCTGGAACCATCCTGACCGTGGGGAGACAGGCCCAGGGACAGGCATTCTGACACATTTGAGTAGACATTGGTAGAACTTGAAATATCTAGGAAGAAAGGAAAAATAGGCATTAGATACAGCTTCAGGTCCTAAGAGGCATGAGGCATCGTGGTCTGTTACTACCGAATGAAAGAACGAAACCAAGAAAGTGTTGAAAAGTATTCTGAGCTTGGTATAAATGCAAGGTACCATTATTTTCCCCAAAGAGATCTATGGGAGGTTGGTTCAGTTCGTTTATTCATCCCACAACTATGTACGGGTGCCTACTTGCTAAGTGTGCTTTCGGGGCTGGACACGCAGTGGCAAACAAGGACTGGCCTCTGCCCTTTTGTAACTGATATGTCAGTTGGAAGAAACAGAATATAAGTACACATATAAATGAGATAATTCCAGCTTGCGGTAAGTGCTATGAAAGCAGAGTGATGTGCAGCAGAGCCCCCGGAGGTGGAGAAGGCGAGCTCCTTCCAGTGGGCTCTGCAGTCACTCAGTGGTGGGGTCATACCCCAGTTCCACCACTTACTAGCATCATGGCCTTTGGCGAGTTACTCCTCCTTGCTCAACCAGGGCTAATGCCTGCTTTGCAGAGCGCTTGTGAGAGGGATAGGGTTCAGTATGTGAAGTGCCAGCCACATAGCAAAAAATGAGAGTGATGATGGGGTTCTTGGTCACAAACAACATAATTCACTCCAGTGAGTTTAAGCAGCCAAGGAGTTTAATAAAAGATCGCTCAGAAAATATGTAAGAGGGCCAGAGAATTAAGCTCGCATTCTGGAACAGTGCACAACTGCGCCTAGACTGCTGCAGTGGAAACCCTATCTCAGCAGCTCTCCAGGTCGCCCTTGGCAGTAGGATACTACCTACCACTGGGAGCTCAACCCTGTGGCCTCCAAAAGCAGGATGTCTTTCTACCCTTTCACCAGACTAGACTCCACACAGCACTTCCTTCCTTACATTCCAAATTTGTCTCACGTGGATGTGTCTGATCGACAGATCATCCTTGGGAGGGTAGTGACGAGTGCTTATGGTTTCAACCTAGGGAGGTGGGACCCATAAAATGGGAAACTAAGCATAGAAGGGTGATCAGCAGTGCGGGGTGCTGTGTGTCTCAAGTGTCCATGTACAGAGCAAATAACCACATGGCCGGTTTAATATAACCCATGCCCAATACTACTCCTTTTCACTCCTAAGAGAACAAACCAGCACACGGAGAGATCGTCTCTGCAGGTGTAGCATCTCTTCCTCTGAGGTTATTAAAGAAAGGGGGAAAGGGAAGGAGGAAAACAACGAGCTACCCTTTTACATCATCATATCAGCAAAATGTAAAAGTCTGATGATACCGTGCATTGATGAACATGTGGAGAGAAGAAAATTCTCACATGTGGCTAATAGGAGTGTGGATTGATGCAGCCATTTTAGCATGGAATTCAGAAACAACCAATGAAATTGAAGAGGTTCATGAGCTATGACCTAGAAGTTCACTCCTAGAGAAATTCTCAAATGTATACACAGAGACACGGGTAAGGATGTTCACTGTAGCACTGTTTGTCGTACTGGAAAACTGGAAATAACCAGAAGGCATATCAACCAGAAAATGGATAAGTAAATTATGACTTATCAACTAATAAAATACTATTCAACAGTTACAATAAATGAACTATAACTACTTACTGCAACATAAATAGATAAGACATAGAAATTGAGTAAAAAACAAGGCACAAAAGGAAAAAAGAAAAGCAAATCACAGTCCGATATCAATGAAATAAAACTTAAAAATGCAAAACAGTGCAATCACATGTTCATGGAAACACTGATGGGGAGTGTTGAAGTCACGCATGGCGTGTATTGTATACCAGTCGGGATGATGTACCTTTCTGCGGGAGAAAGAGAAGGAAATTGTTTTTTTTCCTTGCACTAGCAAAAAATGAAAATTATACAAGATATTTCCACCACTATTTAAATGCCAAATTTAATCAAACAACAGTAAAAACAAAATAGCATAATATTACAGCCTTCTGTTTAAAATAATAACACTGTTCTGCCTCTTTTCCAATTACATATTAAATATGATGTCTACATACATACGCTTCTGTGTATGATTAAAATGTTTCACAACTTGAAAAAGCTAAAAAACAGTGAGATTTGGAATCACTCAACTCTGAGTAAAAACCCTGACTCTTCCACTTACTAGAAAAAAATTGTAAACCTCTCTGAGTCTCATTTTCTTCATCTGGAAAATGAGGTTAATAATACTTATTAGGTTGAACCTTATGAAATTGTCTCTTTTTCAGGACAAAAGCAGTTGCATATCAGCGGTGTCACAGGTTCCATCCAGCTTTATCCAGTAGAGCCCTGGTGCAGCCTGAGGGAGCACGCATGCGTAAAGGGCCGCTGGTTCCGCACTCAGTGAAGCGCTGCGCTTATGGAAAGGAGAGACATTTTGCTGGAAGGTTTGGGTGTGTCCCTCCCTAGAAGCAAAGGAATCGCTAGATGACCCCTTGAGGTGTCCTAATCCCAGGGAGCCAGGATTCTATCTTGTGGGCCCGGAGTTACCCAAACCAGCAGAATACTTGCCAGTATCAACTCGTGGAGCACAGAATTTCCAGCATCTTTTCCAAAAAGAGTGTGGATTGAGGGAGGCCTTGCAAAGACAAATGAAGCTTTCTCTGGCTGGTGTCAGTTGGAGAGGCCTGCAGAAACACATCTGTTTGGCTCAAGTACAGGAACCAGACTGTGATATCACAGCCAATCAGCTTGGCCAACCTGCACAAAAGGCCCTGAATAAGCCTTCTTCCAACCTTGAGCAGAAGAGCCTGGCACCTTTTCCATAGAACCAGCCTCCAAAGTGCTGCATGCATACCTTCATTACACTCAAGACTGAACAAATTGCCTAGTGAATGATTCTCAGTGGCGCCAGAAATGGCTGTGCATGGGGGTGTTTTTTTTTCAAGGGTGGCAGGAGGGCAGGAAAGAGCTGAAGATGATTAACGATCAAAGCCTAGAGGGAAAAACACACCAGCCAATTTGCGCCGATTTTCTTCTGTCTGAAAATGGGGAAAACCCAAGGATTATTCAAGCTTCACTGATGTTTTTGCAGCAAAGGAAATGAAAGGTGCTTAATTCACACACACACTCTCAGAGGTCCATTACCAAGCTGTCACCCGCACCAGCCAGGCCAGCAGGCTTTCCCTGGGCCCTCCTGTCCACGGGCACATAAATCTGCTCCCAGCTGTACGTCAATGCCTGGGCAACTGGCTGGCTGGGTTGTTGAAGAGGAGAACGTAGACTTGAGAAAGAGTTGAAAAAAATAACCTGGACGGAAAATCAACGTTTTTGGTCTTTGCAATTTAACAATTAAACCATTGTTTAATTGACCCTAGCCCTGAAATAGTATTTAAGAACTTACCCAAATTTACAGCAACTTTGGTGATCGAATTTGAAATTCTTGGGCCCATCCTTAACTGGGACTTAACTGGGACTCTCTGAGTCCCAGTTTCTTCATCCATCCACCAGGGACATCTATAAAATGAGGACAATACTTTTCTCAAAGAGTTGTGGTGAGGATTATGAATCACGGAAGATGCGTGAGTGACACAGACTGGATGTTCCATAAATGTTATTCTTTTCTCCCTGGCATTTATGAGAACAGGTGATTTTCACATATATGACCCGTAGCACTTAGTGAGTTCGGGGGGAGGAAAGAGGTAGGAGAAAATGTGTAGCATGCAATAGTTTTGGGTTTTGTTAAGTACCTAATTTTTCCTACTACCAAATGAATGTAAGTGCATACTCAGAAACCAGAGAGTGTGCCCGATAAAATCAGCACACAAAGGAACTACAAAATTTTACACAAATGAGGTAGCCCTTCAGATCACATGTGAACTGCCCAAGTGGAGAGCACAAAACAAGTAAGGCTCAGAGCCCCTTCAAGGCCACATTTTCTGGTAAGTGAACGCCTTTTAATTCCAGCTGTTGTTCCTAAAAGCACATTTGAAAGGGAGGGACAAATAAACAACTATAGGGGAAGGCTGTTTGCACAATGAGAAAGGTTGTCCAGGCAGCACTCAGCTGTGAATACTTGTTTCCCCAGAAGTCCTTTCACCAGCAAAGGCTGCACAGAATGAATTTGCATTCAGAGAGAAGTGCCCCTCCAGCATCTCCCAAATTGGCCAGATGGGCATTCACAGGGGAATGCAAATTTACAATAAAAGCTCTAGAAAATCAATTGAGTTCTACAATGGGCATGTATTTCTTTTGTAATCAGAAGACAGTCGATCTCATAAAAAAGAAATAAAGCCAAAATGATTAGGGCTATACAATTGAGGCAGAAGTCTGTGTATATTAAAGCCTGATTTTTACAAACAGTTGTGGACAGAGAGACAGAGTACACAGCAATCCTTCTACAAGCTCTGATGTAGGGGAGCAACCAGCATAGTGTTGACCAGCAGGGACCAGCAAGGGACATGGGTGAGTATGGGACATTCACAAACCACAGAGCTAAAGAGAAGACAAATGAAGAAGATGTTTGGACCCAGAACAAAACCACCTGAACACTGTTAATAAACCTAGAGAACAGGGGAGATTAGCAGTTATCAACAGAACTGCCATAAAGGGACAACACTTATAAGCCAAAAGTATCCTCTAGGTCCTACCCTCGGCAAGGTCACTTTAATAGTTTGTAGTTTGTCCTCTAGATCAATATCAGCCCCCTACCAAGTTGCATGATCTCAGTCCTCTGCCTCTTTGTATCTCCTTAAGAATCTCCAAAGGGATGGAGGACCTTTAGAAGGGATATTTGCGTTTATAATCTGCCTCTCTTCCCTGTTCTAGCCTATGTCCACTCCTCCACTCCACTGGCCACTGTCACTCTGTTGGCCCTAATTAGTGACATATGCCTGGTGCACCTCAATCCACCAGGCTGCCGACCCAGATATTCTTCAAGTCCATGGCCACTGCCAGTTGCCTCTGCTCTGCTCTGTGTTATTGCAGATGATCTGCCACATTTCAAGACCACTGATGCTCCTCACACTATGCCCAGTCTACTCACCCCAAAGTCCAGATCTCCTCTGACCTTCAAACACCTTCAGAGTCCACCCCACCAGGCACTGGTCCTGAGTTTTACCCTCACAACTGCACTGCTTGCCTGTGTCCCCAGCCAGTAAGGAAAAAAACGCCCCTGTTTTCTTCCTCTGCAGTTGCACAGGGGTTCCCAAAAAAGAGTTTCTTGGACTCCCAGTCATAATGATTCTTTCAGTTTTGTCACACATTCTTCTTGCAGGAGTGCCTCCTACAGAGATTTTTTGGAGATCAAAGATGAAAAAATAAAAGCACTGGACACTAGCGAAGCCCACAGTCCAGTGGAAGGAACAGACACTTACATAACTGACAATGGTACAAAATAAGTGTCCGTTGTAGCATAAACAAAGTTGACACATGCGTACTTAGAATAAATTAATAAGCAAAGAAATAAATAAACAAAACCTCAGTGCCATCCTTCAATTTTCACTTGGGATCCAGTATATAATCAAATCCTGTCTTGTCAGCCTGTATTCTTATCCAGGCCACCATCAGCTCCCAACTGGTCCCCTGCTTCTGCCGCAGCCTCTGTAACCCATCCTCAGCGTGGCAGCCAGAGGGATCCCACCCATATATGAGTCGGATCCTGTCACTGCTCTGCTCAGAGCCTTTGAGTGCCCCCACCTCACACACACTCACTCTGACTCCCACATGCCCACGTGCCCTGGGCTTCCTTCTCTTTAACTTCATCTCCTGTTGCTCAGCCCTCACCCACATGCCAGGTCAGCTACAGCCTTGACCCTTGGCATGGGCCGCTTCCTCTTCTGGGCTCTCTTATCAGATGACTGCTCAGCTACTTCCCTCACTCTCTTTAGGTCTTTGTTCAGAAGTGCTGCTCTGGTCATGCTATCTAAAACATCCCAGTCTCCCCAGACAGTTACTATTATCTATATTAAGTATTTGTCTCGTTTATTGTCTGTCTCTCCTATTAGAATGTAAGCCCAAGAAGAGCAAGGGTTTTTATCAGTTTTTTCACTATGTGTACCCAAGTGCTTGGTAAATTATCATTGAATGAATGAGAAAAGAGGAGGAGAAGACGTTGCATACGGTTCTTGAAGAATGAAGAGATAAAAGGGTTTTGATACTCACACAGCTACACATTAAATCAGGTTGTTCTCCAAGGGAAAAGGCCCAGAGGCTGTATTTACTACTCTGGTCAATTTTCCACAATCCAGAGTCTGACCCTCAAACTTTTAAGTCAGAAATTCAAGTTGCACCTTCTCTAAGGAGTCAGGCTCAGGGTGACCAAATTATAAAAGCCGAAAAACACATTTACTTCCTTACAATTTTAAGAAAACTGTTATTTAGATGATAAAAGTCTATGAACAGATGTAGTCAGAACATACGCTCCCCCTGGGAAGACCGTCTTAAAAAATCAACGATAATCAGAAAGCAGCTTGGTAATAATGAAATGAAATCAAAGAAAGTGAGAAGAAACAAATGTGTACTTGCCATCAAGCTTAGATGCTTTGATGTACAAGTGGCCATTAGAATCCTTATGGCTGTGAGTGACAGAAAACCCAACCCAACTGGCTTAAGAGAAAAGGAGATCTAATGGTTCATACAACTGCAAAATCCAGAAGGAGAGCTGACCTCAGGCAGGACTTAATGGAAGAGCTCAAAGGGATTCAGTTTCTCTCTCTACATCTCTTGTCCCTCCTTCCTCTTGGGTGACTCGTTTCTCAGACAAATGCTTTCCACATGGTGGCAAAGTGGCTGCCTTTGGCTCCAGCCTCACATGCACAACTCCAAAACTAGGTAAGGACACAGCCTCTTTTCTAGCTTTTCTAGGAGTTCTGCCAAAGTCCTGAGACCCAAACACTGTAATCAGGGAAATGAAGCATGCTGACCAGTGTAGGCTCATCCCATACTCTGTGGCCTGACTTGGGGGTAGGACCCTACCTAAAATATGTGGCCTTAGAATGAGGTGAATCTCAAACACTAATTGAGAAACAAACACTATCAATGAAAATGAGATGAGCAGATACTAGGAGGAAAAATTTTAAATTTCCCCTGCAGCCTACAACTTAATATTATATGCTTGTCAATGGTGTGGGGATGCTCACAGTGGGCTGGGTATGCCTCCTACACCCAGTCTTCACATTACGCGTGCTTTTGTCGACAGGTCTAGACATCTACCGGCCAAGACTTCCCCTTCTGTGGTTAGTGCATGGGAGTACACTCCTTTTCCTGGGGCTCCACTGCTAGCGAACCCCAGCTAACACATTCAGTCAATTACAACCAAGGCCTGCTGGTTGGGAACTCTTCATTCTCTCTCCTACAGATGACTTTGCATGTCTATGCTCTAATCCAAGGTAACTGAAATCCTTTATGGAAAGAACACATTTGTACCCCATTGATAACTGGGGGCATAGTCTAAGTCAGCTTCTGCAGACACATTTTCTTTAGTCTTAAATTCCACCTTAATTTTTAATATAGATTTTGTATTCTATTCGATGGTATTTTACTTGCCTTCCAGTAAAAAATAGAATCTCCAGGAATATGTACCATGCCCACACACTAAGCTCTAGTCACCTGAGTCATCTTATAGACTTGGATGAAATGCCATCCCATGAAGCACACAATCTGGCTCGCAAATGGAGACGAAACAATGAGTTAGGTCTGGGATGTTTGGGGTATGAGGTTCAAGTGGGACATGCAAGTGAACCTGTCTAGTAGGCAATTGGAGATATGGGCAGGTAGCTCAGGAGAGAGGTGAGGACTGGAGATAGAAAATTAGGCATCATCAGCATGATGGGATGGTGGAGCCAGGACGGTGGGTGGGATTGCTCATGGCGCATGAGGAGAGAAGAGAAAGGCCTGCAGCCCACACAGCTGAATGATGGAGAAGGAAATGGGACCAGGAGGGTAGAATCAAGAATATCTGCCAAAAGGCAAAGACTCCAAGCAATTGTCCAAGAGAAGCAAATCAAGCTTCGACGTTGGCTATATTGAGGGCTTCTGAGCCGGTGCAAAGCACTACCCGATGCGGAGGCTGTCCTAACAAACCAGGATTGATGGCCTGCTCTGCACAGAACTGGCAGCACTTACTCCGGTCACCATGGGGCTCTCGGCTGGCAGGGCTACTGGGCATCACCTCCAGTCCCAGTAATGCAACTGCTCTGCCACAGAGGGGCCACAGAGGGGCCACAGAGGGGCCACCTGCTTGCACAGGTGGGCAGAGCCCCTTATGGGAGGGAGGTACCTGAGGGTCCTTTCTGCTGACCTCACACCATTTGTCATGTGCTCCTCACTTGCCCTGGCCGAAAGCCCAGAAAGGAGGAGGAGAAGGTCAGCGTAGGCTGCTGTCTGCATGACAGTTTGCTAGAGGGCTTGAGCTGCCCCTTTAAGGATATCTATCTGCTTGTGAATGGCTGGACTGGACAGGTGACCTCAGGCTATTTTAATTCTTAGATCCTCTCCAGAGGTGACAGTCACCAGAGTGTTTATAATGGAATCTTTTGCTAACAAGGCTTCAAACTTTCCTGATGACCGAGCTTTGCACCGCTAGAAGAGGAAGAGCAAACGTGGATTCCACACGCAACAAGAGCCGGCCCCGTATCAGACACTCCACGCACAGCTCCATCTCCAGAGTGACCCTGCACAGCAGGCACTGTTATGATCTCGGTTTTACAGACGAGGAAACAGGGCTCAGAGAACTAGTCAGGGGAGAGCTACGTCAGACCGCATTTTCCAGTTTTCAAGAACAACTTTAGAGTCGACAAAGCTCTTCCATATAGAATATTTCCTTTTGACTTCAGATGCTCACACTGACAGCCAGAATTAACCCATTTTGCAAATAAGAAAACTGAGACCCTGAGAGTTTAGTGATTTGTCCGAGATTTGAAGGTTGAGCCGTCAGACCTCTGAATTCAGCGTTCTTTTCACAACACTTCTTATCCATTCCAGGAGAACGCCTGGAAGATCCAAATAGGCCATTTTCCCATAATTGACAAAAAATTTCCTAAACCAGAGGCCCTCTTTCTTGAAAGACTTAGTAGAAGCTCTCAAAATCTGCCCAGTCCCAGAGTGAATTCTGTGAAGTAGAAGTTACAAGGGGGCATCGGTATTGCAGGGGCAATGAGTCCTCTGGGTTTAACAAAGCCCATGCGACCTCCCTTCAGCCACCTGCACCTCTGGATCTGGGGGACCCAGCAAGGTTGCCGTCTCGGCTGCTTGCTGTCTGTTCTTACACATCAAGCTTCATGAACTTGGCTCCCAGCAACACCTCTGTTCCCACCCTCCCAGACCACTCTCTGCCAGCCATTCACCAACTAGCCATGGAATGCCCTGCAAGTCCCATGGGCTTTTCATTATCTTCTCATTTAACTTACTTGTATTACATGCTTCGTGCTCGGATGTCCTGCTTCCCCAGCAGGAGTGCAAGGGATCTTGGGTTGCTCCGCTCTGTAACCCTGCATGAGTCCACACTTAGAGGATGTATTTTTTAATTGATCTAGCCAAAAGCCAAATTAATTTTTTTTTTACTCTAATACCCATTTTTTACCAAAAGTATTCTTTTTTCTGTTAAAACGAGTTGCAATAATTTGTCAGGGGGAGATGCTGACGATTTCCTTTACGATTCGCTTTGCTGTGGAAGTCTCCTTTCCATGCAGGCTTCTTGGCATTGTTCCACGGAGAAACACCTGGCCGGTGGTTAGTTCTGAGCTGCCTTACTCCCTCTGGCTAAGCACCGGCCAATGGGGAATAGCAGGGTATTTAGAATCTTAGTAATATCTTTAGCTGACCGACTGGAATAACAACAACAATAATGATACCAAGTATTTGTATCATAATTTTTCGTTTTTTGAAATAGCTATTGGATTTGGGGGCTGGAAAAGTCCTAGAGACTGAACCCAGTTCTCTCATTTACAGATGAGGAAGCAGATGAAGCTCAGAGCACCTAAAATCCTCACAACACTCCTCATGGGTCTGCAGCCCCCATTTCACAGATGAGGAAACTGAGACACAGACAGCGACTTGTCCCAAGTGACTCAGCCGACTCAAGGCAGAGCTGGGCCCAGACTTCCAGTTTCCTGGTCCCTGGTCTGGTGCTCTTTCCCCTGAGCTGCAGGGTCTCTCCCTTAGCCAAGGAACCACTGGAAGAGGTACCAAAGAACCTGGGTCATCCGTGATATTGGATCTGACCTCGGCCCATCCCAGCCTGAAACGTTGCTTCCAAAGGCCTCCCTGATCTGAGCGGTTGTCTCTGCTCCCTTGCCTTCCCTGTCTGCCTTGAGTCATGAAGTGTGAAAACCCTGAATACCCTAATCATCTGTTAGAGACAACTTTGAGCTGAGGGCTGAGTAGCTTCCCGTCACTTTAATTAATGACAAGTATGTGTCTGAAGCTCCCTATAGTATCAATTCCCATATGTCGGAAGACGTTTTAGCTCTAAGGGGAAATGTTATGCAGCCGTGCAGGCCCTGTCTGGCTGGAGGAGGTGGTGAGGATCAGGGACTGATCAGATTGTGGACCAGCCTAAGCCCGCAGCAACAGCTGCCCCGTCAGCAGGAGGGTGTGGGCACCCCCTGGTGGAAAGGTACAAGGTGCTTCCTGTCCCTTGCAGGGGCACAAAGGGAGAGACAGTGAGAGACAAAGCAAGTTGGACGTCAGGCACAATCCCCCAGCTTCTTCTCAGGCAAGCCCGTATTGATAGCTGTTTCCCAGGTGCCTCCACACTGCAGCTGAAGAGCTGGGCTGATTCCGCAGCAAGTGTTTATGGTGAGCCCCACTTGCCATGGAATCAAGACAAATCCATGCTTCAGGTTTCCAGCTCAAGGAACTCACGTCTTGTTGAGAACTCAAGACATAAAACTCTGCTCCCGGTTTGGCCTGCCTGGCTTGCAGGTCCCTGTCTTCTATCACAGCGCCCTGATTTCCCTCAAGGGCCCCCCTCACTCAGTCCATGTGGTTCCCCTGCCATCAAGGAGGGCTCTCCAACCTAGACCACCCGAGAAGCGCCTTCTGGGTCCTTTAAAACTCAGAGAAACAATCTCCTTCCTCTTCTACAAAGCCTCTCTTGACCCTCAGAAGTAGGTGTCCACTTTCTCCTGCGACATCCTCACCTCCACCTCCGCATACTTTGTACCACAACTGCGTGATTATGTGTCGGTCTTCCCCTCCAGACCCTGGGCTTTTAAGAGCTGGGGTGTCTTTAATTATTTTTAAATCAGCAGCTTCTAGCACAGTGCCTGGCACATAGTAGGTGCTCAATAAATGTTGGATGAGGCGTGAGGGACAAGATTCACACCAAAACTGTAAATAATCGTGTAAGTACAAGGTGGGCAGATCAGGTCCTACAGGCTTGTGGACATCTTATCAACCTCAAGCACTGCAAACCACAGCATGCAGAGGCCTTATTGCATTTATTGGTGAGGCGAGATAAACCCCATCCGACAGGTCCCCCTACTCATATACCAGCCAGATGGTGCACAATTAAATAAGCAGCCTGTCACACACTCCAGCGACCCCAAGGCCATGCTGTATCTGAAAGTAAGAGGCTGGGCGAGAGAGCTTTCACCCCTGGATCAGGACGGTGCTGGGGGAAGGGAGCCTGCAGAGGAAAAGCGTTACACATCTCCCCTTAATTTTCTCAGTTTCTCATTTAGAAAAACAAAATACGTGCCTGAGGCAATCAAAGACCACCAAGCTATGTGGAGCCAATGCTTAAAAACAAAATACTTACCTGTAAGAAACAGTTACACATTAAAAGAGATTCGGAGCAATCCAGGGCATTTCTGCCCTTGTAAAATGCATGAACTCAATCAATAAACATTCTTCTCCACAGCTTAGCAGCCCCAGGACAACCTTGCCTCAATGGAAGAATTTCACCTTCGGTGGAAAGGAAGTAAACTCAGCCATGTTCTCGAGCAAATTCCAACTGAGATGCAGTTTTTCTTCTCCTTTTGTGTTCCCCCTCTAGTTTAGAGGAACTAGTGTACGGGCTGGTTCCCCAAGTTAGGATTCAGAGGAAGCTAAAGTAAGAGTTATTTCTTCATTGGGCCTCAGTATTCCTCTAAATCCACTTTCTGTTGGCCCCAAGCCAAAGCCAGTTATCTTCAGTTAGAAGGAAATTGTTTCGGTGTTAATATGATTTGTATCTGGCAAACCCAGGCACCCCGCTGATTATCATCATCTCCCTGCCATTTAGTTCTTTTCAAAATGATGGTCTATTGATCCAGCCATCTCCCAGGCTACCAAGTTCATGGAAAAGGACGTCTCCACTGTACGGTTCATTCCCACTGTTCCTTGCGTTTCAGGGGAGAAGTGTTGACTTTCATAGTTCATGTACTTCCCCTGCCCCTTCAAATGAGGACCAATCACCAAGAATCTTTTGACGCCTACCAGGCACAATTCCAAGCCCAGGGCTGGCCCTCAGAGACTGCTGAGCACAATGGAGCTGAGTGTACCTGTCTCTTCTACCCTCCATTGAGACTTTGCCCTTGAAATTCATAACTGATAGCTTGGTGGCTTCTTTCTGCAGAGGAAGCAGTATAGCAGGACATCCTGCATTCCCGAAGCCTTCTCTGTTTTGTTTGAGCCTTACAACCACTCCGTGGGGCTGGGTGAGAACTGAGCTTGTTTTGAGGAGCTCTGGGAGTGACCAGAGCTGGGATTCGGCCCTGGGTGTTCTGGCTCCAAGCCCAGTACTCTTTCCTCTCTACCTTATCCTCACATCCCTCACTGCAGGCAGCATTCACTCACCAGCGCTTACACAGCATCTTGGCCCTGCCGTTCAGGTGCTGTGGGACCTTGAGCAGGTTTTATCTGAGCCTCAGTTTCTTTATCTGATAACTGGAGCTAAGAAGGCCCCAGATAGCATTTCTCAGGGCTATGGCACGAGTTAAGCAAGATGCTGCAGATGAAGCTTCTGACACAGTGGTTATCCCTGAGTTACTGCTCAATGGCTGTTACTGTTAATGATTGTTGATGCTATTGTTACTCAGCTGAAACTGTTCTATTTCTGAGCCAAAACAAATCACTCAAATAGTAGGTCTTTCCTCAGTCTTGGTCTTGACGTCATCATCATTCCTGCATCCACCTTCCTTTCTTAACCTGTCTTTTCAGCCTGAAGGATTTGTAATTGTTACCTGAGTTTCTAAGATATTTGGAAAGCCTCTTCCAGGGAGAATTCTTAGAGACAGAGTGAAGAGAGAAGGATTTAGGCCAGACACCTGTCCCATGAGGATGCCAGGCCTCTGGCCAATCAACCCTTCCCTTGTATCCCCTTGTGGAGCAGAAACTTCATTAGAGACCACTGTGCCGGGCTGGCGCCCTGGTCTGGAGGTGGTCCTGAAATGGCACTGCTCAGCTGCTCGCCAGTCCCCTCCCCATCCATCTGGGTACCATGTCCTGCTGACTCTGCCCCCATGACTCATTTGGGCTCTCATGTCACACCCATTGCCACTACCCCAGGCCATGCACCTCCTGCATGGACAATTAACTAGCCTCTAACTAGTCCTCTTGCCTTCAAGCTCTTAAGGAACCTAGCGTTCTAGACCAGACTGACCTTCCTGGGGCCTGGCTTCGTTGGTGAGTCTTGTCAGCTGACTCCCATTTTATAAAGCAAACTTCGAAGCCTGGAGCCCAGGCCAGGCGGAATCTGGCCACACCCTGCCTCGTGTTACTGTCCTAACCGTCCTATGGTTCCACATTACGTCCCACAAAGCCCCGTCCAAGGGGCAGACTCACCCAGGTGCTTTGAAAAATGTGTGTTCCCAGACCTGACCCCAACTTACTTAGACTTACTGGGGGTGGATCCCAGGAATCTGTATTTGTAAAAGGTGTTCTAGGCAACCGAAGCACTGCCAGGTGTAGGAAGCACTGCCCTACACAGCTGCCAGGGAGATCTGAGCCCAGGCCCACGTTCACCACACACCCTCACTCTCTCTGCTGACTGCCCAGGCTCTGCCTGCTAAATTCTCCCCACCCTTCAAGGCCCACGTCCAATACCCACTCCTCCAGGAAGTCTCTCCAGATTCTTCCAGCCAGAAGTATGCTCCCCCTCCTCTGAACGCCCATAACATCTTGTCCCTCCCTCTCTGCCATTTTCTAGTCATTCCTTAAAGTCAGCCTCCACTACCTCATCTCCTGGCCCCAAGACAAACTCGAGACACATCCATACCTGGCTGTTCTCCGTGCCCTCTCCATCCATTTGTGGACAATAGTATTTATGTCGTAGGATCGTTTGACGGATTGAGTTTCCATGTAGAGTACTTCAAATCGTGCCCAGAAATGTTAGCTCTCATAATCATCACTGCCATCTGTCATCTTCATTCGTGTTCTTATGGTTATTTGTGTACCTGCGTTTTCTCCCTCGAGTTCCTGTTGAGGGCAAGACCATATCCTGTTCACCTTCCTGTGCTCCGTGGCACTTGGCAAAATGCCATATACCTACAGGACAGGCAGTGAAGCAGGATGGATGGATGACAGACTCTGATACGGCTAACTGCCTCTCCCTCACCCCTCTGTTTTCTCCCCACCTTTCCCTACTACTGCGATTTGCCCTCGAAGAACTTATCAGTATCAGAATTTGTAATTATATGTTTACTTTTTGCAATTATTTATCATCTGACATTTTCACCAGGCTCTAAGTTCCTTGAAGACAGGGATTTTATTTTCAATTAATTAATTAGCAAACCCTAATTAATCCAAAACTGATTCATGAACCTACCAATGGACCTTTTTTTTTTTTTAGTTCTCTTAATTATACTAATAGATTGGGTTCTGAATACCAGAACAGTTATAGTAAATGAGTCCTACTAGTAGCTAGAACTATTCAGTGACCACATGAGTCTAGATCAATGAGTAGTTAATTGTGTTATCGACTGGAGTACAAGGTAGGCGTTGAGAGTGTGGGCTCTGCAGTCAGGTGGGCTAGTTTGGGACACTCTCTCTTATTACCTGTGTGACCTATAAACAAGGGAGTGACTTTACTCTTCTCATCTGTAAAATGGAGATAAGAGTAGATCGACCTCTTAGGGTTACCAGGCATGTGAAATCCTTACTCAGAAAGTTAGTTATTGTGATGATAATAATGTTGGCTTCCAAATAACCTGAGACTAGCCTAATTAAATTTTTATGGGTTATATCCTGTGCTTCAATTTTCTTATCTATGAAATAGTGCACTGGAGTTCTTATTTTATAATAAAAATGATGATCTGTTTACAAGGGGAAAATAATAATGGAAATTTAGGACCCATCCATGTACATCCTAACCCCTGACCAGAAATATACTCACTTTATAGAAAATAAAGTCATCAAAGGTTTTACTTCCTTAAGAAAGTTTAAACAGATTTAAATTCTTCCTCCTGGCAAAACTAAAATAAGTAATTCTAGAACCAGAACAAAGAAAAGAAGGGAATGGGTCAATTCAACCACATTCATCTGCCTGTCCTTCTAGCTGCAGGACACTTGCCTTCCCAGAACTTTGATGACAAACACAAAACATCACTGTGACCCTAGTAAAATCCAGAGCTCTACGCAAGCAGTCTACGTACAAAATCACCTTCAAAATCACACACTGCAGGGTCGCATGTAATTCAAAGGGAACTGCTAATCTTCACTTGTATCTCGAAAAGGACAGGAGGCTTTCTGTAGCCACAGGATTCACATCTGAAATTTCCATTCGCGGTTGGTCGGATCTGCGGTTGTGAAAACCCGCAGCTACGAGGGCCGGCTGTATTCACTGCGCTCCATCATTTTATGTAAGGGACTTGGGCATCCATGGATTTGGGGGCTCCTGGAATCAATTCCCCCATGAACACTGAGGGACAACTGTACAGTAAAAGTGATTCAATTCAGAACTCACCACAACGTATCTCAGAAGCACCTCCTCTCTGCCCTAAGAGGTCCTATTCTGGAGACACTTCAAAGCCCAAATTCTTCCTCAAGCTCCAGCACCTGGCAAGGCACGCAGACCTTTCTCCTCCCGCCTCCCTACTCACTCCCTCTACTGAGAGACCCAATCCCTTTACACAGCCACCCTCCAGCCCTTCCCACCCATCCCCCCTTTCCACATCACAGAAGATCTTGGACTGGGGCTGGCAAAAACTCTCCTTTCCTGGAGGACTGTGTGGGGCTGGGTAGTCAGGTTAGAGGATGAGCATTGTCTTCCCAGCTCCCCCTCTTTTAGTAACTGAAAATTCTGTTTTCCTTTTCTGATTGCAGGTCACTTTAGTGGGACTGTCAACTAGGCCCTGACCAGTACATGACTCAGGTTAGGTCACCAGACCCTCCCCCTTCATCCTGGTAGCAGTGCCCCAGTGATGCGTCTGATTTGTTCCTGCCTTTATGACCCCTCTAGCTACCCAGACCACTGCCATCGTCCAAGCCCAATTCTTCAGTCTTCCGTAGACCCTGTGAGCTGTCTGAAATCTTTCCAACAAATGTGTCTGCTTAACTTATCCAAGATGATTTCTGTTGTTTGCCACCAAAGAACACTAGCTAGTACCTAAAACTCACATATTAATAAATATGTCACCATCTCTGTGAGATTATGGCTGCAGCCCTGGACAAATGAACCTAAACTTAACTGAAGTAATTGATTGCAACTCATGGTCAAAATTAGCCTCCATTAAATTTGCTTTCTACTACCTTTGCTCATTCCCCAACAAAATCATTTGGACCTACCTAAAATTCTTGATGAAGAAAGGAATAATGGTTACTCAAACATTTTGTAAAGCCTGTGTGCAAAAAAAACCTGTAAGACACCTACATTTACATTAGAAGCATTATTAAAAGGATAACCACCTGTTATCTCTCTGCACTACCTTTTCCAATTATAAAAGTAATATGGCTTCATATTACTTTTAGAATATTTCTAAATATATGAAGAATAAAATTTAAATGACCCGTTAAAAAATTAAATAAATAAAATAAAACCTATGTTCACCTTCTAGAGGCTACTAGTAGTAATAAAAACAACATGTAGCAAAAAGTCAAAATATTTAGCCTCTCTCATTTACTGACTGTGTGTCTTCAACTCAATCATCTAATCTCCCTGAACCTCATTTACCTTGTGTATGAAAATACATATAAACATACCAGCTCTTTCTACTTCTCAAGGTTGTTGTGAGGCCAAAGTCAAAAATCAAAAAACAACAAACAATGCCTTGAGAATCACTAAATTTGTGGCCCAGGCAAAAATTAAAGCCACTCGTGGGCACTGTCTTCTCCTAACTGGTTCTTCCTCCTCTTAACATCCCTTATTTAGCGAATCTTCCCACTTCTTTCTCCTCCCTCCCAGCTGCTACCATCCAGGTAAGGAAGATTGTCCTTTCTCAGCTACCATTACAGGGCTGGATAAAATGCACCCTATGGATATACAAGTATCAGTGGTGTCATTCTTTTAAACTGTGAATTCCTAGTTAGTCTGTGCCCATCGCAACTGTTTTCTTTGTGAATTTGTGTACAGTATCCAACCTAGGACTGCGGCACATGGGCACGTACTCAAATGCAACCAGGAAGGAAGGCGATGGGCCCACTCATAATGGATTCCCTGGGTTACTGAGAACTGAAATTGCCTCAGCTCTTCGCTTTTTCTTTTTTCCTATTAGAAGTCAAGCTGGAGGCAAATTTCCTTCACTCTGCACTCTTGAAAGTAAGGAATCATTACTCCAGTGGAACTTGATTAGCTAGGGATCCTGACCAAAATCTGTAACTATAAGTGATTTCTACTCAAATTTCTGTTAAAAAATTTTAAACTATAGTAAGAAGAGCAAGGGAGTGCCTGGAGGAGAGAGGAGCTGTGGTGGAAACGTGAAAGCTGTGAAAAGCAGAGGAGCGCAGGAGGCCCAGAGAGGCAGGAGGCATGGGCACGGGGGAGGGGCAGAAGCGGCGCTCACTGAGGAGCTTGTGTTCAGAGCGAGCCCCCCGCTCCACTGCTTTTTCTCCTTCCCACTGACAAACTACTCAATGAGACAGACGGAGCTTTTCCTCGGTACGACCAGCAAACTGCCTTCCAGGGCACTGCAGTCTGTTAACAGTAGTAATAGCTGTCATTTAGAGGCTCTCACTATATGCCGAGATGCAGCACAAAGTGCTTTTGAAGCCCTTGGTGGTAGGTACTGGGGTAGATGATATTGTTGTTCAAGTAGTAACCGCCCTTCCCTGGGTGTGGGAGGGATTATACTCTCCTCTGCCATTCACTGGGACAGTGGACCAGTGATAGCCTCTCTCTCTCTCTCCCTCTGGCAGAGGCCCCTCTTGTCACTCTGGCCCACAGTGAACGCTACCTGGGGCGGCAGCACTGAAACCAATCCACGGTGAACATGGAACATGAAAAAGAAGAAACTTTCGTGGCGATGGTTTAATACAGCATAACTTAGTTTCAGAAGTGGAGGCTCAGAGGGTAATTGCCCAAGATGACACCGTCAGCAGGTGGCAGCATCTCCTCTAACTGCAGAGCCCTCACTTTTCTCCCCCATCCCAATGGCCTTGGCTCTCCATCGCAGCCTGACCCCGGGCAGCAAGGTCCCTGGGGCAACTGCAAAGGCAGCCTCCCACTTCTCCCCTTTGCCGGCTTCTCCATGGCACGGGTCCTGTTTGCCACCTTCCCATTCTTCAGACGCTGCTTTGGGGACTTCCAGGACCTTGCATTTCTCTTTATCCCCCAGGCACCCTGACTTGGCAGTTACAGCCCAGGCTTTACAGTCAGACAGGATCCCAAAGGTGAAATCTAGGCTCTTCCTCACCAGCTGTGTGGTCGTAGGGAAGTGACTCATCCGCTCTGAGCCCTAGTTTTTTAAATGGAAGACTGGAATAACAACACCTCATTAAATGAGCCGGCCTGAGGGAAGGAAACAGGCCAATGACGCGGCCACCTGCCCCTTATTTGAGGCTCTTTCCTCGCTCGCTTGAAGAGCTGCTTGGCACCGCTTGCCCCTACCTCCTCCCTCTCTGGTCAGCCCATCCAAGGCCTCCCCCGGGCCCATAGGAGTCTCTCTCTCAACAAATTGAACTAAAATATATCCAGAAACAAGTCCGTTAGATCCATGAGCAATTATCCAACCTTCAAACTTATCCAGAATCTACCCTCTTCTCATTACCTCCCCAGCTTCCACCCTAACCCAGATCACCGTCATCCTTCATGGGATCACTGAATCGGCCTCCTAACTGCCCCCCCGGCCCCCTTCATTGGATTGTCTCCACACAGCTCCTGCAGTAGCCTGTCATGTGGAAGGCACACCACGTCCCTCCCCTACCCCCAGCCTCCCAAAGACCTGTCTCATGTCTTGCAATGGTCTGTAGGCTTGGCATGAACTGGTCACTTGCTGTGATCTCCCCTCCCCCACTCCACACGAGCCACTCTTGTCTCTCAATGCCCCGTCTCAGGGTCTTTAGCCCTATTTTCCCCTTGGCTGGAAATGCTCTTGCCTCAGATATCTGCGTGCATCGCTCACTCACTTTCTTCAAGGCTCTGCTCTAATGTGACTGGATCAGAGGGAGGCCTTTTCAGACAGCAGTTATTAAAAAAAAAAAAAAAAAACTCCACCCCAAAGTCACCTTCCAGACCCTCACTCAGCTTTATTTTTCTTCACAGCATTATTGCCATATAATAATATATCTGAAATATTATATCTCTGTTTGTTTAATATGTCTCCTCTACTGGAATGGAAGAGACTTTACTGTGATATCTGCTGTATGCCCAGTGACTAAAAATACTGACTGACACATAGTAGGTATTCGATAAATTTCACTGAATGAATGATTGGGTGGATAATATTGGACTCAAACTAAAAAGCCACAGTGAGGCCATGGGAAGCAATAGTCAACAGAGAGAAGCAGGAAAATGGAACAGACACACAGAGAAAAACAGAGATGGGAGACCATGTGTACCAAGAGAGATGGAAGGAGAGGCAGCCGTACATGACTTCCAAGGCCATGTCCTGGGAGGTCCAGCTGTTTCCTGCCTTGGGATATAATAACACACACACGTACATCACACACACCCCACACATCACACACACACACATACACCCACACACATACATACACACACACACCTACTTTACTGAAATGACCCTGAATGAGTTCCTGAGTCTTGCTGCCTAATGACCCCACACAATGGCAGTGTGTAAATACCCAACACAGAACCAGGCACACAGGTGTTCATTCACGTGAGTTCCCTTCCTCTCACCTGAAGCCCTAGCTATGAGCAGTTCCCGAGGTTGAGAACTTGCCCCCATCTTCCGTTCCCTAGAGTTTTTTTCCCGTAGAATTACCCCTCTCACAGCCTCTGCACACACCCCTCACCAGGCTTCACCCACCTGCCTCCCCACCTTGCACAGTGTGTCCAGTCCCCTGCTCTGTACTCTAGGCTGTCATGATCTATGCTGCTTCCCCTGTGAAACGGACTCCCCATCCCAACCACCCTGACAAGAGCACCTTTGATTTTCAGTTATTCCTATTCGAAACTTAGAAGTCATCTATTAACACCCCTGTCCTTCACCCCTGCATCTGTCCACCAGCTTGTTCATTCTTCCCAAACACTTCCTAGAGTGACCTTTCTTTTCCATTCTCACAAGGGATCTTACAGCCCTTCATCTGGAAATCCTCCTCTGACGCCAGAACAAATCAGGTCCCCATTTATGCTCTAATAGCCCTTGTATTTTGCTTTGCGTTGACCATGGTTTGCAACTGCATGTGTGTGATAGCGCTGGATTACTGTCTCTCTGTCCCACTGACTTTACACTCCACAAGGGCAACTCTCAATAAATGCTGTTAGATGGATGAATTGAGCTACTTTTTCTCTCGTACTTTGTCCTCATCCCTAGCTATCATGGAAGCTTCCCAAAGGACGGAACTGTGTTTATCACTGCCTGTATCCCCCCTCTCCCCCACCGACCCCAGCCCCAACGCTTAGCACAAAATCAAGAGCACACTAGGTACTCCCTAAATAAAGGCTTATTGACTGGGGTGTCCCCGCCAATCATTCAGAAGTCGAGTCTGGAGAAAAGTAAATCCTCACTTCCAAGTGACCAGTCAGGCAACCGGGCCCCGCCAGCCCCAGGAACCCAATAACCGGGACCGTGTGTTTGCACAGCAGCCCACCAGGCTGGCAGCGCTTCTTTCCTTTGCCTCCTGATTCTGCAGTAATTAGAAACAGCAGTCATCGCTATGTCGCGTTCCCCGGAGCACCCTGCTGGATGCGCAGAACACATGTAGCTGCGAGACCACCTGCCGGGAAGAGACTAGAAGAATCATTTGCTGAACATGGCAGGGGTGATGGGCAAGGGGATGAGTCGCTGCATAGCAAATAGCTGCCCCATCTTCCCCAAAGCCCTAAATAATTTCTCCACTTGAAAAAAAAAGAAGAAAATACACGATTAATTTTTCATGTAGAAAATCTCACTTGGAAGCTTAGGGAAGGGCTGCGCATGCTAAGAGCCAAACTTGAGATGCCACGTCGCTGGCTTAGACACAGTCAGGGAGAGGGGGCAAAGGAGAAAACCCGCGGCGTTTACTTGTGGCGCTTGGTGGACAGGGAGGGACAGAAAGGAGGGCGTCTGCTTGTTCTTTCTCTTTAAGGTCCCGCTTCGGTCCCTGGCGTGGTCACTTTCACTGTCACATTTGCCACAATAACACTGAAGGTCGTCGGACTTCTCCTCTTTTACACGAGGAAACCGAAGAAACCGGGGAAATGGGACACCTCGGCCAAGGTCACCCGGCCAAGAGGAGGCCGCGCAGGATTCCGAGCCCAGCGCGCACCCGCCTCCCGCAGACCCGCCAGCCGAGCTGACTCCTGGCAGGTGTTTAGGGAACCGCTGGGTGACCATCTGTCGAATAGTGTGGCGGGCTTGCCTTCACTGCCTCGGAGTTGTCTGATCAAGATTTCCCTGCCCACGCGTTAACTGTTTGCCGTCTGCCTGAGCCCCGACCGTCGTGAGGCAGAGCGGACAGGAACGGAAGAGAAGGCGGCTCGGACTCTCTCGCTGCACATCCCTGAATCTGATTAGGGTCCCTTCCAATGCAAAACCCACCGCAGCTGCGGAATGTGTTACCGCAGAGAAGGAGGCTCCGAGCATCAGCTCTGAAACACGCCCGGGGGCTTACATTTCCTCCACACTAGTTGTGTGCCCCTGGGCAAACGGCTTAACCGCTGTGTACTCATTTCCTAGGGCTGCCAGAACAAAGTGCTGCAAACAGGGTGGCTTAAAACAGTCCTGGGGACTAGAAGTCCAAAAGCAAGGTGTCTGCAAGGTTGGTTCCTTCTGAGGGCCCTGAGGAAGAATCTATTCCAGCCTCTCCTCAAACTTCTGTTGGTTGTCTGATATCCTTGGTGTTTCTTGACTTGTACATGCATCACTCCAATCTCTGCCTCCATCTTCAGGTGGCCTTCTCCTGTGTGTCTCTCTTCTCTTCCTGTAAAGACAGCAGTCATGCTGGATTAAGGGCCAACCCTCCTCTAGTATGACCTCATTTTAACTAATCGTATCTGCATCAAACCTATTTCTAAATGAGGTCACATTCTGAGGAACTGGGAGGTTAGAACTTCAACATATCTTTTGGAGGGGGACACAATTCACCCCATAACTATCTCTGTGCCTCTGTTTCCCCTAAAGAAAGGTTGGATTACTATTAGAAAGAGATGGTCTCCCACCAGAGTCGTGAAGGTCTCTGGGACCCTCTGTTGGGCTCCTTTGATGGGTCTCCAGAAGCTGTCTTGTTCTATGAATTCCCTTCAGTCCCTGTACCTCTCTATAGCTGACGGATATGGCTATGTGGTTCTTAATCCAGAGAGCCTGGGATCTCTGAGACCTTAGGATGCAGAAATGGATGAGTGCCCTGAGCTGCCACCTCATTTCAGTAGAGAAGACCTGAGGCAGCTTAGTCTGACCTGAAATTAATTCCCGTTTTTAATGAACCGCCCAGGGAATTCCTTTTCCAATTTCCCTTCTGGTTTTATAGTTTTCTTTAGATTTCCTTCCCTTCATTGTTCTCTCCATCCCTCCTGGGTCTGGAACTGGGAAAATTGTTTCTTCTCGGGCTGAACCCTCATGGTGTATGGTCATTGGTACTGAAACTTCCCTGTGGCCCCTGAATTCCCCACTCATTTTCTTCCCAATAGGAAGCAGCAGGTTTAAAGTGGTGGCACTGTCTACTTTCCATGTCATAAAATTTTCTTCCATGTGATTTAAGAACCTCTGGGACGTCGCATGGGTCTCCCAGTGGACAACAGTGGTTAAACCCCAGCAAGCACACTGCTAGTGTTAGATTCTGGGTTTATGATGACGTGTGACCCCAGCAGTCAAGCCGTCACCAGCTGGCTTGGCGAAATTTTCAAAGCACTTAAAAAAATCCAGCTCTCCCTACACACCAATGAGGTGTTGATTAATATGTCTAACTTTAATGTAGTTGATTAAGGCCATAAAATCCACGAAGGTCTGTGTGGCTTACCCAGGCCCCTTCATTTAGCCCAAAGACAGACCATTTTTGCTGTATTGCAAACCCTGCAGGAGGAAACAAGAAAAGCTTTATTCTCTGTGTCCTTGTGCCATTTGGAGGCTGCTCCCTTTGCTCCTCTCCTTCCCACTACCCCCACCTACCCCCACCCCCGCTAGAATATAGAAAATGGAAAGCATAACTTTCCTAACGCTGAAGAGAAAAGTAGATATGGATGCAGTGTCTTTCATTTGAAAAGTGCCCTTCCTCAATGCATGCAAAGCCTTTTACGAAACTGCCATTTCCTAACATAGAAGAAGAGAACATTTATAAAAATGGGAGAACCTAGGCACAGATCGAGACAAGATGGTCCAAGGTCACCTTTGGGAGCTGGGGGTAGAATAAGGAAAGGTTGTTGGACTTGCCCAGAACTGCACAGTGTGGGGACAAGCTACCATGATGATGGCCTCTGAACACGCACTGCTGAGCAGGCAGTGGTTGCGTGAGATCAGTCACTGAGAGCTGGCCTCAGACCCTTCTTTGCTTGGCATTTTCTCAGGACTCTTAGGGCTGACAGGATCTTTCCCTGATCCAGGTCCACACTGTCAGTTTCCAAGAATTAGTCAGAGGCTCCTGTGTGTTGAGTGAACTGCCAAGTCATCACCAAGCCTTGGCTCACAACACTGAAATCATAATTACACCAACACAGGTGACCACAGGGGTCCCAAACTAGGATGCTTGACATTTACAGATAGCAATGGCATGACTGCTCATGTAAATTATATCATAAAATGCAAAGGAATTTAATTATTTTCTGTTGCTTTGGCAGCAACACAAAATGATTTTAAATAAAATATTTAAGAAGGATTTTTTTTTTTTCATGTTGAGTCCTGAGAGATTTACTTTCTGGAGTAGCTATCCATTCATAAACAGTTAAAAGACAGTTTATGTAAATATAACCTAATATTCATAATTAAAATTGAGTAAAATGTTGATTTTAAAAACTTTCCTTTTTGGTATGTGTAACCAATGTGTGGTGGTGGATGTGAAATAGCTTCTGTGCTCCATTTTGTTAAAACTTTTCATCACAGTACTGTAATGAATGGTGTAAGGTGAAGGCAGTCAGTGTAGTGGTGTGAATCCAGGCTTTGGAATCAGTCTCCTGGGGTCAAGTCCCAATTCTGCTACTTACCAGTTATGGGACCCTGGGCAGTAATGTGGCCTCTCTGAACCTCAGTTTTGTCTTATGTAAAATGACAATAATCATCCTCTAATCTGTAGAGTGGAGGCTTAAATGAATAAATTGTGTGAACCTCTTAGTTCCGTGCCTGCTACATAATAAGCACTTGAGAAACAGAAGTGGTTGTTATGAAGAGGAATGTGACAAATTTCAAATATGTCAATGCAAAGCATGATGGAGGGGGAGGGTGGAGGAGGAAGAATCTGGAGGGTGAAGAATCACTCACTATACTAGGCTACTGCAGCTGGAGGAAGGGATATTTCACTTACAAAATGTGGACAATGCAAGAGAAAGATGGGTATTGACCCAGAAGAAAGTACCCTTCAGTAGCGTTAGAGAGACAGGCTGCCGGATTCTTTGAAGGACATAACCACAAGACCTATGGAGAAGACTCTATTGTGTAAAAGTGAGAGAGGAAGAAAACGTGAACAGTTGCTCAGACCACGCTAGCCTTTCACTGGTGTCACAGTATTTGTGTGGCATCTTGGCTGAAGCAAAAATATTTGGGGACAGACTTTTCCACTTAGAGCTATAGGCCCCTCTGTCCTCTGGAGCTCATCCTGGAAGCCTGCTACCTGCACCAAATCAGCCCGTCTTGTATGGCTGGAGCTGGATGTCTGCAGATCCTCATGTCAGAGGATTTTCTGGGATGGGACAGCATCTATTGCCCCCTCGTCTATAAGTAAGGCAGGACAATGCACTATGGAGAAACTGAGGTGCTTGTGGGAGGTTCAGACCTCACTGGTTTGAGCAGGTCATGGAATGCTAAATTTCCATGAGGTGGGTCCATATGTCTCAAAGGTGCCTTGATTGTTCAGTTCTTACTCCAAAAAGGACATAACTAACCTTGGCCAGAATCAACCTTTTGCATTCCCTTCCATAACAGGAACATCTTTGGCAGTGGGACCAGAATATTAGTTCATCAGCCAAGGTCATCCTGACTGAGGCAAAGCCCTCCATGCTTCTCCCTAAGAAAGCATGGGGGCTCTCCTGGGGCATGTGGATGGCCTAACAGATCCATGACACAAGCTAGTCCTGGTCCTTAAGGACACCCTTGGTGTTAGGCTCAGCAGATGAACATGTCTCCTTGGCAGGAACAATAGCCCAGGAACCAAGTCTGTTATGTGGAACACTCCACCTATGTTTTAATTTTCCCACCTATATACAATGAGGATAATCCTAGCATATACTTCCTAGAATTATTTCAAGGATGAGCTAGTATACCTGAAGTGCTTAGAACAGTGTCTAGCATATTCAATAAGTGTCAATAAATAAAAATGTCACTCAATAAATAGCTCTCAATAAATGTCAGTGATAATGGTGATGAAGAAGGGGAGGAGGAGGAAGGCGATGTCACCCAATGTCAACTAAATCCAAATTCCTCCAGAGAATTATCTTAGAATTTAGTAGGAGAAAAATTGTTTTCTCCAAGAGAAACCAATAAGAATATAAATTTTTTGTCCCTGTGTTTAGGATTCTCAAAGTTAAATTTTAATCCTCAGTTACCATCATGTTCACCCTCGTGGTTAGAATATTTGCTTTTTGTTCTTTCTTCGGTCCTGATTTTCTATTTTATTAGTCTAGTCTTTTATGTCCTTGATAGTAAGCTGTCTGGAATTCCAGTTACAAGAGGTGAGATATCAAAGATAAAATAAAGAGAAGACACTCCATAAAAGTTTGCTGAATTTATTGAATTGTTGAACCTTTCCACATAAACCAGACTGTTTCTGAAAAAACAAGTAGGCACAAGAGAGAGCAGTAACAGAAAAACATACTTCTGATTCTCTTGTTTATATATCAAAATTCTACCTATGAGAGCAATCCCATTTCTCTTATTTTCTGTAGCCATAATGCAAATCCCCTCCTCCTTGTGAGAGGGTCTGAGAATCTGTGTGACGGCAGATGCTTCAAGAGGCTGATGGTACAAGTTACACACCATCTGTTCACCCTCTGCCTTGAGGCACGTGCAATTTCTTGTTGGAGTGGGCAACTTTAACAGCTAATTTCAGCTCTATCTCTTATTATCCTTTCACCACTGCCCTGCCCTGCCTCATGGAGGGAGAAAAGAAGAAAAGAATAGGAAAAGAAAAGAGAAGAGAAGCACACCTGCATCCTTGAAGATCAAAGAGATCTCATTTGGAGCCATTCTTGAGGTTGCTATGGTGATGGACAATTCTGACCATCAGGGTGCAGGAGCCGCTGGTGCTGAGGAAAGCACTGAGCTGCAGAGTTATGGACACACAGGTGCAGAGAGAGCACCAGAGTGCCTCCTGGTTTGAGAAAATGACTGGCTTGTTCAGCCTACTCTCCACACTCCTGCAAAGCCCTTCTGATGGAAAGTCAGCCTCTTCACATTCAGCTGAAACATTATCTGTCCCTTCTCACAACTCTCAGCATGCTCTGGGGCTCTGGTGAGTCCTTTCTCCATCATGCTCTAATGGGCCATCCAACGAACAATTTAAGGAGTGAACAATTTGCCTCTGAGGATTCTGAGTTCAGCTAATCCCAAGAGGAGACCAATTTCCCCTCTGATAGGTCCCTAGGGGACTGCCTTTCCTACTGCACCCCCAAAGCTATAATCTTTTGACTCTATTTCATACCAGGACTGGCTTTCACCTGTTTGCAGAGTGACAATAGGGTGTTTTAGGCAGACATGGTTCAAAGTCTAACCATTCAGAGGACATCCTCCTCCAAAGCTTTTTCTCCGTGTGCTTGCCCAGCCTTCTTTGCACGCCTCTGTTCCCTATCCAATTGTGTGCTTTTCTCACTTTGAGAAATGTTTGTTAAATCCATTAGATAAAATTCACAGCATCTGAAAACTGAGCCGACTGGTTTGTACTAACTAAAGAGAATTGGCAAGGACAGCAGTGAAGCACAAAAAGCAGACAGAGACTGTCTCACACCCAAGGCTGTGGGCCCGCATGGAAAACAAGATGGGTAGAACCAACAAACATTCCCAGCCTTGTTCTTCTGACTGGCTCTCCCGCAAAGCTGGGAAGGCTGAAGTCCCTTTTTCCCAGCCTCCCTTGAAGGTAGGATTGGCCATGTGACATCATCCTGGCCAATGATGTCTGCTAGGAACTTCTAGAAGGTTACTGTTTTTCCCAATAAAAAAGTACCACCTTTCTGTTCCTCCTGCCTTCTTCCTTTCTTGCATGAAGACACGATGGCTTGAGTAGCCATGTTACAACCATGAGAGAAGTACCAAAGGATCCCTGTGGCCTTAGCCTTGGCACCATCAAACCTCTGAACCAACACCAGCAACAGCTTAGCTCCAGATTTCTTGTTCTAGAGAAAAATAATCCCAATTTTTTTTAAACCATTGCAGTCAGATTTTTCTTTTACTGGCAGCTGAATGCTTTCCTCATTGGTATAGGCCCTCTCATTTCTACATTCTCTTTCTCAGAATGTGTAGGGAGAAGCAGATGCCAAGGCCAATGAAGGGCTACTTCTTGGAAATTTTAAACTCAGAGTTATCTCATTCAAATCATTTGACGATGCCTAGTGGTGCATCATGTCTGTTGTTTATAGAAGTTGATTAAGTTAGGATTTTCTGAGAGCTTCAGAAATTCTGCTGTATGCTATGACGAATGGAACAGTATCCCAATTTCTTCTGATCAAACCATTTTGAAATGGAGGAGGGGAAGAGAGATGGGAAAGACAGCACAGCAGAATGGTGAAGTTACCTAGCACTATAATTTTCTGCGGGCATAGATGAAAGGTCCCTTCAGTAAGAAAAAATTCCTAAATGGCACAATAATGAAGAGAGAAACGGAGCCTTAATTTCCTTTTTATTTTTTGTATAACAAGCCTCAATCCCCAAAACTCAATCTTGGGTCCCTTTGAGAAACTGTCCACAGAGAAGAAAATGGAAGAGGGAACAAGGATAAATCCAGCCCTCAAACATGACAATGGAAGATTACAAGACATTTTTCCAAACCACTTTTATTGCATTATATTCCCCAGTGATGTTGGCAAATGTTTGGAACTCTTCGTTCCACCTCCTAGACCCTGGACCTGTAGTTCATTCGAAGGTAGAGGTCATTTCCTCCAAAGTGGCAAAGAAAACAGGCCATCCAAGCACTTCCTACTTCCCTAACATTGCTTCTCCACCACATCCCCAGACTATACAAGAACAAAGTGAATCAAACTCCAGTCCCCCAGGTTTCTCATCACTTTCATGCTACTCCAAAGCTCTACTTCAGGTTTTTTCAAGGGACTTTTTCTCTTTGAAGTTGTATAGGTTCATCAGGAAACTTTTTTTTTTTTTTTTTTTTTCAGATTTGCTACCCCATATCTGATCCAAGTTTCTGAGAGAAATCAGGGAAGACATAGACCACCTGCCCAAAGAGCTTAGAATGGTGCCTGGCACATAGTAGACACACAATAAAATATTTATGAAATTCATCTGGGAAAGTCATTTTGTAACAGAAGAAGATTCTATTACAAATGTTGAGTTTAGCTTTAAATTCTCGAAAGATTTTTATTTCATCACTTTCTAATTGCTTGAATGGCATTAGTATTTCACAATGGTACGATTAATTGACCAATTCTAGACCTTTGCTTAGAGGGCAAATGTGGCTTCATCACAGGAGAAGATCAGTATCTGAGCAGGGAAAGTGCCCGCTGTCAGTGGGGTGCTCCCCAGCTGCCTGCCAGGGTCCGGGGGGGTCCTATCCCACTGGGAAATGGGGAATTGGTATGATGAGGCCCTGTTGATTTACCAGCCAACTGTTCTAGTTAAAAACTCAAAGAGCAATTTTCTTCTAAATGCAAATCATAGGCCCATTCACTAAATGAGTTAATTTGAATGACAATACGGTAGCAAAGAAATGCGGACTCTGCTCTTTCATCCCAGACTAGACCTCTATTTCTTAAAGAAAAAGCAAGGAGGAAGGGGAGGAAAGAAGAGTGAAAGGCAGGCAGGATCCCTGATGATGATTTGATGGCTCTCAGCTCCCAGAAATTACAATAAAAGGACAGAAAATTACAGCACCAATTTCTTCAAAATGGTCCTGTACTTCTTCAGGGACAGTCTGAGACACTGGCGTATTCATATATACAGTCTTTGAACTAGAAAAGATATTTGAGATCTCAGCCCTCCCTCTGTTAAAAGCCATCAGGTGACTCCCAGTCCCCCTGCATCTGAATTGAAATCCAAAGTGAAAAATGTCTCTACCACCCCCTGGATCTGGCCCTGCTCCCACCTTTGTCCCCTCCCATTTGGGGGAGGACGCCTCACATCCATCACATTCCTAATCACTCTGCCTGGGGGATATGAAGGAGGGTGCTGGGACTCTGACTTCTGTGTCTATGACAAATGATGCCCTTTCTACTCTGTGACACCCTTCAGGTGACACCCACCTACATTCTCAGAGAAAAAGGATGCCATTTCAGTTACTGTACAGAAGAGAAGAATTTTAAATGGGGCGCCTACAGGTATTTTATTATCATTCTACTTATTAATTACTGGATTCAAGATTTTTTCATATTACTAAGCCCTGGTCTCATTCTCCCATTTCAGAGCTCAGACTAGGCTGAGTCATAGGGGGACAGCCTCAAGCATTTATTTTGAATAATGAGACTGTTCAGTGAGGGAAAGGAGAAAAATAGAGACTGCAAGAGGACAAGAGGAAGTTCTGAAGGCAGAAGTTTGGGCAGCTGTGAAGTCAAGAGAGTTTGCAGACATCTAGGCAGGAAAGCTCTCATCTCCACTCCTACCCTCCACCCCTCCTTCCCTAGTATGTCGGGGTCTCCAAGACCACCCCACGTTCAGTGTTTTGCCAGGAAGACTCACGAGATTCAGTATTCAGTCACACTCATGGCTAAGATTTATTACAGTGAAAGGATACAAAGCAAAATCCGCAGAGGGGAACAGGCACAAGCTTCCAAAAGTCGTATCTCAGTAGTCATACAGGACACACTTAATTCCCCAGAAGCAAATCGGGACAACACGGTTGGTACCATGCTACCCAGGGAAGCTTGACAGAGACTCAGGGACCCAGTTTATCAGGGGCTGGTCATGTAGGCACCCTCTGCCTACCATGGCCACAAATTCCGGACTCCCAGAAGGAAAGCAGCTATTGAGCATGAATCCCATTGTTCGCACAGTTTAGGTGCAGGGAGCCACTCTCACCAGTCAGGGTGGTGGGAACCCTCCTGAGAGCCAAGTTCCCAGAGCCAAGCTTGTGAGCAGGCCTTTCAAAGACAGTAGTCACGGGCCTGCTGTGTCAGCTCTGTCCACACACCCTCCGGGGTCTGCTCTGTGTCCCCTGTGGCACTATCCCCACCAAGAGGCCCACTCAGGGGGCTGAGGCCACTGCAGGGCCCCTCAGAAAGGGCCAGACAAATCTGTTTACATACATAGATTTCAAGTGACCTTCTCTTCCTGGGGTGTCAGAGCTTCTGACAAGATCTCTTTGCCACACTTCACCGGCCCCAGCTTCTCCCTGCTCACCCCACTCCTCCACTCCTGAAGTCAGCTACCCTGGCTGGCTGGGTTTCATGGTCTGCCTGGCCTTTGGGGGTGAGTGTGGAAGCCCCCTGGCCACTCCCCACTCCAGAGGAGGTAGAATTCATTCATCAGGTATTTGCTGGGCATCTCAGGACACATAAATGGGCCACAGAAATGACAAAGAGTGGGGGGTTGGGTACTGCAAATAGCTCCAGCAGGCAGGACCCTGATTTGAGCGTAAATCACTCTGGAAATCTCACCCAGAATCACAAGTCAGGGATGAGGGAGAGAGTCCGGGGTCTGGGTTCAGATTCTGACTCTGCTCCTTGCTAATTGTGGGGTCCCAAACTCTATGTTTGCAAAGTGGGGGTGATAAGCTCCACCTCATGTTTTTGGGGAGGATTAAATGAGATACTCAACATAAGTGCTAGTTCTCTTGCTTTTCATTTCTTCTTTTCTAAAGGGCTCCAAACCTTCCCTGGTTCTCTCAATAGCTAAATTCCAACATTAAAGGCGTTCGAAGTCAGCTTTGTAGTATAAACAATAACCTTGCCTCACCCTCCCAGCAAGGATTATTGACCCAGACAAGGTCTGTTTGCTCAGCAGGAAAAGACTCTGAATAGAAAGTCTCCCACGGAAATCCCAGAGCCCCAGAAAGCTGGGCTGAAAGAGAAAAAGTTTAAATAAGTTGAAGGTGAGAGTTGATCATAGTCAGCAAATAGTTATTATAGCCCTAGTCCTGAGATGGGTACAGTGGGGACTAAAAGAGAAGTAGGGGACGAGAGCTAGTGGTCTTTGCCCCTGGGAATCGGAGTTCTATTAAGAAGAGAAGCCTCAGACACTTGGGGTAATAAGACAGCTGTACAGAATAGAATAAAATCAAAAGCTTGGTTATAGGGAAAACTGACTCTAGAATATGCTTAAGGAAGAGTTGGGAAAGGGGAGAGATGTGCTGGGCTGGCAGCCTCTAAGACGGCCCCAATATCCCCCTCTCCTGGTATTCAAACCGTCGGTCATCCCCTCCCATGTGTGCCGGGCTGAATGACTTGGCTCTAATAAGCAGAAGTACTGGGATGTCATTTCCGACATTAGGTTATAAAAAGACTGCACCTTTCATCTTGGGTGTTCACTCCTGACTGCTCTCTCACTTGCTCACTTGCCAACAGGGAAACCAGCTGCCATGTTGTAAGATGCCCTAAGGAGAGGCTCACATGACAAGGAACTGAGGTAGGCCTCCTGCCAGTGGCCAGCAAGGACCTGAACACTGCCAGTGACCATGTGAGTGAGCGTGGACGTGGTCCCGACGAGCCAAGATGAGACCGCAGCCCTGACTGATGGTTTTCAACCTTATGAGAGACCTTGAGCCAGAGGCAGGTACCTAAGCCACGCCTTGACTTCTGACCTACAGGAACTGAGCTACTAAATGTTTGTCGTTTTAAGCCACTAAGTCTTGGGGCAATTTGTTATGCAGCAATAGATAGCTCATACAGCTGAGAAAGATGAGTAGGCTTGCAGGGGTTGGTGCCTGTAGCGGGGGAGGGGGGAGAGACAGGCAGACAAGGGGGTGGGGAATGAATATAAGTGAATTTCAAGTGAACCCTTTAGTGAGAAAAACTATTGAGGAGTCCAGTTCCTGGTTAAAAAGCTATGTGTAATTGCATGATTTTTTAGGCCAAACCATAGTCAATTTCAAAGGCGTTGCCTGGCAGGCCTGTGGGGAGCTGCCCTCCCCACTGCAGCCCTGGTGCACAGCCCATGTCATCACAGTCTCTGGAGGGAAGTGCAGTCAAGGACTCAGGGCCCCCATCCTCACCCCACCCCCGTAGGTCATGCTCTTCGCATATTTATGTTCCTAGCTCAGAGGCACCTTCATTCCTAGGTCTCTCAATCTGAGGTCTTGAGTGGAGGTCCTCTTCAGGCGCCTGACTCTGCTGAGACCTCCTTATGTGGGGTGGGGGGGGGTGCGGAAGGAAAGGGAAACCCCGTCTGACTCGGGACCCAGTACTTTCCCACTCTTAGCCCTTCCCCCACTTCCCCAACCTCAGGATCCGCAAAACTGAAATCTTTTGTGCGCCCCCACCCCCCAACAGCTACGCTGATCCACCTGACGCTGGGCTAGTGTGCCTTTCCATGGGGGAAAAGGGGGCAGGAAGAGTTGGCATCTTTTCCAGCTTTAGACTCTTGCTTATACCATTGCAGTAAGTGATTAACAGCTTCACTGTTTCATTTTTGACTTGTTGCTTTCATCAGCTACTCGGATACCTGGCAGCTCAGCGCTCTCTCTCCCAGCTCACTTGAGCTCCTGACAGCTATCACAAAGGTATGGAGGGGGCAGTGTTTGTGGCTGAGGCTGGACTCCAGCTGGAGAAAATGAGAAATAAGAGCTCTAGGAAAGCTCAGCTCATCACCAAAGAAGATTCAGAGAAGGGGACCAAAGCTCCATATAGCGATGATGAATACAAAGTATGTTCCTTGTCATCGAATTGTCACCTTCAAGTAAGTCTCCACTTGCTTCCTAGGGCATCATCCGGTTAAGGACAAGTGCAACGTTTGCCCTCTAGGACCCCGCTGTACTGATGACTTTGCTATGCAAAATATGCTCCTTGGACCAGAAGCATTAACATCACCTGGGAGCTTGTTAGAAATGCAGAATCTCAGGCTCCAGGCAGACCTGCTGCATCAGGATCCACGTGCTCACAGATTCACATTAAAGTTTCAGCAGCACTGGCCTAAAACAGGCTGACAGACTCACACGCTGAAACACAAACAAAAATAAAACCCTAAGGTTATTCAGTTAATAAGGGAAAGTTGAGAATGGGGCTTAACTAATTAATGTAATCACATATTCAATTATTTATTTAAAAGAAAACATTTATTGAGCATCTGCACTGGACATACAAAGCTGAAAAAATATATGGCCTTGCCCCAAAAGAATCTACAGCTGGAAGGAGTGTCAGACATGTAAACAACCAAAGAGAAAGAGGTGTAAACAGCCGAAGAAAAAGAGGTATTACAAGTTCTACTATGGATGTATCTACAGGTACAGAGGGGGCACAAAGGAGGGGACATTCCCTCCACAAAATGCAAGAAGGGTCAAGAAAAGCTTGAGCTGGGTCTTGCAATATGGGTAAGTTTTTTTTTTTTTTGGCTGCGTTGGATCTTCGCTGCTGCGCATGGGCTTTCTCTAGTTGTGGCGAGCAGGGGCTACTCTTCGATGCGGTGTGCAGGCTTCTCATTGCGGTGCCTTCTCTTGTTGCGGAGCACAGGCTCTAGGGATGCGGGCTTCAGTAGTTGTGGCACGTGGGCTCAGTAGTTGTGGCTCGCGAGCTCTAGAGCGCAGGCTCAATAGTTGTGGCGCACGGGCTTAGTTGCTCCGCAGCATGTGGGATCCTCCCGGACCAGGGCTCGAACCCTTGTCCCCTGCATTGGCAGGCGGATTCTCAACCACTGAGCCACCAGGGAAGCCCTGGGTGAGTTTTAACCAGGGTAGGGAAAGACATTCTAGGCTCAGGTTTATAACAGCTTGGCCCACTTGGAAATAGTTTGGTGTGGCTGGGGAATGGAAATGGCAGGTGGGTTTGGCAAAAAATGATGCTGGAGCAGGATACAGGGCACACTTGTGAAGGCCTTATGTACCCATGCTAGGGAATTTGGGCTTTCTCTTGTAAGGATCCGCAGACAACGTCTCGGGTTGCTTTTGCCAGCAAGTAACAAAAGAAGGCCCATCTAAATGTGGCTTAAATTATAAGAAAATTTAATTTTCTCATATAATAAAAAGTCCAGCAGTAGAAAGTTTCAGGAACTCATCAAGGTATGGCTCTGGGTCAGCTTCCATCCATGATCACAACCAGGTCCAAGCATCACGGCTTCAACACACAAAATCCCAAAGCAAGACAAAAGGGAGCTTCTCTCACTTGTGCCTTTTCTATTAAGGAGGAACGTACTTCTCAGAAACCCTCGGAAGGAGCAGTTGATCAGAACTGGGTCATATCCCTGTGCCCTAGTTGCAAGGGAATCTGGGAGGATGGATATTTGGCATTTCTGCATCCTTCCCAGGAGGTCAGCTCTGCCAGCAAGAGAGAAAGGTGTTGGGAATGGCTGGCAAACGGCAGCTATTAACACACCCCACAAATGGGTGTTGAGCAGGAGAACCATGTGATAAGACGAGCACTTGGAAGCTGGCTCTGGTGGCAGCATGACAGAAGGACTAGATGGGGAGATAGAAAGTAATAGAAGTGCAGGTTGAAGACAGATCAGTGGGAGATGGGATGGTGGACCATTAGTGGCCTCTGGAGGAGCACATTTCTCCATGTACCCAAGTGAGATATCTCCTGAAACCCACAAAATTAGAAGCGGGGCACTTTCAGGTGCTGAGGTGCTCCATGAGCTAGTGACTTCTGTGTTATTCCAATCTCTGTAATCCCATCTCAACCTGCCAGATGAAGAGGCCTGGGGAAATTAGGACTGCATAACACGCACCGGAATTCATTTCCCTTAAAACTATAATGACAGTTAATATTGAGCAGCTTTCTGTTGGAAGGCTCAAAAAGGCTCAAAAAGGTGCCAACTGATGTAAATATTTAAGAGCGTTTATAGAACTGGATTCCCAAAAAGCCTTTCAGCCTCACCTTCCACCAGCCGTCCTATGTACAAGTCACCTGGAAAGGGTTTTCAAAAGACTAAGACATAAAGCTCTGGCCTTTGAGAGCTCGTTCCTGGCTTGAGGAACAAAACTTACACATGTGTATGGTACAAGATGATGCTCTGATTAAGGATGCTGTGGTTGGAAGGGACTAAAGCCAATACAAACAAAGGACAGAGGATAGGAGACTGAAAATGCATGCCAGCCAAGGGTAGGAAGTGAAGTAAACAGAGCCCCGTGACATCACAAATCCCCGAGAGCTGAGGTCCTTCTTTCCTTCTCTCAGTGCATCATGGGTGCTTATACCCATGTGTCTCTGTATTGATTCCATTCTCCTGCTTCTTTAAAAAACAAAAACAAACTAGCCTTTTCTGCTTACTATTTCTGCACAAGGCCCAGTATGGCCACCTGGATCTGTGTGGCCTTCCAAGTCCATCGCCTACTGCCAACTAACCACAATTTCAATATTTGGAACCAGGCCATGTCGTTAGCAGATGGTCAGCCTATGAATGGGGCTGCCCAGGGTCAGGTGTCTCTCTCTTGGTTCCAGTCAGCTGTACCTGGGGTCTCAATAAAGGTGGGAGAGAGGGGCAAGGCCAGATGTGCCTAGCATAGTCAGTCAGGATCTGGTGCATGTTGACATGGACACCCAGAAGGCCTAAGGCACAGGAATTGGGGGTGGAGAGTTTGTGGAGCCAGTGAGGAGACTCTGAGGTGGAGGTAGTCCTCTCTTTCTCCCATCGTCTCTATTTTGTGGATGTTCTTCCAAGATGACAGAGTCCCAGAAGTAGGAACATGAAAAGTGTGTAACTCTTCCCAGGCCACAGAGAAAAGGGAGCAGGGTCACTGGGAACCACATTACTAAGGTCATATTTTCTGAGAATTCAAGTCACTTCACCCTCCGAACCTCATTCCCTCATCTTAAAAATTAGAGGTTGCACTGAACGATTTCTAAGGTTCCTTCCAGCCATGTCATTCTATGACTGTGGGCTTTTTCTTAAAGAGACGGGTCAGAAGAATAAAGAAGTGAGGAAAAAAATCTTCCCATCATAGAAGGAGGGCATCATTACTCCTTTGTTGCAGTACAGTGTTTTGTAAGCATTATCACCTCTCATTTTAGAGAATAATGTGACCTGGGAGGAATTAAGATCTTAACTCTGAGGTGTATTTAAACAAAACAAAAACAAATGACCCGGAAGGAGACCTCTGTTCCCTACTGCAGTCTGTTCTGATGGTAATGGAAGAAAAGATGCTGGAAAGTCCTCTGTATGTGACATCTGAAATGATAACCTTCCATGTCCCTAGGAGAAAAAGCTGAGGGCAGCTCCAGGGTCTGGAGCCTGAGAGAACTGAGGGGCTGGGTTGCTCCCAAGTGACTTTGGAGGTTAAGGAAAGCACTAGGACTGGAAGGACAGGGTTGCATTAAACTGATAATCAGGAGGGTTTATGGAGGGGCAGTTACTACCATGGGTCTCAGAACTTTCACTTGGACTCAATCCCTCATCCTGAAGCAGCCAGGCCCCCTGGCTGCTTCACCTAGAAGAGGTATTGCAACCACCTGACATCTGTCAGAACCCAGCTGCCATTCGTGACAAACGCACTGGACTCTATCACATGGGAGCAAATTAACTTGACCTTTAGGAGAAAAGGGAAATACGTCACCTTCCTAACACAGGCAAATAGGCAGATGGCCCCTGTTATGAAGAATAATCTCACTGTACAGCTTTTCAAGCAGGTAGAGAAAGGGCCTAAAAAACAGCTGGGAATGAAACATTGAGATCAGAGCAAGGGCACACGGCACAAAGTTTAACTCTCATCAGCTTTCCACAGTGTTCACACAAGTACCATTTTCTCGGAGTCTGATTTCTCTCCTTCCCTTCTGACCTTTCCTGGACATCTGATTAGCTTAGAAAGAGAGCCAGGGTCTTTTGTGTCATGAGACTGATTTGGCAGGGAGGTCAGCAGTGCCATTTTAGGGCATGGGATGTAAAGGGATAGGTTTCTTTCTAAGCAGGTGTCCAGGACAGCTTCCTTGGTGGTCCTTCGTGGGAAGGATGATAAGAAGCGGGGATGTGAGATCCAGATACACTCCCCCTACAACCCTACTCATGAACGAGCATCTTCCTTTGCAGAAAGCAGTGGGATCCAACCCTGGTCAGGAGGCTCCGTCTTATTTCAAGACAATCTGTCCTGTCTAGGGCACTTTGTTCCCATCGACCCGGGCAGTGCTTAGCTGGCAAGAGACACATGGAAAGCAATCCCTCTGACTAGAGAGGAGCCTGTCCCAGGTGGCCTCGAGGTAGGTGCCATTTCAGTCAGCTTACACCTAGACTTGAGGCTTTGCTGGTTCCCCTGGTGTAGCTGTATGGCATCTTGGAGTGAGAAGGTGGGCTGAGGCTCCTTGGAGAGAAATTCTTCTGGCCTGATGAATGGAGAAAGGTTGCTAGCTGTCAGGACGGGAGTTAAAGGCCATGGGAACAGGAAGAGAACATCCTTCCTTCTGCCTACACAAACTCACCCAGGCTCACCTCTTCTGTGAAACCTTCTCTGACCACTTCAACCCCCATTGACCTGCCCCTTGTCTGAACTCCTAATAGAATCATTGTCTGAACACTTAGGGGATCACAGAGCCGGGAGGATGTTTCTTAGGGATCATCCAGCGCGTTGAGGGCTGGGATGAGAGCATTTCACAGATGAGGAAACTGAAGCTTAGCAAGGTGAAGTGACTTACCGGAGGCTTACCAGCTAGTTAGTGGCAGAAGTGGAACTAGAACTGAGCTTTCCTGACCAAGCAAGTCCCTCTTTGTCACATAGCATATATTCCCACGGATTATCAGTGATCTTTTCATGTGTGTTTCATCTCCTGCTTTATGTCTTGTATGAGGGTCTTTGAAGGGGCAAAGGAAGGCCTTATTGGCCTGTGTGGAAAGGCTTATGTAATGAGTTCCGCAATCTCAGCATGGAGCTGAAGGGAATGCCAGTGACTCAAAGCCTCCTGATTGCCTCCAAGGAAGACCGTATGGCAGCCTTACTCGCTGATGCCCCAAGAAGCCTCAGATAAAAGGGCCACACTTCCCTCTTCACCCAGGCCTTCCCATGGGCTCCCGTCTCCACATGGCTGCCTGGGGTCCCTCCTGGTCCTTGTGCCTGGATCGTGTTTGGATCCAGAGTCTTGGAAAGCATGGGTTCCCCCAACCCCTCATCTCCCGGTTGTGGGATGGGGAGAAACTCTCACCCTCAACATCTGGTTTATCTCCCTTCCTGGATTTTGTGGGTTATCTCTCCCCACTAAAGAAGAAAAATCTGCCCCAGCCTTCTTTTCTAGAAGAAAAGGAATTTACTAGTTTAATCCAAAGGGTGCAATAATAACAGCTAATCCTTATTGAGTACCTACAGTGTGCCAAGTACTATTGTAAGACTTGACATGTATTAACTCACTTTATCCTCCAACAACCCTGTGAGGGGGATAACATCATCATCATCTCACTTTGCAGTCAATGAAACTGAAGCTCAAGAATGTGAACTTGCCCGAGGTCACACAGCTGGTAAACGGCAGAGCTGAGATTTACATCCAGGCTGTCTGGCTCCAGAGTCCAGTGGCTTAACCATGATTCGATACTGCCATGAAACCCAATGTACAATATACTGCAATAGTGATAGTAATAATAATAATAATATATTCAATACATATCTGTATGGCAGGGACCCAAATCGCTCATTCCTCCATTCCAAAAGTCTATTGGGATAGTTTAATACTTTTTTGGAATAAGGTCCTAAAGAGCCCCCCGGGGCCTCTGAGTACTTCTGAATCTGGCGTCCAGGATCAGGTGAAGAGTTTGTTCTTACCTGGGTGAGATGACAACAGCTAACATTTTCTGAGCACTTGCTGTATGTCAGACACTATGCTTAGCACTCTACAGAAAGTGTCTTATTTCCTCTTTATCACACAGCTTTATTGTATGTAATCCCCTCATTTTATGGATGGGGAAAGTGATTCTTGGAGAAGTTAAATAACTTGGCCGAGAGTGCATGGGGAGTAAACGGCAGCGCGCCTGCTCTAAGCCCTGCCGTTGCGTCCACCTCATCCAGAGTGGCGAGCTGAGCAGCAGCGTAACTTGACAGCCCTTTAAAGTTTTACACCCTGTAGGTTCAGGACTTCCTGTCCCTCACCAATTCATGGAGTTGCCCCATCCACCTTGGCTGCTTACCCAGCAGGGCGGGCAGTGAAGTTCAGCATTGACTGTAGGTCTGACGGCAGCAGGGATCAGCGAGCTGATTCTAGCTATGACTGTGACCTTGGGCAGGACCACAAGCCACGAAGAGAGAACGGATTCATTGGGGATGGGTGAGGTCCAAGAGTAATTCTTTTCTGGCCATGATTCGTTACAGGTGGGCAAAGGGAAAGCAGGGATACAGGGAAGCAGTACAATGTAATGGTTGAGTGTGAGGATTCTGGAGCCAGACTCTTTGGGTTCTAAATCATAGACCTGCTACTCAGTAGCTACATGATTTCGAGAAAATTATTTAATCTCTCTGTGCTCTAGTGTCCTCATTCACAAAATGGAAATGATAATAGTATCTACCTCATGAGATTGTTATGAGGATAAAATTATGCAGTATTTGTAAAGCTCGTAAAATTGTATACGGCATATAACAAGTGCCACATAATGTTTGTTAAGTAAGGACGAACAGCAGACCGCTTAACTTAAAACTTTATACCTTATCTTTGTTGTTGTTGGGATGGAGGTGAGATGCCGTCGTCGAGGTGCAAAGTGGGGCTTACGCTGTGTGGCCATAAAGGGGAAGAGTGTAGGAAGGCCAAGCTTTCTTTGATTGATTCATCCCTCAAGTCATATTCCAGACACCTAGGAAGCAAGATTTGTGTTTTTCATGAGTTTTCATTCACCACAGTGATGGAGAACAGATACATAATAAATACACATTGAATGATTCTCTCCGATATTCCTTACACTCCTATAGCTCCTCTCCTAGTTTAGTCCCACATTAAGGCTTACCTAGATGACTGCCGGTCTTTTAATCGGCTTCCTTACCTCCATCTCCTGCTGTCTCTGACAGGTGCTGAACACAGCTTCTCGACTAACCTTCCCAGGGCACACGCCACCCCAGTGCTCAGAAACCTCTGACGACCTCTCTGTTCTCATCACGAGCCTCTTGGCCCAGACTTCGGGCTCTGCACAATCTGTTCTCCGGTGCCGTTTCTAAAACTGTTTCCTCCAACTTTGCTTTTGGCAGCTGTGTTCCTGCCAGACTGTTAGCCACCATTTCCCCACGGGTCTCTTCCACTTTCCCATGTCTGACCCTCCCCTCATCTCCATAGGTTCAAATCCTGCCCTGCTTTCAAGAATTACTCAAATGCTCCCTGATCCCTCCAGCCAGAAGGGGCTTTCACTTTCTCTGAATTCCATAGCACTTTGAACTTGCCTTCCATGCTTATCATATCCTGGTCTGCCTTATAGTTATTGATGAAGATAAATTATCTTCTCTTCTGCAAGAATTTACGCTCTTCAGGGCAGGATGTGTCTAATGCATCTTTGTATCTACTATAGGGCCTAGAAGTGTCTCTCACACGTGCTAAGCACCGAACAATTATTTTTTGGATAGATGGATGGATGGATGGATGGATGAGCAGATAAGCTCTCTTGATGCTGAAAAACTTTCCGTGGGGATTCCTTTCTCTTTACTTTTTCAGAAGACACTTTAGCCCCAGGATGCACTCACTTAAGCGTCCTTCACTGGGACTCTAAGTCTCGATTTTGCTTGATCTGACACGTGTGTTGGTGGCCCGCAAATTTCAAGATGGGGCCCTGAAGGGCATAGAAGTGAAAGAGTTAATGCCTAAATCCAAGACCTAAAGGAAATCCCTCTTTACTGGTCAATATTCAAACCATTTACCAGGATACCCAGGATAATTGTCCTGTGCCATTAGAGATTAGGTGATAGATGCCCCCAGCGTTGAAATTATTTATCAGTCACCGGAGGTACTGAGTGTAGAATTTACAGCTGGGGGAGGAAAAAGAGGGACACATATTGAGTACCAACTATGTCTAATAAAAAGAAGTCATCTATCCACAAAATAACCTTGTGAGATAAGCACTGTTTCCCCCATTTTACAGATAAGAAAACTTAAAAAGCTAAAGTAACGTGCCCAAGATCACGCAGCTGAAAGTGGTGAAGCCTGGATGCAAACTCAACTCTGACAACCATCCACCCTGGATCTTTTCACAAAGCAATAATGTCACATCCTTTGTTAGCCCTCACCGTGGTCTCGCCCAAGTTAGAAAAGTATATGCTTCCTTGTATTGATGCCTTGAATACTCCATTGCTCTAGGTAGCCTCTTCATTTCACACCTCCACTGGACTAGTCAAGGCAGTTAACTTTAATGGTGGGAACAAAGCACTCTTGAAGTCTCAGTGGTACAACATAATAAAGGCTAATTTCTCACTCATATTAAGTTGAGTTGAGTTGGGCAATTCTCCTCCAAGCCATCACTCAGGGATCCAAATTTCTTGCAGCTTGAGACACTGTAACCTTAACATGTAGCTTCCAATATCACCTTGGAAGAGGAAGAGGATGGAGACAATTGCACAGGGGGTTTTATGGTCAGGCTTGGAAGTGTCATACATGATCCCACTGAACAGAAACCAGGTGCATAGCCTCAACCTAAATCTAAGCGAGAATGGAAAATGTAGTCTTCATATGTGTCCAGGAAAAGGAAATGGAATTGGTAAACATTAGTCAGGCTCTGACACACCCACTGTATCAATCAGGGTTTTTGTAAAAAACAGATGGCACACCTAGCTGGGACTTTGAATTTAACAAAGGTACTATTTACAGAGGTGTGAATGGGGTTAAGGGAATCTATAAGGGATTTTGAAGCATCCAGGGACTAGCAGAAACAGGAATTTTATATCTCCCCTGTTTATGAAGTTTATAGCTCAAGGGCAAGGAGAGGAAAACATGTTATTAGAGCTCAAAAGAGCTGGAGCCATGGAAGGAGGGCTTCCTGATAGAAGCTATGGTTGTAGAGGGATGCAACCACGGCTAGAACTGCAGGAAATACCCCAACCCCCTCTCTCCTTCTACCCTCAGATCTCCTGTCAAAGCCAATTGGGAGCCAGAGGGCAAGAGAGGCTAGGTGATGCAGCCACAGTGGTCATGCTTCCAGGGTGCAGAGAATAGCAGACAATAGATCTTGAGGATAGGGACTCACAAGAATAACCAGCATCCTAACCATTCCACCTGAGTATCTCCCTTCCCTAGGGAGTATCACTGTCCCTCAGACCCTGCCCTGTGTGCTCTCTCCCCATAGTTCTGCCTGTCCAGATTCATCTACCCCAGCTGGGCACCCTGTGTCACATGCCCCACACCCTCCCCTGTCCCCGCCACACCCTCACAAATGGGATGGGGGAGAATGCCGGATTGCCAAGAATCCTTAGTTTTTTCCAATTTGACGTGTAGAACCCAATACAGGGCTTTATAGCAAGTTATATTTCACTCTATAAGTCAGCCACCCTCTGTGAGGAGAAAGGAGAGGGTCAGGGTGGAGAGAACCCCAATTCTTTTTTTTTTTTTTTTGGCTGTATTGGGTCTTTGTTGCTGCGGGGGCCACTCTTTGCTATGGTGTGCGGGCTTCTCATCGTGGTGGCTTCTCTTGTTGTGGAGCATGGGCTCCAGGCGCGCAGGCTTCAGTAGTTGCAGCCTGCGGGCTCAGTAGTTGTGGCACGCGGGCCCTAGAGCACACGGGCTCAGTAGTTGTGACACGCAGGCTCTAGAGTGCGCGGGCTTCAGTAGTTGTGACACGTGGGCTCAGTAGTTGCGGCGTGCGGGCTTAGTTGCTCTGCGGCGTGTGGGATCTTCCGGGACCAGGGATCGAACCCGTGTCCCCTGCATTGGCAGGCGGATTTTTAACCACTGGCGCCACCAGGGAAGTCCCGAGAACCCCGATTCTGAGAGACTTGACCTTCTAGGCCCTGAATGACTCAGTCCTTCACTGCTTCCCATGGTCACTCTCCCCTCCCCCACCCTGTCCCTGTCCTTTTCCACCTTCAGTAACCATCCCCTGCTCTGGCCCCGCAAACCTGCATCAGACCTGGCTCAGTGCTGATTGCGATGAACTGTGCAGATACGTTCACAGGAACTTGGCACTCTGGCAGGGCCTGGAGAAGCAGCTGCAGTAATTACAGTGGATTTCTGGAATGGAAACTAATGATGCAAGGTCAGATCTAAAGTGCTTTTGATCCTCTTCATCATTAAAAGGCCATTAAAAGTACAACACATATATTATTGGACATCAAATCTACACTGATGTAAAAAGAAATTAGGCTGATAATTGTTCCCAAGGCCATTATCTCCAGTGAGTGGGGGCACATTGTACCTTGTGTGGTTCCACAGAAAGGCTTTCATTGACCCTGATCAGTTCAGTTTAGACAACACTGATTAAGCACATTCTACGTGCCATCTTAATCAGAGGTCTACTTCTGTGACTGCCCTGATTTAAACTGTGACTTTCAAGGACTGACACTCTGCTTTAAAAACTGAGCCCCAGGGGAAAAATAAACTTACAGGCCTTGAAAGACCCCAAAAGTTCATGGCAACAGCACTGAAAGGGAGCGCACGACCTAGTGGCTCCAGCGAGAGAGGCAGAACCACGTGTAAAATGATAAAGAGGCCACAGAGCCATCTGCTAGAGTGCATTGCATGTAATAGATATTCAGTCAATATTGGTTTAATTAAGAAATTAACCCATGACCTAAAAGATCTTTCTTTATAGACTTCATGTAAGGATGGGGTTAGGCCATTCTTAATGGGCTTAGATCCTCACTACTTCCCCTGAACTACCAGCGAAGAAATTCTCATCCAGAAGCCTTACCACAGGCCAAGTCCTCCTCACTTAACCCCATCCCACATTTCTAATTATCCGGCAGCTACCACCCCCTTGTGTCACCATGGCGCTCCTGGCCTGGCTTCTCATTGCCACTACCCTCCATTTGTCACCCAGGGTGTGAGGTTAGGTGACAACACCACAGTCTTATTTCCAGGCTCTCCAACATTATAAAGAGGATGAGGAAAGTGTTAAGGTGGGAGAGTGGGCCACTGACTTCTCCAGAGATAAGATTGCGGGTGGGAGACAGTGCGGAAGTCAACGGTGGTACAGAGAGTCTCAGAGAGAGAACGGGTTATTAAATACTGGGTTGGCCAAAATGTTTGTTTGGGTTTTTCCACACGATGTTATGGAAAAACCCCAACGCACTTTTTGGCCAGCCTAATGCATGGCACACGGCTCATCATTTCTTAGCTCCTGGACAAGAATAACTTCAGAACATGACGGACCCAGTCACTGCCAAAAAAAGAAATAGGCAAAAAGGCTGTAACCAGTACAGGTGTGAGCTGTGACCAGAATAGGGTCTCTCGGAGCCCCTCAGCCTCAGAAGTTGGGACCGAGATATGACAGTAATCTAGGGAGAAGGGGATGACTGCAAGCCCAGATGAGACCAGGGGCAGGAAGGTCATTCTTAAGGTGCAGGCTGTTCTTCCATCCAAGGCCACATTCAGAAGATATCACCAGGATTTAATGTTCACCAACAGGGGGCTGGTTAAATAAATGATAGTATAGCTACCAATTATTGTACTGTCTGTATATTGATATGGAAAGATCACCAATAAAAGGAATAAAAATACCAAGGGTCATAAATGTAGTATAATATACTACTGTTTGTATGAAAAAGGAGTGAAAAAGTGAAAAGAATAAGACACCAAATAACATTGGTTTCCTGTAGGAAAAGGAAGTGAGGGGCTGGACGTCTGAGGAAGGAAGGAGAATTTTCATTTTCATATTTGGATGTGACTTATTTATTCAAAATATAAAATAAAGCAAAACCATTTTTAAGTGAATGGGGAAGGGAACTATCATTTATTGAAAGTGTATCAGGAGCTTTGCATATATTGTCTAAGTTGCTTCTCTCACTCCTATTGAATCCTACTTTTTATTTTTATATGTATTTTTGATTTATAAAAGTAATACATACTCAATGAAGAAAATTTGAGAAACTTTAACACATATGAGAAACAAACATACAAACAAACAAAAAATCCCTAGCTGTAATCCCAACTACCTTCTGAGAGGACTACTGTTAAAATTTTGGTGTAAAGTCTTTCAGTTGCACAGTTGTTTTTATGAAAATGGAATCCCCGTGTTCGTACTGTTTTGTAACTTGCTTTTCTCACTTCTCACCGTAACGTGAATATTCTCCCTTGTCAACGTTATTCTTCTAGAAGATAATTTTAAGTGGATGCATGATACTGTTTAATATGACATATCATTATTTAACAAATTCTCTACAAATACTGTTATAAACATTCTTTTATATGTATTTTATTTATAGCTCTGATTATTTTATAATCCTCATTTTTTTTTCCCCAGAAGAGTTAAATAACTCCTTGAATTCACATGGGTAATAAACAGTACATCTGAGATTAGCATTCATTATGTCTGCCTCCAAAACTGGAGTTCTTTCTGCCACCTGACACTGCCTGCGTCTGCTTACTAAAGAGCAGATTTTTAAAATTTGGTTGTATGGAAATGTTGTAAGTATTGTCCTGCTCCAGCAGGAATACGTTTGAACCGAACATGACAGCTTCCTAGAGGTACAGAAAGTAAAACTAGATGTTACCAGAGCTACGCAAACCTCAGTTCTCAAAGATGAGACTTGGGGCAGTCATCTGTGCTGTGCTGTCTGTTGTCAATGCAGCACAGTCACTGCCTTCTCCTAAAATCTCCTCAGCATTGCAGGAGGGAAGTCTGGAACTACATTTCTAAGGATCTTTCTTCCTTCATGGTTCTGGGTTATATGCTGCCAATGAGAAGCACTTATGAGATTAAGAGAAGTACTTTTTCTCTGGTGGCAACTGGGGGCAAATATATAGGCAGATGGCAGAACCAAGGTTTGCGCTGACTTCTGGGCAAGCTTCTGCAAATCACCTGCTTGGGTAGTGCCAGCAGCTGAGATTGGAAGTGGCTTGAGATTCCAGCACGTTTTGATTTCATAACCTTTAGCAGTGTCTTCCCCAGCCTTCACTCCTCCAGCTAATCCAGTATTTGTCTAAGTCTCTAATTCCCTGTATTAAACCCTTCCTACTTGGAATAGCAAAGTAGTTTCTGTCTCCTGACCATCCATTAGCAAGACTTTAGATGAGAAACATGGTCTTTCTGAAAATCAGGAAAAATCTTTTTTTTGGACCCCCTGTCCTCCCCTAAAAGACTTATAAAGCTAGTGGGCTTGTGTGATTTTTCATTTGCTGCTGTTCAGGTCACTTTTTAAAGATATGCTGCATTTTTTTCCTGACAAACATTAAAAGGGCAGCTACCATGTGTCAGGTTCCCTGGATGGTGCCGGAGATCGGAGATATATACATAGCCTGGTGGAAGAGGCAGTCAGAACAATCAATAATACAAGTCATGGTCAGTTTGGTAAGAGCCAATTGAACTAAGTCTCTTCTGTGTCCTATGAAAAGTATATGGTGTCCAGGTGTCACCTCTCCTTGGGAGCCTCCCTACCTCTATAAGCAGAATGGTTCTTCCAAGGTAATGTGCATGCGTGTACCTCCAGCATAGCTCTTAGATATAAAAGCCGATTTCAGCAATTTGGTCTGTCTCTACAAGACTAATCTCCTTGAAATAAGAGTGTGGCCTACTTACAGCATACTTATCTGGGTGCCTGTATATAGGCTCATTTAACAAAAGTTTGCTGAGTGAGTAAGCGAATGAATCTCTGCCTCTCACAGCCAATTTAGGATTATAGGTTCTTTCATCTTAAAATGGGAATTCTGTGCTCTGTGTAAATGCAGGGGTGTAAATGGTGTTGAGCACGTTAATTTCCTTAACGTTTGACCAATGAACCCTTGCTAGAGTCATGAAGTGCCCCATACTTCCCTTTAAAAAATATATAAAGTTATGTTAATGCAATTATCATAATTATTTAAAAATCATGCATGCATAAAGATAAGGATTGAAGCGACTAGATAAAAATAGTTTATTACACAGGGATTTTTATACGTTAGACTATGAGTGAACTTGTTCTTTAATTTTGATTTCTGTTAACGTTAAACTGTTTAGCAACAAGTACTCTAAAAATTGCTTGTAACAATGGCGAACAAACAGCTGTGCAGTTCCCTCATCTGTAGGTGAGGGTGGGGGAGTAGACTCCCCTCTCTTTGTGGGACTCTCTTTGAGTCCCACACACTCAATCTGTCAGCAAATTCTGTTGCCTCCACCTTCAAAGCATTCCCCAGATATGACGATTTTTCTTCCACTATGACCACTCTGGCCTGATCCACTCTCATCTCTCACTCAGAAAATATTAATAACAACAGTAACATCAAATATAGAAGCAGCACTTGCTATGGGCTGTTACAAATATTTTAACTCATTTAATCCTCACAACAGTCCTATGTTCTAAGAGTTTCACATTTATTAACTCACTTAATCCTTACAAAAACCCTATGAGGTAGGTACAATGTTTATCCCCACCGTATGGATGAGGAAACTGAGATACAGAGAGATTACGTAGTTTGCCTGAGGTCATGCAGCTAGTAGGTGGCATAGCTGGGATTTGAACCCAGGCAGTCTGGTTCCAGAGACTCTGCTCTTAATACCTAAACTCTATCACCCTTCTAGATGTATCTCCTAACTGGTCTCCGCTACTACCTCTATCCCCACAGGATATTCTCAAGGAAGCTACCAGACAAATCACTTTTTTTTTTTAACTGAAGCCAGATCACGTCATTCCACTGCTCAAAACCATTCAATAACTTTCCATTTCATTTAGGCTAAGCCCTTATGCTGGTCTGCAATGTCCTTAGTCCACCGGGTCTCCCATGACCTCTTTCACCTCTTCCTGCCACTCTCCTCTCCAATCACACTAGCCTCCCTGCTACTCTTTGAACAGGCCAGGCATGCTCCTGTCTCAGACCCTTTGCATTTGCTGTTCCCTCTACATGGAATGCTCTTTCCTTAGTTAGCCACATTCCTCACTCCCTCATCTCCTTCAGCTCTTTGCTCTAATGTTACCTCCTAAGTGAGGCCTCCTCTAACTGCCCCCTCCCCACCATCCCCCACTTAAAATGTTAACCCTCCACCTCCACTGTAGCGCTCTTCATACCCCTTCTTTGCTTTTTCCCTTTCATAATTCTTATGTTTCATGTACGGTCGTCCCTCAGTAGCTGGTGGTGGGGAATGGTACCCGGAGTCCCCGCATATACCAGAATCTGCAGGTGCTCAAGTCCCATAGTTGGCCTTCCATGCCTACCGAGTCTCCTATTCGAAGATTCTTGGTGGAAGTTTCAATCTGCTGATGCAGTAACCCCCAAATGGGGAGAGCCAACCGTATATTCACTGAAAAACATCTGCCTAGAAGTGGATATGCGCAGTTCAAACACTTGTTGTTCAAGTGTCAACTGTATTTATTGTCTGCCTCCCTCCTTGAGGATAAGAATCTTTGTTTGTCTTCTGCTCTGTCTCTAAGGCTTAGAACAGTGTTAGACACGTAGTACGCACTTAATAAATATTGGTTCAATGAATAGTTTCCAAGGTCCTTCCAACTACCGCCATGTTCCTGCTCGCATTTAAAGAAACGAGTGAGCCCTGCTTTGCTGATCACTGGGCATACACGCTGGCCGTGGGAATTGCCAAACACTGCCTTATGTGTGTGAGAATAAGGGAAACGAGGAAGGGGAGGATAGGGAAGGTGAGGTGAGATGTGAGGAGCTCTGGGCCATCAAGCATAGCGAGTCTCCACTAGAGCTACTAAGACCTGCCTTATTAATACTTAGCCCTGCATTATAAATCACATCATTGTCTTAAGAATATATTTTGAGAATGAAAAAAAAAAACCCAATTGTTCCAACAAAGCTTATTACTTTTTGTTGGTGGCTCCTTCCACAAATATGCTTGGGATTGGCTCCTCTGGGCTACTTGGCATAGTCCAAGTCTGTGAATTGGAGGAGTGCTGGGTTCTAGGGAACCTCTGGTGGGTAGGACCAACTCCAGGGTAACTAATAGAATCTCAGATAGCCTGCTTTTCTTAAGAATTGTTTTTGTGTCATGACTCAGAGGAAACTGTCTTGGAATACTTGTTGGAGGGGCTTCTTCCAGTTTTGCAGCCTCCTTGGAAAGCCAGGAAGAAGTCAGATCATCAGCCTTTGAAGCTTAGAAATCCTTCTTCCCCAGGTAGGCCATGAGGTGAGCTGATGGCGGTATTCAGCTGCTCTGTGCCAGCTCACCTGGGCATACGCCCAAACAGGAGCAGCTTCGAGAGGCCAGCTCTGATGGTCAATTGCCCCTCACCCCAACTTCTCTTCCTTAATTTTTAGGTCTTTCTGGCCTTTTTCCTTACTCTGCCACTGCTAGCTGTATGAGTTTGAACAAGTTACTTACATTCTCCGAGCTGTAGCTTCCTCATCTGTATAACAGAGTCTATTAATACCTAGCTCACGGGATTGTTGTGTGGATCAAACGAGATGTGTGTACAGCACACAGTAGCTACTCAATAAATGAGTGGTGGCTAATGGCGATGGTGATACCAGGCACAGAAATAAGATAGAAGGGGGTTGCTTGGCAGAAATGACCTTAGGGTCTTCCTGGAGGCTCCCAGCCTCAGGTCACGAGCAGGTCACTTTGAGTTTAGGCTGAGTACGCGGAGGGAGAAATGCCTGTTTGTACCATCATCACGATGCCCGCCCCCTTCCTCCTCTACCACGTGCAAGCTGTGCACTGCCCTGTCTCACATCCTTTCCTCTCTACCCCATTTCCCTGTGAAAGCAGCTGAAGATGCACATATGATGGGCCCTCTGAGCTCTGTCTAATTGCCAAGCTCATAAGCGCTCAGCACCGTGCTGGCAAACGAGGCAGTGGGGATGCATAATGCTAAGCTCTGGTTATATGAATAAGGAGACATGGCCAAGTGATAAATAAGCCAACTCAAGAAGAAACATAATGTTAGGGAGGATAATATGAAAGAATAAAGAAAAGACTGAGGTAGAGAGGAGAGGGTGCAGTGGAGCTGGGTAGTAGGGGTGGGATAAGGTGCAGAGCTCGGCTTGCTTCAGTGGGAGCCTGCAAGGACAGTGAAAAGAGCACAAGCTTAGGAGTCACACCCAGGTTTGCATTCTGCCTCAGACACATCAGCTATGTGACCCTGGAAAAGCTGCTTAAATTGTTTCCTCACCTAGGAAAATGGGACTAACAGGAACATACCTCCACTAAATGGCTGTGGGAATTAAGTGATGTAAAGAGCCCTGCAGGTTCAAGGAACACGGTAGGTGCTCAGCAAATGTTATTTCCCTCTGCATGCTCGGAATTCCCATAGCCTCACAGCCAAGCCCAGAAGAGGTGCCCTGGGCCTAGCCCAGACTCTTCACCTCATCCTCATCTTGGAGCAAAGAAAGGAGCTGAGTCTCTGGGAAATGAGGCAGGTAGGAAAGCTAGGAGCAATGGTCAGTCCAGACAAAGCCAAGACTTCTCACCCTTTCAACCAAACTGCAGTGAGCACTTACAGTACACTCAGCCCTTGGGATACAAAGATGGCTAAAATGTAGACTGCATCCCAAAGGAGCCAGAGGTTGGGAGGGAGAGACAGACACATAATCATGATAGCTAAGGGAGGAGCAAGGGCTTCACTCATTTATGTATCCTGATTTCAAAGAATCTGCTTTATTGTCCCTACCATCTAATTTGACTTGGAGTTTGGGAAAACATCCTGACAGTTTCCCCGGAGATCTGAGCAAAGTGCTGCAGAAGTGCAGAGAATGATGAATTCTGCTTAGGAGAGCAGGAGGCGTTTGATCAAGGTAATGACAATGATGAGAGTTAACGGAGCACTAACATTTCGGGCGCCAAGTGCTTCACACATACTCATTTCAATCCTCATAACAGCTTTATGAGGGAAATACTATTCCTATTTTACAAGGATAAAGTCACACACTTTGAAAGTGGCAGGATTTGAAGCCAGAGGATCTTATTCTAGATCCCACATTCCTAATGTCTATGCCACATTGCCTCTCTGAATCTTGAGGAATAAATATCGTGACCATTCTGAGATCAAGGCCAGTTTCCCATCCTCCCCAACCCCGACTGGAACTACACCCAGACCAACAGAGATCAACCATTCATCTATTCATTTCATGTTCATTTAGCACCTACTCTACGTAAGGCTACGTAAGACTCAGAACTGTGGGACTTGTAGGGGGAGCAGCAACCTATGGCCCCCTTTCTCCACCCATGAGCTCTGTTTTGCTGTAATTTTCCATGACTCCAGAGCCTAGAGAGCGGAATTGGGACAGTCAACTGGGCTTCCTTCCCACCTCTGCCCCTGGTGGGCAGGAATGGTGGGACTGAGAGGCTCAAGATGTGAAGAAGGGCTCAAAGGTTTGGAGACTCAAAGGGGCTTCCAAAGCAAGGGTTTCTCCTCTATTTCAAGAGTAGAAGAATTCTCTAAAGGCAATCTTACATGAAGCAGATAAAGTGGAACTGCTGTGATAGAAGTGAGCTGGCGGTTTTAGAAACCCGCTCATTTAACATTCTCTATATCTTCTCCCATCTTCTCAGGTGACTCCTGGAGCCTCTCCGTGGAACGCAGTTTGAAACCCCCGTCCTAGGTAGAGCACTGGCGAAAGCTTGATGGTGCCCCTCCTCAGCTCTGCTGGCTGTTGAACATTGGCAGCATCTGAGCAAGCAAATGAGGTCAGGAAGCAAGGGAGTCATCAATTACTACTGTCATTTGGAGGTTAATGACTGTTTACCTGATTCTCTGCCTTACCGTGTGCTCTGAATAGCCTACAACAGAGACATAGGCTCTGGGGTGGGATCAAGGAGAGAGAGGGTCACAAAGGGTGGGCCAGGTGGGGCTGTGGGAAGTGGGACTTGTGAGTGGAGGAGATGACAGATATTTGCTCCTTGTGGCAAATACAGGAGAGGTCAAGGTTGAGAGGAGATGGAAAAGAATTAAATCAGAGAGCCATTCAGAATGAATGAAACCCTCACACTTGGTTGTATATCAGATGATCAAGGACACCATCATTAATTCTGATCAAAAGGACACCATTCACAAGGGCAGGGGCAGAGCAGATTTTGGTTCCTTTCTGTTCTGTGTACTCTTCCCCAGAACGGGGGCCCAGCACTGCTTCTATAGGTGATACATCATGCTGCCTAGAAACTACTTCATGCCACTATTCATTTCCCATGGGGAAGTCCGAAATATTTAGGCAGGATTACAGGCTGGTGCAGAGACAGAGCTTGAGAGTCAGAGGTGAATCTGAGTCTAGGCTTTGTCACTTATAATTTGTTTGACTTGGGCAAGCTACTTATTCCTTCAGTTCCCTCCTCTGCAAAATGGGAAGAATACTAGTTTCTCTCTCATAGAGTTGTTGTAGGAATAAAGGAGTTAATACATACAAAGCACTTAAAACAATACCTGGCATATAGTGGTTACTCAATAAACGTTAGTTATTATCATCAAAGCTAAAAGGCCAAGTAACTACTAAGAACCTCCTCTCATGTCAAAAATAGCTGGGGTCAAAACCTGGTTTGCCAGATTAAGGGCAATTCAAAACTGTATTTTTTTTTTTAAACATGATAAAGCCTTCTCTCTCAGTCACATCCAAGTCTACTGCAGGTTCATAGCAGAGTGTGGCAGGCGGTTTTGTTCCGTGAAGTAATTCAGAGGTCCAGGCTCATCCACCTAGGCTCCATCATTGCTTAGGAGTTGGGTTTTTTTACTAATGGCATGCAGCCTGGAGGCAAGGGATGGAAGAAAGCTTAGAGGATCGTGCAGGCTTAGACTCACACTTGGAAGCGCCTTACATTCTACTGGCCAGAACGTAAGTCACATGGCCTGACTACAAAGTGCAGTCTAGCTACGTGCCTTGGAAAAAGATGAGAATGTTAGGAGAGCACTGGGCCAGTCTTTGCTGCATCTTTCAACATCTTTTTTACCCTTAATTCAGATATGCATAAAAAGTGTTCATATGGAAAATACTGAAAAAAACTAGAGAGACTAGTGTAACGAACCCCCATGACCTATCACTCAGCTTCAACAGTTTTCGTCTCATGGCCAATCTTGTTTCATCTATACTCCCACCTAATTCTCCCTTCCTCTTGTATTACTTTAAAGCAAATCCACGATAGTGCATCATTAAATCTATAATAATTTCAGCGCAGTACATTTTCAAGCACTTACTATGTGCCACTCACTGTGTCTGCACTAGGAATACAATGATGAATAAGATACAATTTTTGCCTTTAAGGAGCTGCAGCTGAGCGAGGAGCTTATTGACTAAAGCTTATTGAGCTAAGCTAGACTGAATCACAATGAGAAGAGAAAACAGAACTCTCTAACTTGGAAGGATATATCCTCCCCAAAAATCACCCTTGAAACGGGCAAAGTGACCACAATAATTAATAAACTTATTTCCCCTGACCTCCCTGCCTCACCAGTGGTTTTCCATAAGCATCTTCCCTCTTCCTTGAGAAGCTGCTCCTCCGAGAGCCACTGTAGCGTAGGAGCTCTGTAAATCACAGGGCATGAGCTCACCGGTTGGTAGAGGAGTCTGATAATGGAGTGGCTGCTGAGAGGGGCTAAAAGAGGCCCTTTCTGGCCACGTGAGCTCCTGGGGCTCCCACTAAGCAATGACCTCAGGCTTTAACTCTGTCTTTTCTTGGAGGTGGGAAGGATAAGTGGCCTCCAGGGGTTAAGAGGCAGAATCTTAATCAAAAAGAAACTGAGTGTTGACAGCTCTGCTGGCTCCAAGCTCTCTCTGATCGGAGCTCAGGACACCTTCATGGGTCACTAACCTTGCCCCAGATGTTCTGCCCTAGAACATCGCCTGCACGTCAGTCACTCAGCATGCCAGGCCAAGCCAGGAAGAAAACACCACCTGTATCTTCCACCTCCTTCAGGGCCCCCACCGTGCAGAAGGCTAGAGTAGGAAATTCAAATGCAAGTAGGCTTGGAAATTAGACAAACCATCATTAGGTAAAACATACGTGCAGATCAAACTTGATATTAAAAAAATGTTTCCATATATAAAATTCCAACATCGACTTCAGCCACAGAATATTCATCTGCATGAGACTGTGAAGCAAACCTGGGAAAACTGTTTCTGCTCAGAGGTGAAGCACAGAAGGCAAACAGAGTCACATCTAGAGTTCTGGAGGGGCTAGGTGATAGCTCAAATAGCCTTTTATTATAATCCAGCATCTCTGTGTGAGCACAGCAGGCTGAGCTGGGAACAGACACTCTGCTAGGACTCACCTTCCACAGGAAGCAGGCAAGCAGAGGCCCAAAGTGAGAGTGAGCCCAAGCAAGGCACCTCCAGAGCACAGGGTCAGTCTGTTGCCTATCACCTCACAGAATCTCCGCTTGTCTCACTTGCCCATCTATTTTCTCCTGTTTTGGAAATGGGTAGAGAGTGAACAGAAAGAAGTATGGAATGCTAGTTCTAAAATTGTTGGAGAGAACCGGGTGGGGGAACAAGGTTAATTGAAGACCACGGTCAATAATGTCTCCCCTTAGTGTGAGCCTGGACGATCAAACTTCAAATAATCAAATGTGCTAAGGATAAATGGGGTCTGGGTCACATGGTTTGGCTCTTCGCGGCAGAAGGGCAACATTACACAGAGGCTAGAAGAACAGGCTGAAGAGTCACAGTCCTGGATTCAAGTCTCGTTCTGCTCAGCCACATATCAGCCCTTTGCTTTGTAAATAATTTCTCTCAGAGCTTGCCGAACAGGCTGTAGATGCGCCACAAATGCCGTCAATCGCAAATTTTCATATAATTATAAAATACTTAAAGCGATTTTTTTAACTATTCAACATTTTATAACAGTTGAAGTTATACTTGAACACTACTTGAACGGCTCCTTGTGAGATATCTTGAATACAGTAATTGTTATTTTGCTGCGTATTACTTTATACCTAGTACCCACTGCCAGGGAGCAATCAGTGACTCCATCATGTATACCTTTCCTGACCCTCCACTGAATAGCTTGGTCAATTTTTTTTTTTTTTTTTTTTTTTTTTTTGCGGTACGTGGGCCTCTCACTGTTGTGGCCTCTCCCGTTGCGGAGCACAGACTCCAGACGCGCAGGCTCAGCGGCCATGGCTCACGGGCCCAGCCGCTCCGCGGCATGTGGGATCTTCCCGGACCGGGGCACGAACCCGTGTCCCCTGCATCGGCAGGTGGACTCCCAACCACTGCGCCACCAGGGAAGCCCTGTCAAATTTTTAACATAGATGTAGTGAATTTTTTACCTAGCCCCATACAGATGCTCCAAATCCCCTCAAATTTACCCCAGAATGCCAAACAAATATTTTTCTCTGTGTGCCATCTTGTGAAAAAGACTGGAAAGCAGCGATTTAATCTGTGAATAAATTTCCTCACATGAAAAATGGGAATAATAATAGTACATATAGGGTACTGTGAGGATGAAATAAAATGTATAAAACACTTAGAAGTGTCTGGAACACAGTAAGTGAAATAATAAATGCCAGTTATTATTTTTCCTTATCTTTAGAGATGGGGATAATAATACCATCTGCACGTGGCCGACGTGAATATTACGCATGTGAGATAAAGCATGTTAAGGGCTTAGTACACTGTCTGGCACATAGTAGGAGGTCAGTAAACGCAAGGTCAGTAAGTTACTTGTGCTCTAATTATTCAAATGTACATAACTTTTTATGTTAAACTGTAACTTTCCAGTGCAGTTCATATGTGTACAACTTCCCCGTTAGACTGTAAGCTCTTTAAACTGATTTCATTCTCTTCAGGACCTACTACAGTCCTAGAACCATAGAAGCTGCCCAAAACATGACTGGAGATCGATTCTGCAGAGCTGTAAGCCTTTACAAAGCAATTTTATGTCTACTCTTCTTACGTAATTTCTCAAAGCAACAACTAAGAGCTATCTATATTTTAAAGGTAAGAAAACTGAGGTCGAGACAAATTATGCAGCTTGCCTAAGATATCAGCAGGTTAGTTTCTGAGCTACAGGCAGAACCCAGGTCTGTTGACTCCAAGTAGAGTGTCCTTTTTACCAGATCCCATTACTGCACTGGGACTGCTGTATACAGCTGTACAGGGGAGTGCAATATTGTAGACACTGCAGATTTGTATACTTAAGTAATTTTCCTGGCAGATAGCAGTAAGAGTTTTGTTATACTAAGAAGTATATTACAATAATTGTTTAAAGGAGTACCTTCATCAGATTTCCACAATTAGGCACCTTATAGATTAGTGGAGGGCCTAATGTACTACCACCACAACTAGATTTTCCTCTGATGATTCAAACAATATTTTAGGATATTAAGCCCTTTGGATTATCAATTTGAACCTAAAAGATACTTAGAGCAGGGGTCAACAAACTTTTTTCTATAGAAGGTCAGACAGTAAATATTTTAGGCCTTGGGGGCCACACAATCAGTCTTTGTCACAACTACTAAACTTTGTTGTTGTAGCCTTTGAAAGCAGCCATAAACAATATGTAAATGAACAGGCAGGTCTGTGTTACAATAAAACTCTGCTTAACAAAAAAAGGGCCTTAGGCTATAGCTTGCCAATTACTGACTTACAGAACTCTGGCTATTTGAATTATCAGTGAGAATTTCTTGAAAGAGCGTTACCTCAGTTAGATCAAACTTGTTGATCCTCAACAGGTGTGAAGCCAGAGTCTGAAACTAGAGCTATCTGATTTCAAACCCCTTCTTCTGTAACTTGAGCACGTGTATGTTCTCATTCTTGGTGTGGTGACCGGCCAGTACGCAGTGATCAATTGTGAGGTATGTTTGCAAACAATTTCCAGTGTTTATGGATATTACTTTAAAAATAATGGAATAGGTCAGAAGGGACTCACACTTGTTTTGAATTCTTGAATGGAAAGAACAATCAGATCTAGTCCAGAGTGGGTTGTCACTGCCACTCTTGGCTTCTAAGGAAACTCTGACTCCTCAGTTCTTTTGGCCTTTCTCTCTACATATTCCTCTTCCCTTGGCTTAGATGAAAATAAAGCTGTGTTCTATGAAAGAAGCTTTAGAAGGAAACAAAGGTAGGAAAGAAAACAAACAAAAGAGGAGTTTCCAAATTTAAACAGGTAGATTTACAAAGCCTGTTATGTTATGTAATGTAAGAAATTAAGTTTCTTGATTGTAACTGAGATAAAGAAAAAGACCCAGTCAGCTGGGAGATAAAGAAAAAGACCCAGTCAGCTGGTCTAGCAAACAGATAGGGCCTTGTTCCTCTTTGTTACCAGATTAAGCTGTCTAGGCTCCTACCCAGGCAGCTTCAGGTTGGCACTACTTATTTCCTGGATGGAATTTCAGTCTCTACAATGTGACCATAAGTCCATGACCATTTTAGAAATTTAGGGCCGGAAGGAACTTGGAGGTTAACTAACCCCTGCTGCATGCTTGAGGTTCCCTTTGGCATCCAATTCTGCTTGGACATCCCTTCAAGGACAGGGAACTGTCATCTAGATTAGCTTGTGTCACGATCAACAACACTATTAGGAAGTTCTTTTGTGTGCTGAGTTAAATTAACTCTAATTGTTGCTGCTTCTGCACACTGTAGTCACATAAAACAACGCTACCTGCTTCTTCACATAGCAGCCTCACCAATATCTAAAGATGTTACCATGGAGTACCAAGCACAGGATTCAAGATGAGATTCAAGAATCCAATACTTTCCGTCTGGAGACTTCTGTTTTTGAGGGGTAGGGTAGAATGGGAGGGGGTGTCATAGCACTCTATTGGCAATACTGAGTTTATGGGCAACTAAATTCTCTAAGTCTTTAGTTACATCTCTAACTGGCTGAAGTGAGACACAACTGACCTTCTGAATCTAAGAATAAACTCCATTTGTAAGCTGTACAGTATGTTAGGGGCTCTGGTATTCATTATCCAATGCAGCGATTCTAAGCCCTGAGTATATGCTAGATTTACCCTTTCATTTCAATTTTTAAGCAACTTTTAGGGGCCCTAATTCTCGCCAACAATATAATTTACTATTATCTCAGCTTTTAGTCGCTAAAGCTTTTGATTAACGATGCAGAAAGAATAGTGATAACAGCTCACATTTGTTGAGCTTTGTGCCAGGCACTGGGCTAAGAGATTTTCATATGTTAACTTATTTAACACTCACAAAAACCCTATGAAGTAGTTATGTACTAGTATTATTTTCATTTAATCGATGGTTTAGTGAAGGTACAGAAAAGTTACTTGCTCAAGGTCACAGTGCCAATAGGTAGAGGACCCAGGATTTGAACCCAAGTAGACTGACAAGAGAACTCATCCTTTTAACTACTATATCATATGGTTCCCATCACTGTCCTTTTTCAAAGCATTAATAAACTATGTGAACAAGTCGGGATAGAGCTCTATGGCAAACCAGCAGAGACCTGAGTTAATCAAACCTTTTGAATGAACAGCTGATTCTTAATACAACTACCTATGCTCATGCAGCCTCAGCTGCTCTATCTTATCCACAAGAACAGTTACTGCCAGGCTGAAATCCTAGAGACAGCATGCAGAGACACAGTGATCCATGAGTGGTTAAAAGCCAGGCGGTCTGCATTTGTATCCTGGCTCTATCACCCTCTAACTTTATCACCACAGGCAAATTACTTAAGACTTCTGAGCTTCAGTTTCCCAGTCAATAAAATGATAGTACTAACCTTATTATTATGGTGATTATAAATTAACTCAGGTAAAGTATTTAGAAAAATTCCAGGTACATAGAAAGTGCTCGATAAATGTTAGCTATTACTGTAATGCTCTTTACTCTAAAGCCAGAAATACAATTAGTTTGGTATGTCTGGTTCTTACACAGTTATTACAGTTAACTTTTTAATAATCTAGTCTAAAACTTTACTTATAACTTACCGAATTTATCAGTCTACATGTTGGTACTCTACCTTCTTATTTTTAAAAATAGAAATATCTGCTCATTTTCAATCATTCAGCATCTCCTAGTTCACCATGCTTTCTTAAAGACTACCAAGAATCCTGATCTCTCTCTACACTGAGAACCACAGACTTGAAGTATATACTCTGATATCTTGACATTTGGATGTAATGGAGAAAAACAGCAGGAACTCCCTAAGGTGGCATCTCAGTTTATGGCCTAGAGAGTCATCACCAGTCTGTGAACCTGACTGTAAGAAATCAAGATTGGTGGTCAGGACAGTTGAAACAGAGCCACTTTCGATCCTCAAGGCCAAGTCTGAGAGGGGCCCAGGATATGAGCTATCACAGCACAGCTGTCATTTAGCACATTAAGTTACTTCTGAGCCCAGGATGAAAGCCAGCTGAGTAGACACTGCCCAAGAATTGGGACATATGCAGCATATGAACCTGAAACACTGCACAGCTGTTACCCATCTTACCAATCCTTTCCAGAGACAGAATCTTGAAGTTAGAGAAGAACTTTCTAGATCTAGTCCAACGGTTGTAAACTAATGGACCATGGACCAAAAGTAGCCACAGATTTCTTATTTGCCCTGCTTAGTGTCTTATATATTTTTTGAATTAGCTGCCAGTATTTGAAAATTTGAAATTTTGCATATAAATAGATTTGGCTCATCTTGAAAAACAAAGATCTGGCCACATTATGTCCTTAGCACAATAATCAGCTGAGCCTGAGTAGTAGCTACCCAGTTTAGACATATGGAACCCAAACAGACAACAACATTTGCAAACTCTGATTAAATCTAAACAATTCATTTCACAGGTGATGAAAATTGAGCTCTAAAATGATCTGACCTGTCCACATTAAATGGCAGAGTCAACATTGAAGGCCAGGTCTTCTCAACCCCAGTTCCATGATTTTCAGTAAGTACTGTTGATCTTTCTTCTAGGGAATGTGAGGTACAAGCACTTACCGGCTTGTAGGAACAATGACAAGGAGAAACAAAACTGAGAACTATGTCTTCTGCCTTTGCACCCACTACCCTTCATTTCCTATGCTGGGCCAGAAAATTCTTAGGGGCCACAATCCACTAGGGAAGTTAAGTCTAGCCAGAAACTCCAAGTCCCAGCATTCCTCAGACTGCTGACTACACCCACGGTTCAAAATATCTGTGCTCTCTGTACATAGCACTGCACATTCCCAGCCTCCGCCAGATGCTCTCACGCCCAGCTGGGTTATGAACAAACATGCTGCTTTCCCTTTGTTAATGGCCTTTTCTCTACCCACACAGGTACTTAGGGAACAATGGCCTCCACGGGACACTGATGCTGGAGGAGAGGTTACAGTTACAGATGATAGGAGTTCAGTAGGAGCTCTGAACTCTCTTCCTGGCTCTCTTCCCAAAACACCAAATGGCTATGCCATGGCCTTCAATACATCGCTTTTACAAAAAAGTGCAGGTTCTGTCCTGATTGACAAAGGATGCCCTAGCCACATTCCCCTTGAGAATAAAGACACTGACCTGTGAGAATCTTTGAAATCTTTAGCTTAAAAGGCCCCGAATACACAGTATCATAGCATCATTATACCTCAGAGACAGCATTATATTACCTAAAACTGTCCAAGGGGATATCTAGTTTCCTTTCTATCTTGGAGACGACAATGACAAAACTATAGTCTGTGTAAGTAATTAGGATAGGAACTGCAGGAGGAATGGAATAGTTAACAAAGGAACCATTCACAAGAGATCATTTTCTGTAGAAATACAAAATCAAGATTGTCTTATTTAAGAATAAGGAGAGAGTGAAGCCACCATTAAAATCCAAAAGGAGGGGTTTCAGACAGCTTCCGGGTTGGTGAAGCAGAATGCCTCCATGTGCCACTGTGCTGGGCTCCAAACTCCAAGAGGACTGAAGTTTCTTTGTTCTCGACCTCACCCTATGAATCTCTTCATCTGGCTTTTGGTTCCTGTGCTTTAATACCCTTGGTAATAAACCACTCATCTGCTGTGTGGCAGACAGGGTCTTGGTACTCGAGCCTGGTGTCAGGTCTGAGCCTCTGAAGTGGGAGAGGCGAGTTCAGGACACTGAACCACCAGAGACTTCCACGCCCCATGTAATATCAATCGGCGAGAGCTCTCCCAGAGATCTCCACCTCAATGCTAAGACCCAGCTCCACCCAACGGCCAGCAAGCTCCAGTGCTGGACGTCCCATGCCAAACAACTAGCAAGACAGGAACACAACCCCACCCATTAGCAGAGAGGCTGCCTAAAATCATACTAAGTTCACAGACACCCCAAAACACACCACTGGACACAGCCCTGCCCACAAGAAAGACAAGATCCAGCCCCACACACCAGAACACAGGCACCAGTCCCCTCCACAAGGAGGCCTACACAAGCCACTGAACCAACCTTACCCACTGGGGGCAGACATCAAAAACAATGGGAACTACGAACCTGCAGCCTGCGAAAAGGAGACCCCAAACACAGTAAGTTAAGCAAAATGGGAAGACAGAGAAATATGCAGCAGATGAAGGAGCAAGGTATAAACCCAACCAGACCAAACAAATGAAGAGGAAGTAGGCAGTCTACCTGAAAAAGAATTCAGAGTAATGATAGCAAAGATGACCCAAAAACTTGGAAATAGAATGGAGAAAATACAAGAAACGTTTAACAAGGACCTAGAAGAACTAAAAAACAAACAAAAAATGATGAAGAACACAAGTGAAATTAAAAATTCTCTAGAAGGAATCAGTAGCAGAATAACTGAGGCAGAAGAACAGATAAGTTCCCTGGAAGATAAAATAGTGGAAATAACTATGGCAAAGCAGAAAAAAGAAAAAAGAATGAAAAGAATTGAGGACAGACTCAGAGATCTCTGGGACAACAGTAAACACACCAACATTCGAATTATAGGGGTTCCAGAAGAAGAAGAGAAAAAGAAAGGGTTTAAGAAAATATTTGAAGAGATTATAATTGAAAACATCCCTAACATGGGAAAGGAAATGGTCAATCAAGTCCAGGAAGCACAGAGAGTCCCACACAGGATAAATCCAAGGAGAAACACGCCAAGACACATATTAATCAAACTATCAAAAATTAAATACAAAGAAAAAATATTAAAAGCAGCAAGGGAAAAGCAACAAATAACATACAAGGGAATCCCCGTAAGGTTAACAGCTGATTTTTCAGCAGAAACTCTGCAAGCCAGAAGGGAGTGGCAGGACATATAAAAAGTGATGAAAGGGAAAAACCTACAACCAAGATTACTCTACTCAGCAAGGATCTCATTCAGATTCAACAGAGAAATCAAAAGCTTTACAGACAAGCAAAAGTTAAGAGAATTCATCACCACCAAACCAGCTTTACAACAAATGCTAAAGGAACTTCTCTAGGCAGGAAACATAAGTGAAGGAAAGGACCTACAAAAAAAAACCCCCACAACAATTAAGAAAATGGCAATAGGAACATACATATCGATAATTACCTTAAATGTAAATGGATTAAATGCTCCAGCCAAAAGACACAGACTGGCTGAATGGATACAAAAACAAGGCCCGTATATATGCTGTCTACAAGAGACCCACTTCAGACCTAGGGACACATACAGACTACAAGTGAGGGGATGGAAAAAGATATTCCATGCAAATGGAAATCAAAAGAAAGCGGCAGTAGCAATTCTCATATCAGACAAAATAGACTTTAAAATAAAGACTATTACAAGAGACAAAGAAGGACACTACATAATGATCAAGGGATCAATCCAAGAAGATATAACAACTGTAAATATTTATGCACCCAACATAGGAGCACCTCAATACATAAGGCAAACACTAACAGCCATAAAAGGGGAAATTGACAGTAACACAATAGTAGTAGGGGATTTTAACACCCCACTTTCACCAATGGACAGATCATCCAAAATGAAAATAAATAAGGAAACACTAGCTTTAAATGACACATTAAACAAGATGGACTTAATTGATATTTATAAGACATTCCATCCAAAAACAAAAGAATACACTTTCTTCTCAAGTGCTCATGGAACATTCTCCAGCATAGATCATACCTTGGGTCACAAATCAAGCCTTGGTAAATTTAAGAAAATTGAAATCTTATCAAGTATCTTTTCCGACCACAACGTTATGAGACTAGATATCAATGACAGAAAAAAAAAACTGTAAAATATACAAAGACAGGGAGGCTAAAAAATACGCTACTAAATAACCAAGAGGTCACTGAAGAAATCAAGGAGGAAATCAAAAAATGCCTAGAAAAAAATGACAATGAAAACACGACGACCCAAAACCTATGGGATGCAGCAAAAGCAGTTCTAAGAGGGAAGTTTATAGCGATACAATCCTGCCTCAAGAAACAAGAAACATCTCAAATAAACCAAAAAAAAAAAAAAAATCAGAAATAAATAAAGGAAACAACAGTAAAGATCAGTAAAACTAAAAGCTGGTTCTTTGAGAAGATAAACAAAATTGATAAACCTTTATCCAGAATCATCAAGAAAAAAAGGGAGAAGACTCAAATCAACAGAATTAGAAATGAAAAAGAAGTAACTGACCCTGCAGAAATACAAAGGATCATGAGGGATTACTACAAGCAACTATATGCCAATAAAATGGACAACCTGGAAGAAATGGACAAATTCTTAGAAAAGCACAACCTTCTGAGACTGAACCAGGAAGAAATAGAAAATATAAACAGACCAATCACAAGCACTGAAATTGAAACTGTGATTAAAAATCTTCCAAGAAACAAAAGCCCAGACCAGATGGCTTAACAGGCGAATTCTATCAAACATTTAGAGAAGAGCTAACACCTACCCTTCTCAAACTCTTCCAAAATATAGCAGAGGGAGGAACACTCCCAAACTCATTCTACAAGGCCACCATCACAGATACCAAAACCAGACAAAGATGTCACAAAAAAAGAAAACCAGAGACAAGTATCACTGATGAACACAGATGCAAAAATCCTCAACAAAATACTAGCAAACAAAATTCAACAGCACATTATAAGGATCATACACCATGATCAAGTGGGGTTTATCCCAGGAATGGAAGGATTCTTCAATATATGCAAATCAATCATTGTGATACACCATATTAACAAACTGAAGGATAAAAACCATATGATCATCTCAATAGATGCAGAAAAAGCTTTCAACAAAATTCAACACCCATTTATGATAAAAACTCTCCAGAAAGTAGGCATAGAGGGAACTTATCTCAACATAATAAGGGCCATATATGACAAACCCACAGCCAACATTGTTCTCAATGGTGAAAAACTGAAATCATTTCCTCTAATATCAGGAAAAAGACAAGGATGCCCACTCTCTCATCACTATTATTCAACATACTTTTGGACGTTTTAGCCACAGCAATTAGAGAAGAAAAAGAAATAAAGGAATCCAAATCAGAAAAGAAGAAGTAAAGCTGTCATTGTTTGCAGATGACATGAAACTATACATAGAGAATCCTAAAGATGCTGCCAGAAAACTACTAGAGCTAATCAATGAATTTGATAAAGTAGCAGGATATAAAATTAATGCACAGAAATCTCTTGCATTCCTATACACTAATGATGAAAAATCTGAAAGGGAAACTAAGGAAACACTCCCATTTACCATTGCAAAAAAAAGAATAAAATACCTAGGAATAAACCGACCTAAGGAGACAAAAGACCTGTATGCAGAAAACTATAAGACACTGATGAAAGAAATTAAAGATGATACCAACAGATGGAGAGATATACAATGTTCTGGATTGGAAGAATCAACATTGTGAAAATGACTCTACTACCCAAAGCAATCTACAGATTCAATGCAATCCCTATGAAACCACCAATGGCATTTTTCACAGAATTAGAACAAAAAATTTCACAACTTGTATGGAAACACAAAAGACCCCGAATAGCCAAAGCAATCTTGAGAAAGAAAAACGGAGCTGGAGGAATCAGGCTCCCTGACTTCAGACTGTACTACAAAGCTACAGTAATCAAGACAGTATGGTACTGGCACAAAAACAGGAAGATAGATCAATAGAACAGGACAGAAAGCCCAGAGGTAAACCCATGCACATATGGTCACCTTATCTTTGATAAAGGATTCAAGAATATACAATGGAGAAAAGACAGCCTTTTCGATAAGTGGTGCTGGGAAAACTGGACAGCTACATGTAATAGTATGAAATTAGAACACTTCCTAACACCATACACGAAAATAAACTCAAAATGGATTAAAGACCTAAATGTAAGGCCAGACAGTATAAAACTTAGAGGAAAACATAGCAAGAACACTCTTTGACCTAAATCACAGCAACGTTCTTTTTGACCCACCTCCTAGAGAAATGGAAATAAAAACAAAAATAAACAAATGGGACCTAATGAAACTTAAAAGCTTTTGCACAGAAAAAGAAACCATAAACAACACAAAAAGGCAACCCTCATAATGGGAGAAAATATCTGCAAACGAAGCAACTGACAAAGGATTAATCTCCAAAATATACAAGCAGCTCACACAGCTCAATATCAAAAAAACAAACAACCCAATCCAAAAATGGGCAGAAGATCTAAATAGACATTTCTCCAAAGAAGATATACAGAGTGCCAACAAACACATGTAAGGATGCTCAGCATCACTAATCATTGGAGAAATGCAAATCAAAACTACAATGAGTGTTCAGAATGGCCACCATCAAATATCTACAAACAATAAACACTAGAGAGGGTGTGGAGAAAAGGGAACCCTCTTGCACTCTTGGTGGGAATGTAAATTGATACAGCCGCTATGGAGAACAGTATGGAGGTTCCTTAAACAACTAAAAATAGAACTACCATATGACCCAGCAATCCCACTACTGAGCATATACCCTGAGAAAACCATAATTCAAAAAGAGTCATGTACCACAGTTTTCACTTCAGCACTATTTACAATAGCCAGGACATGGAAGCAACCTAGGTGTCCATCGACAGATGAATAGATAAAGAAGATGTGGCACATATATACAATGGAATATTATTCAGCCATAAAAAGAAATGAAATTGAATTATTTTTAGTGAGGTTGATGGACCTAGAGTCTGTCATACAGAGTGAAGTCAGTCAGAAAGAGAAAAACAAATACCGTATGCTAACACATATATATGGAATCTAAAAAAATAAAATAAAATGGTTCTCATGAACCTAGGGGCAGGACAGGAATAAAGATGCAGATGTAGAGAATGGAGTTGAGGACATGGGGATGGGGACGGGGAAGGGTAAGCTGGGACGAAATGAGAGAGTAGCACTGACATATATACACTACCAAATGTAAAATAGATAGCTAGTGGGAAGCAGCTGCATAGCACAGGGAGATCAGCTTGGTGCTTTGTGACCACATAGAGGGGTGGGAGGGAGACACAAGAGGGAGGGGATAGGAGGATATATGTATATGCATAGCTGATTTACTTTGTTATACAGCAGAAACTAAGACAACATTGTAAAGCAATTATATTCCAATAAAGATGTTAAAAAATATGTAATATTAAAAAAAAAAAAGAATAAGGAAAGGAGAAAGCAGGTGGCAACTGAACTGGACCGCAGATGGCAAGGCTGAACAGCTAAGCAAGTACTCAGAGTCAGAGCTTCTTACTTGTATAAAGAACCAAAAGTGAATGCACTGTCGAGGGGCAAGTGCTCAAACATGCATAGTATCAATGAAAGTTGAAACCAAAGAGCTTGCCACGGCCTGCCTCTTCCCTTCCAAGGATCCTGGAACAGCTCCCTCCATGTTTCCAAAAGGGAGACTGCCATCAGGAACCAGTAAGTGTAGGGGCAAATTCTCCTTTGTGCTTCCTTCTGGGCATGGCACTTAAAAAATTCCCTAGAGTCTGTATCTGGCATAAATTAGGGTGTTAAAGCCCAGTCCCCAAATTGTCAACCCCTAAGCCACACATCTATTCTATATGAGACTACTGATCCTGGCTATTGCACAGCCTCCCAGGAGCGCAAATGAAAAATCAGGTGGTTGGCTATGGTCAAAGTGGACATGTCTATTGCACCTTAAGTAAGAGAGATTTATTCTCATTGAGGCAGAGGAGATTCTTATAGAGGCACCATTTAGACTCCAGTACTTTTCCTGCTTACTGAATATACAGTGATTACAGTCTCTCTAGCTAAAGGATGATGACACTCACTCTATGAGATAGCTTTTTAGATGTGGTTTTTCTTTTTTAACTCTCAAGCCCCTCGGAAGCTGAGGCCATTCATGTTCTCAACTTTCTAAAGAGGGAACCCAGGAAACAGGTTAGGCTCTATATGATAGAAAAAAACTAAAGCTCAGAGAGGGAAGCAACTAGTCTCATTCACCTGGGACACAAAGAAACCCTGAATTAGGGCTGAGAGCCCTTTGACAACAGGCATGAACTCTTTAAGTTCAGCTCAGCACTAAATCAGACTTGAGTGATAGGACCAGAAAGAACTTTTGTAACTGTTTTGTCATTAGTATGCAGGATGGTGGTATCCACATTCTATGAGCCCAGGCTAATAACTTTGTTTTCTAGGTAAGGCTCTTTCACAAATGGGTCTTGTAACAAGGAAAAGACCCAAATCTTTCTAATCTAGCACTGGTCACAAATTTAAAACCATGTAGAGTTTTACACGCAATTCAAAACCATGTAGGGTTTTAAAGTACCAGGCCCTCATGTGAAAGTATAACAGTGGTGAAGAAATGTCAGTCCTCCCAACAAGGCAGCCTGTATAGCATGTACTTGATGATTTGCAAAAAAGTGGCTCAGAAAAGCTTTTCAGAAGGAAATGGTCAGCAGTATTCATTAGCCCTTCACACCTGCAGGTTTAACAATTTGGTTAGTTCTTCATTTTTCCTTCCTGCTTAAAGCCACTGGCTGCTTAGCTATTAAGGTCAGAATCTAAACAGAGACCCTTCCCTCCCCCACCATACTTTTTCATTTTAACTCTCTGCTTCAGAGTTTCACTTCCTGTATGACAGAGTTTAAGCACCTACTGAACAGATCTTCCAATGGATAACAATGATCAACTTTTGACAAAATACAAAAAAGCTACCCAAAGTCAATGGATACTGAACAAAAAAAGCAGGTGAATTCTGGAAAGAGGCTGAAACTTAGAAGGGAAGGGTACAAGGTGAGTTTCTCATTTTTATGGCTTTTAGGCTGATAGAAAACTGCTGTCTTTCTGCCTGAAGAAACAGAGGACACCACAGAATCAGAGCAACCACAGCTGCTGGAAAGTGAGGATGGAAATCTCAGAAGATAGAAAGGCAAAAAAAGAGAGCTCCAAATTCTGTGTGTAAAATCTACCCAAATCTCTAGCTGACTCCTGAACCATATATGTGTGGGGCAGGCTCCAGCTAAAGATAAAATAATTGGGATTTGCGCTGTTACCCAAGACACAGTTTACAGTTTGAGTTCAATGAAGTTAAACGCCTGCTAACACAGACAAAAAAACATCAGCACTCTTCAGAGGAATATAACAGAATCCACAACATTAACGTTTATAACATGCAGGATACAATCTAAATTTACTCAACATTTGAATAACCAGAAAACTGTGATTCTTTTTCTAGAGAAAAGACAAATAGAGACCAACTTTGAGATGATTCAGATATTAGATTTAGCAGAAAAGGATTTTAAAGCATTTATTATAATGATGTTCAAAAAAGTAATGGAAAACATGCTTGTAATGAATAAAAACAGGAAATCTCAGCAGAGGAAATAAAAACCCATGGTTACTGATGTTCTGATGACAAGTGAGATGAGAATTAGAAAAATAACTCATATTCAAAAGTACCTCTGCTTAGTTGGAGATTTTTGTTTCAAACGACTTATTTGTACCAAAACTAAATTGAAAATTGCTTACTGACACTAGATAGTTAGTTCTGGGAGACCTGAATGGAGAGGTAGAAAGAATATAGGGAAGTTTGGTGGGGATATTTTACATACAGGTATTTTCATTTAGAGATGATGTGAAGAACAGGGCTTTTCTGTCTAGGATTCCTGATATTTAATACCAGGCCTGCTACTGGTTCCTACATGGATCAAATTTTTCTTTCAGAAGGTAAAACAATGCTATGAAATACTCCTACCAGGCATCTAAAAGAGGCAGGCTACAGAAAAGAGGAAGTGTTCTTATAAGGAGAAAAGTGATGTTTAGAGAGAAAGCAGAGAGAGCATCAAAGTCTTGTCGTCCAAAGTGATTCTGATGTGGAATTACTAAAAGGAAGTATTTGGAAGAGTTATTCCCAAGTCCATTTTGGGTCTCATACTGGTTCCTCTCTCCTTTGTTCACCAAACTCTATGTAGTATGAGATGCATACTTCAGAAGAGCCAGGGACCTCCCTCGTGGCGCAGTGGTTAAGAATCCACCTGCCAGTGCAAGGGACATGGGTTTGAGCCCTGGTCTGGGAAGATCCCACATGCCAGGGAGCAACTAAGCCCGTGCACCACAACTACTGAGCCTGCGCTCTAGAGCCCTCGAGCCACAACTACTGAGCCTGTGCGCCACAACTACTGAAGCCCGTGCCCCTGGAGCCTGTGCTCTGCAACAAGAGAAGCCACCGCAATGAGAAGCCTGTGTACCGCAACAAAGAGTAGCCCCCGCTTGCCGCAAATAGAGACAGCCTGCGCACAGCAATGAAGACCCAATGCTGCCAAAAGTAAATAAATAAATAAAGTATAAAAAAAAAAAAAAAAAGGAAACAGAGCCAGCTTCCCAACCCCACAGATTCCTGGTACTCTCAAAAGCAGGACATGATAGGAAAGGGCACAAATCATTTTCTGGATAAAACAACAGGTCTCAACTCACAAAAAGTGACAATAGCCACAATAAGAAAGAACAAGCCTGAAATTGTTAGCTTGGGAGTGGAGGGGATAGTTCCTCTGGCACTGAGGAGTATGATTATTTGATTCAATTAAATCAAATAAACAATGTCCAAAATAATAAAATAAAATTTCCCTAAGATGGTTCTGAGCAACTCTGTAATGTGCACCAACTAAACTCAGTTTTCAGTGTTCAAATGGACCAAGGACTCTCTGAGCTAAGCCACTCAATCTGAAACAGAAAAAAAAAAAAAAAAGTAAAGCAGAACTATAAAACTCTTCTTTATATCAACATTTTCCACTATAAAGCTGGCCACATCATCATCTAATGATATAAAATTCTAGAAACTTTACAAAATTCCTTTTTAAAATTTATTTTTTGTTATCAAAGAGAATGTCCGGAAACATTGAGTACTAAAGAATCTGTTCATGGTATTGTTTTACAAAAGTTCCTAATGGAGTATGAATATTTTATTTTCTGTTGTATCCTTCACTTATTAATGATGAGGTGGATGAACTGGTACAATTACTCAAAAAAAAATTCCAGACAAAAACATCCATTCTCATTTTGAATCTGTTGATTGGAGTGAATTCAGTGGTTACAATACCACCACTGGCTAAGAATCAAGCTCCGCACAGGAGGGAGCTATTTGAGTCATCTCGTTAGGTCACATAGGTCTCTCAGATATAGGCACCATGTTTGAAGTCTCACACAAAATGTCTGTGTCACTTAAATTACACAATGTGGCAGTGTTTGTTTCATGGGGACATAATCTTGAAAGAACGGGCAAAGTAGAAAACAACCTGTTTGTATGTTATACGTGAGTACATTATCGGACTGTGCATGGTTTTGAGGGCACGGTAGCCCTTGTTAAAGAGGAATTCCACCAATGAAGCATCTGTCAGATCCCAGCTGCTCCTGTCGCTGGGGGTGTTGACTCATTTAACCATGAGTTGTTAGGTTGGGGCCTTCTTCATCTACTGTTTGGCTCAAACGGTTTGAACTGAGTTTGGTTGTCTTTCTCATCCATCTAAGCTTTATTTCTCAGCCTCAGGATATGTGGGGTACTTGACTGTTTCTATCTTCTCTCGAACTTTGTAGGAGGGATATAGGCCCGTCCTTCCCAGTTTTCTGTTGACACCTTTAGAATAGCCATCCCAATGATTTCCAGCCACACCAATGACATCTCCAGGTTCCATGGGGATTTCATCTGCAGTTCGAGGTTGGTGAGGATAAATGGCAATCTGGTTGTGGGCATTTTGACCTCCAAAATAGTAGATGTCATCCAAAGAATGGAAGTTTGCAGAGGCATCGGGATGCAGTGTCTGCATGATTTCATAAGCAACTCGACAGACCTTGGGAAAGTATGAAAAAAAAATTGGTTAGTATGTGTAAGATCTCCTTCATAGCAATCCGAAAGCTCTTGGCCAAAGAGACTAGGACTAGACTAGGACCAGGACTGAGAGAATGAGAAGCAGTGGATTCTAGTCACAGGTTTTCAGTCCATTTGCTCTCAGATGATGGTACAAGTCATTCTTCATTTCTGTGCTTGTATCTTTTTTTTTTTTAACATAAAAGATAATTACAATTAAGATCTCTCAGAGAAAAAAAGTGTGTGTATATACAGTGCAAAGTATTTTATGAATATGAATTCATAACTTTATATTTATTAAAATATAAAATTTTAATTTTAATAAAAATTTATTAAAAGCCACAGAGTGTTCCATGTTGGGCACTAGTGGTACAAAAATGAGTAAGACACAGTCTATGCCCTTGGTGAATTCAAGGTTCAGGATTAGAATCAGGATTATAAATACTTTACACAAATGCTGCTGCTCCCTTTCCTTCATTCAGTGTTAATAAATCCATACTCTTTTCTGCTAATTTGGACTGGGTCTCAGAACTCTTCTCAACCGAAATTCATGTAATTACTGACAATCAACTATTGCCAAATCAGCTAAAATATATCTGCCACTTCCGTTCTAAAGTGTGATGTGTGTGATGTGTAGACAGTAGCATCTAGACTGAAATCAGATGAACTAGGCTTTGGGGACGAGGCATCTACCTGATGCACTTAAGGCTACTTAAAAGATTCCTCTGTCCAAAAAATACCTACCATTCCCACTGGATGGCAGCTGGAATTTCACAATCTGAGCTTCGTTCCTTGAGCATCATACTTGGTGATAAACTATAACTATCTTAATGGAGGTATAACATTTTAAGCAATTAACAAATATATTCATTATAGAGTAAATGGGTTTCAGAAACTTTTCTAACAATAGGTGAAGACCAAAGAGAGAATACTATCATTTTGCTTAGAAAATTCTTCCATTATACACTGTGAACACAGGACTCAACTCAGGTCAATTTTCCTACATCTCCAGTTGTAGTTACCTCCGTTAATGAAGTTTTATTGTCCCTACACCAATACTTTTGCACATATTTAAAATGATACTAATAGTAATTGTTAATCTGCTCAGTGGAGCAATTTAGGATTACCCAGCAGTTCTTTAAAACTTTGGCATTCATGATATCAAAAACTGAATTCTTAAATGTTATGAGCAAATGGAATCTGATTAGGTTAATCATCAACTTAACTCCTTAAAAAGTCTGAATTTTAGGAACCCGAGGGGCGGTTTTCACATGCTATATGTAATTTGTAAATGAAACTAAGTTTAGATAGTATTTTTAATTTTGCAGATAGGGACTAAAATACAAGGAGATCTGCCCAAATTCTAGTGCTAGAATTTCAACTAGACATGGAACCAAGAAAATAACTTTGCTTTCAAATTTGCTACTTCATCAACAAACTAATTTTATATTGGTACGATTGAGATCACTGGTTGAATACTGAAACTGTAACAAAATGAGGCTAAAAAAGATTTGGAACTTGAACTTCAAATTCAGCCAAAGGCCCACACAGCACAAGCAAAATCAAGTTAAGCCTTTGGAAAGAAACTAAATAATTAAAACAAAGCAGCTCCAATAATAGCAAAGTACGATAACAACGATAGAGGCATATTTACTGAGTTTTTTCTGCCAGACATTGTTTCTAGGTCTAATTTAATTGTCAGCAGCCCCATAAAATTTTATCATGCTCGTTTTATGGATGTCAAAGTTCAGTTAAGGAATATGCTCAAGGTTACACTACTATTAAGTGGCATATTCAGGTTTTGAACCCAGGCAGTCTGTGTATGCTTGTTAACTGCTAAGCATATTTTTTCTTGCAGATCCTATTCTCCATGTTCACATTTTAATAGCAGAAAGATATCACTTAAGGCCAAGGCTGGCCTTGGGAAAACCTGAGAGTCTTATATTCAGGGCCCCTCCACCCACTTGTCAATTATCCCCAGCCAGGGATGCAAGACCTTGTACTGTCTTTCGGATGACCACAATGCCCACCGTGGTAATGAACCCTAATGTGTTTCCTCCTTTCATTAATAAACTTCTCCCTCTCATAAAAACAACACTGCCCTCAGTCCCAGAGCCTTAGGGATGTGCTTTCTTTTGGGGTAACCCTAATAATCAGTTTATGTTTTGGTATCAATAGCTGTTGATGTATTAGGCTGCTGGATAACACATGTACTTTCTTTTTTTTATTTTTTTTGCGGTATGTGGGCCTCTCACCGTTGTGGCCTCTCCCGTTGCGGAGCACAGGCTCCGGACGCGCAGGCTCAGCGGCCATGGCTCACGGGCCCAGCCGCTCCGCGACATGTGGGATCTTCCCGGACCGGGGCACGGACCCGTGTTCCCTGCATCGGCAGGCGGACTTTCAACGACTGCGTCACCAGGGAAGCCCCACGTGTACTTTCTTAAGCCAAAGAAATTACGAATGGTAGAACTTGCAGACACAGAGTGGACCAATATAAGACTCTTTCTCCTTCTCATAATAATGGCAATAATGAGAGCAGCTGAGCTTACTGAGCACTGTTCTAATAGCTGCGCTTGCATACATGCTTCCTCTCAACTCATTTAACTCTCACAACAACCCTATGAGTTGGTTACTGTTATTATTTATATTCTACAGCTGAAGAAACTATGCCAAAGAAAGATTAATTTCCAAAAAAATAAAAAAAATGAAAAAAGGAGCTAGTAAATGACAGAAATGTAATTAGAACTCTCTGTCTCTAAACCATACACTGAACTGCCTTAGGTTCTGAGGATAAGTACCTAGTACAGTGCCTGCCACAGAGTAGCCACTCAGTAAGTACCTTTTGAATGAATACTGCTCCATGCATAATACCAGTCCAACTGGTGATATTTAATCCTTAAGATCCATATATAACATTCTGAGTAATTAAAAATTTTTCTCTATATTAACCATGGGGCAATTTACTGCAAAGGGCAAGAAAGATTACTATGGTGTCAACGTTTGCATTTAATCACCCTAGGCTTCCTCTCTGGGCTTAACAAATCCAAATCACGTGACAGGTAAATGAGGTCTTTCAGTTGATGTCAATACTCAGGTTTGATACTTGATAGGTAGCATGATTGAGAGGGGTAGACTACGGTTTGCAAAGCAGTGCTTGGCCACACATATGTTTTATTTCATTTGCTGTTGATGTGGCACTATATCATTTTTAGAACACTACTAAGCACACAGTAATGAGTAAAAGCAAAAATCCTTCCAAAGGATAAAACACAGATATGACTGTATTTACAAAAAAAATAATTAAAAAGTGGAGGAAGCTCCATTAGTTTGAATTTTATCCCTGAGTAACAACCAGCTGAGCTTTGCATGAGCCTCCAAAGCTTTCTCAGAGCAGATGGGATCTTGGCTTTTGTCAAAATTGACAGGGCCAGAAGGATCTCCTAGTGTGAGAAGTTGGAAGTGGGCTCTTGTCTCACTGCGTGAGGCTGGGATATCTGTGAACTTTTACTGTAAACTGCTTTGTTTTGCTATTCAATGAGAGCACAGTATCTACTGTCGTTTCATGAACCATACCTCAGTGGAAATTCCTATCGAGAGCCATCTGTCTAGAATAAAATGAATGTAGTATCTGGTTTCTCCCTCTGGGCTTTCCAAAATCTGATTCAAAACGTGACGAGGCCAGTTGTGTTGTGTGTGGATTTGGAATGAAACAACAGAGAATGCCAGGAGAATGTCATATTAAGTGCCACAAAGAGAAGTGTCTCAGGGGGGAAAAAAAGTAATTTTGTCCTATGGTGATTTTAATGATTGAGAAACTAATGAACAATGTTGACTGTTCCTTAAAAAATGTTGATTACCCATAGTCTTTAAAATGGACATCTACAAACCATTTTTGTAAATCAGATTCCAGAGTTATAAAACCTGATTCTAAAACTTGATAAACAGTATTTTAAAAAAGAAAACCTTTCTGATATTTTGCCCATCTACAACTGAGTGAGCTGTCAACTGCTGGAACTGGAACTCCAATTCCTTTGCTTCAGATTTTAGATGGTTTCATTAAATATGAAAGTAACTTAAATGACATAGGAGATGCTTAGGGCATAGGCAACTTCCAGTAACACAAAACAAGATTAGAGTATTTGGTAGAATAGTTTGGAATGCGATGCACTGCATAGCTTTCAAAACTTACTTGATGCTGTTGAAAAGTGTTAATATTGCCTCTAATTTTCAGACTAAATCCTGAAGATTGTTTTCTTCAATTTATGAGGCTTTTAGGACAAACTTGGCTATGAGAAAGAGCTCTGATGAAGGAATTCAGAAAACTGAGTGCAACAATAGTAACAAAATTAGAGAGTAGAGTCACATTCTTGGCTTTTAAAAACTTTTCACTTAAGGAGAGAGAATTCCCAGACCTCACTTGTGGATATAAAACCAAGAATGATTAGAAGCCCTAAGACTGAGAAGAATGGGTCCAAAACCTTATAAAGAATCCTGATTAAGGTGCCATGACATTTGTGCCTACAGTTTCTCAAACATCAATCCGGCCTTGCTATTTCCTTCTAACAATACGTTTCATTCTTCCAGTATTGTCTACAATAGCACATGGTCAACAGATAAACTCTATTGTCATATAGCATAGAAGTCCTCAAAGGGTAGTATACAGGAGACAGAAAGTTTACTTGACTGAAACTTCAGGATTGTCAAAACATTATGAAGAAGATACTAAACTTTTATCCCTTCTAACCATCTCTTGAAATGAGATTATCATCAAGCAAAGTTTGAAAGTTGGTTGTCCATGTATTATTCTGGGCTGAGATTTGGTTCTCATTGTTTTATTCTCTTATCACCCTTCTGGATGTAAGGCTTTAGTCTTCTGTTTTCTGCAGGAAAGTCTGCAGATTAATTTCCCTAAAGTCAAAACATACACCAGTTTACCTGCATTTGCTAAAGCAAATACTATTACTTATCACTCACCCTTTGGGAATGAAGAGCTTTTGTTTCTGAAAATTCATATTATATGGTGACGCTCTCTTTCAATAAGCTTAATAAAATAGAGTTAAGGTGGTACCTCGGCACAGGAATTAATATGCTGAATGTTACTGGTTATTATTCTTTATGAAGAATTGTTACACACATCCAATGCACACAATGACTATGTGGAACCTAAGCATCACCCGTGACCATAAGCAGAGGTAATGGAGTCCTTGAACAGCATATTTCATGTTCCTTCTAAAACGTGAGATCATATAGTCTGAAATGGGAGCATGTGAAAAAAAGCTGTAGAGTCTAACAGGCAAAGATATACCTATACCTATTCCTTTATAAATAATAATAGCGGCTAACATTGCATTTAACATACTGCTGAGTACTATTCTCAGTGCTTTACATATAATAACTCTTTAGTCCTCACAAAAACTTTATGCAGTAGGTATTATTGTATTTACCATTTTTACAGGGAGGGGGGAAAAAGTCAGTGATAGGCTAAGTAATTTGTTCAAACGCCACAGAGTCACTAAGTGGTCAAAGTTGGATTTAAACCCAGGTAGTCTGACTCCAGAGCCCACAATGCCTCATTCTTGTTCTCTGTCTCGTGAAGTCAATGGCTTGATACTTTGATGTCATCAATGACGTTTTCTCAAACTCCACTGCTTGAGTGGAGGCATTCCACTCAAGGCATTCCCCCCCACTCATTTTGGGGGCATCCTTCAAACGATTCCGATTTTGGTTTATGGCAATTTTGGTTTGGTTTATGCTACAAGCCACCAACCAACTCGTTCACACCACAAAAATATTAAACTGTACCAAATGCCTTTTTACTAAAAATATTTTCAAAAAATACTAGGGTGCAGGACTTCCCTGGTGGTGCAGTGGTTAAGAATCCGCCTGCCAATGCAGGGGACACGGGTTCGAGCCCTGGTCCGGGAAGATCTTATATGCCGTGGAGCAACTAAGCCCATGCACCACAACTACTGAGCCCACGTGCCACAGCTACTGAAGCCTGCATGCCTAGAGCCCATGCTCTGCAACTAGAGAAGTCACTGCAATGAGAAGCCCGTGCACTGCAACAAAGAGTAGACCCTGCTCGTCGCAACTAGAGAAAGCCGGCACGCAGCAATGAAGACCCAACGCAGCCAAAAAAACCAAAAAACCAAAAAAAACCGGGGTGCAAGGAAGCCCAAAGATTAATCACTGAATGTGGAATTATTCCACAGTCTCAAATGCTACAGCTGTTAGTCACCAAGAAAGGAGGCGATCACATTTAGCAAACTGCTACTCACTATATAAATGTAAGGTATTTTTTACTGTTAAACTTTTATTCTGAGCCCTAACATGTTTTGAGGTATTCAAGTCTATCTTGGGACACAAAATATTGGTTTAAATGATCAGAGTTACTTTGGATGAACCTTGACTTGCCAAGAGTTTTTAGGAACAATATATAATCACAAATCTTATTCCTTTGGATACAACCAGACCTCTCATTACTACGCTTTCTTCATATAAACTGTTTCTCTGGATCTGAGGTCTGAAGAAGACACAGAGGTTGATATTATGCATAAAATAGAACAAAGTAGTGTGAACAATATGCTCTTCAAACCTGGACAGGTTTCCAGTATCATGAAGTGACAGAGGTCCTGACTTCTGGGTCAAAACTAGACTTATGAGGCTATGAGGATCAAAAATTCTACAGCACATCCTTGAAAAGGGAAATAAACAAAAGATTTTCTTTCCAGAATGAGTCTAATGGCATTATTAAGGAGAGCTGGACAAAGGAAAGCAAAACATAGAGCACGTCCTTGTAAGTCTCAGTGTCTACCTCCATGTAAGGCTGGTAGTGTTTAGACATGTATATATTTATTTACTTTTAGAGCTTTATAACTAGAGCAGTGGTTCTCACAAGGGTGATTTTGCCCTCCCACTCCCCCCACCCGGGACACGTGGCAATGTCTGGAGACACTGTTGGCTGTCGCAACTTGAGGTGAGGGTCTACTGGCCACGGACGCTGCTAAGCATCCTATAATGCACAAGACAGCACCTCACAGCAACTTATCCAGCCCCAAATGCCAACGGTGCCAGGTTGAGAAACCCTGGACTAAAGGAAGGCCTAAAATCTAGACCTACAGAGGAGGCGGTACATCTGGGAAAGTGACTCTTGATTCAATCATTCTAACAAGAAGCATTCGAAAATGTGTTATTGGCACCTGTTGATCACGTAGGCCCATAGCCAGATTCTCAAAAGCAGTTGAGAGGGACTAGGTAGTTACAACTCCTCCCCCCCATCCCACCCCCTTCTCAAAGATAGGATCCTCACCCCAATTAGGGAGAATATCAGCTATGGATGCCTTCATGTTTTCCCTCTGATGAGGACTGCTGCCATGTGACTCCTGTTCTGTGCAGCTGTCTTTGCGTCTTAAGTTGTATTCTTATGCCACATTGAAGGAACTCATACAGGCTTTGCTGGGATAAGTATCTTTCCAACAATCATATCACCATACCACTGTGACAGTGTGCACTGTCACATAATAAAAAACTGTCCATTTCTTAATACTCTCTGCAGTATATTCCCATGTAAATGATGTGTCTTTCCTTTTCACACTTTCTTTTCTCTGCTTCTTCTAAGCTTTCAGGCGTATATTTATCTTACATGGCTTGTATTTCTTTGTAATTATTCTCTGGTTATTTCATGTGGATATTTTGCTCACTAGATTCTGGACCAGGGTAAGAGCTGTATCTTCGATCTCCTTTGAAATTCCCTCTACACCTAGTATAGGTCTGAGCACAAACAATCATTTAACAGCGTGTTGAACAAACTAACCAATAATATGCACATAAATGAGACAGTTGAATAAAATCCACAATAAATCTTTCTATGCTGATATTCCACTGGGCATATAAGGCTGATTGGAGCACTCATAAAAACACACACACCAAACCAACAACATATTAAATATCGATAACAATAAACTCAAAGAATGATTATAATATGGTATTGCTTAAATATAATGTACAGTTTCTTGCTTGGTAGAAATGTTAAAAGGACCTGAAAGAGGAATTACATTTACTCTTTCTTATTTTCTATAAAGCAATCAAGTGAGGCAAAATGCTGAGCATTTAAGCCTCTCAGTATCAGTGCACTGATGTGTAGAAATGGATGGGCTCTGGTTACGTACTGATTGTATGCAAAATCAGCAAGTATTAAGTAAACTTAATTACTTGCTGTTTCTGTTAAATGCTGTGAATAAGCCAAGTACTTTAAACAACCCCCGTAGCTGGCTTCAGTAGAGATGTATTCAACAATTGCTTGCAAACAATTAAATATTCAGTGCACTCAAATAGCTATGTTTTCTGGAATCTTCTCATTCTTTCACAAAAGGGATCATTCCCCAATATTAAAAACATTGTACCTGAGTCTTGAAAACTAACATTTTTTTAAAATCCAAGAACTTCCTGACCCAATATAACCAAAGAGTATTGATCACTTAAAAATGCTTACCTGGGATGAAAAAGTACACACTAGGAAGTCTGCCTGGGAAAGAAAGTGTATATCCAGGATCACACCTCGAAGTGAATTTTCTGTGTATCGATTATGTAGTCCGGCTGACCAAGAGATAGAGTTATCACTAATAAATTCATAACTGGGGTACCTGAAAAAAGAAATAAATTTATACAAACTCACTGAAATCATAGAATTCTGTCAGGAAATAGTATCCTATCAGCAGGAGGTAGCCAGCTCCTTTAACCAAGAGTCCCCCTCTTTCTGACAGTAAGGAAATCTTTAACTCTGGCATTCAATAGAGTAGCTGACAAAGCATCTTTGAATCCATTGATAGGGCAGAAACCATCTGGGGTGTCCTGTATGTTAAAAGTTATTGGCATGACATAAAATACACATGTGCACCAGAATGTCCCTTTCAATTCATGAAAGAATGGAAAACAGAAAGCTCTTTATTTTCATTGTAATAAGTGACCTTGAAGAAGTTTTTCAACCTGCTTCATATTTTTTTCACACAGACACATTTTTATTTTATGCATTCCTTTCCCACTTTTATCCTTAAGCATATAACTTTATTAAAATATAACTGATACATTGCTTTTGCTTCTTCCAGTTTTATTGAGGTATAAGTTTTTAAAAGATCTATTATTTTATTTGTTTTTGGTTGCATCAGGTCTTAGTTATGGCATGCGGGATCTTCGCTGAGGCATATGGGATCTTTCGTTGTGGTGCACAGACTTCTCTCTAGTTGTGGCCTACAGTCTCCAGAGCGCGTGGGCTCTGTAGTTGTGGCGTGCGGGTTCCAGAGCACATGGGCTCTGTAGTTTGCAGCACGTGGGCTCTCTAGCTGAGGCACACGAGCTCAGTAGTTATGGCGTGTAGGCCTAGTTGCCCCGCGTCATGCGGGATCCCAGTCCCCTGACCAGGGATTGAACCCACATCCCCTGCATTGTAAGGTGGATTCTTTACCACTAGACCACCAGAGAAGTCCCGATTGAGATATAATTGACATACAGCACTGTGTAAGTTTAAGGCACAATGATCTAACTTACACACATCATGAAATGGTTACCACAATAAGTTTAGTGAACTTCCATCATCTCATTACAGACAAAATTTTTAAAACAGGAAAAAAAATTTTCCTTGTGATGAAAACTCTTAGGATTTAGTCTCTTAACTTTTGGTTGCTGTGGCTAGGACTTTCAATACCATGTTGAATAAAAGTGGTGAGACTGGGCATCTTTGTCTTCTTCCTGATCTTAGAGGAAAAGCTTTCAGCTTTTCACGGTTGAGTATTATGTTAGCTGTTAGTCTGTGATATCTTATGGCCTTTGTTATGTTGAGGTATGTTTCCTCTACACCCACTTAGTTGAGAGTTTTATTATAAATGAATATAGAATTTTGTCAAAAGCTTTTTCTGCAACTATTGAGATGATCATATGATTTTTATCCTTTGTTTTGTTAATGTGGTGTATCACATTGATTGATTTGCAAATATTGAACTATCCTTGCATCTACTTGATCATGGTATATGATCCTTTTAATGTACTGCTGGATTCGGTCTGCTAATATTTTGTTAAGGATTTTTGTATCTCATCAATGATATCAGCCTGTAAGTTTCTCTTTTTGTGGCATCTTTGTCTGGTTTTGGAATTGGGGTGATGTTGGCCTTGTAGAATGAGTTCAGAATTGTTCCTTCTTCAATTTTTTGGAATAGTTTGAGAAGCATAGGCATTAACTTTTCTTTAAATATTTTATAAAATTCACCTGTGAAGCCATCTGGTCCTGGATTTTTGTTGGAAGTTTTTTGATCAATCTTGATTCAACTCCATTACTGGTAATTGGTTTATTAATATTTCTTCCTAATTTAGTCTTGGGAGACTGAAATTTTCTAGGAATTTATCCATTTCTTCTAGGTTGTCCATTTACTCACATATAGTTGTTTGCAGTAATCCCTTTTGATCCTTTGATTTCTGTGGTGTTGGCTGTAACATCTCTTTTTTTCATTTCTGATTTTATTCATTTGGGTCCTCTCTCTTTTTTCTTGATGAGTCTGGCTAAATGTTTATCAATTTGTTTACCTTTTCAAAGAAACAGCTCTTAGTTTCATTGATCTTTTCTATTGTTTTAAGTGTCTATTTCACTTATTTCTGCTCTGATGTTTATCATTTCTTTCCTTCTACTAATTTTGGGCTTTGTTCTTCTTTTTCTAGTTCCTAGAGGTGTAAGGGTGGGTTGTGTGTGTGTATAATTATTTCAAGTGGATCTTAAGTTTGAACACATTCTAACAACTCCACAATGTTTATTCCTGCCTTCCCCTGCCCACATTTAATGTTTTTTGATATCATATTTTACATCATTTTGTTTTGTGTATTCCTTAACCACGTATTGTGGATATAGATAATTTACTACTTGTCTTTCAAGTTTCCTACTAGCTTTACAAGTGGCTGATCTACTACCTTTACTGTATGTTTGCTTTTACCAATGAGATTTTTCCTTACATAATTTTCATATTTCTAGTTGTGGTCTTTTCTTTTATGCTTAGGGAAGTCCCTGTAACATTTCTTGTAAAGCCTGTTTAGTGGTGCTGAACAATTTTAGCTTTTGCTTGTCTGTAAAACTCTTTCTCTCTCTTTCAAATTCGAATGGTAGCCTTGTGGGGTAAAGTATTCTTGGTTGTAGGTTTTTTCCTTTCATCACTTTGAATATATCATGCCACTCTCTTCTGACCTGCAAAGTTTCTGCTGAAAAGTCAACTGACAGTCTTATGGGAGTTCCCTTGTACATAACTAGTTGCTTTTCTCTTGCTGCTTTTAAGATTCTCTCTTTATCTTTATTTTTTGTCATTTTAATTACAATGTGTCTTGGTGTAGACCTCTTTGGGTTGATCTTGTTCGGAACTTTCTGTGCTTCCTGGACCTGGATGTCTGTTTCCTTTCCCAGGTTAGGGAAATTTTTGGCTATTCTTGTTTTAAATAAGTTCCCTGCCCCTTTCTGTCTCTCTTTTCCCTATGAGATCCCTATAATGTAAATGTTGGTATGCTTTTGTTGTCCCAGAGGTCTCTTAAACTGTCCTCACTTTTTAAATTCTTCTCTTTTTTTTTTGTTCAGCTTGGGTGATTTCCACTACTCTGTCTTCCAGTTTGTTGATCTGTTCTTCTGTATCATTTAATCTACTGTTGATCCCTTCTAGTGTATTTTTTACTTCAATGATTAATTATTGCATTCTTCAGCTCTGTTTGGTTCTTCTTTACCCTTTCTCTTTGTTAAGTCTGCCACTGTGTTCATCAATTTTTCTCCCAAGTTCATTCAGCATCTTTATGATCATTACCTTGAACCCTTTCTTGGGTAGACTGCTCATCACTTTGCTTAGCTCTCCTTCTGGGGTTTGTTCCTTCATTTGAAACACGTTCCTTTGTCACCTCATTTTGCCTAATTCTCTGTGTTTATTTGTATGTATTAGGCAAGTCAGTTATGTTTCTCGTTCTTGGAGAAGTGACCTTATGTAAGAGATATCCTATGGGGCTCAGCTACATACTCCCCTCTGGTCACCAGAGCTAAGGGTGCCTTGTATGTGGGCTGAGTGGGCACTTCTGTTGTGGTGGGGTCAACTACTGTGGGCATGCTGGTAGGTAGGGCTAGTTCCCATCCCGGTTGGCTGCCAGGTCCTGCCTCATGTGGAGGCTGCTAGCTGTTGGTAGGTGGGTCTGGGTCCTGACACAGCTGGCTACATGGCCTGGGAAGTCCCAGGGCCAGTGCCAGTCCACTGGTGGCTTGGGCTGGGTCCTGGTGTGCCTGGTTGCAGGCCCGCAAGTTCTAGGGTTGGTCTTGTGTTGCTGGTGGGCAGTGCTGGGTCCCAGTATGGCTGGCTATGGGGTTTGGGGATCCCAGTACTGGTGCTAATCAACTAGTGGGCATGTAAGCCCCTGGTTCTAATAGGCTAGAAGGAGGACTCCAAAATGTTGTTTGCCAGCACCAGGGTCCCTGTGGTAGAATGAGCTTCCCACTGCCTGCTGCCAGTATATGTGTCCCCAGGGGGAGTCCCAGTTGCCTCCTACCTCTCTAGGAGGCTCCAACCTGCTTTCAAATTTGGTCACTGAGCTTTTCCTTTAGAATATAAACATCATGATTAAACTTCATTTAAATTTTTAGTTTAGAATTTGTGATAACTGAGACTTGTCTCCCTTAACCCCCATAAGTACCATCTTAACAAATAATGGTGACAGAAAACCATTCTAATAAATTTATGAAAGCAAATTCCTTGTAGATGTCCACCAACTAATATTGTGGTAGTCCTGAGAAGATATGTGTTAAAAAATATTAAAACAGGATGTGTTTAAAAAGTCCACTATATGTTCAAATGATTCTACTCTGAATTAGAGGGTTAATTATACTCTAGTATAGAGTGAATAAATTTTCTCAGTGCATGAGACAGATCAGAGTTAAGTTGTAAACTTTCAGAAGTTACATGCAAAGGGGATAGTCATTGTACCTCCTTTATATAATTTTTTAAGAATTAAATAAATTAAGCAATGCAAAGTGCTTAGAAGAGTATCTCACACGTAGTAAATGCTCAATAAATCATTAACTGTGATTGTTAAACATTCTTTCCCCAGATATTCACCTGGTTTTATCTCTTACTTCCCTCTTAGATCTCTGCTCAAATGCTGCCTTATTAGTGAGGAGTTTGGCAATCCCTATCCCTTTTACTTGCTTAATTTTTCTCTATGGCTCTTACTATCACTGAACATAATATATATTTACTGTTTATTTACTGTCTGCATTCATTCCTCACCTCCATCATCCCTAACTAGAATGTAAGCTCTATAAAGAGAGGTATTTCATCTGCTTTGTTCACTCTATTATTCTCAGCACCTAGAAGAGAATCTGGAATATAATACAAGATCAATAAATATTTGTTGAAAGAATAATAGTTCCTATTTATAAGCCCTGAGGCAGCAGGAGTCAGCTTACATGTCTTTTTCCCACACAGTATTTCCCAAAGGTTAGGACTATGCCTTATTTTCCTTTGCATCACAGCATCTAGCACTCCACACAATGCTATGTGGATGAATACATGAACAAGTTAGTGCTACCTATGTCTGGGACGTTTTCCTAACTCCCTAACAGCTGCTTCAGATTTCTCTTCATTCCACAACCTCCAAGGCGTTTTCTCTCATAGCCTCTAGTAATGACTGTGAAGAAAAAGTCTCTGAGCACTGTTTCAGTGATTGGTATTCAGTGTTCAGATCCATTTGGCCTCATTATTTTTGACATTTTGCCCTCCTCAACTTTGAATCAGGGAGATGAAGGAAATGTCACATTTGTTCTGAAAAGAAAACCACCAAAAAAACTTTTAATGTGATTCCTGTGAAGATGCAGATCCAGTCATGGGACAGAAACAGAAACAAATAAATATGAAAAGGCTGGAGGGTGGAGGAGGGGGGAAATCATTAAAACACACCAGTACAGGTTTTATCCTAGAATAAAGACTAACTCTGTCAGCATGGTTTGGGTGCTCAGTGAAACAAAAACAAGAGGGATCCTTTTACTGAGAAGTGACGGGAACATTATGCCCTTCCTAACTTAAAGGCCTCTTCCTGGAACCAAACCAAAAGGTCACCTAAGTTCCTCAGGCCTTATCTCTATATGCAAAAGATAGTTTGATGAAGGATACTGAGTGTTGAAAAACAGAAACAAAGTGAATAATGAGGGAAGGAGATTTTGTACTTCCAATAATGAGCATGAAACTTTCCACACAAACATGCTTCTTTCTTGTCTTACGCCTACAAGTATGCCAGCAGAAGTCTTCCACTGTGAGGCTGCAGAGATTGGCAATGATTAAAAAAAATATTTTTTTCTTCTTCCATCTTGCAAAAATTTATTTTTTATCTCACCCACAAAGTTGTAACTTGAAATTATAAACTAACATCAAATTTTCTTTTGTGAGGTCTTTCTCCAGACAGGTGGATACTCCTCTTCTTGACTTCACTACCTAGTATACAACTCCTTCAGGACAATTATATAATGACACTGATTATTTGTTATCCGTATACCGCCTACCAGTTGGATACGCCCTGAGATAAGGAGCCACATATTATCTTTTATTTCTTTGTGTATTCCTAATGCCCTGTAACTGTCTAGCATATTAGATGTAGTTCAAAAAAATAGTGAAGAATTTTACCACTATTGCTGATTCTTCATTTCACATGGCAACCAAATGCTTTACAACAACTTTTAAACAAATTTCCTTACCTCTATTCATTTAAATGAACCTAATTTTAGGAAGAGCTTGTCCAGCATTTTTGATAAAGAGCAAACTAAATATGTAAATATTTAATCTGAGAGATTTTTAATGGCTTGTTTTTTCTCCTGTTTCACTCCTAAACCCAGTCTCCACAATCTTAGAATACAATGCTGGATAGACAACTTTAATAGTTCTTACTTCTTTGACTGCCAAAGATTCTGTGATTTAAACACTCTAACAGTGAATTACCTAAGAGAGAGATCTTCACATTATCAGCAGCTGTCACAGTCACTAGGATGCTGGTGCTAAAATCTCGTGAATGAACTCAGTCTTAATCTAGAGAGACCTGAGGTGTAATACTAAGCAACAAAGCATTAACTACTAATCTTGACCCCTTTTACAAAGAATAAGCTAGTCAGAAAAATGGTTTCTTCTCTAACTGTACGAATACTATGCCTCATTTAAGTTTAATTCTCCATCTCTTCACCCTCTTGAAGCAGAAAAGTCTTATAATCACCTTGGATTCTATATACCTTGTTGAAAAATTAATTCATGCTTTGGTCTCCTAAAACAATAACAGAAGTTTTATGATTTGCTTAGGTATCAAAACCAATCCTGAGAGGTCAAAAGCAGAATTAATTCAGAGTGGAAAAAACTTTTAAGTAAAATAATGAAGGAGAAAAACGGTATTTAAATTTCTGAGAAAATCCTTAAAATGACTCAGAAAACCAAAGAATTTCCAAAGAGGAAAAAAATATGCACAAAATGCTATTGCTACATTTATAACAAAATGCTATTGCTACATTTATAAATGCTATTGCTACATTTATAGCCTGGAATACCATGGGGAGAGGAGTTACTAGCTTCTGACCACACACACATACACAAAAGAAAAAATCAAGTTTTACAGTTCTTACAATCCAAGTAGATACTACTGCCATCTGTACTATAAGGGTTGCTTGGTGTAAAAATATCATGCTGTGCTATGGATCACAGCTGTAAAATATTCATATCCTTTTATCTAACTACTTCCAAGTCCAGAAATCTAGATTAAGGAAATAATATGGATAATTTCAGGCATACCTCATAGCACTGGAAATTGGAAATAACCTGTCGAATATTAAGAGAATGGTCAAGTAAGCAATGGCATTTCCATTCAGTGGATATGTAGTCACTAAAAAAAGAGATTTACAATGACTTTTTTTAGCAACCTGGGAAAAGGGATCTAGTGCTGTATTAAGTAAAAAAAGAGTTCAACTTATATAGAATATGATCAACTACACAAATGTATAACTACATAAATGACTGAAGGGAATATGTTGATATTTAAATAATTGTTGCCACTGAGTAATGAGACTGTGGGTAATATTTTTTCCTTGCTTGTATACTTACCAACTCCATATTTTCTAATGAGCATGAATTATTTTGCCAGTCAAGGGAAAAACTTATGATGCATTCAAGAACAAGTCAGAGTAAATAAAGTAATATTTTAACATTTTTTCAACTAAGCTACAAATTCAGTCTGATATTTTAAAATGAAGGACTAAGATGAACTATTTCTACTTTGTTTCTCTCTAATAGGTCTATAATATCAAACTGGAAAAATATTTGTGAAAATTTTTTCTTGTTTTATGTCCAAATGTTCATTTAATCCCTAACTCTTATACTTAAACAAGAATTATAACTATATAACTTGGCTTATGTTTGGCTGATGAATTTCTTGGTCTTTTGTTTGTTTGTGTGCACGCACACCTGCGTGCGTCTGTGTGTGTGTGTGTGTGTGTGTGTGTGTGTGTGTGTGTGAGAGAGAGAGAGAGAGAGAGAGAGAGTGTCTGTGTGTATAATCAATAGAGGGAGCCTTAAAGAAAAAGCAATTTATATCAGGTTAATTTAGATTCTTACGAGGTAGAAATAGGGTTTAAATGATTATCCAATGATATGGATAAATACCTGCATTATAGTATTCATTCCGGATTTGTTTTTCTTCCCAACCCCCATTTGTGACATAAAAGAGGGATTGAGAAATAAATTAATTAAAAGTCAAAAAGGTCAAATGATAACTGCTAATAAAATGTTTTCAAACAGATAGGACTGAAATGAACATAATTCAATACTTACTGGGCACTTACTAGAACTAGGTATAGTTTCTAAAGTGCTTATAACCTAGTGAGGGAGACAGAAGTAAGCAAGTGCTAAATACTAAGAGGAATTCACAGAGGAGAACCACTTAGTCAAGGATTCAGGGATGATTTCTGGAGTAGATGGTATTACTCTATAGTAGCACTACTCATACTGTATTGTAACTGTCCATTCCCCTACTAGATTGGGAATTCCTTGAGAGCAGAGAGTGTCTTGCTTATCATGGAATCCCCACCACCTAGCACAGTGCCTGAAATACAGGCAGGCGGGCTCAATACAGCTCAGTACAAGTTGGCAGTCCTTATTATTTCACTTACAAAACTCATCTTTTGATTTTTTGCCTTTTTAAAAAATATAATTTCCAAATTCCAGAAATTTTTATAAGATGAAAACTTACATCTTACACATGGTTTCAGTTGCCTGTGATTGTTGGTGAAGATAGTAAGAGCAAAAGGGCAAGCACCTGGTGTGTTTTATTGCTAACAGTCTTGTGAGTTGGTTAGTATGATGGACTAAATGTTTGTGTCCCCCCAGAATTCATATGTTTAAGCCCTAACCCCCAATGTGATAATATTTTGAGGTGGGGCCTTTGGGAGGTACTTAGGGTTAAATAAGGTCATGAGGGTAGGACCCTCATGATGGAATTAGTGCCCTTCCTTACAAGAAGAGACACCATTAAGCTTGCTCTCTCCCTTCCAAGCACATAAAGGTCATGTGAGTATATAATGAGATGACTGCTGCCTACAAGTCAAGAGAAGGGGTTTCAGAATGAAATCTACACCTTGCTGGCACCTCACATATGCTTTGATCATAATAACAGTTGCACAAGTACACAGTTGTCTGAATTTAAAACCCCCAATAATCAGTAATAACATTCATTGTAACAAGAATCACAAGTCATGGGAATTAAGGATTCCTTTCAACTGAAAAGAGATGGTTCACTCTAGAATCATTAGTTCATCTAACTTACTTTGTTTTTGCCTCCTTTAATAAAGAAGGGTCATCTGTGGCCAAATATACTCTTTTTTTATCCACTTGCATTCTGCGAGCAAGAAGGTGAAAATGTTCTTCAACATGTACCATGTATTCCTCAATGGGGTGGAAGGCTGCTTCTGTTCCCACTTTGTCTGTGCGTCTGACATGGACTCTGTGGGGGCAGAGGGAGAAAGTCAGATTCTGCTGATAATGTTCTGATCCACTGAGTACTTTCAGGGTACTCAGCTTTATACCTCTATTCATGGCGGCATTATGGACATTTTAAACCAATTTTTCTTTCATTTTCACCATTAGAAAAAATAAAACCAATATTTAAAAAAATTCAAACACATATATTCTAAATATATTTGCATATTAATACAAGGGGAATTAGAAAAAATAAGTTAAGTCTTTGAAGAATGCTTTCTTATAAAGAGAAAGTAATTGGCATAATAAGGAATGAATGGGAGATTCCAGAATTAGACCGCATATAAGGCAGCAAATACCAACCAGCCTTCCAGAAAAAACTGGATATAATTTTTAATATATTTGACAATAAAGGATGCCAAGATTCGCAGTTGTTATTATGGAACATTAAATATATCATTTGTAATGTTTTGATGCCAAGTTTTCTTTTTCTTCATTTTATCCTGTACTGTCACTGTAATGCCAGCTTGTTGAATTTAAAGTTGTGCAAGGAAAACTCAGACCTGTATGGATTCTTCCTATAGCACAATCAAGGCAAGGCAAACCTTTTAAGAGTTCTTACTATTTTAAGTTCATGGAGCCATGCCAGCCTTTTTGTTGTAGGCATAATGAATTTCCTTTCCCGGCTTTTTACTCTATCAAACACAGCAGATACTGATCTCATCTGTCCTATTTAAGGAAAGCTCCAAAACTGTAAAACTGGGGACACAGATTTACATTGTCCTGCACTGAATAAGGCATTGACTTCCAACAGTATTTTAATGAAAACAGGAACAATAGTTAGAGTTTGTTTTCATAAGTTAAAACACTACTTAAATTTGCTCTTCCCACATCTCCCCTCTTCCCAAATTACTAAACCACTATTCATGTGTTGGAAAAGAAAAAAGGTAGATTTGTTTCCTTTAGGTCACAATATGTGGGCATGTCTTAAGTCAAGCCTAGGACCAGCTTTTTATTATGTATCTGGAGTGAGGGTTTAACTTCACTGGAGTTACTCTGACATCTTCGTGGCTGTTCTTTCCTTTGCATTTCAGGTGATAGTCCAGATGTGAATACTATCGTATGAACACCTATCGTATCATCTTCTCCTTCCCACGTTCTTCTTAGTCACTGGTTCTCTCAGGAAATTTGGAATTGTTCACTGTGCTCCATGGAGATGAGATAGGGCAGAAAGAACAATTCCACTGAATTTCAATGAAAAGTTTCATGAGAAGAAACACTATTTGAAACTCTGATTTTACTGTGTTCTTGTTTTAGCTCTACTATTTAGAACAGGGGTCAGTAACTTCTATACATATGAAGACTAAGAAACAGGGAAGAAACCGGGGTAGGAGTATGAAAATAAAGATAAAAACAAAGGAGAGCTATAACAAGAAGGAAACGTCAAAGGAAGAGGAGCATTTGACATAGTGGCAGAGTACTACTAAGCAATTTTCTCAATTTTCCAAGTATTCCTGAAATTAGGCCTGGACCAATAATTTGAGAGAGGACCTTAATGGAATTTTTATGGAAGAATCAGAATGTTAGGCCTGTGAAGGATATTAGAAGTCATTTGGTTTAATGTAACTCTTTCATCTGACAGTTAAAGAAACTGATGTCTCTGAAGATATTTCAGGGAACAAAATGACAATATAAGGCAAAGGGAGGCTGGTTTCTTTCACATACATTTTAACCCAGTCTTTACAAAAGTAAAAGTTATTTGTGTACTTGCCTGATTGGACCCCCAGATTCTTGAACTCTAATGCACCCCTCTTTCATTACAGCACACTACTTAAGTGTGCAAATAACTTAGCTGTCTGCGGTACTTCAAGTTTCTATATTTGGCCAATTCTCAATGTGGTGGATACTCCATGAAAAATTAATAAGGGTAGCTTTCTGGTACGTAAAACGACAGGAAGTCCAGACAAAGTTAAGCGGGTGTAAGTCCTGGTTTTGCCTTTATAAACCCTGGAACTTTGGGAAGAGATTTTCTTTCCTTAGTTTCCTCACCTGTAAAATGGTTATCTCTGCCCACATCACAGGATTGTGTTACAGAATCAATGGGATAATGCAGTTGAAGTTACTTTGGTAATGTAACTACTATAATGTATCTTTCTCCATCTTCCAAGATCCTGTTCAAACACTGCAGCTATGAAGCCTTTCTTGGTCCTTTCTTGGGAAATGGAAGTGCATTTCCCCTCCCTCGGCCTCTCATAAAACTTTTTATGCTTTCTCTCAGGGCATTTATCACATTCTGCTCATATAATGTTAGTTGTGTGAGTCTCTTTTCCCATGGACTGTGAGGAGTTAGAAGGATCCATTAAAAAAAATTTAACCTCTGTCCCCCACAGTAGCAAGTATTCAATAAACATTCTGCAGATAAGTGAATGAATCAACACATGTATTAATATTAACCAATAGCTGACTTTATTACAAACAATAGAAGCTGCAGAATGCCATAGTCTAGCTTACAAATCTATTTTCAGGAATTACTTAAGCATCATCAGTCTCTCTGAAAGGTAATAATATTTTACAGTGTATTTTCTCCCACAGAACTAAAATCCTTTTTCATCCTTATGTTATCACATCATCATTTTTAGGGCAGGTATTGCCTTCCCTATTTTACAGATGGAAAAAAAAAATCAAAGCTCAATAATACTATTATTAAGTAACTTGGCCCAGAATTAGGGAAAATCCAGGAATATTACTGAGGTCACTTACCTCTCAGTCTAGTATTCTTCCCATTAGGCCAAGAACATTTCCCGTGGTGTGAAATCTGGCATCAGGACCCAGGAAAACTCCTTACTCCACAACTTTTTATGTATGGGTATAGGAGCACATGCTTGTGAGCAAAGATGCTCTTTTGGATTTTTTTTTGCTTCCAGGATTTCCTGATATATCTCCCTTAACATAAGCATGAGACTGTACATATATACATGATAACTCCCAAGAGGGCCAAGAGATAACTTTAAACAATAATTTTAACATTATCTTACATTACTAATGATATCTTTATTCTCAAAGTAGCTTTCAAAACAAAAAAGAAAACAGAACATCAAAACTGCAAAAGAATCACCAGTGGCAATTAATGAAATCCAAGAATAAGGTGCAATAGAAAAGCTATAAATATGAGAGCTTCATCTCGTAACCCTGTTAGAGTAAGACAGGAGTCATGTATAGCATCTAAAATACTCCCAACAAAATAAGATTTTGCTGGTTTCCCCAGGAGAGACTGTTAATTTCAGAAATATGGTTTTATATATTTGTTGAATGAATAAATGAACAAATGATTAAGGGTGACTAAATTATGATGACTCAGCTGTTCTAAATGAACAAAGGAAGAATAATCTCCCTGTGGCCTAAGGTGAACTCTGGAACCTCTGTTTTTGGGTGGGGCTATGAAAATCACACTATATCTTGTAAAGTTCACACTGTATTGTAAAGGTATGTATCCCTGCTACTACATATCCCTTTTAGGAGGAACAAATCAGGTTCTTACCCAATAACTGGATGTTTGAAGCCTAGCTTCTTGGTGGCCTCTTCTATTTCTTTTTCCAGCCAAGGTTGTGGGCGGATCAAGTATTTGACAAACTGGGACACCCACCACACTGCAGGATCACCATGGACTCGTACAAGTCGATCTGCAAGGTCTTCTGGTACAGCCAGGGGTAAATATGGGGGACGAGGATGAAGACTGTCTACAATGGGGAGCTCAACCACCTGAACATTTTTGTCCTTTACTTCACCTGAGGGAATATCAAAACGTATCATCACCACATTGTATTCCTTGTACAACTACCATTTGACAAGAACTCACTCTGGGTGCTTTTATCTTCACAGAAACTCGAAAGAAGTATTATAATTTTCATTTTACAGAGGAAGTTAAGTAACTTGCCCTAGATACCAGAGTAAAAGTGACAGAGCTGAATTTCACATTCAGGTTGGTCTGCCCCTCAAGTTCATGGCCTTTGCTTTTCTATCATAATGTGCTGCCATATCAACACTTCATACCCCAGATCACAATGGTATCCATTTTTCTAGATTCCATATATATACGTTAATATATGGTACTCTTTTTTCTCTTTCTGACTTACTTCACTCTGTATGACAGACTCTAGGTCCATCCACATCACTACAAATGACTCAATTTCGTTCCTTTTTATGGCTGAGTAATAGAGGGGTGGGATGGGGAGGGTGGGAGGGAGGCTCAAGAGGGAGGGGATATACGTATACATATAGCTGATTCACTTTGTTGTACAGCAGAAACTAATACAACATTGTAAAGCAATTATAATCCAATAAAGATAAAAAAAAAAAAAAAGAATGGTATCCGGCACTCAAAGCATCTAATCAGAGAATAACCGTATCGCCAGTGGACATGGCTCCCTAGGCAAAGGTTCTGTTTTTTTTGTTTTTTTTTTGCGGTACCCGGGCCTCTCACTGCCGCGGCCTCTCCCATTGCGGAGCACAGGCTCCGGACGCGCAGGCCCAGCGGCCATGGCTCACGGGCCCAGCCGCCCCGCAGCACGCGGGATCCTCCCGGACCGGGGCACGAACCCCCGTCCCCTGCATCGGCAGGTGGACCCCCAACCACTGCGCCACCAGGGAAGTCCAAAGGTTCTGTTTTTTATCATTGTTTTTTAAAAATTTTTATTGGAGTACAGTTGATTTACAATGTTGTGTTACTTCTGCTGTTCAGAGAAGGACAAATATTGTATGGTATCACTTATATGTAGAACCTATAATTGTTGTTTTTGAATTAGACATAGTGTTCTCAAAACTTCCAGCTTGCCATTATAGCAAATGGCTCTTGCATACTTTCATGGCAGACCACAATGACTCTAGAGATATCTAAAGATTACAAATTTAAGGCAAGCATCTCTCTCTTTTGAAGAAAAAAATTTGATAGTTCTAAAGTATTTTTTTTTTTCTTGGCCAAAATTAGACCTATTATATTCTCAATGATGATGAATAGAATCTGTGTTGATTGTTTACCTGGATATTTTAAATTTAAAGTTAGAACAGAGATAGAGAATTTCTGTAGATGACAATTGGTTTAAAAACCCAACTTCTATATACCATTAATGTTACTGCTGTTCTATCAACTTTATAATGCAATGAGAACAAACCAAAATGTGATAGACAGCATCCTTAGAGTTTACGCCACATACTAAAGACCACATAGTAATAACTAGAAAACACAAAGATATCAGGCAGAAAGCTTTCACAAATATAAAACGTACTGCCTTAAATTTTCAATAACAAAAAGTATTAACCTGAACATACAAAATAACTCCAGTTAAGATGTTGTCATTGTGCATAATAAATTAGAATCACAGTTAAACACTGGACTGTCAAAGGAAGAATGTACTTGTAGAGAACAGACCTAGAATATGTTTAAAATGTATCCACCAGAATGAAACACAGTCCTTAAATTCTATTTTTCTACATATATGAAAAGTATTTTTAAATAAATTACATGATCTGGGTATGTGATCACTCAAACCAATTGCATAGTTATTAGAAAGTCAGTATAACTAAGAATTAAAAACTTCTGGTTAATATTCTCTCTCTCTCTCTGATATATAAAACTCATTTCTGGAGTCTTAGAACAAAGCCCTTGAAACATGACATTTGTTGAGGGAATAAATGGGAATAAACAAATTTACCGCCAGTATTTCAGTTGTCTAGCATGCCAGTTAAGAAAGAGTTGGGCCCCTTCATCAGATGAGAAACTGTAATTAAGAGTGTGTGGGGAAAGAATGCGCTGCATTTTAAATTAATCTCTAATAGTCTCCCTAAGGCAAGAAAAATTGGGGTGCTTTCCCTGATGTGGAGATGATAAGTAGTACATGTATGAGAGAGGAAAAAATAAGGAAGAAAGGTAGCTCTTTTTTTTATAAAAAACAAAGAGGGAAAGAAAGAAAGATCCTAGCTTCTCATATACAACCATAAACAAAAGCAAAATTAGTACGGCTACCTTCTTTTTGTGATTACTTCCTGAAAAGGTTATTCTAAATGTTCCATGTAACTAGCTCCAAACTTCATTCATGTGAAAGTATTACCTTCTAATTGTCCTAAGACCTCAAACTTCTGTACAGCTAGCCCTATTGACTATTTCATTTCAGAAGTGAAAACTATGTTTGTACCTTCAAGACACAGAACTCAGTTTATTTTTATTGACTCTTTTATTCATTCATTCATTCAAATATTTACTGAATACTACTATGTCAAACTCTGTACTAGGCAGAGTATAGAGTGATGACATGGTTCCTGCCTGTCAAGATTTCCAGTTCAAAAACCTCACCCAGAACTAGACTGCTTTTGGTGAAAGAAAAACAAACAAAATAAAACAAACCATCATCACCAACAAACATGCTACCCAAAACATATCAATACTCAGCTGCCTAGTAAAATATTAAGAAAGGGGTATTCATATTTATAAATGAAAAGAACTGTCACAGCATGAAAGTTTAGCCTCCTCAATAATGATACATTTCAAAATGAAAGGTAATTACATAGTACACACTATGTTAGAAGGTCTTTTCTTTTACTTGGTTTACCACATAACATTTTTTATTCTATTGGAATATACATTCAAAAGAATTTAAATCTAGAAGAGATTCTAGAGATAATCTTATTCAGTGTTTTCTAAACTTCAGTCATTTAAGTACCACCTTTGTAATTCTCCCCATATCCATATACCATCTGTACTATTTAATGTTTTAAAAATTCACTTTTTAAAACTTAAATTGATTTATTTTATAGATGGTAATTAAAAATATAACTTCACTAAAAACAAACCATGTTATTAAACTCTATACAGATACTATTGCTTATAAAGAGCTCTGAGCTCAAGTCAGATTTTTTTTTTTTTTTTTTTTTGCGGTATGCGGGCCTCTCGCTGTTGTGGCCTTTCCCGTTGCGGAGCACAGGCTCCGGACACGCAGGCTCAGCGGCCATGGCTCACGGGCCCAGCCGCTCCGCGGCATGTGGGATCCTCCCGGACCAGGGCACGAACCCGTGTCCCCTGCATCGGCAGGCGGACTCTCAACCACTGCGCCACCAGGGAAGCCCTCAAGTCAGATTTATATTAAAAAAGATTATTAGTGAGGTTTTAAGGGGTGATAATTGCCTCTCCCTTTACATCTCCTATGAGTTTGAAACCAAATGAAAAGCAGAGAGAGGAATAAAAAGGCAATCAAAATATCAGCTTGATTACCAATAAAGATGAACTGGAGAACACAGTTTTGTGTTCTGGATTGATGGTCTCATGGGTTTCCTAATAGTTCCCACCCAGTCCTAAGCAGAGTTTGTCAACAAAGGCCTTCTATGCACATGGTGGAGGAGGAGCGTGTCTTCTGAGAATGCGCCACACCATGAGATGAGCCAGAAAGGGCTTGACCTCACATGTTTGGTTCTTCCTCTTAACTCACCAGTTGTATAACACAGGACTTTCCTTCCAAGTAGAGGTGAAATGAGGTAGATAGAGCAAAAAAGCACTTCTGTACTTTTCCCTTCTAAGGAATGGAATTAACTTCGCTTCTATAGAGATTTTTGAGGAATAAACGATCCACAGTATCTGCCCCCGCCTACCTCCATCCCCAAACAACTATCCAGTGTTAAAGAACTATTAAAGATATCTTGATATCAAATTGAGACTGATATAATCAGAAAGACTGAACAAGGAATAACTCTCTCAGGTATGAGATTCAATGTTCATTTTAATGTTTTATCAGAAAACCACCTGACATTATCACATATGCCACCTAAAGTCACCTCTAGTAATCTGTGTGGTAGGTTTCAGAATTTGGGAAACACAGATTTATTTAAACTGCCTCATTTTCCAGAAGAAATAGCCTAAGAGAGGTTAAGAGAACTTCTCAACGGTAATACAGCTAATGATCAGACTCTAGTGTTTACTCCACTACTTGTATTACCTTCTGCTTTCTGGAACATAAATTTTTAAAAAGCATTTAAGTATGGCCCTATTGACCAATCAAGAGTGCCCTGCCACTCTAAGAGGACTCTAGTGTTGGTTAAAAAAAAAAAAAGCACTGCATCAACCTTCTAGCAAGAGAATGTTTCAGATGTACAAATCATACATAAGTCAGTACTATTCACCTGTAAAGAATCAGTGCAAACTAGCCTGGGCATTACACAACTGACTGCCCAGTTCAACTTGAATTGATTCGGTCATTATTAATTATCTCATATTCAAGACTACCTCTCTTGTGGATAATCCTCTTTTATCAGGTCATTTGCTGAGGGCAGCTCTGGCAGGAGCATAGGTAGTTCTTTGAAAGGGATGATCTCCACAGTTACAGGCAAGTACCTTTAGAAGAGCCCTCTTCCCTGCTAGTCAATTCATGAGAGCCCCATTTAAAAGCACTACTCTGTCATCATTTCATGTAACATTAAGTCAGAGACACCAGCCCTGCAGCTAGTCAATTAGAATTATTAGTCTTCCAAAGACTCAATAGAAAGGGCTTGAGAAGCTTAATATCCACCATAAATGAATGGGTTCTGCTATAATGAAACATGTTTCAAGGATAGAAAGATTTTGGGTCCCAGTGCATACGATTTCTTCTGTATTTACTGTCTTGTTGTGAGAGAAGCAGCACTCAGGAGGGGGAGCTCTCCTAAAAACAGAATTCATAGAGCTCAGAATTGTCAAGGCAGAGAGGTTTGGAATAGGGTTGCCAGTTGAGAAAAATCTTCAATAAGACATCACTATCTAGAACTTAAATTCACTTGGTGGGAGGAGGGGGTTATTAGTAACTTATCCGAAAGTTCTGATACTCTATCATCACTAACTTGACCAAAATTCTGTGCTATACTGAAAGTACAGAATAGCAGTACGTTGTCTAAACTAGTAATACTTCCTGCTCATATTACAGCAAGGAATTTGTATGATTAAATTATATCCACAAAGACTATCTGGACTTTTGGGATTTACATTTTCTTTGCCACTGTGTGGCCAAATATGACTGACTAAATTCTCACCCTCTGAGACTTGTTAGAGAAGGGCAAGAGTAAAAGACCGAAAGTTAACTAGCGTGGTGAGGCCTCTAGGGGCACGGGGGAGCGTTCTTGATATTACTCGATTTATAGATGGCCGTTTACAAAAAAAAAAAAAAAAAAAAAAAATCACATACATGTGTGAGCTCTGTTCTTTTGGATTTTAACATGACGACATTAATATTTATATCCTCACTTAATGACTGAGCTCTGTTCTCATTTAAAATATGAAGGAAAGATACACTATTAAAAAGTGAACATCTGGGCTACTTTCCTTTTGTTTTACAACCACTGCGGCTGATAGAGATCTCTTCCTGAACTTGAATGAACAACTGTCACCTGCCATATGAATTCCATCACTGCTCTACTTAAGCAACAACTCAAAAGACTGTTATTACTGCCAGTTTGAAGCCTTGAACCAACTGAGTGAAAAGTTCTAAATTCAATCATATGAAACACACTGCAGTGTTAGCAACATTCTTAAGAATTAGCATATCACACTGTGGGAACGACTGTGCAGCATTCTTATGAGGTGCTGCCTTCTTTTACTAGCAACAGAAATGCCTGGCAAAAGCAACCAGACTCATGGTTCACGGACCTCAATGATATTCTGACAGACTTGACTCTGGATTGAGGACTGAAAGAATAGCTAATGGAAAATATGTAATAACTTAGTGAATTATGCAGTTCAGGATAAAGTAGGCAGGACAGTGTCAAGAGAAAAAAGACCAAAGATATTTGTTTGCTCTGCACCACTAAACAGAAGGTTTCCTGCAGTCATTCTTAATGTTTCTGAAACAAATTTAGTCATTTAACTTTTATATACATATGTGTTACTTTGCCAAGAGGTTCCAGACATTCCACAGACAGCTTGCTCATAAAGGGGATGCTGCCAATAGTTTCTTTGATCATTCAGATTACGCAGGCCCTGGAACTCCATGGCTAGAGATTTTCGGGGAGTTTGTTGTTTGTTTCTTAGTAATACTTTCTCCTAACTTAGAACCTCCTACTAACCCCAAGGATCCCAAGGAATCCTTGAACAGCTTTTCTCATTGGTAAGAAACAAGAGAGTGGAGGAATGGAAAGCAGTAGAAACAAAGACAAGGCTTAATATCATCAAATGTAGCGAAGAGCCAAACCCCAGCCTTTCTTTCCCCCATTCTTGTAAAAAAAAAAAAAAAATCACAATTCCATTCTCATATTCCTCTTATTCTTTCATCACATGTCATGTCTCCTTGAAAGAAATAGCCAGGAGGAAGGACCTCATGGTAATACCAGCCTTTCATTCCTTGAGAATCCCTGCAAGAGGTGACGGAGTGAGCAGGTGCGCTGTCAGGATCTCACTGGATAGAGCTGTCAGTTGGCATGCTGCATTCCCTTCTGCTTTGGGGGAATTTTATAGTTGCCTCTGTGGTTAGCACATACTTGGAGAGTTAGGAATGCGATATTTCATGCTGGATTTACAGCTACTTGTAATTTTTATGCTGTTAGCTTCCAATTATGTTAATCAGGAAGGCCTAATTAGGGTTCCTTGTTGATAGGGTAAAGGTCCATCCTAATACCCCAAGATACAAGAATTACAACAAGAAATTCTGGATATTCCATGAGAGAAGAAAATGAACATACAGTCATTTTGGAAGAAGGAGATAATAACAAAATAGTTAAGACTTCTGTGGGATGTGAGGAGAGAAGACAAATTAAGTGTGGCACCATGCTAAAGCACTGATAAAACAGACAAATATCTTGGCCTACTAAAATAGGGACTGGAACATCAAACCTCCCTCATATTGTATGCTAGACCAATCCATAAAGTACCAGCAGCTCCAAGAGTCACCCTGCCATCATGCCCATCTTTAGCTCTTGCTGCCACCTCAGACTGCAGAGTACGTCTTCTTTCCCAGCTGCCTCCTCCTCCACTGTGGAAGAAAACAGATGGGCAATGGGGTACGGCTTTACATGACAAGCCACAGCTCCTGCTGTCACTGAGGCTCCAATCTGGTGTAAGTCACCTGTTCCTCCCTCATTTCTCCTCTTCTGGGTTGTATTAGATCTCTAGAAAGAGAGCTAGTACTTTACAATCTACAGCCTCTGGTGGCAGAGCTGAGAAAAATACTATAAAGACATTATTCCAAAAATGGCTATATTTTACCCATTCTGGTTTAAATGGAGGAAGAGCAGGGGATATCCATAAATAAAGAAAAAGAACTACGAGGCAAAAGGCATGAAACCTTAATTAATGGAGCATGGAAAGGGGAGGGAGGAGGAAGATAAACATAGCAAACAGGGTAAAGAGGAGAAGTCTGAGATGGAGAGTAGTCTTTTGATTATTACTGCTTAAAAAAGATAATACTTTGTACAGGTTTGATACTTCACACGATGGCTCCCATGACACTTTTCGTTTATGCAGGGACTGCACAGCCACAACCTTCTTTAGAATCTACACTAGAATTTGCAAAGGAATATGTCTATCACTGCTTTGCCAAGAAGATTCCTACTATTTCTTATTATATGCAACATATTTTTCAACCTGTAGATAGTTGTCTATCAATAAGCCACAAAGTCTTACCTGGTAGATCTCTAAATCAGAGGCCACCATTTATCATAATCCTATCTTCATCTCAACTGGTAAGGATTCTGGCAGGGATACAGGTCCAGAGTCTGTTCTTTCCATATGCTTTACTCCTTGTCAATCACCCATGCTATAAGCCACTTCTAACACAGCTCCTGCATCCACCCCCTCCCCACCTCACCTCTCTATCAGCATCTTGAATTAAGAGCTAACATTTGCTGAACAACTATATGCTAGGTACGACACTAAACATTTTCCATACATTATCCCAATTAGTCTACAAAGTCTTTATGAGGTGAGTACTCATTTTACAGACGAAGTTAACTCAGTCTGTTCAAGGCCACCCAGCTAGCATTCAGAAATAGGAGCTGAACTTAGACATTCTGATTCTAGAGTTTAAAGTCTTACTCCAACCCTATTCCATTACCTTTAAGTTTCAGAGAAAGCCAAAGTGACTCCTCCTGTAATGAAAAACAGAGGCGGGAGGGGGCCAGGCTCCAAGTGTGAGTTTAAATAGCCAAAGGAAGAGGTAACGGAACTCCCATGTGTAAGGTACAGATCTCTCTCTACAGAGTGCACTGGATCTAGAAATTAATATTAAGTAAAGGATATAAAAACTTCAAACAGTTATCATGTGTACCCATATAAAGCTATTAGAAGCCATGAATTATGGCTTAACAAAACAATTTCATTCATTGTCATTTTGGGTTCATACTGGGATCCCATAAGAAACAAAAATAATAGCTAGACAGCTGACCTCAAATTTAAATTATTTGTATGAAATAATTAAGGTGCTTTTTAGTCAATTTAAAGCTCATGGTTAAGAGTTAATAATACCTTCACAATTTGATTGTAAAGAGAAAATATGAATTAGACAACCTATGACAGTCTTATTTCCTAATAATGATATAATAAGCTTTCCATGAAGAAGAAATAGCCTACTTCAGAACAAAGAATCAGGAAGCAAAGTTATTATAAAGAGATTATTAAATTTGTAAACCATTCTCCCTATTACCTATTTACATACTTATTTTCAACTATTAAACATTAAAGCAAAACATATTCTACAATCTAAAATACTTCTGTCCTTAAAAAGTACTTTCACCTTTAATTTCTTAAGTGGTATATTTAGGGATAAATAAAAATAAACAAATTTCAATTTATTCATAAAGACCTTATAAAACTGACTGAAGTATCTACTCCTGTTGATATGATCCAAAATTCAGGGTATAATAACTGATGGCATCCAAAATAAACCACAAAATAAATACAAGTATTATGTATTTTCAGAAAAAATTTCAGCCTTGATTATTATAATAATTAACTTTATTCATGTCAGAAGAATTTCTGAAAGATTAAAAAGTATCAGAGAAAGAACTTTTAGAGGGGATACAAAGTAATTTTTAAGTCAATTCAATAGTTTACTAAGTTGAACATGCATAAAAGGGGAAATCACAATTGTGTTTATATATAAATTAACTTGTGCAGTTCAACTACTACCTCTCAAGAATAAAAAGAAATAATGTTTTTTAAGAGGATGGAGATCTTCCAAATGACAAGAGGATGATTCTCTTCTATCTGAAAAGATGAAAGCTGAGAGGGGATATGTTCAAAGCCTATAAAAATCATGACAGATTTAGATAATGTGTTCAAGCTGTGTTCACCAAACCTTAGAATTAGGAACCTTTCACTGGTGCTTGAAAAAAGTACTTTGAGAATAACTAAAATAAAGCCCATTTTACACAATAGGTAGAATTCTTACAGAACTCAATATCCCAAGAGAAGATAAAAGTCAAAAATGATATGTTTGGGGAAAAATGTAAATGTTCAGACCTTGACATCATGGATGGCAACTGTATCTCCCATAAAATGTCACTGAGGACTACTGTTAAATCAGAGTTCTGAACTGGATAAATCAACGATATGACCCCAAATGTCCTTAGGCTTCAATGCATAGGGAACAATATATACAATATAATAAGACTATGTTACATTTTGGCTCTAAAGGATGCATTTTCTTTGTGTACTAACAAACTATGATTTCTTTTCCTTGCAGTATGGACATAAGAGGCAGATACACCATTGAAACCATGATACAAGGAAGAAGAATAGAATATTACTTATGCCTGCTGATATTGCTTACTTGGTTAGAATAGATTATAAAATTCATAAAATAAAGGATACTGGAGTTCTGACATTGGTACCTCATAGTTAGGTTTTGTAGAACAAAACTTGTACATGACTATTTGCTCTCACCAGTATCAAACAACCAAAAAAGGATTTATTGAGAACTGTTTTAGTCAAGGTCACTTGTTGCAAGGACTAGAAACCTGATCAAGTTAGCTCAAGTGAAAAGGACATTACTGAAAGTATATAAGGGAATTGCCAAGAAACAAAGAACAAGAAGTACAACTGTATCTTATAGAAAATGGGAAGCCTGCAATTCTTACTACCTCTCTGTGGCCCCATGGTCTGGGCAGGTCAGCTACACTTTCTGCTAACTGACTTCTCTCTTGCTCGGGGCCCATCTTGTAGCCATCATCTTTAGACTACAAGATTTTACAACTTAGTCTCACCCTCAGATAAGCTAGAGTCTCTGTCTTGTAATGATACTAACATTTACTGAGACCATGTGCTGAATACTGTGCTAAGTGCTTATGAATATTATTTCTCTTAATTAACAAAACTACCCTACAGGGCAAGTACACTTATAGATGACCAGTGAAGGAGTTAGAATCCAGACCAATCGGACTCCAGAGCTGGAGTGCTCAACTGTAAGATTAGATTACCTGTCAACAGGTATCTTATTGGCACAGCCCAGCCTAAAGGATTAGTTTCTCAGGATCAGGTAATCACCTTGGCCTGTACAGCTGTTAACTACCTGTGTGCGCACACATGTGTGTGTCTGTGCGTGTGTGTGTGTAGGAGGGGAGGAGTGGTTACATGATATACACAAGGCAGCAAGAACTGTATTGCCCAAATAGATGTTATTAGATGAAGTGTGAGGAGTTAATAACTGATGTATAGTAAACCACTGGCTTTTAGGAATTTAAAATTTTAGGAATTTCACTCTCAGAACATAGGGTAATTTTAATAACCATCCATGTACATATCTCTATCACTGCATTTACCAAGCTGTATTATAATTATGTTTTTGTAGCTGTCTCCCGCACAAGTCTGGAATGATGACATAAACCTTAACATATTCATCCTATTGCCTCATCAACTATCACTATCCCAGGCATACAAAAGGCACAAAATTAAGTTCTTAGTTGAACAACTGAACTTAATATATAAAGCACTATAATCAACATGAACCCCACAGTCTGCTGTAGGAAATAATCACTTAGTAAGTGAGACGACCATTCAGCATCACAATCTCAACACTATAGGTAAATTTCGAGATTTGAGAATATCACCAGTTTTATTGCTTTAAGATGCAAAATAGTCAAAACTACTCAGGTACTGCCTTTATTTAAGAGCTTTAGCTGTCTCTTAGATAACAAATACATGAAAAGTGGTATAGAAATACTTGTTAAGCTATATTTATATAACAACCTTATTCTTCTTGTTGCTTGCACAGTACTTCAGAAATATATAGGCATTCTTCCTTGGATCTACCAACCATTTTTAAAATATATACTACCTAAATAGGATAGAACAGGAAAGAAGATAATACTCTTGCTTTTGTTATGGTTTCACTGTACACTTTTTGAGGGAGTTGAATGGTCCCAAAGAATTGTCTTTGAGAGTGACAAACACTATAGAATCTATATTTCAGTTATAAAATAATATCAGAATTTGTAGTTAATTTTTACATGATGTACAGAGCTTGATGGAACTGGAAATTATGCTAGACATGTTTTAGGTATGTTTCATTGCTAGAACAAAGTCTGTTCCTTCATTCAGAATTTGTAAGTTTCACACTTTGTATTAACTGGAAGTAGATAATTAAATTAATTTAAAAGAGTTTCACTTAGACTATTTCTACACATCATAACCAAAAATACAAAAATAAATTGAACCTTACATTTAAAACTAAGATTTTCATGTCCCTTGATATTGCTGCTTGTGACCATTACTACCATTATAATAAAACATAGTGTACTTTTTTTTTTAGTTTCAGAGAATTTTCACATATTAGTTCAGCTTATTTGCAACAGAGCTCCTTATTCTCCTTAACAAGACCTACCTTCAAGAGAAACTATCTACCAGAGCCTAACCTATGGAAGTTTTACTGAAGCCTAAGCAACCTGAGGGGAGGGAAATATCCATCTCAAGTTCACTAAAAGACAGACCTAATCATAGGACTATAGAATACTTCCTTTCCCCCATGCCATATTACCACATCAATAGAGCTGCTGAATAATAACAAAGGATTACAGCTGAAAGAACTGCCTATTAAAGGAGTCTCTAAGAAAACCTAGAAAAAAACCAAGAGAGATGAAAAAATGAGGACACTAGAGGAAAATTTAGCATCTGACACCACAGCTAATAGTAAACACAGCCTAACTCCTAGCCAGATAAACATAAAACCTCACACTAAAGGCCTATCTATTTCAGTTCAGTTTTTACCTAATACATCATGTCCAGTTTTCAGCAAAAAATTATAAGATATGCTAAAAGGCAAAAAAAGAAAATACAGACTGAAGGAACAAAGCAACCATCAGATCCAGACTCATATATGGCAGACATTTTAGAATTATCAGACCAGGAATTTAAAATAACTATGATTAATATGCTAAGAATTCAAATGAAAAAAGTGGACAAGCTGCAAGAAGAGATGAGTAATATAAGCAAAGAAATGGAAACTCTAAGAAAGAATCAAAAGAAAATGCTAGAAATAAAAACACTGTAACAGAAATGAAGAATGCCTTTGATGGGCTCATCAGTAGGCTGGACATGACCAATGAAAGAATCAATGAGCTTGAACATATGACAACATAAACTTACAAAACTGATTGGAAAGAGAAAAAAAATGAAAAGGATGAAACAATATCCAGGAACTATGAGACAATTACAAAAGGGAACATATATGTAATGGGAATGTAGAGGAGAAGAAAGAGAGAAAGGAAGAGAAGAAATATTTGAAGTAATAATGCCAGAGAAGTTCCCAAAATTAATGACAGACACCAATCCACAGATGTAGGAAGCTCAGAGACAAATACCAAAAAAATAAATCTATACCATGAATGTTATACTGAAACTATAGAAAATCAAAGACAAAATCTTGAAAGAAGTCAATGAGGTAAGGGGAAACCTTATCAATAAAGGAACAAGAATAAGAATTACATAGGCCTTCTATTCAGAAACTATGCAAGCAAGAAGGGGGTGGAATAAAATACTTAAGTTTTGAAAGAATGAAAACCCAGCTACTTAGAATTCTGTATTCAGTAAAATTGCCTTCAAAAGTCAAAAGGAATGAAGACTCTCTCAGACAAAAACTGAGGGAATTTGTCACTAGCTTCAGAGAGAAGGAAAATGATATGTCGGAAACTCACATATTCATACACAGGTGTACAGAAAAGAGTATTAGAGAAGGAATAAATTAAAGTAAAATTAAATCTTTTCTTTTTCATATTCTTTATTAATCCAAGAGATAACAGTTTGTTCAAAGTAATAACAGCAACAAAATATTTGGTGGTCATAGCTTATAGAAAAGTGAAATAAATGATGATAATGCTTTAACGGATGGGAGGAAGGAATTGGGAATATTCTGTTATAAGGTATTTGAAGTGCTCATAAAGTGGTGGTATACTGTTATTTGAAAGTAGACTTGTAGTAGTTATAAATGTGTATTACAATCTTTAGGGCAACTACTTAAAAGAGAAGTTGTAATTTATATGCTAAGACAAGAGAGAAAATGGGGTCATATATAATGAGCAGTTAAAACCAAAGAAGGCAGATGAATAGAGGGAGATAATAAAGAAACAAGGTCAACACATAGAAAAGTCACAAGTATGGCTTATATTAATCCAACTTTATCAATAATCACTTTAAATGTAAGTGGCCTAAATACTCTGATTAAAAGACAAGGACTGTCAGAGTGGTTTAAAAAGCAAGACCCAACTATACGTGTCTACTACTTTAAGTATGAAGACACAGAGACATTAGAAGTGAAGGAATAGAGAAATATATACTATGCTAACATTAATCAAAAGAAAGCTGGAGTAGCTCTATGAATTTCAGACAAAGCAACAAAAATTACCAGTGATAGAGAGAGGCATTATATAATGACAGAGGGTCAATTCTCCAAGAAGACATCACCATCCTTAAAATGTATGTGCCTAATAAGAAGGTGTAAGATTATATGAGGTAAAACCTGTTAGAATTGGAAGAATAAATTCACTATTTATTTTAATTCGAGGATTATTCACAAATTCACTATTAGTTAGAGATGTCAACACCACTCAATCAGTAATTGCCAGAACCAGCAGGCAGAAAACCAGTACAGATATAATTGAACAGGAAAGTATCATCAATCAACTGGATCTAATTGACATTTATGGAATACTTCATCCAATAACAGCACAATGCACAGTCTTCTTAAGCTCACAGGGAACGTTCACCAAGTTAGATCATATTCTGGGCCATAAAACACACCTTAACAAATTTAAAAGAACAGATATCATGTGAAGTATGCTCTCAGACCACAATGAAATTAAATGAGAGATCATTAACAGAAAGATAGCTAGAAAATCCTAAGATATTTGCAGATTAAACAGCACACTTATAAATAACACAAAAGTCAAAGAAGTCTCAGGAAATTAAAAAACTTTTTGAACTAAATGAAAATGAAAATAAAACATCAAAATTTGTGGGGTGCAGCAAGAGCAGTACTTAGAGGGAAATGTCTAGCATTAAATGCACAAACTAAAAAAGAGGAGCCAAAATCAATTATCCAACTTAGGAAACTGGAAAAAGAAGAGTAAATTAAGTCCAAAGTAAGAAGAAAAAATATCACTGAAAATAAAAGTAGGAAAAAATAGAGAAAAATTAACAAAACCAAAAGCTTATTCTTTGAAAAGATCAATGAAATGGATGAGCCTCTAGTCAGGGTAACCAAGAAAAAAGGAGAGAAGACACAAATTACTAATATCAGTAATGAAAGAGGGACCATGGCTACTGAACCTGTGGACATTCAAAGGATAATAAAGGAGTATTGTGGACAACTCTATGCCCACAAATTCAATAACTTAGATAAAATGGAGCAATTCCTTGAAAGACACAGTCTACCAAAATTCATACAAGGAGAAATAAGTCATTTAAATAGGCCTATATTGACCAAAGAAATTGAATAAACAATTAATAACTTTCTAAAACAGAAAGCATCAAACACAGATAGTTTCACTGGTGGATAATACCAAATATTTAAGGAACAAATGATACCAATTCTTTACAATCTGTTCCAGAAAATAGAAGCAGAGTGAGCACTTCCCACCTCATTTTATGAGGATATCATTATACTAACACCAAAACCACCAAAAGACATTATAAGAAAAGAAACAGGCCAATATTTCTCATTAGCATAGATACAAAATTCTCAAGAAAACATTAGCAAATTAAATCTAACAATGTATAAAAAGAATTATACACCATGACTAAGTGGGATATACTCCAGGTTATTCAAGGTTCAACATTTGAAAATCAATTAATGTAATTCATCACATCAACAAACTAAAAAAGAAAAATCATATGATAATATCGATAGATGCAGAAAAAGTATTCCACAAATCCAACATCCATTCATGATTCATGATCCAACTCAATCTTTAGATTTAGCACAATCCTAATAAAAATCCCAGCAAATTACTTTCCAGATATCAACAGTGATTCTATAGTTTATATGGAGAGAAAAAAGACTCAGAATATCCATGACTATTGAAGAAAAAGGCCAAAGAGCACTGATACTACCTGACTTCTAGACTAACTAAAAAGTGACAGTAATCAAGACAGTGAAAGAATAGACAAATAGATCGATGGAACACCACAAAGAACCCATAAACAGACCCACACAAATAAAGTCAACTGATCTTTGACAAAGGAGCAGAGGCAATCCAATAGAGAAAGGACAGTCTTTTCAACAAATGGTGCTGGAACAAATGGATATCCACAGGCAAAAAAAAAAAAAAAAAAAAAAAAAATCTAGACACTAACCTTATACCTTTAACAAAAATTAACTCAACAAAGATCATAGACCTAAATGTAAAATGCAAAACAATAACACTTTTAGAAGATAAACATAGGAAAAAATCTAGGTGGCCTTTGGTTTGGCAATGAGTTTTCAGATACAACATCAAAAGTACCATCCATAAATGAAAAAACTGAAAAGCTGGACTTCATTAAAATTAAAAACTTTCACTCTGTGAAAGACATTGTTAAAAGAATAAAATGAAAAGCCACAAATGGGAGAAAATATCTGATAAAGGACTTACAACCAAAAATTTAAAAGAGCTCTTAAAACTCAACAATAAGAAAACAACCCTATTATAAAATGGGCAAAAAAGCTGAACAGAGACCTCACCAAAGAAGATATATAGATGGTGAATTAGCATATGAAATGATGTTCAACATTACAGGTAATTAGTACATTGCAAATCGAAACAGGATACCAGTACATGCCTATTAGAATGGCTAAAATATAAAACAGTGACACCACTAATGCTGGGGAGGATGTGAAGCAAAAGGAACTCTCATTCATTGCTGGTGGGAATGCAAAATGGTAGCGCTACTGTTACGGACTCAAAGTTTGTGTCCTCCCGAAACTGATACACTGAAGCTCTAACTTTCAATGTGATGGTATTAGGAAGTAGGGCCTTTGGGAGGTAATTATGTTTAAATGAGGTAATGAGAGAAGGCCCCAATGTTGGGATTATTGCCCTTAAGAAGAAGAGGAAGAGACACCAGAGCTTCCTTGCTCTATCATGTGAGGATACAGCAAGAAGGAAGCTGCCTACAAGCCAGGAAGAGGTCCCTTAAGAAGAACCAAAGTTGCTGTGGCTCTCTCATTTTGGACTTCCCAGCCTCCAGAACTGTGAAAAATAGTGTCCTGTTTAAGCCAGTCAGTCTGTGTTGTTTTGTTGTAGCAGCCCAAGCAGACTAAGACAGCCACTTTGGAAGACAATTCGGCAGCTTCTTACAAAGCTAAACATAGTCTTACCATACAACTCAGCAATCCCTCTCTTAGGTCTTTACCCAAATTAGTTGAAAACTTATGCCCACACAAAAACCTGCACGTGAATGTTTATACCAGCTTTATTCATGACTGCCCAAAATTGAAAGCAACAAAGATGTCCCTCAATAGGTGAATGGATAATGTTTATCCATACAATTCAATAATATTAGCAATAAAAACAAATGCGCTGTCAAGCCACAAAAAGACATAGAGGAACCGTTTTAAAAAAAAAGCAGTCAGAAAAGACTTCATAACATAGGATTCCAACTATATGACATTCTAGAAAAGGCAAAATTATAAAGACAGAAAAATCAGTGACTGACAGAGACGGTGATTGGGGAGAGGAGTGAATAGGTGGAACACGGGATTTTGAGGGCAATGAAACTATTCTGTATGATTATGTAATGGTAGACGCACGACATTATGCATTTAGCAAAACCCACAGAACTATACTACACAAAGACTGAACCCCAATGTAAACTACAGACTTTAGTTAATAATAATGAATCAACACTGGTTCATCAATTGTAAAAAATGTACCACATCAATGCAAATGTTAACAATAGGGGAACTGGACCATGGAAGGAGAACAGGGAAGGAAAAAAAAGGGAACTCTGTACTTTCTAACAAATATTTTTGTAAACCTAAAACTGCTCTAAGAAATAAAGTCTATTAATTAAAAAATACAGGCATTCAAAAAAGACTACACATACACACACATATATTTAAGTCGTATTTTTATTTTCTTTTTATATTTTCTAAACTTTATGGGTTTTTCAACAATAGGTATTCATTGCTTTATATTTAAAAAAAATTTAAAAATAATTATGCCAAATAGAAGGAGTACATTTAGCATTAAGTGAACAACAATATGATCCAGATGAAACTAAATCCAGAAAATTCTGATCTCTGACACTTTATCCAATTAACACAATCTCTAATCCTTCTTTTTCTTGTTTTATATTAATTAAAAATCATGCTACCTCCCCTTGGGATTGTTTTCTGAAGAGAACAAATGAGGAAAGTGCTTTAAAAATTAAAAACAAAGATACCACAGAAACTGTTAAAATTAATGTTTAGAAAAAAATAAAGTCTTTCCTTTGACTGAAGAGGGAGCTAGGTCTGGGAAGGTTTCAATGAAACCTCTAACCAACTAATAAAGGCTAAACTTATCACAAATTACAAGCACAAAGAGAGTGTTCTATTAAATCAAAGGCTTTTTCAGTTGAACTGAAAGGATACGTGGAGAAACAGTTTAAACTCAATAAAGTATGAGTCATAAGTTACCTGAAACCTCTCCCCTGGAAAGAAACTTGTTCTATCTCGAAGTATTTAATTTCTACTTCAGGGCAGATGCTTTCAAGTTCACAACCTTAAGGATTTTCTGGTCAATATTGATACGAAGGCTATAATTTGATATAAGTGGAAATACAGCTTTCTCAAAGTCCTCTTTCTTCTATGGCAAACAGAGACATAAAATTTGCCCTTATATATAACAGTTTCCTACTCTTTGCTAATTGATAGAATTTTAAGGCTTAAAAGAAATCAAAGAGATAATCAAGCCCCTTTCTCTATTTATTATCTCCAGACTGTTGTTAACAAAACAACTTTTAAAATTAACAACATTAACCCTTTATTGAAATGCCTTTCATGTAATAATATGTCATATCCATTAACAGACCTCAACCATTCACTTAAGCCCATCTAAGTAGCTTGATCAGGTTCCATTAAAATAATGTACGGTTTCTTTCATTCCAGCATGACATAGCTAAAGATTTATTTCATATTGAACTTTTTAAAAAAATGGATTCAAGAACAGGTGTCTCAGGATAGATTCGGGACTGCATAAATAAGCTTTGTGTTAGGGGATGATAAGAATACATTTAAAGTTTTAAGTGAAGAATGCCAGGCACCAGAGGCAAAAAGCATGCAGTTTTAAAAAAATGCTAAATAAAGCCAGCTGCCAAAAAGGGCAAGCTCACTGGTGGTTACAGCTGTTCACCATGATGCAACAATAACACGAAAGTTCTCTATTTCTTGAGGTATGTCTTATCCACTTGGTGGACTATGGCCTCTGCACATCATTTTTCTATACCCTGGGGTTGAACGAAAAGTTGCTTTTTGCATGTCTACCATTTAATATTACCTACAATTACATCTCTTCTAATTAATTTAGGAGAGTTGACTGCATGATTCTTACCGTTCTATTTAATGGCCTCTGAGAGAATGTCAATTCTTCCATTTAGTGCCAAGAGGGAAAAATCTGTCCAAAACTCTGTTTTGAATTAGGAAATTGGGTATTGGATTGCAAATATGTGTTGTCTCTCATTCCAATGACAAAAGGGACTGTAAAATGACAAGTAAGGGAGAAAAAAAAGAGCCTGAGCTATTACCTTCTCCTTATTTCTGGTAGTCACTAACCTAAACATAGAAAGGAGGAAGGACAGGAGAAAGCAACGGGCTTTTTAAAAAAATCCACAAACTGAAGTCTTTTTCTGTATCTCTTACTTGTGGTCCCTGTTACAAAAAAGTATTTGATTAATTTAAATTAAACTAATTAAACATGGAGCTGAATAACAGCGTATTATGTTTTACACTAAAAAAGCAATAGCTTTAAAATGCTAGTTTGCCCTTGACAACAGATAATTTTGTCAAAATATAGCTTGTGGAACCATTTATTTCCCTGTTATTTTAAAGAACGGCATGGCTAGATAGAGGGTTCAGACTATTTTTTAGCCACAACGCAAACATTTCATTCAAACTTTCTCCAAATGATTCTTTTTTCCCCTTTTCTTTTAATCTGCTCAGCACACTCTAAGGACACAGGTAATTCATTTCAATGAGAGAGAACTGCAAAGCAGTCTATAAGAAATTTACAGAAGTGTTTTCTTATGCATCTGTGGCCACTCCTGATTTTACTCAATTACACAGGTAAACACACTACTAAAATAGAGAGAAATATGTTTAAATAAATAGTTAAGGGCATATTACAGTTGTTATAGTAAAACATGCATTAGTCTTTTTGTTAAACTGAAAATGCCACTGAACACACATTTTTACATAAAATCTATTCCAAACAAAATATCTATATCAACACAAAAGACAGAAACCACAATTGCTATTTATCACTAATGTATATGTCTTTTCAGGCTAAGAAAAATGTTCAAAGAAGAGATTTCATTTAATCAAATGAGAAACATTTCATTGAAATGATCCACAGCAGACCAGGGAACAGTGATTTGTCCATATATACATTAATTACTTCAATACTAACATATTAATATTAATGATTCAGAAACAGAAGTAGCTTAAAGCTATTATCAGATTTTTTTTAATGTCACAAATATAGACATAACATTTATTATTCATACAATGGATGCCAGTCTGCACAAACTACAAAATTAGGGAATCTTTATGCCTCCCCTGCCTTTATTTTTGGTGTTTGGAATATTGTTCAACTGACATGGAGTAATTTATCCTTTTCTCTCTTTGAGAAAAATCCCTCCATATCCAACCATTTGATTAATAATTTAACTGTCATATTCTAAATTACGTTAGCAGAAAATGCATCTCCTGATGTAGTTTAATACTTTCCTGCGTGCTTAACTTAGAAAGTACAAATCTTTCAGGGTGACATTCATTGTTTACATCCCTGCCACTATTTACCACAAAGGGTTGAGTAATAATAACAATGCCAATCCTATGTCATATCCTCAATTTAATTAAAACATTCCTAACAAGCAATTCTATATTAACTTGACTACTTTTGCCCATGTTCTTCAAAAGCATGGTTACATTTATTGTTTTTCGCAAATCATTGCTAATGTGTTATAAAATTATGTGTTGAATTCCTATAACTACAAAACCTATCACAAAAATTGCAATTACTCTGAATGTAAACATTGATTTTCAGTTTTACCTATTCAATGACAGTTAAGAATGAATGCAAAATGCAAGGTTTATTTAACTAAAGCACTAATATTTTCAGCTGAAATATACTGTTATTTTAAAGAAATACATTACAGCTGAAAAAATACCTGCACCTAGGCACCTTCTATCAGGTTTGTTTTGGAGTCCCTTGAGAAACGCAACATAATTAGCTCAGACTGATTTTTCAGTCACATTCTGCTAAAGGATGACTGAGAAGCAGATGGTTTAATGCTCTCTTCCATATAACTCAGCAAATCAGGGGCAGAAGGAAAAACAATGCCCAGGAGTTCTGATACTCCTGGCACTACTCTAAGTAAGAGTACTTTTTATCACCATTTTTTATCATTTTTTATCACCATTCATCAAGCACTCCAAGTGTGCAGAATTCTATATCTAAGATTTCTGGTCATTTTACAATTTTTCCAAGACCAGTTCAAATGCCATTTCTTTTCATTCTTTTCGCTGGAATGACTGTACCTCCCAACCTTGGGAGGTTTTATATCTTTGGTCTCCTGTTTATATCTTTATAACATCACTAACCACATGTTGCCTCATGAAACAGATTTTTTTTAAATGTTTGCGTCGATCTGCTATTTAGACTGGGAGCTTCTTGAGAACAGGAACTCTGTCTTAACCATCTACACTGAGATTGGCAAACTTGTCCTGTAAAGGGCCAGATAGTAAATATTTTACCCTTTGTAGTCCATATACATCAATGTCACATATTCTCCTTTTTCTAAAAACAACCCTTCAAAAATGTAGCCAGCCTTATAAAACCAGGCTTTGGGGGCTATGGCTTAATGATTCTGAGCATTAATGTTTAAAGATCAGGTTCTGAAGTCAGACTGGGGACTTCTTATTACCTATGGCAAATTATTGACCTATATAAAATGTGAATAATGATAGCACCTACCATATAGGTTTATTGTGAATATTAAATAAGATAACATATGCAAAGTTCTTAAGCACTGTTACATGGTAAGGTTCACTAAATGTTAGCTATTGCTGTACATAATATTACTTTCATAATACCTGAGCTGGGAAAGTATTCAATAAATGTTTACTGAATCAAAGATATCCAAAGACACAGACATGCACACATATAGCTGAGATTTTGTATAGGAAAATGCTTTAGTCCATAAAGTACTTTTAAACATAGCTATTTTTCAACATAGTATTTTTCAGTAAGACCATCATATTTTTGAAACATTTTCTAAACATTTCCATGCCTACGATCTCATGTGCACTGCATCAGAAATCTGTGAATCACATAGATTAGGCTATATTTCTTTTAGTTGATAGATTTGGAAACGGAAAGTAAAAGTTTTCAAGGATCATTTTGCTTAGAGGCAATTTAATTAAAAACAAAACAAAAAAACCAAGATTTCACACTAACTGAGTAACAGTTATTGGCCAGTACTATTAGGCAAAAAGGAGACAAAATAAATCAGACAAGAATCTCAAAAAAGTCACTATAAATGTAGTTAAAGAGACATGTAAACAAACTATTTAAATATAGTATATTCATAAGTGAGAACATGAGGTTAACTGGAGAGAAATATGACAAAGGAAGTGATACTAAAAGATAAACAGGAATTCATGGGGTGAAATGGAGGAAAGACATTCTAGAAAGAAGAAATATGTTCCCAGTATATAAATAAAAGTGCACAGAATTTTCAAGGGATAAATCTGTAGTTGAACTGGTGAGATCAGGAATCCTGGGCACATTTTGAGACATGGGCAGTAGCAGAAGCGGCTTATTTCTTGTATTCTAAGGAAGGAGTTAATATGTGTCTCTCTAGACACTGAGCAGCCATGGAAGTTTTTGAGAAACAAAGTCATATTTGATTTTGGCGATATCATTCTTCTGGCAGCGTGGAGAATGGATTAAAAGGGGATAAATTCTGAAAGCAGAGGGGATAGTTAGGAGACTATTGAACTAATTTTCCCATAGAAGGGTTAAGCATATGAAGACAACTTAAAGATAAATATACTTCACTATGACCTAGTAACACCACTTCTAAGCATAGGTCCAGCTTTCCAATTCACATGTCAAAATATCTGATGGAAGATAAAAACTTGAGGTGTAAGGATAGACAAAAAAAGAGCAGTAGAACAGGAGAGAACAGAAATAGATCCATACATTGTCAACTGATTTTTGACAAAGGCACCAAGACAATTTGATAGTGAAAGGCCAGTTTTTCAACATGTAAGTCTGGAACAACTGGATAAACATACAGAAAACAATAAACCTCAACCCTTACCTTACACTACACACAAAAATTAATATGAGAGGGATCATAGACATAAATATAAAAGCTCAAAGTGTAAGACTTCTGGAAGAAAACATAAAACAGTATCTTTGCAACCTTAGGATAGGCACAGATTTCTTAGGACACAAAAAGCACTAACTTTTATAGTTATAGAAGAAAAGCAATTAACTGGACTTTAATAAAGTTAAAAATTTTGATCTTCAAAAGATACTGTTAAGAAAATGAAAAGGCAAGCCACAGACTGAGAGAAAATATTTGTAAATCATGTTTCTGCTAAAGAATCTGTACCTAGGATACACACATACACCCCTCCTATAAATTAAAAATAAAAAGTCAAATAACCCAATTTTAAAAATTAGAAAAGACTTGAACAGACAAGGGTATTGGTTACATTATCAAAACTCATTGAATTATACATTTAAGATCTGTTTATCTCACCATAAATTAATTTTATCTCAAATCAATAAGTTCATGGAAAAGACCAAACAAATTTAAAAAAACTATTCACAAATTTACAATGGTTGAAACTATATTTGTTTGTTAATTATTATTTTAGAGTAGGAGTCAGCAAACTTTTTTTGTAAAAAGCTAGATAGTAAACACTTTAGCCTTTGCAGGCCAGATGGTCTCCATTGCAACTATTCAACTCTGCCACTGTAGTATGAAAGCAGTCATAGACAAAATGTTAACAACTGGATGTGGCTGTGTTCTAGTAAAACTTTATTTCCAAAAACAGGTGGAGGGCTGAGTTTGGCTGAGGACCACTGTTTGCCAGCTCCCTTTTTAGAGCATAAGATTTTATTTGTAACACACCGCCATAGAGATCTCTGTAGCTTTGCCATATACCATCACCTCCCACGTGATAATATGGGCAGTAAAAATATCTTTTACATATGGTATGATGTGGAAAAGTTTGATAAGCACTGCCCTAGAGAAACTAACACATACGAACAAGGAGACACACATAAAGATACTCAAAGATATATCTTTGTTTATAATGGCAAAAACGTGAAATAATTTAAACGTCCATCGATGAGGGAATCATGATACAAATGTATAAGAAAATACAACAGGTGAATGAACTCAATGTCCACTTATTAACACATATATAATACAAATGGGTGCCTCTAAGATGGTCATTCATGACAAGCCATAAGATAATAATCTTTCCTCTGAAACAGAGATATCACGTCACTTTTAAAATGCAGATATCATATTCTTAAAAGACTATCTAACCTTCTGAAGTCAGTCCAGGTACTAATGGCTAGACATTTCCAAAGGGTGCATATGGATGCTCTATATATTCTAAAATCTCAATTTGGGTGGCCCTATGGTTGGTACTGAATATAATCTAGAAAACAAGGGACACAGAGTGCAATGTCTCCTTTTGCCAGCCTTATTATTGGGTATTCTCAACTGCATGGATCAAGACTGGCTAGAGATGGCAGCAGAAGCAGCTAATAGACCAGCCTACTCCCCAGTTCCTACTGTCCCATTTCAGTGGACACAGCAAGATGGGCAGTGACAGCAGAGAAAAGAAAATACTGGTGATTTACCTTTTTTTCAACAGCTTTTTCCATTATGCCTTAAAATCCCATTGGAGTGTTCCAGGCTAGTTTATTCTTAGCCACAACCTAGACATACTATACAAATAGCTTCAAATATAATATTTAATACCCAAAAACTAGAGAGGAGAGGAGCATGCGTCAGTGCTTCAATACTATGTTTTGGGCTGCTTAACTAAACATAACCTCTGCTGGTCTGAAAAACGTAGTTCCATCTAGTCAACAGACAGGTACCAGACGGATGGTCAGTCAAAGGCCCTCACTTTTATGTATTTCTAATATTGAAATCTTCCATTGTTAGTGTTTGGAGAAAACTTCAATGAAGCCTATCTCCACTTTTAGGCAAGTAACTTGGAAATCAGCACCTTGGGTATGTTCAGATTCCTAAGCATTCATTTTGACACAGCTCAAATGGAGCAGAACCTTCACAGGAATTAATTCTTGATTCTTTTAGTATCACCTACATATTAGAGCTCCAAGACACCATGTTTTATTCCAAATCCCGCTTCTCCCTCCCCAAATCATCATTTATCAGCTTGGAGAGCTAAAGAACTAACCGAAGACTGACGTTTTGTAAGGAAGGTTCTCTGATTGGGGTCAGTGATGGCTTTAGCTAAGAAGGCAGCCCAGTCCCCCAAAATAAAGGGAAACAGGCCAAGTTTCCTTGACAGGAGCATAGTCTAGTCCCTAATTAGCCTAGACGCTGTGATTTTACTGGACAAACTAAATAAAACCCAAGAGAAGAAGGGGATGATCTTCAGTTGGGCTGGGATTGCTGGGGAGCTGAAGCTGGCTCTCAGTGAAAGGATGAGCAAAGGGGATGGCTGTCTTCACCTTGCTCCTCCATCATAATTTCCCTCTTCTCTTTTCATTTATATTTCTGAATGAGTTTCATAAAAAGCCATCAAGTACTTCTAAGTTTCATTAATGTTAGTTGTTAAAGTTTCTTACAAGAAGCCCTGCTGAAATCCCATGACCCAGTTATGCTATTTTTATTATTTTGCTTTGTTCCCATAAAACTAAAGTGGTAATAACAACATATAGGGTGATTTAGAACATATAAAGCACTGTCAAATACAGTATCACTTTGAATCCCCATAACGACTCTGTAAGGTACATAGAACAGGTATTATGAAAGGTTGTGGGATACTAGTTAAGAGTCACACAACTAATACCTTCTGATTTCATGTCAATGACATTGATCTGTCCTTGTAGACTATCCCTTTCCTCTTTCTTTAAAGGCCCAGCTTATGCTCCCAATGATGCCTTTAATACCTTCAGCCAGAAACAGTTTCTCTATCTTCTGATGACCCACAAAATTCTATACCTCTCTTATGACACGTAACATATCCTATCTTTGTTACAATTATAGATCAGTGTGTCTTAATACACTCAGTGTAAGTTCCTGAAGGGCAGGGACTGGGTCTTATTTATCTTTCTATTCCCCACAGCAACTAGAAACACTCAAATTTTTACATGATGACTAGTGCACTTCCCTGCTTATGTGGGTGATCCACATATGTATAATTCCACTAAAGACCATAGCCTATTATTACTTCCTATTCCATAGAATTAGCCTATAATTTATATAAACCTGAGGAAGAGAGATAAGGAAATTCTAGATTTATATCATACCCAGAGCTCTGGCATATAAAACCAACCAAAAGGGCTAGGAGGCATTCTTAACTTTCTTTAGCATTTCAACAATTACCTTAATTATAGAATCATTCTAAACTTGAATGTGATCTACAGATTATAAACAAGTAAGACTCTTACCAAAATGCAACCAAATGATTGCATTTTGAAGAGAATATGAGAGAGAGAGAGAGAGAGAGAGAGAGAGAGAGAGAGAGAGAGAGAGAGAGAGGTAGGGTGGAGTGGGGAGAGATCAATGAACCAGGAGACTACTAGCTCATATGAGAATAAAAGATTCTTTACTTTATGAAAGAATTTCCTTTGGAATTCTTTTTTTATTCTTATCTCTATTTTTATTAAATAGATGCAGTGAAATTGAGATCATAGGTAAGAGGGATTTGCACATTATAAAATACCGTCAAATGTTATACAGTTTGCATAATGACAATCTATACAGAAGTTTTAATAATGTCAATAATATTATCTGACATTTATTGAGTACTCAGTTTATGTCAGGTACTCTTCTATGTGTCTGACATGCATTTATCTCATTTAATACTCCCAGTAAGTCTATGAAGGAAGTACTATTATTATTCCTATTTTACTTAAAAAAAATTTTTTTATTGGAGTATAGTTGATTTACTATGTTGTGTCAGTTTCAGGTGTACAGCAAAGTGAATCAGTTATACATATACATATATCCACTCTTTTTTTTAGATTCTTTTCCCATACAGGCCATTACAGAGTATTGAGTAGAGTTCGCTGTGCTATACAGCAGGTTCTTATTAGTTATCTATTTCATATATAGTAGTGTGTATATGTCAGTCCCAATCTCCCCCACTGCCATCCCTTGGTAACTATAAGTTTGTTTTCTACCTCTGTGACTCTACTTCTGTTTTGTAAATAAGTTCATTTGTACTCTTTTTTTTTAAAATTCTTTACATCAGGGGTCCCCAGACCGATACCAGTCTGGGACGTGTTGGGACCCGGGCTACACAGCAGGAGGTGAGCAGTGGATGAGTGAGCGAAGCTTCATCTGTATTTACAGCCGCTCCCCATCACTTGCATTACCACCTGAGCTCTGCCTCCTGTCAGATCAGCGGCAGCGCTACATTCTCATAGGAGCACGAACTCTACTGTGAATTGCACATGCGAGGGATCTAGGCTGTACGCTCCTTATGAGAATCTAATGCCTGATGATCTGAGGTGGAGTTGAGGCGGTGATGCTAGCGCTGGGGAGCAGCTGCAAATACAGATTATCATTAGCAGAGAGGTTTGACTGCACAGAGACCATAATAAATCAACTGCTTGCAGACTCGTCTCAAAACCCTATCAGTGAGTGAAAAGAAGTTCAGGGCTCCCACTGATTCTGCATTATGGTGAGTTGTATAATTATTTCATTATATATCACAATGTAATAATAATAGAAATAAAGTGCACAATAAATGTAATGCACTTGAATCACCTCGAAACCATCTCCCCCACCACGCAGTCCATGGAAAAACTGTCTTCCACGAAACTGGTCCCTGGTGCCAAACAGGCTGGGGACCGCTGCTTTACAGAGTTCCACTAGAATGTTTAAAACCTGACTTAATTTATAATAATTCAATTTACAGCAAATCTTTAAGAACACATAACATAAAAGGTGTATCAGTACTTACAAAAACACTGGTAATTTCTGAGACAGGTATCAAGGTCATGTGGCCCAGACATTCCCACAGGAAATCCAGAGCACCTGGATTCTATTTCTAGTAGCCTTGGATAGGTTCTAAATAGACTTAAGAGGATATTTCAGAAACTTTTCCAATGAAACTGTTTTCACTCCACAATGACTCTGATGCTAATTATGTACTGCTACTTCCTAAATCATGTCTCTTTTAATCTCTGAACTCATTCTGCCAGATCTTTGTCTAAAAAGAGCAGGATATATTGCTAAAGAAAATTCATTCTTATTGATAGACTATTTTCTTAAAAAAACAAAATCTACAATTTAGTAAAAGTGCCTCACACAGCTTGCAGGGTAATAGTTTCAGATTTGGACCAGGATGCAGAAGAGGTGGGTTTTCTTTCTTTCTTTTATTACATTTATTGTGCTCTGGTCAAGTGTTTGACATTGTGTAAATAATCCAGAAGACCTAGGTCCTGCTACCATCTGGAGTCTCCTTCAAGATAAAATAAATAGCTAAAAATCTGAACACAGAATAGTACTTCTTAAAGTTTTCCTCCAAAATGCTCCCAACAGCAGAGGAGGGTAAACTTATAGTACTGAGGATATGAAGGCTGCACTAAACCTATGGGCTGAAGTCTGATGTTTCATCAAAATTTTCATTTTACACCATTATATAACCTGTTTGTTTTATTATCTGAAAATGATTTAGCTTACATATTAGCAAATAAAACTGATAGTCCAGAAGAATGTACCATGTTTATCCTGGCAGTTTGCAAACCTCTGACTCACTTTCCCCCGGTTTACTCATAACTCGAAAGGAAAAGCATTTGTAGGATAAATACGGAAATAAACATCTATGGTTGTGTTTAAGATGTGTGGGTACTCCGGGCAAAACTGTTGTGTGGACGAAGCTTCAGCTCCCTATTCCCATACTGTGTAACTATAATTGAGATACCATAGATATCTTCCTCTCTCCTGAAGTGGGAAGCTGAAGATAAAGGAGCTATCATAGTGAAAGGTAGTTTGAGTTCTTCTGAGACACACATATATTCTAACTGGTATTTTACATTCCTGAAACAAAAATCTTCCTTTCTTTTATGGACCACGAACAGCAAAACGAGTCTTATATAGGCTGAAATCAAAGTCTTTACGTACCTGCAATGATATGTGTTTAGGTCAGTAATTCTCAAAAGAGTAAGGTGTAGGGCAGAGAGACCTATTAGAAACTTGAAGCTGGGATAGCGAGCTTTTCATCTACGCATGGTACCAATGCTGTCTTCAAATCTTCTCCCTGAACCACCACCCCTTCCCCACAAACACAGCCAGTTTTAAAATCACTAACTATAGTGAGCTACTGTTATAAGTGGGAGTATACCTTCTATCTCAGGTGTGTTGGTATAGAAAAGAATATTAAGGTAGCTGCAGAGAGACTCTCTGACTGGTTCAGAATTTTACTATGATTAAACGGTGGGTTTATTAAGCACAGAGATATTTTAGCACTTAGAGGTTATTCTCAGAGGTTATTTAATTTTACTGTGATTAAATGGTAGGTTTATTAAGCACAGAGATTTTAGCACTTAGAGGTTATTCTCAGAAGTTATTTCTCCTCTCTGGATCTCTTTCAATTTTTCCATGTAACTTTATAATTTTAAAAGGGAAAACTGTCTATGACGCTCTTATAAAGGCCTAGTTTTCATCTTAGAGAAAAAGGATAACTTTTCTATTGTTACAGATTATAATCTAATAATGTATTCTATTATTATGTTTTTGTTTTAAAATTTGGGGACCAAACATAGACAGTGAAAATAACCTGTATGTGAAAATCATCTTAATACCTTTTATAGCCCTTAATCATTTTCCCTTGTGATTATAGCCCTATAAAAGTGGATAGGGAGATAGGTACTGAGTATCATGAGCTTTCTTAGGATGAAACTGAGGTTCAGAAGCTATAATTAACTGTTGAAGTTCAGAAAGCTAAAAACAACAGAACTAAGATCAGACATGGGTAAACTCAGAGACCAGTATCCTTTCCTCTTCCTCATATTACCTAAACAGGGAAATAAAGACATTTTTGCAGCACAAGAAATCTAAAATATTATGTGTACTTAATTCATGTTTCTACTAATCAATCACCAAAGGCTGAAAATACTATTACTGTAAAAAATACTACATAGAAGTGTGTCCATAGCCTATCCTAATAGGTATGTCTATAGATTATCAACCATATTATTAGTTTATCAATCAGTTCATCTGAGATAGGCCATTATTAAGGATACAAGCTTGTTAGATTATTTAGATGACTCCAATAGACATCTGAGTAGTTTTGTAAATGTTACAAATACTAGTTTCACAGGAAAAAGTTAAAGTATAATTTAATTTGTGTTCAGCTTGTTAAAGATTTTCCTTTTGACCTTAGTGAGATATTTGCTTAAACGAGAGAACTAACATATGATCCAGCAATCCCATCTCTGAGTAATACACCCAAAGGAAATGAAATCACTATCTTGAAGAGATATCTGCACCCCCATGTTCACTGCAGCATATTTACAATAACCCAACTCAAGCATCCACTGATGGATGAAAGGATAAAGAAAATATTATATATATATACACACACAATGCAATATTATTCAGCCATGAGAAAGAAAGAAATCCTGCCATTTGCGACCACATGTCTAGGCCTTGAGGATATTACACTAAGTAAAGTAAGTCAGTCAGAGAAACACATGCACTGTATGATCTCCCTTGTATGTGGAATCTAAAAAAACAAACTCATAGGAACAGAGAACAGATTGGTGGTTGCCAAAGGTGAAAAGAGGTGGGGTGGGGGTGGGGAAGGTAGAGGGGAAAAGGGTGACAGTGGTCAAAAGATACAGGCTTCCAATAAAAGGGCATATAAGCTCTGAGTATGTAACATACAGCATGGTGACTACAGTTAACGATACTGTATTGTATATTTGAAGGTGACTAAGAGAGTAAATCTTAAAAGTTCTCATTACAAGAAAAAAAGTTTGTAACCATGTGAGGTGATGGATGTTAACTTATGACAGTAATCTTTTTGCAGTATATACATACCAAATCATTATGTTGTATACCTTAAACTAATACAATGTTTATATGTCAATTATATCTCAATAAAATTGGAAAAAATTGCTTAACCAACGTGGAAGACTAAATTACCTTCCTATTCTCTCTATAAAAAATGGTAATGCAAAATTGTTATCATACGGAGATTACCCAAATTTTAAATAAAATGCAGGAAAAACAGCATTACAGAAGTGCTTTAGGCAGTTAATAAAAATATAATGTTTTTTTCTGGAGTATATGAGTTTGTGGTATTTGTCAGCTTTCAAAACTTTACTGAGTGAACGCTAAAAAATATTAAAAATGAAAATTTTAATTAAAGAGTTATGGCTCCTAGATGACACCAAGAGCCAACTGAAAGCAATCTGGCTTCTAACTTTGCCCAATCTCCGAAGCAAAAGCAAAACAAAGAGCTCTGACACCTGAATTAAAACCTGGGTTTTAGGGAGGAACACAATCATAAAACCATCCAAACGGAAACCCTATAAGTAACACGTGTTTTCAAAATGAAACATAAGTCTCTCAGTATTCAAACTTTACAATGAACTATTTCTAGTTTCCCCAATGACTTGATGTTCTCTTGCCTCTTTTCACATGTTGTGCCCAATGACAGAAAATTCTTCTATCATATCTCTACCTGGCTGACTCCCACTCATACTTTGGGTCTTAGCTTAAAAATCACTTCCTCCAGAAGAATCCCAAATACATGTTAGATATGTGCTTCAGAGTACTATGGACTTACCCATATCACAATACATTTTAATTGTTCATTCAAGTTGTCTACCTTTCCCCCTAGGCTGCCCCTGACAGCATGTAGTCCAGCATGGTGCCTAGCACATAGCAAGTACTTCTATTAAATTACTTCTAGTTTAAGGTTGCCTCCATGTAAGGATGCCAACTAAAACTCTTTGACCAAAACCTTTTTTTCAAATGAGGTATGGAGAGAAGGTAACCATCCAATTTAGGTAATTAAATACAGCAAGTGGCAATCTACTTACACATGCACTTAAATCAGACACCTCTAGGGCATTAAATTTTATCATATTTACAAACAGTTTCTTACTAGTCATTATTTTCATTTAAAAGAAAGCTTTTCAATTAGATTTATCAAATTAAGTAATTCAGTTCAATTTATGACAATCAAATACAAGAGAAGGAAATGAAAACACCCAAATGGTTTAACTGCTAATCTGAATAAATGTGCAATTTTTAGAATGGAAAAAATAGTGGAGAACTGAGTTTAAAGAGCTGAGGTGCCCTATTGCTAAATCATTTATTCAAGAGTATTTTTCTAGCAACTAGAAAAGCATCTTGGAAGCTGGTCGCCATACATAGCCTAAAACAGTCAAAATACTTTTAAAAACAAATCAATTTTTGTTGAAAGATACTTCAAACTATTAAATACCAATATTCCCATTCTGAATTATCATAAGGAATCTAGTTGGAAGAATCGGGTCTATGAACATGTAGTTAGTTCAGGTTTAGGAAACATTTTGCGATACAGAAGAATAACTGATCATTTTATCAACAACTTTAGAACAGACAGGACATCTATAGGTGACAGGGAAACGTTATTACTAACTGGAAGCATAATTTCTAATATTTTGCTTCACTAAACCAAATTATACTACAAAGGATACGGTTTCATACACAAATATAAAAAAATGAAGGAGAAAAAAGGAACTCAACTTACACCAAGGCATGATTTGGCTATTCAAATGATCAAATGTGCATACTAATTCCTGTATTGGTGACAGATTTGAACAGAAATCACTAACTTCCACCTGTAAGCACATCATGTCAAGTGTGTATGAACAATAATAATCTCATGGCAGTGGTGCCAAGGGAAATATCCCAAGGTTCTTTGTACAAGTCAGAACAATAACAGATTTAGTTGATTTATGGCTAACTGAAGGATTAATGTTATGAAATTTCATTCTGATTCCTCTGATTCTAGAAATAGGTTAGTTTCTCCAAAAGGTACACATATAGATAATATACATAAACAGATATAGAAGTGGATGGCAACCATACTTCTCAAAAAAATGAAAGTATTCTAAGTTCAAACATAAACTTCTTCCTTCTTTTAGATATAAGATTAGCATCTAAATTATTTTAGTTATAATGAGTTCTGCAAGAATACTGAAAATAACTGCTAGTTTAATTAACTAAAGGTGTCCAATAGGCACAGTTTAATTCATTAGCATGGAGAAAAATATATGATTTTATATAATACCTGCAGTTATAAAGGAAGTATCTATTTAATTAAAATTATAATTCTATGCTGCCATGATAAAATGATTTCTTTGATCAAGGACGGCAAATGACTAAGAAGAAAATACCACTGGTAACTCTTCAGTACCTAAAATTATATGAAAGATTTGGAAAAAGTTACAGAATAGGGGGAGGAAAGAGGACAGAGATATTAAATTCGTCATCTTATTTAGTTCCCAAACATTCAGGACAGTTTCTAATCGTTATTCTGCTAAGTAAGGTGTTTGACATGAGCTTACTAGGAAAGACTTAGACTGGATGTAGGTAGAGTGAATGTACTAACCAGAATTCTCTCATTTGTAAGCTGTGTGATCCTGGAAAAGCCACTTAGTATCTACCAGGCCTCAAGATTCCACATAAATAAAGGAAGGACAATTTCTAGAACCTGTTTAATTGTAATGTCAAGAAATTCTGAATGCTTCAAATTCAAGCCATTGTTAATCTTCATGTTCTGTAGTTGTCACTACAGACTACAAGATGTATGAGGAAGGCTTACAATCAAACAAACCAAGTACCTAGTTGTAACATATAGGCATGGCCAACCTACACACTGAATTTGACAAGTCTAGTAAGGCTAACCTTTTACTTTTTTATTAACTGACTGCTACTCAGAAAGCTGCCTCTCCCTAGAAACAGTGAAACATAAGAACTTTGTCCTACGCCGGCTATATGCTTCCACAATCAAAGAAACTTGAAACTGAACTAAGTTCACAAAATGAAAAAGTTAGCCACAGTGAGACTGACAGAGTTGCTTTTCCTGTATCTTCCTAACCTTGACATCTAATCTGTACCAGCTATAAACTACAGACCAGTCAATGGAAGAGGTAACCTCAAAACTAAAACTCAGGTAGGTTCTAGATGAAGAGGTTCACTTTAAAATTTGAAGTGAGCTACAAAGAAAAACATATGTTGATATACCGAATAAGGTTCCTAAATAATCCTACGGAAAACAAAACTCATATCACAAGATAATACTTTAAATCCATATAGCACATTTTACAGAGCAACTTAAAGCATTTTATAGAAATTACCCAATTGACTTTCTTGACACTTCTGTGAAGTCAAGTATTACCTGTATTTTCCAAAGAAGGCAAAAAGAAACAAAGGAACTAAAGTTACATACTTTGCCAATGACATAGCTCTCCATTGCACATCTAGGGTTTTAACTTGTGACAAAAGGTGCTCAGCTCCATAAGAAATTACATTAACTGAAATGCCTCAGCGTTTTAAAAATACTGGACTTCTCACAAGAAGTGAGTGCAGAGATAGTGTACTGACTTACTTAGCATTTCACCTGGTCAGTTCAGTATCTGCCACACTGTCGGCACTCAATGAATAAGGGCTACTAAAGATAGCTAACAATTACTAGAGCTCATATATCAGGTACTGTGCTAAGTGCACTATACATATTAGTTCATTTAATCCTACCAACAACTCAAAGAGGTAAGTAAATTATTACTTTTCATTTTACTGATGAGGAAATGAAGGCCTAGGTTAAGTAACTTGCCCAAGATTACAAAATGATACAGCAAAGATTTTAACAAAGGTAGTCCAACTTGGGACCTTGTTTAAAGATCGTCGTTGTAGAAAGAACAAGAGACTAGCAGTAAGAAACTCTATCTATACTCTATTCCCTGTTTCACCAAGTCCTTGGAGAGAAGAGAAATTTCTTGCTAATCTTTGTATCTCTTCTCAGGCCTAGCATGGTACCTTAATCACATTATTCCTCATTAAATGTTTCCTGGATAAAATTAAAATCACATGAACAAATTAGGCTTCATTGTCCTCAACTGTCAAATGGAGATAAAGGTACCTGCACTGTCTGCCTAAGTAGTTCTCATAGTGTGGTCCCTGGACCTGGAAACTTTGTCAGAAATGCAAGTATCAGGCCCCACCCCAGGCCTATTGAATCAGAAAATAGTATTTTCTGACTCAAGGTGATTCTCACACATGCTGAAGTTTGAGAACCACCAGTCTACCTTAAAGGATAATTTGGAGGATCAAATGAGTAAAATAATGTGAAAGCACCCAAAAAAGTGGAAGTATATCATCATCATAATCATTAAAAGAGTAAATTATGTTCCTTGAAAAAACTTAGTGATTTTGCTAGATCCAGATAAAAATGAACATCAGAAATGAAATTATCATGAGGGAATTCCCTGGTGGTCCAATGGTTAGGACTTTGCACTTTCACTGCAGGGGGCATGGGTTTGATCCCTGGTCGGGGAACTAAAATCCCCACATGCTGCGTGGCACAGCAATTAAAAAAAAAAAAAAAAAAAAAAAGAAGGAAGAAATTGATCATGAAACATTTTGCGAATAAAAATTATTATTCCAGATTTTATCTGGATAATGTATAGCACTCACTGGATGCAGAGAAAAAGACGACTGTAAGCCATAAGGTTGTACGTAGGAATCTGATAACTTGGTTATGCAGTGGTTCAACACAGAGAGATGACAAACTACACAGGCTTCTTACCTGACCAGTGTCCAGTGGAGATGCCAGATCTGTCTGTGCAGGTCTCACTTACAGGTCTAAACACAGTTTCCCATCCCCCAGTAGCATAGCGCCAATTGTGAGATTCCAAGATGAGTGTTCTCTGGGTGCCATATGCAATCATGAAGCAGTAGACCACATGATGGAGCTGACAGCCATAGCCACAGCCTTTGTTGATATTACACACTAGTTTCTTGGCTTTGCTGCAGTCCTTGGGATTCTGTCAGTAAGGAAGAGAAACAAAGGTGAAGATTGGCTGTACTGAGAGGTTAACTTCTCTTTATAGGTGACAAATGTCAAAAATCATATAATAAGCCAGGACTAATCCAGTATATCTTATTAATTAAGCAAGGAATTCAGCTTTAAATTATATTTCAAAGAATCCACTGAAGATTTTATGTGCATACTTACGGAGATGGCAGTGAAAAACAACAGTTACTTTGGAAACATCACTAAACAAACATGAAATTAAGCAGTTACGTTTTAAAAAATATTCTTTCACTTCTCTATCACTCAGAACATGCAAGTATGATCTTCTCTGAACTCAGAGTTGCACACACTGAAATCTTTATAAAAGAAGCAAAATAGTTCGCTTATTCCAGGTGCAGTTCAGCATTGAGATTATTACCTTCACGGATGAAACAAATCATCTTAAAAGAAAAACTATAATTTAACTAATAATTCCAACTATTCCAGAATTCGAGATGTCACCAACAAAATGTACTTCTTCATTATGGAAGTAAAGCCACTGAGTAAAAGGATATCTGAGTTCAACAATTAAAAAATATCAGTCATGGGACTTTTTCACAAAACCAATATTGATGATACCAGTAATTTTTAAAATAAAATGTAGAGCATGTTTTATATTGGATGTATTGAGAATGTGCTACGCCAATGTTTAATCAGGAGATCCATTTTTCTATTTACATGTTTTGTTATAAGATGAATAGCAAGTGGTTAAAACATTTAATATTATCTAACAGTGGGTGCAATGGGGTTAACCAAACATGAAAAATTCTTTTTTCCCATTCTAAAGTTTCAATTCCACTGTAATTTGTATGGGCTGTTGCTAAATATCCCTAGGCATCTTAGTTCTTCAAATAAAAATTTGTTTTGACAAGGACTCCTTAGCCTGAGAAATTTTTCAAGCTGTTCTGTCTGCAAGGGAAGAGAAAGGATGGGTACCTTCAGGAACAGAATCTTTTCTTCCACATAGCAAGAAGCAAGGTAATCAGTTCTCAATTTATATGAGGCTTTAATAAAGCAGTTGCCAAACCACAAATCTACAACTATTTTCTAGGGATATCATCTGCTCCGTAAAGTAGAGCCTTAGAAACAAAAGCTAGGATGGTAAGGTTATAAAATGATTCTGAAAGAAACGCTGCAAAACGAAAATGCCACACACCGTTACTTTCAGAAGAAGTATCTTTCGTACTCAGGTGTGCCACTGCAGGCTGGTCCTTTCAGATCAAAGCAGAACCTATACCATCAAGAGCCTTCTGAAGAGTTAGAGCCCTTATGAACCCAAGAGAGCCCGGATAAAATTCAGCAAGACGTGGTCAATACTGTTTCCTCAATCAAGTACTAGAGTTGCTGAATTCTCTTCACTTGAGACTTTGAACTCATGGCAGGCTCCTAAGGCAATAAAGATGCCCACTCAGGTGCTACAGCCACAAAAGAGTTAAGGAGAACAGAGGGGGTGTGATGTTGGGAGACCAATTTATCATTTACTTTCTTCTAATATTATACAAGGATCTGGGAATATAGAATATTCAAAGCTTTATTATTAATTCAATAGTTCAGAGAGAAAAGAATATCGACATTTGTCAGATTTTTCATGAACTGTAAGAAATACAGCACTTTGAATATCTCTAAAATTCATATGAATGAAAATGTCCTTCATATATTTTTCAATAAACATTTCCTTTTACAGCTACTTTTAGATGTACAGAATTATTGCAGAGTTAGTACAGAGATCCCATATACCTCACAACCAGTTTCCCATATTATTATATCTTATATTAGTCTTCACATTTTTTAAAGGAAAAAAGAGTAAAGGAACATAATAACTGAAACAGATGACCTTTAAGTTTTCAAACTGTAGATTTTTTACTTAAAAGAAGACACATCTGCATGAAAAAAAAATACATCTACTGTGTTTCTTGAGAGTTTAATTAGAACCCAGTGTTTCGAGCACAAGAACTGAGGACTAAGAGAAAGAAGAGGGTAATTTATGATATGAAGCGTAATTCAAGAGTCTTAATGTGTCTCAAAGTAAGCTGAAGAGAGAATATATTAAATCATTCTGTTATGTATTGATAACACAGAGAACGGGGAAAAAAATCTATTATGTATGGTTCTGGAATGAGAAAGGTCTACATAGACAAGGTAACCAATGGAAGAGTCTAAGGCAGGAAGTGATAAGAGAAAATGAATGGCTGTTTGGAATGATAACAGTTAAACAAAACACTGAAAAAGCTCAGCGCCACAGCCCGATTTCTTACTGAAATAATAGTTAAAAGTCTGCAAAATTCAAAGGATCTTGCTCATAAAAGATTCAGAAATAGGAGAGAGACAGCGAGAAACAGAAAAAGTATATGTGTTTCTAACACAAGATTAGGCTCGTCAGAACAAAGATCTAGAAAAAACAAGCAGATATATAAAAGGTAAACAAAGCAACAACTCAGATGGATAGGGATTTACTCTGATGGAAAGGAACCTTACAGAAAACCCCTTATCTGACCTAAGTTTTTGTTATCCGCCACTGTTATGAAGCAGCAACAAGTAAGAGATTTATGGGAGTCTATAAAAGGGAAACAGAGCCATTGTTATACATACATACATGCATATATATAATCCTCAAATTTCTTACCAAATAGACTTTGTCAATTACCACTGATCCTGGTTTTATACTTTTCTGTTGATGTCTGCAAAAAGCTTGAAGGTTTGTCTCATCCATAAGCAATAATATAGAGAAGGGCCTCACTAAAAGAAGCTTTACTTTAATCATGTTATCACTTTAACAGGGTAGCTATTTCTGAATAGCTGTTTTTCATTTGCTTCTTGTGTGCCTAATCACTCTCTTGTATATTTCTCTACCAGTAACGCCAAAATGCAGGCAGATAGTTTTGTTCTATGTTATATTGCTTTATCTCTTTCCCCTCCCTCCCGTCTTATGGTACTCCTTCCACTCATCTCTCTCTCTCTCTCAGACACACACACACACACACTTGAAATATGATACACTCCAAGCAGATTTAGGCTCACTAGGAAGCACTTCTTATTCGTGAGTGGGAGATGGGGAAATACAGATTGAAAATGCTACCCTGTAAGTCCCCTGGGAGAGCGTCCTACTTCTCCGTCCTTCTGCCTTGAGTATCACTCACTGATCAAGTATAGGCGAATGTTTGTTCATTTAATAAATATTTATTAAGCACTTAACTTATACAAGGAAACTTGGGAGATGACAATCCAATAGAATAAGAGATTATATACATAAATAACTACAATAGACAATTTAAATGTTTTAAGACCATGGTAAACAAGGAATTAAGGAATGGAAGAGGAAAAAAAAGTCACTTTCAGCTGGACTGGAAAGGGCTATGAATAAAACCGCATTTAAAATAAATCTTTAAGATATAATTTATCGTGTTTATGAAACGCTAAGTAAATGTACTTTTTCCATTATTCAATGGAGGCCTATATTGCAAAGAATAATTGTGAAGGGCAAGGTAAAATTACTTTATAAACTCTACATATTATATTTATAACGTAGGATTTTTGTATACAGGGCCTTCTTAAAGTCAGACTCATCAATAGGCACATGCATTCTTGCTTCTTTCGATGACGATGTTATTTAAGCTTTAGAATAGGAGGCAAATTTGTCAAAATTACCTAAGACAACGTGTTCTAGTTGAAGAACTGCAGAGGTTTAAGATACAATTTTTTTTCTAAGTCAAGCTCTGTTATGAATTCAATTGTGTGATTCTGCTTCAATTTGGTAATTTAAAATTGAGATAAAAATTACCTCCCTCCATAACCTCTTCCTGCTCACCCATCCTTCCATCTCAGAGACACTATGAGGCTAAAATACATGCTATATGCTCAAAACTAATTCAAACATACTTCTCATTTATCCTCATAATCTCAAGAGACATTACTTCACACTGGATAAATGAACTACTTTTTTGCATTTAGTGCTACAAGGTGGCCCAATCATGGGCCCTTGTAAGCTAACAATGTTATGTAACATTTTTACAGTTATAATTCTGCAGCAAAGCTGTCACCATAGGACATATAAGAAACAAGGACTTAAGATAAAATGGGGTTCTTCTGTATTCAGTTTCCTTTTGTTCAGCTCTTTAAAAAAATTTTAACACTATCTGAGGCATTTCTTATGATGCTGTTAGTTTCCAAGAATGACCCTATCTCAACAGAACTGAAAACTATACTTGCTCTCACTGTCCTATAAGTCAACATTGGGAAGTATATTTAAATCAATATTCCTCTAACTAACACAGTATATTAAAGGAAGCAGCAGCTCTTAAACCTAAATGATTAGTAATTCGCTAAAGGCACCATCAAAATGCTAAAATATCTATTTTACTTTGGTTACAAATATGAAAATAGTCTCTCTTGGATATATTTCAAATAAGGAAGCCAGTTTAATTTCTACTTTGCTAAAAAAGAATAATTTGGAATCAACTAGTAAACCACAAGCATTATTATATTACTTAGGCACTGCTAGGATTTAGAGGTTTCTACTTCCTTCACTTAGTAAATTAGTAGTAATTGTGAATTAATGATATAATATTACAAAATATAGTACTGATTCCATGGCTTTTAAATTAAATCACAGATAAAGCCTTTTGCCAGGACTATCTAGATTTTCCATACAAATTAAAGCCTCTTCAGAGGAAAATTTTCCAGCCGCAATGTAATTTCCCTCACTTATCTGCCCAGTTACTACAGACCAAAACACTGCAGAAAAAGCCTAAATCAACAACAAATAGAAAGCATTTAGTCAATATAAACTGGATATAATATCTCCAGGCGTCTCTTGCAAAGAAAAAATGCTCAATAACAATTAGTTCAGAAGAACTGCATGTACAGAGACAAAGGTGATGTCAAATCCATTGTCACAAAAATACACTAATTGGTGGCAAGCCAAAATTTAGAATTCAGGTCTCTTAATCCATTGCCCAGTGCTTTTATCCGCCCCCCGCCCCCCATGATGTCTTCAATACAAGATGCAGCAAGAAACACAGGCTCAGAGCACTTACCTGGTCATTGTTTCCCCAGATTTATGGATGTATCCTTGACAAATAAAAATTGATTATATTTAAGGTGTACGGCATGATGTTTAAAAATATGTAAACACTGAAATGATCACCACCATCGAGCTAATTAACATATCTATCATCTCACACAGTTACGATTTATTTTTTGGTGGGGAGAGCAGTTAAGATCAACTCTCTTAGCAAATTTCAAGTATACAATACAGTATTAATAACAACAGTCACCATGCTGCACATTAGTTCTCTAGAACTTATTCAATCCACATAACTGAACCTTCGTACCATTTGATCAACATCTCCCCCTTTCCCCCACCTTCCTGACCCTGATAACTACTGTTCTGCTCTCTGCTTTTATAAATTTTTTAGATTGCACATATAAGTGAGATCATGCAGTATTTGTCTTTTTTGTGTCTTATTTCATGTAACATAATGTCCTCCAGGCTCATCCATGTTGTTGTAAATAGCAGGATTTTCTCTTTTGTTATGGCCGAATAACATTCCATTGCTGTTTGTACACACACACACACATTTTCTTTATCCATTCATCCACTGATAGAACCATAAGTTGTTTCCATATCTTGGCTATACTGAATAATGCTGCAATGAACATGCGGGTGCAGATATCTCTTTGAGATACTGATTTCATCTCCTTCAGATAACATACTCAAAAGTGGGATTGCTGGAATCATATGGTAGTTTTATTTTTAATTTTTTGAGGAACCTCTATATTGTTTTCCATAATGGCCATACCAATTTACATTTCCACCAACAAGAATGGGGACAAAGGTTTCCCTTTTTCCACATCCTCCACAACACTTATTATCTTTTGCCTTTTTTGATAATAGCCATTCTAACAATTATAAGGTGATATGTCTCTTTGTAGTTTTGATTTGCATTTCCCTAATGATTAGTGATGTTGAGCACCTATGCATATACTTGTTGACCCTCTGTATGTCTTTTGAGAAATGTCAGTTTAGGTTTTCAGCCCATAATATGATCAGGTTATTTGGTTTTTTGCTATTGAGTTGAATTCCTTACACATTTTGGATGTTAACCCCTTACCAGACATCTAGTTTACAAATATTTTCTCCCATTCCATAGATTGCCTTTTGATTTTGTTGTTTCATTTGCTGTACAGAAGCTTTTCAGTTTGATCTAGTTCCACTTGTCGATTTTTTTTTTTTTTGCGGTACACGGGCCTCTCACTGTTGTGACCTCTTCCCTTGCGGAGCACAGGCTCCGGACATGCAGGCTCAGCAGCCATGGCTCACGGGCCCAGCCACTCTGCGGCATGTGGGATCTTCCCAGACCGGGGCACGAACCCACGTCCCCTGCATCGGCAGGTGGACTCCCAACCACTGCGCCACTAGGGAAGCCCCCACTTGTTGATTTTTTATTGTTGTTGCTTGTGCTTTTGGTGTCATATCTAAAAAAATCAAATGTCAAGGAGCTTTCCCCCTTTGTTTTCTTCTAGTAGTTTTAGAGTTTTAGGTCTTACATTTAAGGATTAAGAATCAGAACCCTGGGGATCCTTCCAGCTCCTCTCTAATAACATTCCTTCTATAGGGAGGAGTTAAACCACAGATAGCTCCAATTTCCGATAAAGAAAGGTCACTAAAGGAATGAGCCAGGTAAGTTAAATTTTATTCTGCTCTTTGTCTGCTCTAATCATATGACTAAACAGTTTTTAATTTGCTTGTTTAAAAAGATTTGCAACATCTAGCTTTAAAAAGATTTGCAACATCTAGCTTCTCAATAATGAGGAAAAGATTCATTAATAGTGTGGTGAAAGCACTTCATTGTATTGGAAACAATTTGATTTTATTTCTCTAAAATTATTTTCAAAACCAAAGCAGAATATGTAATGAAGCAAACAAAAGAACTGAAGTACTACACAGTGGTAATTAAAATAAAGACTCTGGGCATAGTTAACCATGAAAGAGAAAGTTAAAAAGCATTCTCATTTTTAAAAGCCAAGATCGGAAATCACTGTCTCTTAACATATTAAACAAGAATATTTTCATAGCAAAGTTAAAGGTAGTTTCAGAGGGGTGCTTTCCACCCCTCTGGCAGAGAACAATCTGTTTTAAGTAGTAAGAACAACACAATAGCTGACCCACAAGTAGGCCACCCAGTGCTTCAGGAAATCAATTTCCTTGGGGTATTTCATAAAACTTCAAGAGTATAAACTTAATGGAGAAAAGATATCAAGATACATAGTTTACAGGCTATTATCCTGACGGATTGAAGCAAAAGGTAGATAGTTATTATACAGTTATAGAAGAGGCAAGCATCTTCTTGGTAAGTAAAGCCAATTAATTGGCTTACTTTAAATGCATTTTTTAAACTTCTGCTCTTTGCCTAGAAGTCTCTACTGAATGTCTGGAAGCCATTTTTTAAAAGATAGATCCAGTTGAAAGCATGTGGGGAATTTCTTCTACTAATGGTCTTTGAGACAGTATTCTGTCATCTCTGGGTGTTCCAGGTAGTCTCTATCTCAGGTTCAAGTACATCAGAGCAACCTTGGTAATACTGTCTGCTTCCATAAGGGCCACAAAGGGAAGGCAGACAAAGAATGAGATGCATCCAAGTTTAATTCTCTCACTCAAAATCTAATGTAAACACAACTCCCTCCAAGGCTAGAGAAGAAAAGTTAAGTTACCTGAGGAGCCAGATTCTGCCAATCCTACATAAATGCATAGAAGATCTATCTCCTCAAGCACCTTCAACATTTCTCCCTAAGTTTATAGCCTGATTCCCAGGTCTCAGAACCAGCTGAACTGGTCAGGTTGAAAATAGCGTGCTTACAAAATTAAGGTTGAATTCCAGAAAGGCCCTCCACCCACCATCATTTTTTTACTTAACAGGATTCATGGGGTTCTCTCCTCAAAATCAAAATACAGACATGCTATGGCAGGCAGACACTCTCTTAAAAAAACAAAGAGGGAGAGAGGAAAAGGGGGGAGGAAGTAGTAGTATGGGAAAGAGGGAGGAGGAAAGGAGAAGAAGGGAGGGAAAGCCGGAAGAGAGAAGAGAGAAGAGAGAGAGGAAGGAGGGAAGAGGGAAGAGGAGGAGGGGGTGGGGTGGGCAGCGGAAGAAGAGGGGAGAAGGAGGAAGGAGGAGAAAAGTAAAAGCAAGCTCCAGAATGGTTAACTCTGCCTTACACAGGATTCAAAAATAAAGTAGATAGCAGACACAGAAGAGAAACACTGGCTGGAACTTTGTTCTTGTGCAAAGGCTGCTGCAGGTGTTTTGTTTTTTGTCTTAAATAAAAGTCAAAATAACTTACACGGTTTTGCCAGCTCTTCCATTCTGCAAAATGTCATTCTTCAAGGTAGAAATGGTACTGATTGCACTTGTCTACTCACTGGCTTTTAAATCAAACCATCAACAATAATTAACCCAGATGTCAAATCTTGCTACTTTTTCTCCTGGAGAGAGGCTTGCTCCACTTCTCCATGCAGCTAGCCATGCACTGAGAATCCACTATTAGCAGAGCAGAAATTTCTTTGGAATCCCTGGTTATTATTATTTCGATTAAAAAAACCCAACCTGTTAAGATCACTTTTCTCACTGCCTCAGTTTAACACTGCTCTAACCAATTCATGTTATTTTCTTTACTTTTGAAAATCTTAGACTCTGCATTTTTTTGCTGTCTATTTGTAAATAACTTAAGACCCTTAATAAATGGCAAAAACAGTAGAGCTACTGTGTACCTTTCACACAGCTTTCCCCAATGAGAACATCTTACTTAACCACAGTACATTATCAACATCAGGAAATAGACATTACACAACATTATTAACTATAATATAGACCTTATTTGGATTCACCAGTTTTTACATGCACTCATTTTTTTTTTTGGTATAGTACTATCAAAACATGTAGAGACTCATGTAACCATTACCATAATCAGGATATAAACTGCTGCATCAAAACAAAGAAATTCTCATACACTATCCCCTTTAGAGTCACACCCTTCCCCAAACCTTAATCCCAGGGAACCAGTGATCTCTGTTCTCCAGAACCAATGATCTCTTTTATCACTTGGCATAATGCTCTTAAGATCCATCCAACTTACTGTGTGTATCAATAGTGCATTCCTCCTTATTGCTGGGTAGTATTCTGCTATGTGGAAGTGCCACAGTTAATTCACCCATTGAAGGACATTTGGGTTGTTTTCAGGTTTTGATTATTACAAATTAAGTTGTCATGTATGTGAGTGTACAGATTTTTGTGTGGACATGAGTTTTCATTTCTCTAGGATGAGAATACAGCAGTATAACTGCTGAATCACACGGTAAGGACATGCTTAACTTTATAGCAAACTGCCAAACTATTTCCCAGAATGGCTGCACCATTTTATATTCCCATGAAGAATCTATGAGAGAGCTGGTTGCTCAGCACTACTTTAGCCATTCTGATAGGTGTGTAGTGGTATCTCATTATGTTTTTAAGTTGCATTCCCCTAATAGTTTATGATTTTGAACATCTTTTCGTGTGCTTATTTGTTATCCATATTTACCCTTTGGTAAAGTTGTCTATTCAAAACTTTTACCCATTTTTTGACTGGATTGTTTCTTACTGTTGAGATTAGAGAGTTCTTAATACATTCTGGATACAGGACCTTTCTTGGATGTGTGATTTGCAAAGACTTTCTCCCAGCCTATGGCCTGTCTTTTCATCTTCTTTAACAGGGTAACATGCTCAGATCAAAAGTTTTTAATTTTGATAAAAGTCCAATTTACTTTTTTTTCTTTTATGAACCATTCTTTTGGTGTCACATTTCAGAACTTTTAGCCTAAGTCACAAAGATTTATTCCAAAGATTTTCTTTATAGTTTTACATATAGAAAGCTTTATAGTTTTACATGTCACATTTATTTTATCTGTTAGATTTACTATCCATTTTGAGTTAAATTTTAAGTAAAGTGTGAGGTTTAGGTCAAGGTTCATTTTTTGCTTATGAGATGTCCAATGATTCCAACATTATGTATTGAAAAGACTATGCTTCCTCCATTGGATTGCTTTTGTACCTCTCTTAAAAATCAATTGCCCACTCATAGGTATATACTCAAAAGAACTGAAAACTGATACTCAAACAAATACATGTAGAGGCATATCATAGCAGTGCTCAAATAGCAAAAGGCAGAAACAGCTCAAATGTCCATCAGTGAATGAATGGACAAATATTGGTATACCTATACAATGGAATGTTATTCGGCCATAAAAAGGAATGAAGTACTAACACAAGCTACAACATGTATGAAACTTGAAAATATTATGCCAAGTGAAAGAAGCCAGACAGAAAAGGTCACATGTTGTATGATTCCATTTACATGAAATATTCAGAATAGGAAAATCCATAGAGAATGCATATTGGTGGTTTCCAGGGGCTGGGGGAAGGGGAAAATGCGGGAATGGAGAACCAATGCTTAACGGGTATGGAGTTTTCTTTTGAGTTGATGAAATATTTGGGGACTGGATAGAGGCAGCGCTTGCATAACCTTGTGAATGCACTGAGTGCCACTGAATTGTTCACTTTAAGATGGTTAATTTGATGTTATGTAAATTTCACCTCAATGGAAAAAAAGGAAGTTAGCGTGCCTATGTGGGTTTATTTTAGACTCTGTTCTGTTCCACTGATCTAAATGTCTAACCTTCCTCCAACACCATACACTATCTTGATTATGTTAGCTCTACTTGTAAGTCTTAAAGGTAGAAAGTGTGATTCCTCTAACTTTATTCTTCTTTCTCAAAATTGCTTTACCTATTTTAGTTATTTTGCCTTTCTATTTAAATTTTGACATCAATTTGTCTATACATACAAGAAGAAAAAGACTTGCTAGAGTTCTGATGGGAACTGTGCTAAGCCTATGGATCAAATTGGGAAGAACTGGCAGCTTTGCTACGCTTAGTCTTCCAACCCATGAACACAATATGTCCACTCATTCATTTAGGTCTTCCTTCATCAGCATTACACAAGTATTTTAAGTATTGCTTTTTCATTTTTACGAATAAGTGTAAATGGCACGATGGCATAAAATTTTGGTTTCTAATTGTTTCTTGCTGAGATGTAGAAGTATGATTAATTTTTGTGTGCTGACCATATATCCTGTGACTTTGCTAAATTCACTTAAATGTTCTAGGAGTTTTTTGTTTGTTTGTCTGTTTTGCGGTACACGGGCCTCTCACTGTTGTGGCCTCTCCCGTTGCGGAGCACAGGCTCCGGACGCGCAGGCTCAGCGGCCATGGCTCACGGGCCCAGCCGCTCCACAGCGTGTGGGTCTTCCCGGACCAGGGCACGAACCTGTGTCCCCTGCAGGTGGACTCTCAACCACTGCACCACCAGGGAAGCCCTAAGAGTTTTATTATCGTGTGGTTGTTGTTTTTTGGTAGATTATTTGGGACTTTTCTATGCAGACAATTATGTCATTTGCAAATACAAACAATTTTCTTTCTTCCTAGTATGTATGTCTTGCCTTACTGCCCTGCACAGAACTTCCATTACTATGTTGAACAGGAGTGGTAAGAGCAGACACCCTTGCCTCATTCCCAATTTTAGGGGAAAAGCCTATGGAAATAGTCTCTCACCATTAAGTGTGATATTACCTGTAGGTTGTTACCTGAAGATGCTTTTTTTAACAGATTGAAGAATGTCCTTTCTATTCCTAGTCTGCAGAGTGTTTCATCATGAATGGATGTTGGATTCTGTCAACATTTTTTTATCATATGTCAACATATTTTTTTATCATTTTTATATATATATATATATATATATATATATATATATATATATATATATATATATATATATATCATGACCGAGTAGGGTTATTCCAGAAAAGCAAAACTGGCTAAGTATTCAAAATTCATTCAATGTAATCACGTTAACAGTTTAAAGAAGAACTACATGATCACACCAGTTAATAAAGAAAAAGCATTTGACAAAATCCAACACCTATTCCTGCTTTCCTGTGCATGATTTGAACTGCATTTAGTATTAAATTTTGGTTCGGCTATAGTGTTTTATTTTTTTGTAAGTACATACCGTCACAGAGTATTTTAAATGGCTGCTCTGGGGGTTACAATTTATATACACACAGTTTATTACAATTTACTCATACCAACATTTTACTGTTTCAAGTGGAATGTAGAAACCTTGCTATAACTTTCAGGTCTGTTTACTCTCTCCCCTTTCGTCTTAAAAATTACCTTTATATCTCAGGGAAAACTGAGAATGAAAAAAAATTACACTGAAAACTATATCAGACAATATTATAAATTTCGCTTTTTACCATCCATCCATTTAAAAAACTTAAGGGGAGGAAACTGGTCAGTTACCCTGTATCTACTCTTTCATTTGTACATTTTTCATTCCTGATAGTCCATGTTTCCTTCTGTCATCACTTTCTGTCTGTCTGAAGAATTTCCTTTTTTACAGCAAGTCTGCCGGCAAAAAACTCTCTTAGTTTTCCTTCCTCTGAAAATGTCTTAATTTCATCTCATATTTTCACTGGACGAAGAATTCTGGGTTGATAGTTCTTTACTTTTGGTACTTTAAATATGTCTTACTACTTCTTTCTGGCCTCCATGTTTTCTGATTCAGATGCATTGCAGGTAATGAACTGCTTTGCTCTGGCTGCTTTAAAGAATTTTTTCTTTGTCTTTAGTTTTCAGCAAATTACTTATAAAGTGTCTGGGAATGGATTACTTTGGGTTTTTCCCTTTAGGAGTTTGCTCAACTTGATGAATATGTTGGTTTGCCAGATTTAGGAAGTTTTCAACCACTTCGTCCATCCTTCACTCTTAATTCTCTCTGAGACTCCAAAGATACAAACATAAAAAAAAAAAAATTGTTATTGCCCCACAGATCCCTGAGGCCCTGTTTACTTTTTAAAAAATCTTTATTCTCTCTGTTGCTGGAGTGGATAATTTCCATTGATCTAACGTCAAGTGCAGTGATTCTTTCTCCTGTTATAGCTAGTCTACTATGAGTCAGTTTTTTTCACTGAGGTTATTATATTTTTTCAGTTCTAAAATTCCTGTTTGGTTTTTCCATGTATCATCTATTTCTTTACTGAGGCTTTCTATTTTTTTACTTGTTTCAAGTCTGTAATTGCTTATTGGAGCATTTTCATTATTATAGCTTCTTTAAAATCCTTGTCAGGTTATTCCAACATCTGTGCTATCTCAGTGTGGTGTCTGCTGATTATCCTTTGTCATTTGAATTACGATTTTCCTGGCTCTTGGTATGATGATGAATATTATCATATTATCATAATATTATCATACTCTGCTTTCTATTTAAATTATCTATTTTAGTAGGCAGTCAAACTGTTTGGACTCCTACCTCACGTTTATGAGCTGTGGCTCAAATGTCAATTTAATTATTAATGGCTTTTCAGTGCTCTTTTGTCCTGTTCCACTTGTGGACTACCCAGAGGCCAGTCTGAAGCCTGGGTGGTATATCATACCTAAGTTCAGTTCTCAAACCTTTTTCTGTATTGATTCTGATAGGTTTCATGCATGGGATATTCAGAGGTCTGCCCAGGGTTTCAAACATAGATTCTAAAAGTCCCTTTATCTAGCTCCCTCCTCTTCACAACCCTCCCTCTACTCTAGCGGAGGGAAATGGGAACTGCCTCATTACTGCAGTGTGGCGATGGTGAACAAGGCTTTGCCCAAAGTCTCTGCAGTTGTAACACTAGTTGGGAGAGGTAGGGGCAGGGCAGGTATGGAGGACATGGCTATCTGCTCGTCCTCTACAACTGTGACACCTGAGGGGAGAAGTGGTGAAACATTTTTCATTATGCTCACTTGTGATAGGGTAGATATAATCAAAATGGGGCTTTTTGCAGCTCCATCCACTGAAATTTCTAGTTTGGAGGATTCTCCAGCACCCCCACCCAGAATATACAGGAGGCAAAACAAACAAGCAAACAAACGAAACACAAGAAAATCACTGTGTATAGGATTTTTTTTTTCAGTTGCAATTAACAGGAAGAATAGGGTATAATGTATTTACTATATCTTATCCAGAAACAGAAGCCTGTATTTTAAGGCCAAGATATTCTCAAACATTTAATGCATATTTAACTCGTATCTATAATGCTACTTACTTATTGGCAAACGGATGACTTTGTGTTTCCAGAGGCATTTGATCGTATAAGTTCCTTTTAAAAATGGTAAGCTGGGGCTTCTCTGGTGGCGCAGTGGTTAAGAATCTGCCTGCCAGTGCAGGAGACATGGGTTCGAGCCCTGGTCTGGGAAGATCCCACATGCCGCGGAGCAACTAAGCCTGTGCGCCACAACTACTGAGCCTGCGCTCTAGAGCCCACGAGCCACAACTACTGAGCCTGTGCGCCTCAACTACTGAAGCCCGCGCGCCTAGAGCCCATGCTCCACAACAAGAGAAGTCACCACAATGAGAAGTCCGTGCACCGCAACGAAGGGTAGCCCTCCTCCCGCAGCTAGAGAAAGCCAGCGCACAGCAACAAAGACCCAACGCAGCCATCAATCAATCAATAAAACAATGGTAAACTAATTTTTTTCAACAAGTTTAAACTTGAAAATAATATGGCACTGTATCGTCCTATGTAAAAGGAAAACATAACATTTGTTTGAATTAAAGAACTCTAGTAGTGGACATGAAGAGATCATTCAAAGCCTCTATAGGATGTAGGCTTTAAACACAGGAAGGATTCCTTATACATAAAAGCTTTCTCTTAGGGTTCAGCTTTATTTCCTTTTTCATGAATTATATAAATAGGAAAGGCAGGGCACTAGGTCTTTGGTTGCAAAGCCAAACATAGTATCTATCCTGCCCCTAACCCCTTACATATAATCAGTCCTCTCACATGGCATACTATAACAGCCCCTCCTTATTTCTGATGATACTTGCAGCTTCAAGATATGGTCTCCTCTGCTAGCCCTCATACTTCTAAACCCAGTAAGTCCAGCCGCCTTTAATCACTCCAGGTGGAGAGGATTCAGACCAAAATTCAAAATAAAGCACATAAACAAACAAAAAAACCTCCAAACAAGCAAACAGACAAAAACCCACCAACCTCAGGTAGATCTGAGCAAGAGAAGCGTCCAAAGCCACAGGACTATTCTATTGTCAGAAGGTTAACTAGAATTCTTCCAAGCATCCTAGATAGCCTCTGATATGCATCAGCTTGGTAGAAGAAATAACGGTGTGAAGATATATAAAAATACTGAATTTGTATAGGTGATGTATTTTGTTTAACAATGAACAGTGGTTATGACAATAAAAAGAGAATGCAGTAAAAGTGCAATTGTTATGGCAAAGACATGAAATAGTTGAGAGAAATCAGTAACAAACAATGGTGAAAATAATGACCTGTCTCTATCCATTCAGATATACTCAGTGACCCCCTACTTCTCCATATTGAAATCTCTAGGTGCTTCTTTTTCTATCTGCATCTTAATCTCTTTGGCTATTAGAGCCTCTTGTGATAGCATGACAACAATAGCCCAAATAAACCATCAGAGCTTTAATATAGAGTAAAACAGAAGAAAATTATGAACTAAAGGAAAACTGTTACTAACCCTCATTCCCTCTCCACCTCCAACATGCAAGAAATTGAAGATAAAGTACAATGAAAACTGATTTCATTAGCACAGATGCTTCAAATCCCCTCTTGTAGACCCTGATATTATTCAGAATAAATCAAGATTTTGTTCCAGTATTTAAGCAGGCATCATTTTGCATTTGAAAGGTTCGCTATCATTAACGTTATTCCTTACTATGTCTTAAGAGGATCACCGTGCTCTTAATAATGATTTTAAGTGAACAGATAGTGCCCAAAGTTTGTGACAGAGCAGAGAGTATATATTCCTGCATCCTTACAGACCGTTCATATCCAGTCCCATGATCTAATGAATGGGAAAAATAACTAATTGTTTGGGACAGGATCTTCAGCAGGTGGCTGACAATGGGATATGCCCAGAGAGCTGACATCTCAAATACAGACAAGAGTTCATATATAATTGAAGGAATCAGAGGAAGAAATAAAGGTAAATAGAAGGCAAAGATATTTAAGAATTACTTCCATCACTGTCTAGGCCACGGTTGGTAAGCTTTTCCTGTAAAGAACCACATAGTAAATATCTTTGGCTTTGCAGGCCACATTTTCTCTGGCACAATTATTTAACTTTGCCACTGTAGCCTGAAAGCAGTCATAGATGATATATAAACAAATGTGCATGGCTATGTTCCAATAAAACTTTATTTACAAAAGCAGTTGATGTGGTTTTGGCTGGAGTGCAGTAATTTGCTGACCTCTGGTTTAAGCCAGTAAAATCTGTAAAAATAGTGTGGCAAAAGGAAAACCAAAATCAGGTAAGATGGGTAGGAATACATGCTCCCTAAGGATATAGGAAATTATATCTTCTTCTATTCTGTATTCTACTGTAACAGGGAAGAGATAATTTTGACTCCATGTTGGATCTGTTTCTTTGACTTTCGCCTTTGCTTTTTGCTGCTTTTATTATTATAATTATACATAATGGCCTGCCTCAGGGAACCCTGCCCACCTGTGAATGGCTGTAAGAAAGAAGAAATTAACACATCCCAGCCCGAGACTGGCTGGAGATGTTTTGCAAGACTGGTGGCCTGGGCTTCCCTGGCGGCGCAGTGGTTGAGAGTCCGCCTGCCGATGCAGGGGACATGGGTTCGTGCCCTGGTCCGGGAAGATCCCACATGCCGTGGAGCAGCTGGGCCCGTGAGCCATGGCTGCTGAGCCTGCGCGTCCAGAGCCTGTGCTCCGCAACGGGAGAGGCCACAACAGTGAGAGGCCCACGTACTGCCAAAAAAAAAAAAAAAAAAAAAAAAGACTGGTGGCCCTTTTTACTTTACTTCTTCCCTGCCTCTCCCTCTCTATTCTGCCTTTTTTACTTTACTTCCTTCTCTGATTCTATAGAAGAAACTGGCATCCAGACCCCTATAAGATGGTTTTTTGGGGGACCCTAGTCCGCCATCTTCTCAGTCTGCGGGCTTTCCGAATAAAGTCATATTCCTTGCCTCAACACCTCGTCTCTCGATTTATTGGCCTGTCATGCGGCGGGCAGAGTGAGCTTGGACTCAGTAACACTACTTTGAGAAAATTTCTGAGACCTCTTATCATTTGTGAGTCACATAGATTTAGTCCCTCAATAAACCGAAGGAGATTCTCCAATGCCCACATTACTTTCTATTTAAACAAGCAGCATTATTTTCCTGATGTGTGAGCTGCTAAAATCTAGACTCATCTTTCTGACGACTAGTTTTACCTAGTGAAACTGAGTTCCCTTGAAACCAAGTTCCCCTGCCAAATGTATGATTAACTTCTCTATCCAAAACTGTATTCCTTTTTTGTTCTGCCCATGTTCCCCCTCAGGATTGAGGAGTATCAAAGAAAAGGGGAACTGAAACTGAGCAGGACCCTGTGGGGCCCTCCCTGGTACTAACAACCCTCTTTGTCCCCCATTTCTTGTTTGTATAAAAAGGTTTTAGTCTCCTAGGTCTTCCCAGTTCCAAAGAGCAGACTCAAAACAGTTACTAATCAGGGAAGTGAGGGAAAGCAGAAACAAAGCATCAAGGAAAGTAATGATTGTAAAACAGAGCCATAGTTCCTCCTGAAGGGATATATACATAACAATCTGACGCATATCTTTGAGTTGTTCTGCAAAAACTAAGACTCTCACCCAGGTGGTAGATGGTGACCACAAGCACACAGACTCCAGACTAGTTGCAACCAGGAAGATTGATGATTGAGATTCCTGAAACCTCACCACCAACCAATCACAAGAAAGTCCACAAGCTGCAACCATCACCCCAAATGTTGCCTTTAAAAACCCTCCCCAGAAAGCCATTGGAGGGTTCAGGTTTTTTGAGCACGAGCTACCCATTCACACACTGCTTGGCACCCTGCAATAAATGCTGTACTTTCTTTCACCACAACCCAGCGTCACTAGTTTGGCTTTGCTGTGTGTCAGGTGAGCAGACCCAAGTTTGGTTTGGTAACACTAGTCCATAAATATACTTGGAATATTAAAGGATTTGTTCTACTACATATAGAACAAAACTGAAAACTGGATGGGAACAACTGATATTCATTTTTTACCAGCTGGAAAGAAAGATGCATGATAGATATAATGGGCAGGTTAGGATATGTTTAATTTCTTCTGTGAAATAATCAGGCTTTCTACTCACACCTCTGAGGTTTAATCTACTTAGCACATAATTCTATATTCTACCACAACTGAGTTAAACTTTTTATAATCCAGAGAGAAAATCACCTCTCATGACAACTGTTACGATCAAAGACAATAATGACACTTTCCATAGGATTTCCATATTACCAACCTCCTATTTTCTTCAGATTTGTTCATTCCTGAAAAAAGAAATTTATATTCTCTACTGACTTTTGCAAATTTCTGTGTATTTGCACAACTGGTAATCTCTTATAATGATAATGACGAAGACAATCATCTTAAGTGGAAAACACACACACACACACACACACACACACACACACACCCCCCAAGCAGAATCCATGTCTGGAAACTTCACGTTTTATGGTCCTACTCATTTAGCTATTTAAAAGTTATACCTCACTTTCCTCTATTTTAATGTAAACCCTGACAGTTAGCTTTTCTTTCCATAAAAGGCAAGTACCTGTCTTCAGCTTTGACTGCCAAAGCATCCAATTCAAAGAGGGGTATTTCCAATTAATACAGTGCAGCCTCAGGACTAGCTAAAGACCCACAGTGCCCCACCCCCCCCAGGCTCCTTTGTTTTAGAGATCTCGGTTGATTTCAGTAACTGACCATTTGGGCCACTTGTTTTTTCCCTTCCCCTTGCTTTAAATTCCTGCTCTTTTGTTTTATATTTGCCAATAAAGAGTGAACTCCTGAAGGCCCTAAAAATCAGAACCCCAAGCCCACACGTTGTCTCTCTCTCTACACACACACACACACACACACACACACACACACACACAACCTGGCTGTGTGGCTCCAGGTGTGCTATGTAATTCCCAGGTCGTGTAAGTAATAAACCTTTATTTATTTCAGTTTCCTGATGATTATTGCTAATGGGTGTCTTGCAATCATAGTAAGAACCACAAGGGCCAGTCCAACCACAACACTGCTTTCTAATAGGCTGAGACCAGCACAAAACATTTATTAACTAAGTACATGAGAAACCTAATTGTCAAGGTTTCTGTAGCAAGGTCCCATTTGCTAGTGATGGGTAAATGCAAAAGAGGATGTGGCTTCACGGGCCAATATTACAAGCAGCCCTGAAGCTTATACCCAGTCAGTCACCTTCAACAAACCACCAAGAAAAAACAAACACTGGCTCTTCAAACTACTTCTTAAATGGTGAATATAAAGACTTGGAGTTAAGACTCTTCCTTTTCCCTCTGCCATTTACTAGGCAAGTTATACAAACCTCTCTAATCCTCAATTTATTCTGCTTACTGAGTATAAAACAACACCTGCCTCATGAGAGTTACTTTGCATAATACCTAGCAATACAGAAAGTGCTTAGAAATGGCAGCTTGCAAACATTCTTCATCCTCATAACTTCCTTTAATGCACCAGAAGAACAAGAAGAAATATCTGCTCCCTTTCGCCTTCCCAATTTAAGGTCTTTAATGAGACCTTGAGATATCTGGATGTTTCATCATCTATTTTCAAAATGCCTGACCCAAACCTTGAGCCCAGTATAACACCAACGTAATGACTTGAATGACTCAATTTTCCATAGAGAAACAAGAATCAGTGCAAACCTTTCTCAGATGGGTTTTTGAAGTGATGTGAGCTATGCAAGTCGCATACACCACCCCCTGATATTTATCACAACTGGCATTTTTGGTTTAGGTAGGTCAGATTTATGATCGCATTCCACATAACACATCCAAGCACTCAAACATCCAAGCTCTTTTAGAAAGGCTATCACAGTACCATAATGGATGTGTGAGAACTATCATGCCCATGTTCTAGGATCAGAGCGTATCTATATATATTATAATTAATTGCACAGACATGTAGTTGTATGCTTTTATGACATCACTGAGCCCTACTTATGACTTATTTGATCTTCGATCCTTAGTCAATACTCTATCCTGAGCTAAGCAGTTACGGGGAGGGAGCAGAAGGTGTAGTGAGGCGTACTGAACAGACAGAAAAAGTCAGGGGATAGGCCACTCAGTTTTGGTCTACGGTAACCAGTACTCACACCTACAGCATAGCTGCCTTTCGCAAAAGTTGTAGGCAGTCAGTTAACAGAGGCTGATAATTATAAGATGGTCAATTTGAGAAAGTGCTGCATACTCCAGGGAGTGCTGAAGAGTGAAAGTGAAAGTCCTAGTCAGAGTTTAGCACTCTTTAATGGAAAGCTGCTGTTCCAATATCAAATTAAAGCAAAATTTTAACTGGAGGCAACGTAGTCTTTATTGTATCTATGTACTTGAGACAGAACCCACCCAATCTTAACAGTCAGCATCTATCACTTTTCATCTAATTTTGCAATGTCTTTCTCTATTTCAGGCTTCTTACTGTTAGTGTTCTTGGGTAATCTTACGTCTCTGGAGCAGGACTGAGAACCCCCTAAAGGGACTTCAGGTTCCCTCCTACTTCAATGAGAAGAGCTTTCTTGTGGGCAGAGTGGATTTACTGAGATGTATTGTAACAGGAAAGAGCTAAATGGACTCCGTTAGATCTGTTTCTTTGACTTTAACCTTTGCTTTTCATTGTTTTTGTTATTATAATAATACAAAATGGGCTGCCTCAGGGAACACTGCCCCTCTGCTGTTCAACTCACAGGGAGACAATCTGACCCTGTCCACCTGTGAATGGCTGCAAGAAAGAGGAAACTAACACATCCCCTCACTGAGGCTGGTCAGGAGATGTTTTGCAAGACAAATGGGCCTTTTTTTTTTTTTTTTTTTTTGGTACACGGGCCTCTCACTGTTGTGGCCTCTCCCGTTACGGAGCATAGGCTCCAGACGCGCAGGCTCAGCGGCCATGGCTCACGGGCCCAGCTGCTCCGTGGCATGTGTGATCTTCCCAGACTGGGGCATGAACACGCATCCCCTGCATTGGCAGGCGGACTCTCAACCACTGCGTCACCAGGGAAGCCCACAAATGGCCCTTTTACTTTACTTCCTCACCGCATCTACCTCTCTGATTCTATAAAAGAAACTGGCAACCAGACTCCAATAAGATAGTTTTCCGGAGACACTAGTCTGCCATCTTCTCGGTCTTCTGGCTTTCCGAATAAAGTCGTATTCCTTGTCTCTGGCTCACTTGTCTGTCGTGCAGTGAGCAGAGCGAGCTTGGACTCGGTAACAGTATGCTTCAGGGACGCTCATTTACACAGGTCCCTTCAAAGGCCCTGGGAGGAGGGGGACTTGTGTAGCGTGTTCACCTGGTCAAAATTTGCAAAATTTGTCTACAATGAGTTAAAATAGATGTCTCTTTCCACTTGAAACTCCCTCCCATCCACTTCACTTCCCCAGTGTTGGTGTCGGTATTGGGTGGAAATGAAGTGGCCTTCAACATTTCTGGGGTCCTCTTATGGGAAAATTAAGCTGGGGATTCACTTAGTTTAGATTTAGAGGGATACATGTATGTGGTTCATGGTTGCTTTTGTGCACAGTTATTTTTGTGACATAAACATAGGTACAGGGCAAGAGGTTGCACTGTGATGTGAACGTGCCCCATGGTGCCCAGGATGAGAAGTATCAGGTAATAAGAGAAGTGGAGTCAGTTCTCAGTGATGCCTAGTCCACACAAAAGTTTTCTTCTCTCATTAATAACCTCAAAAATGTAGCGTATACAATTTAAAATGCAGCATAAAACAATTATATGTCGCATACTTTTTTTTGATGAGAATCACATGAAACAGAATTTATATGAATTCCTTTGTATGCAGGGCACAAGCTTATAGCAGTACTAGAAACACAACGTATGTCTGTATGTGAAGTTGCAAATGTTATGTATCACAAATATTAATAATTAAAAAAACTTTTTTGATCAACCATGCTAGAGAAAAATCTGATTTAATCTTCCCTTTTTCTTTATAAAAAATATTACAAAATCACTGTCAATTCACCTTATAGAAAATATTACAAATTGTAATCAAAGAGTACGCAGCCAAGAAATGTGGGGAAACAATATTCTAGTGTCAGGCAGTTAACAAAAATTTTTATTCTTCTGGAGTTTTGTGTTTGTGGTATTTGTCAACTTCATAAAATCTATAATTTGTTGGGATGTTTTTCATTATAAATAAATTTTGGATTCCAAAATTGCCTACTAGCTAAAATTTATTTGCAACCTCAAAATCAATACTTGAGGTGCTTTCAGGTTACTTGTGAACATGTGCAATACAGTGAAAACTGGGAGCCTCCTGAAGCACAAGTTCTCAGCTGAGGTCAAACAAGGTGCCACTTTACCTGCTTGGTTCAGCTCTCATATAAGAACAAGTATCCTTTTTGTGGTATATTTAGACTTAACAGTATTTCATGTTCACTTTATGGTTGAAGAACTTTTCAAATAAACATATAAAAGATTAAGACCTTAAGAGAATTACTTGGTCCATTCTACTTGAGCCTAATAGTATACCTGGGGTTGTCTTCAGTAAGATTATTACAATCTTTTACTCATTTTAGTCTTTTTATACCATGCCATAGGGCCTTCAACTCTGAAGAGAAAATAATCTTAAGACAACCACAGAACTTTGTCCCACTGAAGTCCAGTTGCCCTAGTTCCTTTTTATTTTCCAGTATCTTGTGAAATTGCTTCTCCCAAGTAAAACCAAGGTATATGATAATAAATGAATGGAAATCTAAAATTGAGACCAAACTTAACTGTACTATATGATTGTAAATCAAGCAGGATTTTCATGAGACATAATGATATTTGCTCAATTCAAAGGACTGGATAACCGCAGAAAGAAAGGCTTAGATTTAAAGGACGCTTATTATGGATCAAGACAAGGGTTTTTTTTCCTCCCCACTTCTGGAAATCAAACTTCTTTTTTTAAAATTTAATTAATTTTTATATGGCAGGCAACAAGGGTTTAATCTAGGCTTTTTTCTTTGTACTAGGTCTTGCATTATACCTTAAACAAATCAGCGTTTCTAAAAAATGCTTGTTGGTGATAATGAGAAGTGACAATAACTTTCATGAGTATAAGTAAAAATCTAGTAAAACTGAAAATGTTTTCAACTATACAAACCAATTGAAAGTAAATTATAAAATTATCTGAATTATTTATCAAGAATACAATAAGGTATTTAAATGACTAAAATCTCCCAAAGAGATTAAAAATGTTAAAAATATTGGCTTTTATTATATCTTTTCCCTATTATTTTCTACTTAGATACAAATTATTACCATCTTTATATAACAGCTGGCTGATGGCTAAGTAAGGAGAGCCTTCTAAAATCTCCATCAATAAGTTATATGAAGTGCTTATTTTTATTTTGAATACAGGTACCAAAAGTCAAAGATTTTCTCCTTTATCCCCCTTTTTAGCTTTATTTCCTAGTATACTATTTATTTTCTAAGCCCCGTTGAAGTCTTTCAGAATCTAAGTTGCTTAAATAGTCTTTTTACAGTAGTATTTCACTTAAAGTAAAGGTATGGAAACACCAGTAGATTTGAATATCAATAAAACATGTAATGGAAAAATGTAATCACTCTAAAAAAATCTGTATAAATAGCTCAACTCTTCTGATTAAACTCTCTAATCCAATTAGTTAAACCAGTGACAAATCATTCTTTTTAAAGGAATAAAAATTCAAGTCAGAAAGCATTCCTTACAAATACGTATTTTTAATTTTGTTGGAATGGGTGAAAGGACCCTTATTCACCTCCATCCAGAGAAGTTGAAGAGTGACTGGCATCTTTAATCTCTGAAAAATCATATGTTACAAATACAGTTCTTAACCTCAAAAATGGAAAAAATGATTGTAAATACATTGAATATTTAAAGGAAAATATTTTTCTAAAATATGGCTTTTCCTATTGAGATTTTCCCCATCTCCTTTAATATTAAAAATTGCATTTTCTTTTCCAATATAAAAAAAGAAAAGCATGAAAGTAAGCATTTCTTAATTAATATTTGAAACTGAAGTTAAGGTCCATGTGAAACAATGTTTTACTGTAAGTCTGAAAGATTTAAAAAGCCAATATAGTTTTAAATCATTAGCATGATTTACAAGTGAAATTCTCTAAAACAGAACCACAGAAATCAGCACATAGAAGATGAAATTCACACTACTGGTGAAAACACTTGGCCACTCAAAAACCAAGAGGAAAAAAGAAACTAAAGCAAGTGGCAGGTACTTGTTACTGGCAGGTTGGGGGTGGTGCTAAACTATGGCCAAATCATAGTTTAAATATAACTTTTGTGGTGTGAAAATTTAATGAATATGTGGAAATGGAAGAAACTCAGAAACCAGAGTTATTTCCATTTCAAATGAGGATGATAGTTCTGAGCCACCAGCTGTTTACAGTTCATTGAATGAGGTTCTAGTTGATAGGAGATAATTACCTCTTCCCTACAGGAGGCAAGTGTTTCTCATTCTACAGACACCTCTGATGAATGGCCATGGGGGTATGAGACCAAGAAATCATGCCAAGATCAGTTTCGTTTTTAACGAACTCTTGAAACACCTGATTTTCTGCTTTTTCCTATTTAAGTATAGGAAAATGTGCATCTTAAAATATACAGAATAAAGTCACTGGCTATTATTTTGCTTTTATAAAGCACCTTAACCTTAAAAGGAAAACAGAGTGATTATACACAGAAAGTATATATACCATCAATAGTACTAGAAAAGGATGAGCACGATCATTTCAACTTCAAGCATTTGGAGTGTTAAATTCTATTTACTAATATACTGTTTTCCCCTGATTTAAGTTTCTTTTCAGTTAATGACACATTACCCCATTCATTCCAGCTCCTTCGGCTACTTGGATAGGCCTATCAATTTGATCTTCCCAAACTCTCTCAAATTTGTTTCTTCACTTCCAATGCAAACTGCCACATACCTCAGTATTTCTCAGCTTCAGTATGGTCCTCGTATCCTAAACGCTCTCCTTGCTTCTAGTCTCTTACAATGAATCCAGTTCAAGCAAAATACTACTTTTCAGATTAATATCACTAAAGCAGCACTCTCATCATGCCACTCTTATGTATAAAAATCTTTCAAAAGCAGGTTGTGATTCCAAAATAGAAAAAAGCTTATGGCATATTAAGCAAAAAACAAAATTTAAAAGTAAATCAATACTATCCTTACAAATATGTAACACTGGGTAAGCATAGTAATAAGAGCTAGAAGAGAACACACACAAAAAATGAAGAGAATATATTTTAAAGGGCCTGGGACTTGGAGTTTACCCTTGATTTATATTTCCCATTTGTTGTTATAATGATGTTTATACAATAAATAAAATCGTTCAGCAACCATTTACTGCTTATGCACTATAAAGCTTAACCTGTACCCAAGGACCTCTGCAATCTGGCTCCCAAACCTACCTTTTCCAACCCTCCTTTTCGCACAACCAAAACTCCAGACAAACTAAAATATTCTATTTCTCATTGGGTTCCTGTACTGTTCTTTCCCAGGTATGGACCATTACTTACATCATATGCTCCAGCTAGTATGCTCTTCTCCATTTCTGGGTGTGTAAATCCTGCCTAATTATCCTTTACAGCTCAGTTCAAATAATACCTTTTCCACATAGCTATCCCTGACAGGTTCCTCCAATGAGCATTTCATCTAATCTCTCACATAAATGCAGCACTTCCTATTTTGCACTGTAGTTTTTGTATGTCCGTGTGTCAGAAGTAGCCCCCTTTAGGGCAGGGACCTTCTTTTAGCTATCTTTGTATTCCACTCAAGGAGTAACATACAGTCTTTTTGAATAAATAGGTAAAATGAGTGAACAAATACTTTCAAAAAGTGAGGGCTAGGAAGACTAAAAACCAACAGCAACTCTTACTTTTAGTTTTATTATGATTCTCCTTTTTTTCACTCAAGTTAATTTCTTAACCTAACCTTCTTACCTGAAGATATGTTATTCTCCGCTGGACCAGCTCTGTCAGATCTTTGGCCTCTTTTTCCCGCCAATCACCTGCTCCATCTGTTTGACTGAGGTAGTATAAATCCGTCATTATAGACCTATAAAAAGCAAACAACATTGTGGGTCTAACTTATTTGTATTTCATCACAGGATTACACAAAGTCATAAGAAGAGAGTCAAATTCTTCATAAAGATTGATGCTCACACTGATGCTGGTACTCATTTTTTATTTTCTATCAAGACTGTGAAATTCAACAGTGTAGTCTCTAGCAGCCGAGATTCATTCCTATAGTAAATCTTTACTGTTGAGAAGAACATACTCCCCAGCACCGCCCCCCGCCCCAGGCCAATTATGTGCACTTATATCCCAACACAGAGCACGTCAGAGATCAGGGGAAATTGGATACCCATAGCAAAGAAATAGGTAGACTAACATAAGGGAGAGAAATACATTGGTGACAGCATTTGAATATTACCTTTTTGTTCTCTCTACTGTCACCTCCTGTCCCCTCTTAAATTTCTTCTTCATACTTGGAAAAAGATCAGAGGAAAATTTTGGCACAACTCTTACACAACGGTCGAAACCAAGGGTCAGCAAACTTTTTTCAATAAAGGGCCAGACAGTAAATATTATACGCTTTGTGGGCCTCTGTTGCTTTTGTAGCAGGAAAGCTGCCATAGACAAGATGTAAAAAAAAAAAAAAATGTGTGTGTCTTCCAATAAAACTTTATTCACAAAACCAGGCTATGAGCCAGATTTGGTCCTGAGGCTATAATTTGACAATTCTTCCTCTAAATTAATAAAATGATTGTTAAGATACTTTCCCATCCTGTGTAATAGTTTCAATTACAACATGCTCAATTTCCTGCAAAGTAAACTAAAATACCCAGTATACTGACCGCTGGTGGAGATGGTTTCATTTATATTACATTAAACAAAAGCTATGACTTGCATTTACCAACAAAGAAAAGTAAAAAGCAAGACTCCTCTCTTTCTCTGACACTCCGTACCAACCCATCAGCAAACATTTCGCCAAGCTCTGAACAAGTATCACCACTGGCATTGCTACCAACTGAGCCACTACTTTTCTCACCTGAATTGTTACAGTAACCTCTGAACAGGTCTCCCTGCTTCCACCCTTGCCAACGTCTACAGTCTATCCTCAATGTAGCAGCCAGATCCTGTCAAAATATCAGTCAAATGATGTTACTCCTTTGCTTTTATTGAACTGACTCTTAATCTCAATCAGTCAAACCCAAAGTTACTAATTTGACCTACAAGGCCCCAGATAATATGGCCTCCCTTACCTCTTTTTATTTATTTATTTATTCATTCATTCATTCATTTATTTTTTAAAACATCTTTATTGGACTATAATTGCTTTACAATCGTGTGTTAGTTTCTGCCTTATAACAAAGTGAATCAGTTATACATATACATATATCCCCATATCTCTTCCCTCTTGTATCTCCCTACCTCCCACCCTCCCTATCCCACCCCTCTAGGTGGTCACAAAGCACCGAGCTGATCTCCCTGTGCCATGCAGCTGCTTCCCACTAGCTATCTACTTCACATTTCGTAGTGTATATATGGCCATGCCACTCTCTCACTTTGTCCCAGCTTACCCTTCCCCATCCCCATATCCTCAAGTCCATTCTCTAGTAGGACTGCATATTTATTCCCGTCTTGCCCTTAGGTTCTTCATGACCTTTTTTTTTTTCTCTATTAGATTCCATATATATGTGTTAGCATATGGTATTTGTTTTTCTCTTTGGCTTACTTCACTCTGTATGACATACTCTAGGTCCATCTACCTCACTACAAATAACTCAATTTCGTTTCTTTTTATGGCTGAGTAATATTCCATTGTATATATGTGCCACATCTTCTTTATCCATTCATCTGTTGATGGACACTTAGGTTGCTTCCATGTTCTGGCTATTGTAAATAGAGCAATGAACATTGTGGTACATAACTCTTTTTGAACTCTGGTTTTCTCAGGGTATATGCCCAGTAGTGGGATTGCTGGGTCATATGGTAGTTCTATTTTTAGTTTTTTAAGGAACCTCCATACTGTTCTCCATAGTGGCTGTATCAATTACATTCCCACCAACAGTGCAAGAGGATTTCCTTTTCTCCACACCCTCTCCAGCATTTATTGTTTGTAGATTTTTTGATGATGCCATTCTGACCGGTGTGAGATGATATCTCACTGTAGTTTTGATTTGTATTTCTCTAATGATTAGTGATGTTGAGCATTCTTTCATGTGTTTGTTGGCAACCTGTATATCTTCTTTGGAGAAATGTCTTTTTAGGTCTTCTGCCCATTTTTGGACTGGGTTGTTTGTTTTTTTGATATTGAGCTGCATGAACTGCTTGTAAATATTGGAGATTAATCCTTTGTCGGTTGCTTCATTTGCAAATAGTTTCTCCCATTCTGAGGGTTGTCTTTTCGTGTTCTTTATGCTTTCCTTTGTTGTGCAAAAGCTTTTAAGTTTCATTAGGTCCCATTTGTTTATTTTTGTTTTTATTTCCATTTCTCTAGGAGGTGGGTCAAAAAGGATATTACTGTGATTTATGTCATAGAGTGTTCTGCTTATGTTTTCCTCTAAGAGTTTAATAGTGTCTGGCCTTACGTTTAGGTCTTTAATCCATTTTGAGTTTATCTTTGTGTATGGTATTAGGGAGTGTTCTACTTTCATTCTTTTACATGTAGCTGTCCAGTTTTCCCAGCACCACTTATTGAAGAGGCTGTCCTTTCTCCACTGTATATTCTTGCCTCCTTTATCAAAGATAAGGTGACCATATGTGCGTGGGTTTATCTCTGGGCTTTCTATCCTGTTCCATTGATCTATATTTCTGTTTTTGTGCCAGTACCATACTGTCTTGATTACTGTAGCTTTGTAGTATAGTCTGAAGTCAGGGAGCCTGATCCCTCCAGCTCTGTTTTCTTTCTCAAGATCGCTTTGGCTATTCGGGGTCTTTTGTGTTTCCATCCAAATTGTTAAATTTGTTGTTCTAGGTCTGTGAAAAATGCCAGTGGTAGCTTGATAGGGATTGCATTGAATCTGTAGATTGCTTTGGGTAGTAGAGTCATTTTCACAATTTTGATTCTTCCAATCCAAGAACATGGTATATCTCTCCATCTATTTGTATCATCTTTAATTTCTTTAATCAGTGTCTTATAATTTTCTGCATACAGGTCTTTTGTCTCCTTAGGTAGGTTTATTACTAGATATTTTATTCTTTTTGTTGCAATGGTAAATGGGAGTATCTCCTTAATTTCACTTTCAGATTTTTCATCATTGGTGTATAGGAATGCAAGAGATTTCTGTGCATTAATTTTGTATCCTGCTACTTTACCAAATTCACTAATGAGCTCTAGTAGTTTTCTGGTAGCATCTCTAGGATTCTCTATGTATAGTATCATGTCATCTGCAAACAGTGACAGTTTTACTTCTTCTTTGCCAAGTTGGATTCCCTTTATTTCTTTTTCTCCTCTGATTGCTGTGGTTAAAACTTCCAAAACTATGTTGAGTAATAGTGGTGAGAGTGAGCAACCTTGTCTTGTTCCTGATCTTAGTGGAAATGCTTTCAGTTTTTCACCATTGAGGATGACGTTGGCTGTGGGTTTGTCATATTTGGCCCTTATTATGTTTAGGTAAGTTCCCTCTGTGCCTACTTTCTGGAGGGTTTTTATCATAAATGGGTGTTGAATTTTGTCAAAAGCTTTCTCTGCATCTACTGAGATGATCATATGGTTTATCTCCTTCAATTTCTTAATATGGTGTATCCCATTGATTGATTTGCGTATATTGAAGAATCCTTGCATTCCTGGGATAAACCCCACTTGATCATGGTGTGTGATCCTGTTAATGTGCTGTTGGATTCTGTTTGCTAGTATTTTGTTGAGGATTTTTGCATCTATGTTCATCAGTGATATTGGCCTGTAGTTTTCTTTCTTTGTCACATCTTTGTCTGGTTTTGGTATCAGGGTGATGGTGACCTCATAGAATGAGTTTGGGGGTGTTCCTCTCTCTGCTTTATTCTGGAAGAGTCTGAGACGGATAGGTGTTAGCTCTTTTCTAAATGTTTGATAGAATTCACCTGTGAAGCCATCTGGTCCTGGGCTTTTGCTTGTTGGAGGATTTTTAATCACAGTTTCAATTTCATTTCTTGTGATTGGTCTGTTCATATATTCTATTTCTTCCTGGTTCAGTCTCAGAAGGTTGCGCATTTCTAAGAATTTGTCCATTTCTTCCCGTTGTCCGTTTTATTGGCATATAGTTGCTTGTAGTAATCCCTCATGATCCTTTGTACTTCTGCAGAGTCAGTTGTTACTTCTCCTTTTTCATTTCTAATTCTATTGATTCGAGTCTTCCCCCTTTTTTTTCTTGATGAGTCTGGCTAATGGTTCATCAATTTTGCTTATCTTCACAAAGAATCAGCTTTCAGTTTTATTGTTCTTTGCTATCCTTCCTTTCATTTCTTTTTCATTTATTTCCCATCTGATTTTCATGCTTTCTTTCCTTCTGCTAACTTTGGGGGTTTTTTGTTCTTCTTTCTCTAATTGCTTTAGGTATAAGGTTAGGTGGTTTATTTGAGATGTTTCTTGTTTCTTAATGTAGGATTGTATTGCTCTAAACTTCACTGTTAGAACTGCTTTTGCTGCATCCCATAGGTTTTCGGTCGTTGTGTTTTCATTGTCATTTGTTTCTAGGTATTTTTTGATTTCCTCTTTGATTTCTTTGTTATTAAGTAGTGTATTGTTTAGCCTCCATATGTTTGTATTTTGTTACAGATTTTTTCCTGCACTTGATATCTAGTCTCATAGCATTATGGTCTGAAAAGATACTTGATACAATTTCAATTTTCTTAAATTTACCAAGGCTTGATTTGTGACCCAAGATATGATCTATCCCGAAGAAGATTCCATGAGCACTTGAGAAGAAAGTGTATTGTGCTGTTTTAGGATGGAATGTCCTATAAATATCAATTAAGTCCATCTTGTTTAATGTGTCATTTAAAGCTTGTGTTTCCTTATTTATTTTCATTTTGGATGGTCTGTCCATTGGTGAAAGTAGGGTGTTAAAGTCCGCTACGATGATTGTGTTACTGTCAATTTCCCCTTTTACGGCTGTTAGTATTTGCCTTATGTATTGAGGTTCTGCTATGATGGGTGCATAAATGTTTACAATTGTTATATCTTCTTCTTGGATTGTACCCTTGATCATTATGTAGAGTCCTTCTTTGTCTCTTGTAATAGTTTTTGTTTTAAAGTTTATTTTGTCTGATATGAGAATTATACTCCCCTTTCTTTTGATTTCCATTTGCATGTAATATCTTTCTCCATCCCCTTACTTTCAGTCTGTATGTGTCCCTAGGTCTGAAGTGGGTCTCTTGTAGACAGCATATAATACGGGTCTTGTTTTGTATCCATTCAGCCAGTCTATGTCTTTTGGTTGGAGCATTTAATCCATTTACATTTAAGGTAATTATGGATATGTATGTTCCTGTTACCATTTTCTTAATTGTTTTGGGTTTGTTATTGTAGGTCTTTTCCTTCTCTTGTGTTTCCTGCATAGAGAAGTTCCTTTAGCATTTGTTGTAAAGCTGGTTTGGTGGTGCTGAATTCTCTTAACTTTTGCTTGTCTGTAAAGGTTTTAATAATTTCTCTGTGGAATGTGAATGGGATCCTTGTTGGGTAGAGTAATCTTGGTTGTAGGTTTTGCCTCTTAATCACTTTAAATATGTCCTGCCACTCCCTTCTGGCTTGCAGAGTTTCTGCTGAAAGATCAGCTGTTAACCTTATGGGGATTCCCTTGTATGTTATTTGTTGTTTTTCCCTTGCTCCTTTTAATATTTTTTCTTTGTATTTAATTTTTGATAGTTTGATTAATATGTGTCTTGGCATGTTTCTCTTTGAATTTATCCTGTATGGGACTCTCTGTGCTTCCTGGACTTGATTAACTATTCCCTTTCCAATATTAAGGAAGTTTTCAACTATAATCTCTACAAATATTTTCTCAGTCCCTTTCTTTTTCTCTTCTTCTGGGACCCCTATAGTTTGAACGTTGGTGCATTTAATGTTGCAGACTCAGAGGTCTCTGAGACTGTCCTCAATTCTTTTCATTTATTTTCTTTATTCTGCTCTGCAGTAGTTATTTCCACTATTTTGTCTTCCAGATCACTTATCCGTTATTCTCCCTCAGTTATTGTGCTATTGATCCCTTCCAGAGAATTTTTAATTTCATATATTGTGTTGTTCATCACTGTTTGTTTGCTCTTTAGCTCTTCTAGGTCCTTGTTAAACATTTCTTGTATTTTCTCCAATCTATTTCCAAGATTGTGGATCATCTTTACTATCATTATTTTGAATTCTTTTTCAGGTAGACTGCCTATTTCCTCTTCATTTGTTAGGTCGGGTTGGTTTTTACCTTGCGCCTTCATCTGCTGTGTGTTTCTCATTTTGCTTAACTTACTGTGTTTGGGGTCTCCTTTTCACAGGCTGCAGGTTCGTAGTTTCCATTGTTTTTGGTGTCCGCAGTGGCTAAGGTTGGTTCAGTGAGTTGTATAGGTTTCCTGGTGGAGGGGACTAGTGCCTGTGTTCTGGTGGATGAGGCTGGATCTTGTCTTTCTGGTGGGCAGGTCCACGTCTGGTGGTGTGTTTTGGGGTGTCTGTGGCCTTATTATGATTTTAGCAGCCTCTCTGCTAATGGGTGGGGCTGTGTTCCTGTCCTGCTAGTTGTTTGGCACAGGGTGTGCAGCAGTGGAGCCTGCTGGTCGTTGAGTGGAGCTCGGTATTGGCGTTGAGATGGAGATCTCTGAGAGAGCTTTCGCCGTTTGATATTATGTGGACCTGGGAGGTCTCATGTGGACCAATGTCCTGAACTTGGCTCTCCCACCTCACAGGCACAGCCCTGATGCCTGGCTGGAGCACCAAGAGACTGTCATCCACACGACTCAGAATAAAAGGGAGAAAAAAAAGAAAGAAGATAAAATACAATAAAATTAAAAGTTATTAAAATAAAAAATTTTAAAACTTTTTAAATTTTTAAAAAAAAGGAAAGAAAGAAGAGAGAAACCAAACCAAAAAAGCAAATCCACCAATGATAACAAGCGCTAAAACCTATACTAAAAGAAAAAAACTGACAGAACCCTAGGACAAATGGTAAAAGCAAAGGTATAGAGAGAAAATCACACACAGAAGCATACACATACACACTCAGAAAAAGAGAAAAAGGGAAAAAAAAAATATATCCTTGCTCCCAAAGTCCCTCAATTTGGGATGATTCGTTGTCTATTCAGGTATTCCACAGATGCAGGGTACATCAAGGTGATTGTGGAGATTTAATCCGCTGCTCCTGAGGCTGCTGGGAGAGATTTCCCTTTCTCTTCTTTGTTTGCACAGCTCCCGGGGTTCAGCTTTGGATTTGGATCCGCCTCTGCGTGTAGGTCGCCTGAGGGCGTCTTTTCTTCGCTCAGACAGGACAGGGTTAAAGGAGCCGCTGATTCGGGGGCTCTGGCTCACTCAGGCCGGAAAGAGGGAGGGAGGGGTACGGAATGCGGGCCAAGCCTGAGGTGGCAGAGGCTGGCGTGACGTTGCACCAGCCTGAGGCACGCCGTGCGTTTTCCCGGGGAAGTTGTCCCTGGATCACGGGACCCTGGCAGTGGCGGGCTGCACAGGCTCCCAGGAGGGGAGGTGTGGACAGTGAACTGTGCTTCCACACAGGATTCTTGGTGGCGGCAGCAGCAGCTTTAGCGTCTCATGCCTGTCCCTGGTGTCCGCGCTGATAGCCGCTGCTTGCGCCTGTTTCTGGAGCTCCTTTAAGTGGCGCTCTTAATCCCCTCTCCTCGCGCACCAGGAAACAAAGAGGGAAGAAAAAGTCTCTTGCCTCTTTGGCAGGTCCAGACTTTTTCCTGGACTCCCTCCTGGCTAGCCGTGGTGCACTAATCCCTTCAGGCTGTGTTCATGCTGCCTACCCCAGTCCTCTCCCTGCGATCTGACCAAAGCCTGAGCCTCAGCTCCCAGCCCCCGCCCGCCCCAGTGGGTGAGCAGACAAGCCTCTCAGGCTGGTGAGTGCCGGTCGGCACCGATCCTCTGTGCGGGAATCTCTCCGCTTTGCCCTCCGCACCCCTGTTGCTGTGCTCTCCTCCGCGGCTCCAAAGCTTTCCCCCTCCGCCACCCACAGTCTCCGCCTGTGAAGGGGCTTCCTAGTGTGTGGAAGGAAACCTTTCCTCCTTCACAGCTCCCTCCCACTGGTGCAGGTACCGTCGCTATCCTTTTGTCTCTGTTTATTCTTTTTTCTTTTGCCCTACCCAGGTACGTGGGGAATTTCTTGCCTTTTAGGAGGTCTGAGGTCTTCTGCCAGCGTTTAGTAGGTGTTCTGTAGGAGCTGTTTTACGTGTAGATGTATTTCTGATGTATTTGTGGGGAGGAAGATTATCTCCGCGTCTTACTCCTCCATCTTGAAGCTCCTCCTCCTCCCCCCTTACCTCTTTGATCTCATCTTCTACTACTGTCCTTGTTTACTCTATTTCAGCCACATAGTCTTGTTACTAACCTCTGAACATGTCAGCCATGTTCCTACTTTAGGACCTTTGCATTTGCTCCTCCTTCCCCTGGAATGCTGGTTTCCCTGATACCCATCCACATGGCTCACCCAAATGTCCTTCAAAATTTTGCTCATATGTCACCTTCCCCAAAAGGCTATCCAGACTATCTCACTTAAAAATTCAACACCCAGTCACCATCACATCCCTTGCTTTTCCTTCTCCTCTTTCCCTGCTGTATTTTTCTCCAAGCAATTATCATCTTTTAATATATATCATTTACTTCTTTATTTTATTATCTTTCTCCCCCTACTAGAATTTAAGCTCCACGGCAGCAGGGTATTTTTCAGACTCCCCTCCTTGCTCCCAAACCAGCATTTAGAACAGTGCTGATCACATAGAAAACGTTCAGTATATATCTTTGAATAGATAACTGAATGAAAAAGTGGCAAAAATTTTCAAGAATTTTAGATGAGATAATATTGAGAATTTTTACCTTCCACAAATCCAATTTTGTGCTAGAGAATTTCTGGGAATAATCCTTAACTAGTAATAACTCCAGCTTTAGCCCTTCTCTGCACTTTATATTAACTCTTCTGTTCTGGGAATGTTTATAAGTATGTGTTATTTGCTTGTGAAAATTATAAAGTTAGAAATTTATTTCTATTTATCAGAAAGTATACAGCTGTCCCTTGAACAACTCAGGGGTTAGGGGTGCTGAACCCCCTACAGAGTTGAAAATCTGCATATCACTCTTGAATCCCCAAAAACTTAACTACTAATAGCCTACCGTTGACCGGAAACCTTATCGATAACATAAACAGAATTAACACATATTTTGTATGTTATATGTACAACAATCAAAATGTTATGCACCAACAAATATCAAAGTAAGGGGTCTGGAGTACAAAAATGTGGACTCTGTTCATTGTAAACATGCAAAATCAGAAACATTTTGAATCAGAGGAAAAAGAGCTTTGAGAGCCAGACAGATCTATCTCTCAGTTTGGAATCCAACTCTTACCAGCTTTGTGTCCTAGGAAAGTTATTTTGACATCTCTGAGACATAGTTTCTTCACTTTAAAATAAGTATTATAAAACCTTCCACACAGTTTTTAAAAAAGGATTAGTGATAATACAAACAAAGTAGTATATGTGGTGGCTGCTTGCTACAGACTGAACATCAGTGTCTCCCCCAAACGCATCCATTGAAACTTAATGCCCGGTGTGATGGTATTCAGATGTGGGGCGTGTGGGAAATGCTTAAGTCATGAAGGTGGAGCCTTATGAATGAGATTAGTGCTCTTGTAAAACAGACCCCACAGAGCTCTCTAGCCCCTTCCTCTGTACGAGGGCACAGTGAGAAGGCACTGTCTATGGAGCAGAAAGAGGGCACTCATCAGACACCAAATCTGCCAGCACCTTGATCTTGAACTTCTCACCTTCCAGAATTGTGAGAAGTAAATTTCTGTTGTTTACAAGCCACACAGTCTATGATACTTTTTTGTCATAGTAGGCCAAACAGACTAAGACATTGCTATTTATGCTAGAATGCCTCAGAGAGTTGCTTCAGAACTTTTACCTTGTGTCTGAAGAGTACCTACTAATAATTCCACAACTAAGAGGAAAGATCAATTGGGTATGAGGGTGACAGTAATATGTGGGACTGACAGCCAGTCAGAAAAATGACCCAATACTCAGTGCCTTATAGCACACTGAAGAAAGGGATTGATCAGTGAGGACTCATTTAACAGATGATGAAACCAGCCCTCAACAACTGTGATTTATCTAGGAGTACATGACATAGTCTCAGTTCTCTTCTATTCCTGGTTCTTAACTAGATGATAAACCATTTAGGAGCAAAGCAATGGAAGCCCACTGGAAAAATAATTAAAGTCTTATTTACTATCATAGAAAATTATCAGAACTACATACGGTTAACAGAGAATACCTGATAATAGCCCCTTTGAATAAAACAAAACTATTAATAATATGCAAATAAAAATTCAAAATCATAGCCACAGTTTAGAATATCCACCCAACTAATAGTGGAATAGCTTTATACAATGCTTCGGGATAACAGGGTCATCTGTGAAGCATTTCAGGCATTTGTTCAATGTGTCAACATTATCCATGCACAGGACACTTCACAGCTTGACTATTTCCATGTTTACCCTTTTAAAATAGGACAAGAGTCTAATATGTGATGCTTTATCTGTTTTTATATTATTCCCACCTAAGATTCAAAACATTTCTTTCATGAAAAAGAGTAATTTTAGTTGGAAAAACCGTATCTACAACTTACTGCCTCCTTTAAGAAACTAACTTACAAAAAAAAAAAAAAAAAAAGAAACTAACTTACAGTCTTACACACTGAACAGAGGTTCAAGTTTTTTTCAGATTATGAAACTGAGGCCCCTATGGGCTATTATGTAGCCTATGGTATTATTTTATAGTTGCTGTGAGAAAAGTTACCACTCATGAAATTGTGTGAGTTGATCATGGAAACATAGGAGATGTCTTTCCTTATAATGGTGTTACAGGGCTAAGCTGAAGTTTATTTAAGTTATTTTCTCAGTTTTATAGGCCTCTTTTCTGTTACTCTCATCACACCCATTATTTTTCACATTTCATAGGTTTCATCATATCCAAACATGGTCATTTGCTTTTTCCTACTCATCAAATAGGAGTGATCACAAAACTTGTTGAAAGTCTCAACTTTAAATAGCAGTATTGTTTCTGGAGATGTAGTACAGTGGAATAAATAACCAGTCTATCAGCAAATGCCTGTTGAAGGAATAAAGGATATTCAATATGCTCTGCATGGCGTTACATTAAATTAAAGATACACACAGACACAGACAAATAGCACTACATTCCATGACAATCAGTATATAGCCCCAAGCAGGTAAAAAACTACATTAGGTGTAATTTAGAGGGGAAAATTCTTTGAAATATATAAATTGACATGGTTTATGCTTTCATGTCATAGTAATCAAGCCATCACTTTACCACTGGGAATGAAAGCTGATCTCTGTATATTTTAATAAATTGGAAAACATAAAAGTGAATGTTTTTACCAAGTTACATCACTACTAAGTCTTAGCAATCAGTTATTTATATTTATCCCAATATCTGTCAAGAAAGTGGAATAACCACTTTATAACTAGAAGACCAAAGACCAAAAATAGTACACTAATTTTTTATGATAATGCAGTCAGAGTCACAGTATAAGTCACTCTATTCCAACAGTCAACTAAAATTAAGCTTCCTTTGTAAAACTTTTTTTCTTGGCCTCCCCAGTGGAGACCACGTAAGGAAGACAAGCCCAGGAAATGACTTTAAATTCAACCTACAGTTGACCCTTGAACAACACCGTCTGAACTGTGCGAGTCCAGTTATACGCAAATTTTTTCAATAAATATCGGAAAAATTTTTTGAGATTTGAGACAATTTAAAAAAACTCACAGATGAACTGCATAGTCTAGAAATATTGAAAAAATTAAGAAAAAGTTAGGTATATCATGAATGTATAAAATATATGTAGATACCAGTCTAACCTTACATAGGCATAAAGGCATTAAATTCTATAATTTAATATAAAATTAATAATGTGTTAGTTTTCTTACTGTTTTAAAACTTTGCTTTCAAAAAATTACATTACCATACAGTATGCCTTCCTCATAACTGGAGAAACTGCATATCAGCCGATCATCATAGGTAAGTGTTTTTTTTTAATTTAACAATGTTTCCAATACTGTATTATGAATATGATTGTAAAACTGTATGCCATAAAAATTTTAAAACAATTCATTTATTAGTGTATAGGCTAGGCTACCATGAAGCAATCATATTGATTACACTACCTCCTTTAAAGCAATCATTGCTGTTACAGGTATAATGCATGTGTTGTTACAGCTGCACATAAATGCATTTTTTTCATGTTATCTTTTCATTTTTGCTTTCTAATGTTAGTAATACATATAATATCTTCAGTGTTTTGTATCATATAAGACAATATAGATGTAGGTACTGACAGACAATTCATCTTGTAAACAGAGGACATAAACTTCCAGTATCAATAAAGATAGTACAGTACTGTAAATGTATTTTCTCTATTTTATGATTTCCTTAATAACATTTCCTTTTCCCTAGCTTATTTTAAGACTACAGTATATAATACATGTAACATACAAAATATGTGTTAATCGACTGTTTATGTTATCAGTAAGGTTTCTGGTTAACAGTAGGCTACTAGTAGTTAAGTTTTTGCGAAGACAAAAGTTATACGTGGATTTTTTTACTGTGCAGTGGATTGGTGCCCCTAACCCCCACATTTTTCAAGTGTCAGCTGTAGTTCTTTGCTAAGCCAATAATGTTTAGACATTACCATCCTGCAAAATTGGTCACCTTTTAGCCAAAGACATGAGGATAATCAAACAGAAAGTTTCAGTTCTGGCCCATTATTGGGAAACGTGGTGCCTGAAAACCATTCTACAGAAATTCCGGATTTTCAGTGACTCCATTCTCAAATCAAATCTCCTAGAGGTATCCCTCAAGCTGGTGAACTGGATGTCTTGGTTTTGACTATGAAGATACCAAAAAATCTAGGACGTGGGTGGCGAATCTAAAGGCCTGAGGTATTAAAAGCCTGAGAAATACAAACCCAGGCAAAGTACCAGCAGAATAGTGCTAGTCATTTGAGGGTAGAATACACATGCCTGAAGATAAGTGATAGACTAGACCAACATCTGTGACTCTAAGAGAAAGCCAGCTATGACAGGCATCAAAACCTCTTCTTCAAAAACTGGGCTACATTTATGTTCTTTGTATTTTCTGTTAATTTTCCTATTTTTATACCTTAATATTCACAAAACTCTTTTTAAATGTTCTAGTCTGTCTCAATTATGCCAATGAAGAACCACAAGGAGAGTATTTTGCTTATACCTTATTCAAAATGTTGAAGAGGGAAATTCTCCCTGAGGGCCAGCACAGAGCAGATATAATTCAAGGAAGAAAAGTCCAAGGTGAAGGAACTGACATTTATTAAAGTAAATGTGACTAAGGGAGGCTACACCACAGAGCCTAATCCATAGGTAAATATGGATCAAGGGCAATACTTTGGTTTGCTCCTGGGGCAGAAGTAAGCAGTGCAAAGGATAAAAATGTGACCAGGAGACAGACAGGCAGACAAAGCTCCCACTGCCTCCCATGTTGTCTCAGCAGGAATTTTAGAATACCACCATTCTGACAGCTCACATGGGTGGAGAGGAGTCCAGGAGGGCAACAACAAATACAGCTCATACTACCACATAAGGCAATAATTATGCTATTTGGTGAGTGATGTCCACTAGGCTTATGTTTAGGTTCCAGATCTTCCTATTGAGCACTGTGACAATCTCCCCTTACCTGTGCCTTCCTTGGAGGATCTAAGAATTTTCTATTTATATCCTCTTACAGGACTTTCCTCGTGCAGGTCTGACTAGAGTCTACCAGAACCTACAATGTGTCAGTGACTGTGGAAAGTGTTTTATATATTTTCCCACATTTAATCATCACAATGCTGTAATACAGCAATTATATCTCCACGTGTAGAAGAGAAAAATAAACCTCAGAGAAGTATTCAGCAATTAAGAGAAAGGATTTTAGAATATAACAGCTCTGCCACTTACTTGCGTAAGCTATCTAAATTTTCTAGGTCTGAGTATAACTTTATTTATAAAATGAGGAGGCTATCAATATTACTATGTTGACAAAATAAGATAATGAATGGAGAGCCTTTATCACAGTGACTGGCATGTAGGAAATCCTTAGTAAGTAGTTTTTTGTTTGTTTGTTTGTTTGTTTTTTTGCAGTTACGCAGGCCTCTCACTGCCGTGGCCTCTCCCGCTGCAAAGCACAGGCTCTGGACGCGCAGGCCCAGCGGCCATGGCTCACGGGCCCAGCCGCTCCGCAGCATGTGGGACCCTCCCGGACCGGGGCACGAACCCGCGCCCCCTGCATCGGCAGGCGGACTCCCAACCACTGCGCCACCAGGGAAGCCCAGTAAGTAGTTATTTTTAATGTCAAAATAATTCTTGAGTTTGGAAACCACACCCAAGGAGATGTAAGGTGGGGGCAGGCAAAATAGAACTAGGGCCACAAGATGAGACATACTTTTCCACCTGTAGGTTCTCCTCCCAATGCAAATTTTATTTTAGGGGAGAATGTTCCCTAACACAAGATGGAGAATCACAATCCGGCTGATAGAAACTAAGTGATAAGCAGAATAAGGACGACTTCATATGACAATGTCTCCCTTTGTCCAAGGATATTAAGAGAAATGTTCTAGTACCACTTAAAAATAAGCCTGGATTCCTTAGTAGAAAAACAATCATACAAAAGCATTTTGTCCAAAGGAATTAAAAGCTGGAGAACGAGTACCTACATTCCAGCTTAATGTAAGAATCAATTAAATCACACATCAAAGAAATTAAGTGTGTATGTAATGAAACAAAAAACAAAGAATAATAGATTTGAAGGTTCACAAAACTATTCAAGAGTGAAAATTTCAATTCTTGGACCTTTCAAAGACAGTTGAGTAGAGTCCACCTTATAAAGAGAGTGAAAACACAAGCTACTGGACCACAATGGTTATGACCAGCAATTCTGATCAAATAGATCCATAAGCTATTAACCTACCAATCTTGCCCTATAACCAGTCAGATATTGTACCCCTTATCTGATTTGAAGTGCTTTTGTTACATAGTCCCCTACAAACAGTAGCAAAAAGCCAATCAGCTTAATTAGCCATAAGTATCATTCATCATTTTGGAAACACAGCTGATCTCAGTCTTAGCAAAGCTGCTTTACATATTATTGATAATGAGATGATGCAAACCAGGCAGGAGTGATGAGATTGCTACTTTACTAGATTGTTTCTCAATAGTTTCAGTCAACTTAATTGAGAAATAGCTCATCAGTCCTGTGAGCCCTCCTGTCCTTTAATAATTAATATAATTTAAAATAAGAAAGAAGCAACTCCAGTAACTATTTCATAAACTGGTGTTTGGCACCATAAAGATGACAAAAAGAGCCAAAGTGACAATGATTAAGTTAAATGTATCTCTGGACAACCAAACAGCGTGGTAAGACAAACTCTTCATGACACCCTCAGAGGTTGAGGGCCAAATCTATGAGGCTGTAAATCCAAGCACTGAGCCTACAACTACTACGTAAATAATAAAACCATAATGACAAAAATAACCACTCTCAATTGCTGATTTCCCACTTGCTATTTCAAAGAGACAGGCCAGGGTCAATTCATGATCAATGATATCAAAAGCACCAGGTAAATGTGACTGTATTACTAAGAAGTGTGGTCACATACAATCATTAGAATGAAATCATCAACTGAAAAATCAAATAATACTAATGCTTGAGATCAGTACAGCAGGTAATAATAATATGCTACTCTGTATTTATTTATTATACCATCAGCCCCTCTAAATTCTTAAAAAACCTTCTAAAAGACAAAGAATATTACTAATTAACTAGCAGTTGATCACCCAACTGTAGCAGCAGGCAGTGATCAAGCTCTACTAGATACTAGCTCTCAAGTAATAGGCTAATCAGGTCAATAGCATTTTGCTAAAAATCTCAGGTGAGCTGAATCCCATATCAAATATGATACTTGGCATCCAAGCTGCATTAGTGACAGGTATTTTAAGTAATGAACAGTGGGAGCCACATTCTAGAAAAGAAACATGGTCCCCTCACTAAAAGGAACAGCATCAAGTGGGGAGCAAAAGAAGAGTCTTTCCCCACAGTTTACAGATAGGTCCACTAATCTACAGAGAAATGTGATTTTTTCCAAGAAACCTAGACAATCTCTATCAGTGGTGAACGCATAAAGAGAACCAGGGATTCTGTAGAGCCTTAATTCTCAAAGACCAGCAACTTCAACACCACTTACGAATGTGTTAGAAATGGAAATTCTCGGGCCTCACTCCAGACCTACTGAATCAGGAACTCTGAGGACGGGATTTAGCAATCTGTATTTTAAGAAGCTCTCCAGGTGCTCCTGATGCCTTGCTGAAGTTTGAAAAGCACTACAGTAACAACAATGACACACAAAATTTCTTAACAATTTAGGACGGAGCACTTTTGGCTTCCCTACTTTCTAATTTACCTATGTGCTGAGAAGAGACTGTTGTGAGATATGCCTCTATTTATCAGATGATAAGTACTGAATTTCAAATATCTTCAATAGTATCTATGACCACGACTTTACAAGTTAAAATGTTTGGAAACTAAATTTTTCTACTTAGTATGACAATTGAGGACATTAGCAATATTTGTGATTTACTCAACATTTAGTTTTTTATATTAGGGTTCTAGGAAATTTATTTAGAAAATAAATAAGAGTTCTGCTCCTAAAATTGGCTTAGTTAAAATATACCTTCCATAATAACAGTGCAATAAACCATTCATATTGTTCACACATATAAAAAGAAATCTAATATACACTAATAAACATATATAAAAGGATTTCTGATTTATATACTTTAGGTATGGTGTATTACTTTTTGAAGAATTAAGATGAAAGATATGCAATTTTATTTATCACATTAAGCTATAAAGGTCTAAGAGGCAATAAAAGCTGAGTATGAAAGATGTGTAAAAAGTAAGGATACATTTTTTTTCCTTTTCAATATTAAACTGAAGTCCCAGTTTTGTCAGTAAAGCAAGTAGATAGATTGATTCCAAGAGCTCAGGGTCATCAAAAGAAAATAACATTCCATATTCACTTTACTCTTTCTCCTCTCCTTGCAAGGAGAGTAGCACCATGGAATAAGACATAAGATCTAAACCAGTTCTCTGAATCTAACAACCTTAATAAGTTTATGATGAGGTGAAGTGGGTTTTTTTCCCTCAATTTTAACAAATTTTTAGATGCATTTAAGAAACTACTGAGCAAACAGTCCACGAAATGTAAACGAACAAGTAGATGTATTTGGTAAGCAACATTATTTTTTATCATCCACATTCAATTAAAAGAAAGTCCATACTTCATTGCTTAGAATCAGAATTATACTCCAAATCAGAAACACTATGATAGTTTTATTTTTAGTGATTCATATATAACTGAAGTCTCAAGACTACTTTTAGATACAGGGATCACTTAAATCCTCCAAAGCAAATCAAACATGAAGTCAAGGGCACTGAGTACAAAAATCCTTCTATGTCAGGTTTTCTTCCAGTCCCATCATGCTTCCTATCAGCCGATTTCCTTCCCTATATATCCTTGACTTCTAATAGATACTCTCTGTTTTGCAGAACCCACTGTTAAAATTAATTGGAGCGTCCAGTTTTATTCAGAGGTAAATGACTTTACTCCTATAACTTGCCCTTCATACCTTTTGGGATTCTCAATTACAGGAGAATATTTTTACCTCAATTATTTAATTTTCTTTAGTTACATAATATTCATAAATCTTTCAATGGAACAGGATTATTTTTACAAGGAGGTACAAAATAGAGTGTGAAATAATCAAAGAATGCACATACATGCCTCCCCAGCAAATAAAAAAGACATAACTTACTGAACACTAACTAAATAATGAGCGCTTAGTACTGCAGGGTAGAGAAGAAACTGAAGTTAGAGTTCCAGTCCTCAGGAGATTACACTTTGTCAGGGAAAAAAGCCAAGTTATTACAAAAGAAACAATGATGTCCATTTATGAAAGCTGTCCTCCCAGGAAATTACAAGTCCTCAATTACTTTTGAGTCCCCCATCTCCCTATATTAGATCAGTTACCAAGTTCTGCAGCTTCCATTTTTTATGCATTTATCCCTTTCTATTCCTACTACCAACTACCCAGGTCCAGAAGCTCATTATCACTTACTTGGACTTCTGTAAAATCTTTCTCATTTCCTGACAACAGACTTTGCTTCAAACAGCTCTCAGAATGAGCTTTCTAAAATGCACCAGTAAGACTTGTATCCAGAATAAATGAAGAATGCTTATAGCTCAATAAAAAGAAAAAAAATTCCCCCAAATTAAGCATGTGATTTGGAAAAGACACTTTACCAAGGATGATATATGGATGGCAATTAAGCACATTAAAAGATGCTCAATATCATTAGTAAGGAATTGCAAATGAGAACCATTATGATATACCACTACACTCCTGTTAGAATGGTAGGAGGAAAATGTAAAAATTGACAATACCAAGTGCAACAAGGATACAGAGCAACTAGAACTCTTACACACTGCTGATGAGAATACAAAATAATACTACCCTTTGGGAAACAGTTTGGCGATGTCTTAGGGAATTAAACATTCACTCCATACATCAGCAGTCCCCAACCTTTTTGGCACCACGGACTAGTTTCATGGAAGACAATTTGTCCACAGACAGGGTGGAGAGGAGGGGAGTTCAGGCAGTAATGCGAGCAATGGGGAGGGACAGATGAAGCTTTGCTTGCTTGCCCGCCGCTCACCTCCTGCTGTGCGGCCCAGTTCCTAAGGAACTGCCATACATGACCCATCGAACCCACTCCTATGTATTAATCCAAAAGAAGTGAAAACATGTTTCCACAAAAAACGTGTATGTTAATGTCTATAGTAGCTTTATATATACATAATCGCCAAAAAAAATGAAAACCCAAATGTGCTTCAACTGGTGAATGGATAAACTAACTGTGGTAGATCCATACGATGGAATATTACTTAGCAATAAAAAGGAATGAACTACCCATACACAAAACAACATGGGTGAATCTCAAATGCATTATACCAAGTAAAAGAGACCACACTCAAAAACCTACATAGCGTGATTGCATTTACATAAAATTCTGGAAAAGGTAAAATTATTGGGGCAGGAGACAGATTGGGTGACTGCAAGGGACTGACTGGTGTGGGGGTGGGGCGGTGCTGACTCTAAAGAGGCAGAAGGAATTTTCCTGGGGTGGCAGCAGTGTTCTGCATCTGGATTGCAGTGGTGGTTACAAAACTATGAGCATGTGTCAAAACTCACAGAACTACAGACTAAAATATGTACATTTTACTGTAAATAAATTATGCCACAATAAAGTTGATTTAGAAAGGGAAAAAAGGAGGATCAGTGTTTCTATCAGAACAAAGTTCTAAGACAGAAAGAAACCCCTTCTGAAGAAACAAAAGCCCATAAGTTACTTCTCTATAACTGATGTCTTTCTAAACCAAAAAATGATGAGTGATTCAAAGGGAAATTTTAACAAGAAAACTGATAGACTCAATCTCTGATTCTTCAGAGAATACAGACAGTCCAGAGACAACTTGTACACTGTGATTTGGGCAAGTGTAAAAAGAAAATGGGGATTTTTGTGTACTGTAAAAATCACGAGAGACAAACAAAAGTCTTTTAATTTTAATTCTTACACTTATCTTGGAAATTACCAGTAAGATGGCATATTCTACATACATACAAATCCTCTCTATTTGTACATTCATTACTTTAAAGGTTATTTCTCTAATGTTTGGTTGTCCTTTGCTCATTATTTGTATCACTGCATTCTAATCTGGCTGCCTGGAGTTAAATTACTACCCTGCAAAGTTGTATCCCAAGTTCATTATAATTTCTGCTTAAGACAGCAAAAGAAATCGACTTGGATATTTTGGGTACCTTTCCTTTTTTGTTTTCAGTGAAATATTATTATTTAACATTTACTAAAAGGTAGTGTCAAGAAACATGATGTATTTAAACTGGAACTCACAAAAAACTTAACATTGATTTACATCAACTTTTCAGGGCCCAACATTTTCATTTGTACATGTTTTCCAATTTCTACATATAGTCACAAAATATATGCACAAAATAATCTATAAGTAATTATTTTAATTTGGAAGAGACCAAACAATGAAATACTCAAGTAATTAAATCACTCAAACTTTAAAATTAAACATTCTATCAGTAGTCAAGAGCCAAAATTATCCTTTAAATACCACACAGGCTTCCCAACTCAAATCCTCTTCAGATGTACACTTTCCTATAAAACTGCAATAAGCAAAGCACACAAGCACACTGCTCCAAATAACATAACTTTGGTGCCTAGAATCAGCTTAGGGTAGAGAAGCATTAAGGACAGAATTAGTCAGTATTTGGTCTAGTGGTCTAAGTATGGCTTGATTGCAAGCTAAGCTAAAAATTTCAAAGGGACTGCCAAATCTGTGGCCTAATAAGTCAATGCCCCTTGAAATTTATGCCATCTTATTGCTGTAGATTCACTAATGCTAAAATGATTCCAATAAACTGACAGATTTTATTTGTAATTTCACTTAAAACAGCAGAGCAATGTTTCAAAATCACTACAATAATGCTGATGATGTTAATATATATGAATCTGTTGGTGGTGGGTAATTCTTTTCCTCTTCATAGTGGTAGGCTGTGTTAATACAACAAGTTTTCTTCTATTGTTCACTAATGAGACAGTAATTGCCAACAGAATCCTACTGGGAATACAGACTTGCATAAATAATAGGCCTAAGGACAGGTTTTACATATCTATAATGATTCTCAGGTACATTTTGTTCTGCATGAACACACCAACACCGAAATGTGTCCTTTCCTATGGAGGATAAACTCCATATCTTCAGAAATGTGCAAACAAGAGGAACAAATTTAACTAGGCAGATTTCAGGTTCTTCTTTCTAGCAACTAAATGGAAGAGCAATTAACAGAATGCTCCTTTTTATCAAAAACTTATTACCCTTTCACTAGAAGCCCTAAAAAGTTGCTATTTTAAAGTTTTCAATGCTTCAGTTAGAAACATAACTGGCAGCCTCAGTATGAGTTCCATGAATGTACTGTAAATGTAAAACTGTACATGTCACTTCAAATATTGGTTGTATAATAAGGAAGTTTAAAGAAGATATTTTAATGCATTGTTGGCTGACACCACTATCTTCTGAGTTTATTTAGGGTATAAAGATTTCTAGAAATTCATTTAAAATAATATTTTCTGGTGATGAACTACATTTGGCAATTATTGTCCACTGAGCCCTCAGGTACTCTACTGCTCCTAAACATGGTAGGTATCATTTACCATTCAGCGGGGAAATTAACAAAAGTTCCCATTTCCCATTCTTAGATTATAATCTTTACTAAACCCCAAATGAAATGTAAATGTAGTACCTTTCATGATGTCCCAAATCTGACAGAAATTCATCTGCATGTCTTTGGAGTTCATTTCCTTCTAAATTCTTTAATTTCTTCAACTCACTTTGTAGAAAAAACCAGAGCTCTTTAGCTCCATTTTCAATCCTCCTCCTTAGGATTTCATGATCCTTCCCAAGACCTGCAGTCAAAGAATAGAGAGCATCAGCATTTCCAACATTTTGATGAAAGGAAATTTTCAATTATTTGTGCTAATGTCAACATACTGAAGAGGAAAAACAATGTATCGTTACCTACCATTTCTAGTTTGCTTCTTATAATTTTCCATCTGTTCTTTGGCCTTCACAAGCTGCTCTTCTAAAGCACGAACCCTTCCTGAAGCTGGCCCCTGATCAATGGGGCCTTCTGGTATTCTGTAGTTCAAGGAAGAAAATGTAAACATTTAGCTTATAAATTATGCAACAAAATACATGCTTATTTTGCTAAAACATTATTTATTGGTAACTCTAGAAGTCACTGGACCATATCATATATTAGAAGTACCAAATGAAATTCTTCTCTCCAAAGCTATAGGGTAAGATGTAAACACTGGAATGAAACTGAACAAACACACAAAAAAATAATCCGGCTCATAGATGTATGATCTTCTAGGAATTAAGGAACCTTTAGAACTGTCTCCTAAAAACTTTCATCATACAACTTAGAATAACACCATCAGTGGCAAAGCGATCAATTCTTCATTAGTGCTGAGAATAACAAAGTTGAAGGAGAGGGCGACAAAAAGGCTTAAAAGGAGTAAGAAAGCAAATAACTGAACCTGTGTCTGTGTTCAAATAGCAAATACAAATTATTTCTAAATTAACTATAATATCAGATATAGATCTGTGTTCCGATTCATGAACTCATGACCTCACATTACTAAGCATGGGTTTTATAAAGAAGGGAAAGACAAGAATAGAAGATGAAGTATACCAGAAAAAACACCTGAAGATTAATGTTCTGTTTACATCAGGAATGGAAAAGATCAGTCAACAAGACAAAATGTTGGAATATAGCAGAGGAACACCAGGATCCCTTGCTTATATTATCAACCTGTACAGCTTCTTTCCAAACTGTACTTGTTTCTAACATATTTTGTTTTTATGTGACTTTTGGCAGTATTCTGTACTCCATTATGGCCATAAAAGATATCCACATCCTAATCCTGTAACCTGTAATGCTACCTTAGGTGACAAAAGAATCCTTATATGTGTGATTAAGTTAAGGACCCTGAGATAGGGAGACAGCCCTGGATTACCCAGGTGGGCCAATAAGAGGGGAGTAGAAGGAAATTTTATTATAAAAGAGGAGGAGGTGATGTGGTTAATTAGTTTTGAAGGTGGAGGAAGGGGTCATGACCAAAAAATGCAAGGAAGGCATATTTAGAAGCTGGAAAAGGCAAAGAAACAGATTCTCCCCTAGAGCTTCTCTAGTGAATGTGGCCCCACTGACACCTTGGTTTTGGCCCAGTGAAACTCATTTCAGACGTCTACCCTCCCAAACTGTAAAAGAATAAATTTCCATTTATTGTTTTAAGCCACAGAGTTTATTGTATGTGTTACAGCAGCAATAGGAAACTAATACATATACACATATTTACATACATGCATACATATACATATATACTTTCTTCCTTTTTTTTTGCGGTACGCGGGCCTCTCACTGTTGTGGCCTCTCCCGTTGTGGAGAACTGGCTCCAGATGCATGGGCTCAGCGGCCATAGCCCACGGGCCCAGCTGCTCCATGGCATGCAGGATCTTCCCAAACCGGGGCACGAACCCGTGTCCCCTGCATTGGCAGGCGGACTCTCAACCACTGCGCCACCAGGGAAGCCCTACATATACACTTTTGAAAAAATATTAAGAAGATTAAATAATGGCTGATTTTTCTTCCAAAATCTATTTAAATGAGAAACTGCCTCTAAAAGTACAAAGCACAGTGTCTGTCAATAATGCTTAACAGGAATATTGTATCTGGGGTCAGTCATTCTACAGATGAGCTGTAATATCAAAATGCCTGGGATATCTATTCTTACCATCACAATCACTTTTGGGAAACAATTTCTAAATTATACTTGGCAGAACTTAAACTTAGCTATCAACCTGAGGAGAAAACTAATACAAAGAGGGCAGACAGCAGAAGCAAGAAGAACTACAATCCTGCAGACTGTGGAATGAAAACCACATTCCCAGAAAGACAGACAAAATAAAAAGGCAGAGGGATATGTACCCAATGAAGGAACAAGATAAAACCCCAGAAAAACAATTAAATGAAGTGGAGATAGGCAACCTTCCAGAAAAAGAATTCAGAATAGTGATAGGGAGGATGATCCAGGACCTCGGAAAAAGAATGGAGGCAAAGATCGAGAAGATGCAAGAAGTGTTTAACAAAGACCTAGAAGAATTAAAGAACAAACACCTAGAAGAATTAAATAACCAACACACAGAGATGAACAATACAATAACGGAAATGAAAAATACACTAGAGGGAATCCATAGCAGAATAAATGAAGCAGAAGGACGGATGAGTGACCTGGAAGACAGAATGGTACAATTCACTGCCATGGAACAGAATAAAGAAAAACGAATGAAAAGAAATGAAGACAGCCTAAGAGAGCTCCGGGACAACATTAAACAAACAAACATTCATATCATAGGGGTCGCAAAAGGAGAAGAGAGAGGAAAAGGACCCGAGAAAATATTTGAAGAGGGAGTGGCACAATATATTAAAAGTGATGCCAGGGAAGAACCTACAACCAAGATTAATCTACCTGGCAAGGATCTCATTCAGATTCGACGGAGAAATCAAAAGATTTATAAACAAGCAAAAGCTAAGAGAATTCAGCACCACCAAACCAGCTCGGCAGCAAATGCTAAAGGAACTTCTCTAAGTGGGAAACACAAGAGAAGAAAAGGACCTACAAAAATAAACCTCAAACAATTAAGAAAATGGTCATAGGAACATACATATCGATAATTACCTTAAACGTGAATGGAGTCAATGCTCCAACCAAAAGACACAGGTTTGCTGAATGGATACAAAAACGAGACCCATATATATGCTGTGTACAAGAGACCCACTTCAGACCTAGGGACACATTCAGACTGAAAGTGAGGGGATGGAAAAAGGTATTCCATACAAATGGAAATCAAAAGAAAGCTAGAGTGGCAATACTCATATCAGATAAAATAGACTTTAATAATGAATGTTACAAGAAACAAGGAAAGACACTACATAATGATCAAGGGATCCATCCAAGAAGAAGATATAACAATGATAAATATATATGACCCAACATAGGAGCACCTCAATACATAAGGCAAATGCTAACAGCTATAAAAGAGAAAATAGACAGTAACACTGTAATACTGGGGGACTTTAATGCCTCACTTACACCATTGGAAGATCAACCGGACAGAAAATTAATAAGGAAAGACAAGCTTTAAATGGCACAACAGACCAAATACATTTCATTGATATTTAAAGGACATTCTATCCGAAAACAGCAGATTACACTTTCTTCCCAAATGCACATGGAACATTCTTCAGGATAGGTCACATCTTGGGTCACAATTCAAGCCTCAGTACAGTTAAGAAAACTGAAATCATATCAAGCATCTTTTCTGACCACAACGCTATGAGATTAGAAATCAATTACAGGGGAAAAAAACGTAAAAAACACAAACACATGGAGGCTAAAGAATACGTTACTAAATAACCAAGAGATCATGAAAGGAATCAAAGAGAAAATCAAAAATTCCTAGAGACAAATGACAACAAAAACACGACAATCCAAAACCTGTGGGATGCAGCAAAAGCAGTTCTAAGAGAGAAGTTTAGAGCAATACAATCCTACCTCAAGAAACAAGAAAAATCTCTAGTAAACAATCTAATCTTACACCTAAAGGAACTAGAGAAGGAAGAACAAACAAAACTGAAGTTAGCAGAAGGAAAGAAATCATAAAGATCAGAGGAGAAATAAATGAAATATAAATGAAGAAAACAATAGCAAAGATCAATAAAACTTAAAAGCTGGTTCTTTAAGAAGATGAACAAAATTGATAAACCTTTAGCCAGACTCATCAAGAAAAAGAGGGAGAGGACTGAAATCAATAAAATTAGAAATGAAAATGGAGACGTTAAAACAGACACCGCAGAAAAACAAAAGATCATAAGAGACTACTACAAGCAACTCTATGCCAAAGACACCTTGAAAATGGTAGTCATGAAAATGGAAAACCTTAAGAAATGGACAAATTCTTAGAAAGGTATAACCTTCCAAAACTGAACCAGGAAGAAATAGAAAATATGAACAGACCAATCACAAGTAATGAAATTGAAACTGTGATTAAAAATCTTCCAACAAACAAAAGTCCAGAACCAGACTACTTTACAGGTGAATACTATCAAACATTTAGAGAACAGCTAATACCCATCCTTCTCAAACTATTCCAAAATATTGACGAGGAAGGAACACTCCCAAACTCATTCTATGAGGCCACCATCACCCTGATACCAAAACCAGACAGGGATACTATAAAAGAGAAAATTACAGAACAATATCACTGATGAATATAGATGCAAAAATCCTCAACAAAATACTAGCAAACAGAATCCAACAACACATTAAAAGGGTCATAAACCATGATCAAGTGAGATTTATCCCAGGGATGCAAGGATTCCTAAATATATGCAAATCAATCAATGTGATACACCACGTTAACAAATTGAAGAATGAAAACAATATGTTCATCTCAATAGATGCAGAAAAAGCTTTTGATAAAATTCCACACACATTTATGATAAAAACCCTCCAGAAAGTGGGCACAGAGGGAACCTACCTCAACATCATAAAGGCCATATACGACAAACCCACAGCAAACACCATTCTCAATGGTGAAAAACTGAAAGCATTTCCTCTAAGATCAAGAACAAGACAAGGATGTCCACTCTCGCCACTATTATCCAACATAGTTTTGGAAGTCTTAACCACAGCAGTCAGAGAAGAAAAAGAAATAAATGGAATACAAATTGGAAAAGAAGTAAAACTGTCACTGTTTGCAGATGACATGATACTTATACATAGATAATCCTAAAGATGCCACGAGAAAATGACTAGAGCTCACCAATGAACTGGTAAAGTTAAGGATACAAAATTAATGCATAGAAATCTCTTGCATTCCTATACACTAAGAACAAAAGATCAGAAAGAGAAATTAAGGAAACAATCCCATTCACCACTGCAACAAAAAGAATAAAATAACTAGGAGTAAACCTACCTAAGGAGGTAAAAGACCTGTACTCAGAAAACTAGAAGACATTGATGAAAGAAATCAAAGATGACACAAACAGATGGAGAGATATACCATATTCTTGGATTGGAAGAATCAATATTGTGAAAATGACTATACTACCCAAAGCAATCTACAGATTCAATGCCATCCGTATCAAATCACCAATGGCATTTTTTACAGAACTAGAACAAAAAAATCTTAATATTTGTATGGAGACACAAAAGACCCCAAATACCCAAAGCAATCTTGAGGGAAAAACACGGAGCTGGAGGAATCAGACTCCCTGACTTCAGACTATACTACAAAGATACAGTAATCAAGACAGTATGGTACTGGCACAAAAACAGAAACATAGATCAATGGAACAGGATAGGAAGCCCAGAGATAAACCCACACACCTATGGTCAACTAATCTATGACAAAGGAGGCAAGGATATACAATGGACAAAAGACAGTCTCTTCAATAAGTGATGCTGGGAAAACTGGACAGCTACCTGTAAAAGAATCAAATTAGAACACTCCCTAACACCATACCCAAAAATAAACTCAAAATGGATTAAAGACCTAAATGTTAAGACCAGACACTATAAAACTCTTAGAGCAAAACATAGGAAGAACACTCTTTGACATACATCACAGCAAGATCTTTTTTGACCCACCTCCTAGAGTAATGGAAATAAAAACAAAAATAAACAAATGGGACCTAATGAAACTTAAAAGCTTTTGCACAGCAAAGGAAACTATAAACAAGACAAAAAGACAACCCTCAGAATGGGAGATAATATATGCAAATGAATCAACGGACAAAGGATTAATCTCCAAAATATACAAGCAGCTCATACAGCTCAATATCAAAAAAAGAAACAACCCAATCAAAATATGGGCAGGAGACCTAAACAGACATTTCTCCAAAGAAGACACACAGATGGCCAAGAGGCACATGAAAAGCTGCTCAACATCACCAATTATTAGAGAAATGCAAATCAAAACTACAGTGAGGTATCACCTCACACTGGTTAAAATGAGCATCATCAGAAAATCTACAAACAACAAATGCTGGAGCTGGTTGGAGAAGAGGGAAACTTCTCACACTGTTCGTTGGCATGTAAGTTGACACAGCCACTATGGAGAACAGTATGGACTTTCCATAAAAAATTAAAAATAGAATTACCATATGACCCAGCAGTCCCACTACTGGGCATATACCCAGAGTAAACCATAAATTCAAAACGACACACGCACCCCAATGTTCAATGCAGCACTACTTACAATAGCCAGGTCACGGAAGCAACCTAAATGCCCATCAACAGACGAATGGATAAAGATGTGGTACATATATACTATGGAATATTACTCAGCTATAAAAAGGAATGAAATTCGTCCATTTGTAGAGACATGGATGGACCTAGAGACTGTCATACAGAGTAAGTCAGAAAGAGAAAAACAAATATCATATATTAGCGCATATATGTGGAATCTAGAGAAATGGTACAGGTGAACCAGTTTGCAAGGCAGAAATAGAGACACAGATGTAGAGAACAAACATATGGACCCCAAGGGGGGAAAGTGGGGGTGGGGGTGGGGGGATGTGGTGGTGGTGGTGGTGGGATGAACTGGGAGATTGGGATTGACAAATATACACTAATATGTATAAAATAGACAACTAATAAGAACCTGCTGTATAAAAAAATAAAATTAAAAAAAGACATGAAATTTTTAATACCTTTTCTAGCATTTTTATATAACAGATGAAGCCAAATTAACTGTTAATTACTTGACCACTTCAGAAGGCATGTTTAGTAAAGAAGCTCCTGTTACAGTTATATCAGAGTAAATAAGGTATTCTATAATTTCACATGAACTTGTATGCACTAACACGAACGTTAGCAGGAAAGATAGCCATCCTCTAAGCATGAGTTTTCCAGGCTACAGAATTTGAATTTAAAAAGCCTCCATTTGTATACAAACAACAGAATAATGATAAAATGAAGAGAGTTGGTAGGTGCACAATTACCCAGTTTATGAGCACCAATATGTATACATTCATAAATGAGGCATTTCCTGGTATATAGTTTTTAGAACTTGGCTTTTACTTTCTGAATTAGATGGCTGGGTTTTAGGAAATAATTTCAAACAAAATAAAAGTACCACCCCTTGTAATTTATTCAATATTTTAGCAGGAATATACCATAGGATAAGCATTTCCTTTTCAAAATATACTTTAGTGATACAAAATTTCACAATAGAAAGATATGTCTAGGTCCTCCTTTTTATCTCATTTCTTCATACGTTGATGGAATAACGTTAGGGGAAAATAGGCATGAAGAAATAGCATAAGGTGTTTTCAGCAGAGTTCCATTAAGTACTAATGCCAATCTAATTCTAATAAAATAGAAATGAATTAGTGATTTCTAATAATTCATTAGATTATTAGTGATGCAATAATCTAATCCAACTGTGGATAAACTATAGGTAAAGGAAAGTAATAGAGAAGTCAATGTAAAAAATGTACAGAATAAGGACTATTGGAAAGGCCTATTCTTTCCAAACCCCATAAAGAAAAAAGTCAATCTGCAAGAACAGTCTCTTTATCTGAATATTTAGGTAATTGAATGTTTTATTATATTCATTGTGCAAAAAGATATATAGAATGTCTTCTGGCCAAGACGAAATAACAGAGATCAGATTTACCATTAAGCCTGAAACAACTGAAAACCCAGATAAATTGTATGAAACAATGGTTTAATAAAACTGGAACCAGGAGAAAGATGGATGGCAAAATATGTGCTTCCTGAGTTCAGTCCCTCTCAGGGGAAGGGAAACTAGCAACTATCCATAGACAAGATTCCTTTCTGAAGATCCCAGAACAAAGAGGTGAGTCTGAAGCATCCCTTTCGACCACAAAATCTGAGAAAAACAGCATGAGAAGGGTAAGAGGAGTGTTTTCACTTTGACCACAGCCCCCCCACCAAGGTCAGTTCAGTGCTGCATTGAGGGGATCCCCTGGGCCTAAAGTTTCTCCTGTGGGAAAAGGGGAGTGCAAGAGGACATGAAGCTTCCCCAGCATTCCAGATACTTCCTGGGAGTGATACCGAGCAGGGTCCTGTGGAGCTCCTGGACACAAAGCTTTTCTGTGCCCCCCATTTCTTTGATGACAATCAATAGCCTTCATCAGCCTCCATGACATTCCTTGAGTTCCAACAGGCAGATTCAGGCAGTTGTTAACTAAGGATGGGAGGGGATGCAAGACCAGGGAGAAACAAAACAGTCAAGAGAAACAACAGTGCAACCTTGGGGGCAAGGTCCTGCTTCCCTATCAAGGGATACACAAAACAATGTCTTTGAGTTGTTTTGCAGATACTGAAACCCCCTCCAGGTGGGAGAAGTTAAGATTAACAATGGTATGTTGTCCACAAGCATGCAGACCCTAGACCAGCTGCAACCTGAAGGTTGATGTTGCTGACTCCTACTCACCCCACCACCAACCCATCAGAAGAATGTCCACGTGCTTCCTGCATTTAAACCATTACTATATAACCATTTAAACCATTACTATATAACTCTTTAAACCATTACTATATAACTTCTCAGTATCCTCTTAAAGTTGGGCCACATAGTTTTTCAAAGCAGTAACCTGCTGTGTCCCCCTGTGCCTGGCAAAGTAATAAAGCTATCCTTTTCTACTTCACCCAAAACTCTGTCTACGAGATTCAATTCGGCACCGGTGTACAGAGAAGCTGAACTTTCGGCAACAGGAGGCCCACTTAAGCACTCACAGGGATTATCACGGCAATCAGTTAGAGAAGGGGAAAGGGGCTCACAGCAATGAGTGTGCGAATCCTGGCAGACTGCATTCCTGCTAGTGGTTGGGCCTGAGCGGAGATCCCATCCAGCGACTCTGACCATTTGCAGAGCTGAGCCCGTGACCCCAGCTGGTCAGGGAATCTGGCTGGCATTTCTGCCTTATTGGGTCCCCAACCAGAGTGCTATCTCGGTGGAGGACCAAATTCTAGTACTCTCCCTATACAGGGAAGCAAGTCAGCAGCCCCACCCCACTGCTAGGCATAGCCTCCAACCCCACTTAAGCAGGAAGCCTGTCCTGAGATGCTAGGCAGTCACCCAGCACATCCTACGGCCCACCCAAGCAAGGAAGCAAGTCACTGGCCACACCCAACTGCTGAGCATAGCCTCCAACCCCACCCAACAGTGAAGACTGGCCAAAGATGCCAGGCAGTTGCGGGCTGCCATGCAGTACATCCTACGGCCTTCTTAGGAGGAAAGCAAGTCGGTAGCCACACCCAACTGCCAAGACTAGCCTACAGCCAACCTGACCAGGAAGTCTGGCCAGGGATTTAAGGCAGACACAGAGCCCATTCTACAGGCCTGCTCAAACAAGGAGCCGAGCCAGAAGCATACTGTTGAACATAGTCTCCAGCCTCACCAGGTTGCCCAGCCAGAGACCCTGGTCAGCTCTAGAGTCCATTCTACAAGCCCGTTCAGGCAGAGAGCCAAGCCAGCAGCCTTGCCCAACTGCAGAGCATGACCACTGGTTCTGTCTGACTGAGGAAGCCCAAACAGTGACCCTCAGCAGCTTTGAAGCCTGGCCTGACTGTGTGGAGCCCAGCCTACAGTGCTGTACAGCAGCACATCATAGCCTACAGCCCACCCAGTTGCTAAGCATAGCCTGCAGACTCACCCAATTTTGGGGCAGAGCCTGTGGTCCCAGTCTGATCAAGGAGTACGGCCTGAGTTCCCATCTGATCACAAAGTCCTGTGTATGGCTTTGACTGAATGTAGAGTCCAGCCAATGGCACCATCAAACCAGGGGGGCACAGCTTGAGGCTCCACCCAACCACGGATGAATGTGGAGCCCAGCGTGCGGCCCTGCCCATTCCCAGAATGCAACCAGCAGCACTCCCTGAACACCAGGCCAGAGAACATGGCCTGAAACCCTGCCTGAGCAGGTGACTGCAGAGCCCAGCAAATATCCCTGCCTGAACACAGATCCTAGCCAGCAGTTCTGTTTGAATGTGAAGCCCAGCCATGAGGCCTACCCAAATTCAGAAAAATGACAGCCCTCCGGCTCCCCAACCTCAGAGCACGTGCAGTAGCCCCATCTAACTAGAGACCCTGAGAGTAAGCATGGCTTGTCCAAGGCTGCTACCAGCTGCCCATCCAGAACCCCAAGCTGAGCTGTCTGGTAAAGGCCTTTCCCTGCTGAAGCAAATCTGTAAAGGCTGTAAAAGAGATCACTTTCTCAAAGGAGCAGATATCCACACAAGGATAGAAAGATCATGAGGAATCAGGTAAACATAACACGATCAAAGGAAACTAATAAAGCTACAATAACTATACCTAAGGAAATGGAGATCTATCAAGTGTTTAACGAAGAATTTAGAATGGCCCTCTTAAAGAAATTCAGAGAACTATGAGAAAACATAGATACACAGCTAATAAGAATTAGGAAAACAATGCATGTAACAAAATTGTAAATTCAACAAACAAATAGAAACCATAACAAAACAGAAACAACAGGAATCCTAGAACTGAAAAATACAATGACTAAAGAATTCAACAAAAAGCTTCAATATCAGACCTGACCAAGGAGAAGAAAGAATTAGTGAACCTGAATACAGCTCATTTGAAATTATCCAGTCAGAGGAGCAGAAAGAAAAAGAGTGAAGAAAGACTAAGGGAGTTTATGAAATTCCACAAGCAAAACAATCTATGATTATTGGAGTCCTAGAAGGAAAAGAAAAGGAGAAAGGGGAAGAAGTCTTATTTTAAAAATAATTCCCAACTCTGGTGAGTGATCTGAACATCTAAATTCATGAAGCTTGTAAGTTCCAAGTAGAAAATCTGATGGAGTTTTAAAAATCTGCAGAATACAAAATCAACATATAAAATTCAATGTATTTCTACATTCTAGGAAAAAACAATGGGAAATTGACATGTCAAAACACATTATTACTTAACCATAGCGTAAGAACCATGAAAAAATGAAATATGACTCAGTAAAAGAGGTATAAAACCTACAAACTGAAAATTATAAACTTTGCTTAGAAATTGACAGGCCAATTCAAAACTTCATATGGAAATGCAAACACCTAAAGCAGTCAAAACAAATCTGAAAAAGACTAAGAAAACTGAAAGACTAACATCATCTGATATCAAGACCTACAGTAAAGTTACAATAATCAAGATGGTGAGCTACTGGCATAAAGATAAACAGAGATCAATGAAACAAAATAGAGTCCAGGAATAGGACCATACATATATGTAAAACTGATTTTTACAAAGTCACAAAGGTAATTCAGTGGAGAAAGGATACCTTTTACAACAATAAAACTTCTGGAAGAAAAAAAGATATATACCTTTATGATCATCAGTTAGGCAAAGTTTTCTTACATATGACACCAAATGCATGATCCATAAAAGAAAAAATTGATAAATTAGACTTCACTGAAATTGAAAGCTCTTTATTTAGAAAGACACTCTTAAGACAATGGAAAGACATGACACAGACTAGAAGAAAATATCTGCAAATCCTGTATCTGTTAAAGGATTTGTGTCTAAACTATATAAAGGATCCAATCATCAGAACACAACCCAAGCAAAACAAAAATAAAAACAAAAATGGAAAAAGAGGGCTTCCCTGGTGGAGCACTGGTTGAGAGTCCGCCTGCCAATGCAGGGGACATGGGTTCGTGTCCCGGTCCGGGAAGATCCCACATGCCGCGGAGCGGCTGGGCCCGTGAGCCATGGCCGCTGAGCCTGCGCGTCCGGAGCCTGTGCTCCGCAACGGGAGAGGCCATGGCAGTGAGAGGCCCGCATACCGAAAAAAAAAAAAAAAAAATGGACAGAGAGATTTGAATAGATACTCTGCATACAAAAAAAAAAATTAGAATAGCAAATAAGCACATTAAAAGGTGTTAAACATCATTAGTCATCAGGGAAATGGAAGAAAAGTATACTGTGTGGCTGGCCTGGTTCATTGCTTCTATTTAATGTCATGGAATATGAAACAGGGTTTCTTGTAGATCATCCTCATTCCCTATTAAAAATGCCTACATGTTCAGTTTTTCTGACATGATGTACATTTTAAAAATTATCAAATTCTCCTGAATAAGACATTTGAAGAAAATCTTCATTCAAATATGAAGTTGCCCTTCTAATACACAAACATAAGCCCCACTCTTCAGGGAATTCAGCAGATCTGTCCAAAAATATGAAAACCAGTAAATTCCTGCTTTGCAGTCAGAATATGAAAAAACACTGAATTTGTAGCCTAAGTGTAGTGATTATACAGCTCTCTCAGAGAAATTAAACTTTTGTCATCAGAAATATATTTAATAATTCATTTAAAACAGGTTGCCCTTCTTAAATATCAATACTTTCAATGATTTTGCCATGAACATTGGAACAGTAAAGATATTAATTTAAGAAAAAGAACCTAGGCACAAATAAACAATATTAGGAATCAAAAGAGAATCATAAGCACAGGTAAAGAATTTTAAAACTCATCACAAAATACTATGAATATTTTCAGGCACTTAATTTTAAAATATGGAAGAAATAAATAACTTCCAGAGGCAATTGAATTACCAAAATAGATTCAAGAAGAAACAGAAATTGAATCAGCAATCAAAAACCTATTTAATTTTAAAAAACTCTAGGATCAGGCGTTTTTATACATGAGTTTCACAAATGGTCATAAGACAGCTATCTGAATTTTTTCCTCGGGAATATAAAGAAATGAAGTTCCAAAATTCCATTCCTGAAATTAGTATAAGATTGATAGAAAAATAGTGTAAAGGTCAAGAAAAGGAAAACTAAAGGCCAATTCAATTAAAAACTTATTTTTAAAATCCTAAGTGATACATTAATAAAGATAGCAATGTTTTAAAAAATACATCATGACTAGACTTTATTCCAAGAATACCTAGTTGATAAGGAATATATAGTGAAAAATCCCTAGTAAAAATCACATTCCATGGATCAAATAATTAGAAGTATTCCTTTTAAAGTTAAGAACAACAGAAAAACTGTCTGCCATCACTGCTCTGTTCACCACTGTGCTGGAAGTCTTAGCCAAGGCAGTAAGAAAATGTAAAACTTACAAACAAAGGAAAGGAAGAAACAACTGTTGTTATTCACAGATGATATGGTCTTTAGTGTAGAAAATCCAATATAATCCACAAACTAATTGCATTAAGAGTTCAGGGAAATGTCTAGATACAGTATTAAGATATATAAAAATTAGTTTAACGTTCCTAAACAACAAGAATTACAAAATGTATCTTTTTTAAAAATCACATTTAAAATAGCAATAACAAAGTGATAAAGTACTAAGGAATAAATCTAAACAAATAACAAGATTTGTATGAGAAAAATCATACATTTTCTGAAGAATTAACCATTCCCCAAATTGACTGGATATAATTCTAACAAAAATTACAAAAGGATTTTTTAATTGAATGACAAGGTGATCCTAAGATTCAAATGAAAGACCAAAATCCTCAAATAGACTAGAAAATTTGCAAAATAATAAACAGGAGGGAGGATCTGCCCAATCAGATAACTAAACATAACTTTAGTGTGGTACTGGCATAAGGTCAGATCAATTAATGGAACCAAAGAATAAAGGAACCAGAAACATCCCAAAATATATGATGGAGGTTATCATTCTAAATTATTAGGGAAAGATAAAGTAGTCAATAAGTGCTTGCTTAGACAGCTGGCTTCCTACTTGGCAAATGTGAAAATTAAATAATCAGACAATCAAAAATTTTAAATTTTAGAAGAAATTTTATATTCCTCATGACCTCGGAAAATAGGTGAATTTCTTAAACAAGATTTTAAAAGCCCAAACTATAAAAAGAGAGATTGATAAATCTAACTGCCTTAAATAGGAACAGGAATTTGTATGCAATAAAGTTTATAGGCAACTCACCAATGGCGAGAGGATAATGGAAAGTATCTAAATTGTTACCTAGATTATATAAAGAACTCCTTCAAATCTATAAGAAAAAGACAATCTAATAGAAAAATGTACAAAATATATGAACTAGCAATTCACAGATGAGAACTTTAATGATTAATAATCCTGAGAAGTGATCAACTTTAAAATTTTAGTTGCCAGGATATTCAAATTAAAACAGAGATAGATACCATTTCTTACCTATTAGAATGATAATAATTAAAAGTAAGACATAGGGGACTTCCCTGGTGGTCCAGTGTTAAAGAATCCGCCTTCCAATGGAGGGGACATGGGTTCAATCCCTGTTCGGGAAACTAAGATCTCACATGCTGTGGGGCAACTAAGCCCACATGCCACACCTACTGAGCTCATGCGCCTCAACGAGAGAGCTCGTGTGCCGCAAACTACAGAGCCCACTCACCCTGGAGCCCGTGCGCCACAACTAGAGAGAGAAAAAAACCCACATGCCACAACTAGCGAGAAGTCCGGGCCACAACGAAGAGCCCACGCCCCAACAAAAAGATCCCACACGCCTCAACAAAGACCCCGCATGCCACAACTAAGACCTGACGCAGCCAAAAATAAAAAATAGATAAATAAATAAAATAAACAAATATTAAAAAAAAGACATTGAATGTTAGTGAAGATATAGAGAAATTGGAACTCTCATATGCTGTATTAGTTTGCTAGGGTTGCCATAATAAAATACCATAAGCTGGTAGCTTAAACAAAATAAAATTATATTTCCATAGTTATGAAGCTAAAAATCCAAACTCAAAGTGTTGACAGGTCTGGTTTCTTCTGAGGCCCCTCTCGTTGGCTTGCAGGTGGCCAACAGGCAAATGAAAAGATACTCATCACAACTAATTATTAGAGAAGTGCAAATCAAAACTACAATGAGGTATCACCTCACACAGGTCAGAATGGTCATCATCAAGTCTACAAATAATAAATGCTGGAGGGTGTGGAGAAAAGGGAACCCTCTTGCACTGTTGGTGGGAATGTAAATTGATATAGCCACTATGGAGAATAGCATGGAGGTTCCTTAAAAAACTAAAAATAGAATTACCATAGGACCCAGCAATCCCACTACTGGGCATATACCCAGAGAAAACCATAATTCAAAAAGACACATGCACCCCAATGTTCACTGCAGCACTATTTACAATCGGTCATGGAAGCAACGTAAATGTCCATTGACAGATGAATGGATAAAGATGTGGTACATATATACAAGGGAATTTTACTCACCCATAAAAAGGAATGAAATAATGCCATTTGCAGCAACATGGATGGACCTAGAGATTCTTAAGTGAAGTAAGTCAGACAGAAAAAGACAAATATATGATACCACGTATATGTGGAATCTAAAGCATTATATAAATGAACTTATTTATGAAACAGAAATAGACTCACAGACATAGAAAACAAACTTATGGTTCCCAAAGGGAAGGTGTGGAGGAGGGGGAGGGGGAGCTAAATTGAGAGTTTGGGATTAACATATACACACTACTATATATAAAACAGATAAACAACAAGGACCTACTGTATAGCACAAGGAACTATATTCAATATCTTGTAGTAACATATAATGGAAAAGAATCTGAAAAAGAATATATATATGTAAATACATGTGTGTGTGTATATATATATACACACACATATATAAAACTGAATCTCTTTGCTGTATACTTGAAACTAACAGAATTTTTTAAATCAACTATACTAAATTATATATATAATTAAGTTTTTTAAAAAGTAAAAAAAGAATATTGCTATAAAAATATCAAGTAAAATATCTTTTATTTAGAAGAGATTAATCAACATAGCTGTTCATCAACTACCTAAACTTTTAGTCATTACTATAGAGGACTAGAACAGCTAAGATCATTTCACCCAGTAAAAACAACTTTTTAAAAAAGCAATCTATAAAGAGACTGTATATTATTGGCATCCTGCCAATTAACTACTAAGACTACCACAAATTTGGACCATTTATAAATATGAACGAAACTGGCTGAAAATTGGCATTACACTGAGTAACTCAGAGACGCTCATTTTTTATTTGTTTTTTTTTTTTCAGTTAGAATTTTAAGTGGCCACTCATGGAACTAAAATATTCCCAGCAAAAGCACAAAAAGTAATTACATTTATTCAAATGTCAAGCTTTGCCAAGAGCTTTGTCAAATTAGACAGATGGAAGAGACCTATCAAGAGAAAATATCATTTTATGCAAATGAACTGCTTCCTGTGGTTATACTTATTTATTTTAGCTAGTGTGTAGAAATTCGAAATGGAACCCAAGAAGGTGTAGAAGGGTCAAGCAACAACATCAGTTTTAACAGAATAATCACATGGGAAAATCTGTATTGAAATTCAGCTCTAAGGTACTGTGATATCAACACAAAATAGGTCTCAGGCTCAATTCTCCAAGGAAACCTGTGACCATGTTTATTTTGACAAGTGAAATAAAGTGTAAACCAGACCATTCTTTCATCATCCAGCAGCCAAAAACAGAACAATCTAGAGTGACAGTTGTCCTTGCTCACTTCAAATGTGACAACAGCACCCCGTTAATGTAATTGCTTATTTATTTGCTTATTCAGTGTACTGCTGTATTTTCTTTAAATTTTATTTACTTAGAGTTTCACTGGAAACATAATACATGAATAGAGGTTTCTTTTTTTTTTTATACAGAGGTTCTTGTTTTTTTGTTTTAATTTTTTATTATTTATTTATTTATTGTGGCTCTGCTGGGCCTTCGCTGTGGCACGTGGGCTTTTGTTGCAGTGTGTGGGCTCTTTGTTGTGGCATGTGGGCTCAGTAGTTGTGGTGTGCAGGCTCAGTAGTTGAGGCACATGGGCTCAGTAGTTGTGGTATATGGGATCTTAGTTCCCTGACCAGGTATCAAACCCAGGCCCCCTGCACTGGGAGCATAGAGTCTTAACTGCTGGACCACCAGGGAAGTCCCTAGAGGTTTCTTTCTTTCTTAAGGTACAACATTGTATACAATGAATAAGTCTAGTCCCCATGGACCCTCAACAGAGGCAAACACTGTTGACAGTGTCTTATGCAGTTTTCTAGAAATGTAATATATATGCCTATTTATTAATAGCTACAAAATATTCACTTCATGGAGACATCATAATCTATTTAACCCTTCCCCTACTGATGGTGATTTAGGTTGTTTTTATAACCACTTATTTGATTCAAGTGCTTGTCTCTCCTCTCTGCTACGTTAAATCTGTGAGGGCACTGTTCTGTATCTAGCACCTAAACACATTCTCTGACACACAGTAGTTGCTTCATAAACACTTTTGAATAAATGAACTAACAAACAAATCACTGGCTACCAGAGCCAAGGGGAAAAAGAAGAATGAGGTGGTAAAGGCAAGGATAAAAAACAGAGCTCTTGTCAAGTAGTCAGCTAAAGATCAGAGAGAAGTGAAACATAAAGCACTCGTAAAACTGAAGTATGAGTAAATGGAAAATCCAATTACTTTGTCAAAAATCTAATTGACACACTTTTTTTAAACTCATGCTTTGCATTAAGAAATGAATACCTTTAAAGGAAGAAAATGCCCAAGATACAGGTTGTAGCAGGAAATTTAAGCATATTATTCTAGGTTGAAATATTATCAAGCTATTCTACTTTTAACGCTTAGTGGGTTTTGGAGAAATTTCTACATTTCAACAACATTTCTCAATAGTAAGAGCTAATTTTCTTCATATTCTCAAAAGGGCAAGAGTCTGGTGAGAATATCTTCTGGGCATTGGATTTACAGCAGATTACTGAATTTTTGCCAGAGCTTATGTACCAAGTAGACCTCTTAAAATAAACTATTATTGTGGGGCTTCCCGGTGGTCCAGTGGTTGGGAGTCCACCTTGCAGTGTGGGAGATGCGGGTTTGATCCCTGGTCGGGGAACTAAGATCCCACATGCCGCGGGGCAGCTGGGCCCACACGCCGCAACTGCTGAGCCCTCGCACCTCAACTAGAGAGCCCGCCTGCCGCAGACTACAGAGCCCATGCGCTCTGGAGCCCTTGCACCACAATGAAGAGCCTGCCTGCTGCAACTAAGACCCGACGCAGCAAAACCCCCACAAAAAACAGAAAAACAAACAAACAACTATTATTGGAAAGTTCTTCTTACAAATTAAGAAAGCAGTGAATGACTTTATTAAGAAATGGAAAGACCTGGATGGTCTGCCAGTTCACACTACTGCAAATCTTTTAGATTTGCAAGGTTCAAAGGATAAAATGACAACACTGCAACTACTAGTTCAAAACGTGAAGCAGAACCCTTACAACAAAACCTTGCAAAGCACAGAGTATCCCTGGATGTCTGGCCCAGGAATGTAGCCTCAAATTCTTCTAAGCAGATGCTTCCTGTAACACAGTGGTAAGGCCTTTATATGACACAGGCCCAAACTTGAATAGCTTGCTTATAACCCTATACCAGCCATTTCCTAGCATGAGTAAAAATTTAGAACATCTCAGAAAATACTCATATCAAACTAAGAATATATTAAAATAAATAAAATTAATTTTTTGAAAATACATTTCCCAAAGAGTAATTTTGTCTCCTTCCAAACATACCTTCGAGGGCTTCCCTGGTGGCACAGTGGTTGAGAGTCTGCCTGCCGATGCAGGGGACACGGGTTTGTGCCCCGGTCCGGGAAGATCCCACATGCCGCGGAGCGGCTGTGCCTGTGAGCCATGGCTGCTGAGCCTGCGCATCCGGAGCCTGTGCTCCGCAACGGGAGAGGCCACAACAGTGAGAGGCCCGCGTACCGCAAAAAAAACCCAAAAAACAAAAAACATACCTTCGATTTTTAAGAAATGCTTCAAGATAAGGCAGAGCTGAACCACTTAAAAGTATGTGTGGAAAGGAGGAGAAAAACACAAGTAATTATCAATGAGTTTAGGTTGTTCTCTTTTCTCCTCTCCTCCTCCAACTTCTTTTCAGAAAAATGATTATCTTATTTATATTCCTGATATAGAGTGGACACCATATTCTGAAAACATATATTTTTCTGTTTTTGCTGATGACTGGTTCTGTCTTTGCTTATTTCACATTTATAAGGTGGGAAACTGGGCTCAGGCAAAAATTAAGTTCTTATGTTCAAAGGCTTGTTTTAAAAACATTTAAAAAATTATTAAAATATCTAAATTTTTACTAAAATTCTGAATAAATGATGTCTTCAAACAATATTTCAGTCTTTGGAATAGATAAGTGTAGTATTACGGAAACATAACATTATTTTCCTCCACAACTCAATGATGAAAATAAACTCAGTTGAACTAGGGAAATAAGCATAAGACCCCTAACCAAACACTCAATGCTAAATTAGTCTAGATTTCAATAGATGCATACGTATACTCTTTTCTCCAAAAAACTATATATATATATATACATAGACACATATATATATAGACACATCTAAAAGTAGAAACATGTATATTTATACTCATAATAGAACTCCTTCTATTTTATTTTTTTTTAATATTTATTTATTTATTTAGGCTGCGCCGGGTCTTAGTTGTGGCAATGCGGACTCTTAGCTGCAGCACTGTGGACTCTTAGTTGTGGCATGAGGACTTCTTAGTTGCAGCATGTGAAATCTTAAGTTGCATGCATGTGGGATCTAGTTCCCTGACCAGGGATTGAACCCAGGCCCCTGGCACTGGGAGCATGGAGTCTTACCCAACTGGGCCACCAGGGAAGTCCCTAGAACTCTTTTAAATTAAATAAATTGACAGATTGCTAGGACTATAACATTTTGGGGGGTTTATTTGTTTGAGCAGAGAAAGGCTTATTGCAAGTACCAAGCAAGCAGAACAAGTGGCTTGTACTCAAAAACCCTGAACTCCAGGATTATGTTTTTAAAGTAAGGGTAGTTCTCATTAGTCCACCTGAATGCTTATCACCAAACTGCTGGTTTCCAAAGGGCTCAATTTTGCAAAGCAAGTTTTGTTGTTGTTGTTTTTTAAATTTATTCCCTACTCTTGTTGTTCTATATCAATAATGAAAATGATAATAGTACAGTCATAATAGCTATTATCATATATGGTACTCTCATTATCTTCAAGGTACTATGTTTAGCATTTAAGATAACTATTTCATTTACAGCAACTCAGAACAATCATGAAAAAAGAGGTATCCTTATACATATGGAAATGGAGGTCCAGAGAGGTTAAGCACCTTTGTTCAAGGTTCCAAAGCTAATAAGTGGTGTAGCCAGAACTGGAATCCAGGCTTTTTATTATTCTTCCCTCCTGTTAGTTAACAGAATAAATTAAAATACATTAAGAACAAATTCACTGTGAGATGGCATAAGCTGTAAATACCCACCTCAGTGTTACCAGGATTTATTTGTCTATATTGGGCAGTGATGCTAGAGCGAATTATCCTCAGCTATTTTAAGATATGTGTAAAAAGTTTCCAGGCCTCCAAAGAAAACTTTCGCCCTTTACTCCAAGCCAAGCCACTCTGGGATATATAACATTCCAATAAGTGTTACTAAATCAGATTAATTCACCACCATCACTGTAACTGCTGATTAGGGCAGCAGTATAGAGGTTAAAACCACAGGTTTTAGAGGAAGTCAGACCTTGATCAGGGTCCTACTAGCTGTGTGATTCTAAACAAGTTATTTAACTTTTCTAAGCCCCTGTTTCCCTATCTGTACTATGAAAATAACAATAGCACCACAAAGACTCACATTGAAGAAGAAATGCTTCAAAATAGTGGAGGCTCAATAAATGTTACCTATTAACACTTTCACTGTGTTCTATTGTGGAACAGCACAGACTACTATGGAATATCTTCATGGTACATCCCTAAAATTTTATAAAGATTATAAAGAATATGATGACAGCTTTGCCTTATGAATTAAGGTGCTGAGATAACTAGGATGACTGATCTTTTAAAAATGTAATAACATTCTAAGTATCAAAGTAAGTGTTTATACAGGACCATGCTCGGAAAACTCAATATACTACAATATAGAAAGTCCTATGAGAGAAATTTTCACAAATTTTAAGCTACGATTTATTTTTTAAAAAGAATCTCTTAAGACATCAAAGAATCGTGTAGTTTCTTATCTTGTTTCTTATTATGCTATCTTGGAGATGTTAGCTGAAAACTATTAAAAGGGTAAATAAGATTTAGTAACTTCCCTAGCTATTCTGCACACCCCCACTATAGTCTCCTAGGAAAATCTGAAGGAAAATGAAAATGAAAATGAAAGAAGGGTGGCTTTTAAAAATTTCAGTCACATTAAAATAGCTTATCATATAAAGAAAGGAATACAATCCTTCTCCAGAAACCAGTCTTCATAGCGGCTGTAAATGAATTAAAATCTTTGGAAAGAATTCTATATAAATTATACGCCAATACCGAGAATTCTAATTGAACACTGCTGTTGTCAAAGCAATGATTAATAAGTACATTTAATCTTTATGCATACTCACAACCAAGTAAAAACTGTGGTTTTTATTATATAGTAGATCTATAGTTAAAATCATACTACATCCAGTTTGCATATGCATTTGCATGGGATCATCTCTGTGTATGTTTATTTAATTCAGTTAAAGAAATAATCATTCCAAAAGGGCAAAAAAAAAAAAAAAAAAAGTCAACAGAATCTAAATGGGACACAAATTAATTTCAATTCTACTGACAAAGATTAGATTCCAGATCAGCAATTAGTCAATTCATTTTACAAACTTCTTTTCCATTGTTATTAGGTAAGTTTGTATTTTCTAGCCCAGATGATATTACAGTATACTGATACTTCAAGAAACATAGAAGGGCAAAGTAATTACGTTGTTTGAAAAACAAAAAGCATTTTACAAACAATAACCTCTTATCATTGCTAAAGAATTTCTGGAAGACTCAGTGAAGATATGCTACAGTATCATGTGAAAGGTAATATAATTGTAAATACTATCTGTTGCTTTGAAAGAAAAAGGAAGGGAGGTGGAGAATACCCACTACATCCACAAATAATAATTCTCTACTCAGAGAGCAGCTACCATGTCATATTCAATTCCATGAACATGGCATGGCCCAGCCCAAGTGCTGACATATAGTAAATGCTCAAGAAATGCCTATCAAATGAATGATGCATTAAAGAATGACTAGAGATAGTTTCCCAACAAGTAAAAAAGAGGAATATTTTCCACAAAAGATAGAAATACATGAAATGCATTATTCCCAATGCTGATAAACCCACACAAGTTCAAACAAAATTGCAGTAAATCATTGGACAGCAGATCCACAAGGATTATTTTAGGGGAAAAGGTGATTAAGCATGCCTGCAAATTTTTAAGGTTGTATCCTGGAGGATATACTGTCCTATAACAAATTGCAATGTCCATTAGTATCATTATTAGATAGAACTAAGCTATCTGCATGAAAGAATGACGTTCCTTAAATGCAAGTCCATCCTCTGGTAGAGTCCTCTTTTGCTTTCCACCAAAGGTTGAAGTTTGAAGGACCCTTTATGTCTTTGATAATTAAGGAAGACCTCACCGCTTGTGTATTCATCCTCTAAGAGAACACAATCACATCCCCTATAAGAAGCCATTGCTAAAATAAATAGGAAAAAAAAATAGGTCATAGGTCACACCCCTCCCCCACCAAAACTGATCGTTCTTTTGTCCATAAATTATAAATGTATACTTTATTTCAAGTCACACTCACACAATCATTTTTTGTGAACTACTTTCCAGCAGAGAAACAATGATGACACAAAACCAAAGTGAAAAATCCTCATATGTATCCAAAGGCATTCAGTGCCTGTTTTAAAAATGGAGCTGGCAAAAAACCAATTGCACATACGGCTGCAAATGCACAAAACTGCAGAAAAGCTTTCATAATTAATCCCTCAGTTAATAAGCAACTGGGAACTTCCTGAAGAACTAGGAGGTAAGATCTAGAAGCAATGATCTTTGTTTATTCCCAGTTAAAAAAATTTTTTTTTATTGTTTTGCAATAGATTTTACACCTTTCTAGTCACAACCAAGTCATGCAAAGAATTGTTTTAATCAATCTGTGACTTGCTTGCACTGTGAACCGTATCTGTAAAGTGCAATGCTACTAGATTATATATCACACACACGCACACGCACACGCACACATACCACAAAAGCCTGCTTTAAAAATACACATTTTTCTTGGTTATACACCAGAATAGTTTAAGAGAAAGGCAACAACTAATTTTCAGCTGAGATATTAAAGGTGGGGCCCACTTCATAAAGCGTTCTAGCCTCAAACTACACTACCTGAGAGATTAAGACCAAGGTAGCGATTCTCCTCAGCTTCCCCTCCTGTCACCAATGAAAAAATGATCACTGGTTTGCAACAGCACAATCATAACAGCACTACCAAACCTTTACTAACTTAACAGTCTTTCATCCAGCAGTTTCAGGCTGCTTTGCCAATGCTAAGGAAAAGATACAAAACCCCAGTGAGGTAGACATTATCAACAACTGAGGGTTAATCCTTTCAAAGAAAGACTTGGGTTTTTCTTATATACCATCTTGCCTTGTCAGAACAAGGAAGTTAAAGTTAAAAGATATAATGTATTTTAAGCTTTCAGAAGTAGAATCTTACGCCACTTTCATGTTCTAAAATACTTCACAGTCTAAACCTGAACTAAATATCAACATTTTTTATTTGCCTTTCATCAAAGACGGTGACAAGTGATAGGCCACAGACTATTAATATCAAGTTCAAAGATAAATTTGAATTTCTTCATACTGAAATGGGAAAATTTTAAACTAATACCACACTCACTTAAGTAACAAATGTATTCACACAACTATTCTTATGAGGGAACAATTCATCATATGCCCCAAGACTAGGCTTTGTTTCCAAAGCATCAACAAAGTACTTCCTGTTTTCCTCCATTATTATACAACACTATGTGTTAAATACGTGTGTGTTAACAAAACATAGATAAAATAACCCAAGCTTGCAGGATATAACATTTTCCTAAGTCAACACAGAAATACTTTTGTTTGTTTTTCTCCTCCAATGAAATTACAAATGTGTAAAGTTCTCAAAATATAGCACTAACACCACTTCTCCCCACAGAGATTTTTGTCAAAGCAGATGGAGTGGCAGAAGGAGGTGAAAGATTAGTATCCTTTGCCCTCAGGCATATAATTACAGCCTGAAGTATGAGATCTATTTCCAAAGAACACCAGGAGCCTAGGAAAACAATGTCTCAAGTAGGATTTCACTGAAGTACTGAACCCATGTAACTATACATGGTAGCGTCTTGAAACCTTTTGTCCGGAGAAAAAATTATAGGTTTTTACTATAAAACCGACTTCACAAAAGGACTGTCGTTCTCCCATATGCCTAATATATTCTGAACACTAATCTACATTTAGGAAATAGACAAGTGACACACTGGGTGCCATGATGCTGCCATCTAGGCAATGAAACCTTTTCCGTTATTAGTATTCCCTATTGTTTGCTAAAGAGGAGAGAGAGAGACATTTCAAGGGATTTTCCCAATGGTATCTGTTTTTTGACCCCATGATGCAAAGATATAAGAACAATTCTACGGCTAAGTCAAGGTGTTCAGATTTCAGCAAAAGCACAAACTCTGCCCCTTTCCTGTCTCTTTATATCCCATGTGACAAATGAACTGGCTTTGTTGGGTTGAAAACACTCACTGCAAAGTCATTTCAAATTCCAGAGTCTTAGAATTAATGTTTTTCATGGTTTAAGTGACTATTAAAATAAGAAATTTTCTGCCCATGAACTCATGGTCAACAAGTGATTTTTATTTTTATGCAATCATAAAGGAAAAAATGTGAACTTACAGGGACAAAATCAAGTAGGCAGAGCTCCAAACACCAAACACACAGCTAAAGCAGATTAATCTGACCAGTCCACTGGTGTGTCATGTATTTGTTTCTTTCCTCACAGAGAGGGAGGATATCTCTGAATGGATGCACAAGAAAGTGGTAGAGGCAACGGCCTGTGGGAAGGGGAACTGAGGGGTTGGAGGGTGGGTTGATGCAGGAAATTGTCACTGTATACCCTTTTGTAGTATTTGAATGTTTTACCATGTCTATGAATCATCTTTTAAAAAACTGGAATCTCATGTCAAATATTATTAAAGTAAGTTACATATACCTTTATTACTGTGAGAGGAAGGGAAAGAAATGAGAGGAAAGGTCTTCATATTGAATGACTGATGGTGAACAACTCTGAGTCAATACGTTTAACAAGGTCCTTGACAAACAAAGGGTGAGTATCAAAGCAAAGATCTGGGAAGCGCCATGGTGTTCTCTGTAGAATTTTAAGTTTCTGTGCCAAATTCTTATTTTCAAGCTTGTATAGACTCACCGTTCCTTGTTTCTTCTATGTGCATACAGTTATATAATGCTATTAATAGACTGATATTGCAAGAAGAAGTTTCTAATGAAATCAGGACTCTTTCTAAACGATGTTCCACCATAAATAAACTCACCCAGATAATCTGTAAGAACAAGGAAGTAGTAACCATTGGTAGATTTTATGACCCTTTTTCCCTGGCAAACACTCACTACTTAAAATTGCCTGTCTTCTGCATATCATTGAAGAAAAAAACCAAAACTGAGGAGGGAGGAGGGGAAAAAGGAAAACAGTGAAAGAGGGGTTGGAGAAAGAAAAGAGAAGGAGGGAAAGAAAGGAGAAAAGAAAGAAAATCTGATAATACGATCTCTGCAGGACTAAGAATCACTGTTCAATCAAAAGACAATTGTTAGTGCTTCTTACATGCCAGGTACTTAAGGACACAAACATGAATCAGAAACATCTACTACCCTCAAGGAGTTCACAACCTGGTGGAAGAGTCAGGCACAAATGCTGAAATATGAATTACATTACACAGTAACAGTTATGACTTTGTATATAAGAGTTTGGACTACAGCAAGAAGAGACAACGTCTGGTGTAGCTAAGGACTTAAAAGGGCATCCTGAAAATTAAGGAAGAGTTTGTTGGATGATGAAGGAAGGGAAAGCTATCTGAAGCAGAAGGAAGAGCATGAGGAAATGAACAGCAGTATGAAAGAGCACACTGTATTCAGGAAATGTGGATATAATTTTATATGGCTGGAGCATATGGCACATAGGAGAATAGAAAGTAAAAGTGAAAAGGAAGGTTTTTATGGTAGAAAAAGGAACAGTGGGAAATTAAGCTAAACGAGCTACTAGGGTCAGTTTTCTTAAACCATAGAAGAATATTTGTTTTAAAAGTAAATTAATTGTATAAATATTCACTGGGGCAAAGGTTGGTGTTAGTATTTTAAAGAAAAAAACAATTCTTTTCAGAACACAAATACAGTAATTATTGATGTATAAATGGATGGTACTATATATCAGGTCCAGTGGGCTCTCTAATTAGAAATAGTTTGTTAGACTTATTTTGGTTTACATGAACTCAAAAGCAGTACAGCTGTATTTATCTTCAAATGTTATATAACTCCCAGTTGTCATTAATTCAGATTGATTACTTTCCCCTCAAACAAGCAAATCAGTAATGTTACCACACAACTAATACATGGGTACATTTGCTTTTATAAAATCAGGCATGCATACACAAAGTAATTCTGCAAATCTAAGCCCCAGTAATGTTTATATTTAGCAATATTTTAACAGTCCAAGAATGCATGAGATTCAACGTTAGGACCGTACTGTCATCTTTTACGCCTAATTTGTAAAAGCTTCTAAATGCTACCTAAACTATATAATTTTATTCACAAAATAGTAATAGCACATGTACTAAAATAGGTAAGTTTGCCTAAATAAATAATTTCAGCCTATTATGTACAGACACATACACACAGATGTACAATGCACACACACAGGGCCTATTATTTGCTCTCTTTGTGATACAGTGTGGCTCTATACACCACTACCCTAAAAATACTCAATTCCATCTATTATTACTTGTATAAGAGAGGGAAAAGAGCAGTAGAAAAAGAATCAGAAGACTCGAACTCTTGTCCTAGTTATAAAACAAACTAAATATTTGACTTACATCATTTCTGGGCCTCATTTTTAAAAAATCTGTTAGTCATAACTTTTTCCTAAATAAATACGTACTTTAATAATTTTTGTAAAAGTTATTACATACTCTTTGAAAGAATTAACGTGACTTAAAAGGAAGTACGAAGAGAGAAACCTCAAATAAATACTACCACATAGAAAGTTAAAATAAGTTAATTTTTACATTAAGATAATTCTAGCCATTTTAATGCCTACATCAAAATAGATTTGAAAGCTTTTATAAAAGTTGGATTATACTGTTTGTGCTTTAAAAATATAATACACTTAATCTTACCTGAATTTAATAGAAACATGTCAGTGAAAATTCATGAATTTCTCAATTTCAAATGGATATTTTCTAAAAGATCTAAGGTTAAAAAAATGTGAAAATATTAATAGACTGGAGTAGTGTCTTTATAAGTACACTTAAAAATTTAGATATTATTAACTAAAACACAAGAATACTCTTATGTACCCTCAACTCAAAATTTTGTTGGCATGTTATTTTTCACACTGTCAAACTTTATAACAAATATATCAGATTCCATAATCATAAATTGTATAAATGTCTTGTATTTCATATTAAATAGAGTCACTGCCAATTTTGTTACCGATTTGTTTTACCTTTTAATTGGCTGTATTTCATAATTAAGTGATTTTTTTTTTTTTTTTTTCAAGAAGGACTCATGGGTACTTGGGAATGTCTGCCTGCTGAATTTATACTTACTTGAATGGTATCTTGGCTAGGAACAATATTTCTTGATCACAGTTTCTTTATTTCAGAAGTATATAGCTATTGTTACACTGATCTCCAGCACTGACTGTTCCTGAGAAGACGTTTACTAAGAGCTTCATTCAACCTTCCTCCTTTGATAGTCTTTCTGAAAACCTGGAGAAATATCAAAGTTCTATCATTTAACCTAGGTATGCCAAGCAATCAAAATCACTAGGACTCAAAATATTATTTTGACTTGAGGACTCAATTGTTAACTCTTTTCAAGAAAACTTTATTATATCTTTGAATAATTTTTCTCTTCCACATTTTCCATTCTCTACTTCATGCAAGTATCTTAATGCTGGATCTTTGCTGGTACTCCATATCTATTACATTCTGTTTTAATTCCTTGCTTTTTCATCTTCATTCTCTGTGATATGTCAAGTTTTTCTTCAATGTCAGTAATTTAATATTTAGCTACTATTTCTATCCCTTGCTATTTCCACTTTATCGTTTCAGTAATTATATTTTAAGATACCATATAGCATGTATCTTTCTGAGGCAAGGCAGTCTGACTTCCATATGCTGAGTCCTGCCAGCTCTGAGGAAATCAGAAGCTGTTATTTCCAAAGGAAACTATGATAACTAGACATGCCACTCCTCAGCCTTCATTGTTACATAACAACTTTTTAAAATCCCTTTAATAATATTTACTCTCCTATTTTGGCTCCTTGTATCAAGTTTTAATAAAAACTACAAGTAATCATACCTCTGTCAAAAGGGGAACAGCTTAAAATATCCATATTTTTATAAGTGCATGTTAATGTTATTTCCTGTTACTTCCTATTATATATAGCTAGAACCTAACCCTGGCTATCATTTCAAATCAATCATTATTCATGTTAGGAAACCATAAAATTGAGAAAGAGAGAAGGAAAAAGACAGAGATAGAGAGAATATCCTAAGAGTTGATGTGGGAGGGAAATGAGATAGAAGTGTTTTAAAATAAAGTAAATAAGAAATATATGAACAAGTAGGAATATTTATTAAAATAATTAAATATTTAGATTACATATATCCTCAAATTGCAATACATTACTACAGCCAACGGTGACATTATAAGGTCTAAAAGAACAAAGTTGTCTTGAAGTTCAGAAGCTTGGGTTCTAGTCTGGGTGCAGTCATGCACCTTGGGGGAAATATTCAGTAAGCCAACCGATACGCCATCTCTTCAGCTGCAAAAATGAAAGAGTTAAGAGAGATAACCTTTAAAGTCCTTTTCAGTTCTCAAATTCTATGAACAAGTAAGTAATGTATGGTACAAGGTATGGTAGCCAGACCACAAAATGGCCCCAATGAGCGTCACCTCCTGGTGTGCACTCTCTTGTAGAGTCATTTATAAAGTAAAAAAAACAGTCATCAACTGGAAGTACAGACCATGGTCTTATAAAGTTTTTAAACATCATTAATAACCTTAGCAGTTAAAGTCAAAGAAACATCTCCAGGCCTACTCTTTCCTAGTGATGGACTATTTGGAGAGGAGAAGGGTAGAATTCAGTAAAGAGAAGAGAGGCAAAATGGCAACCTATATGGCATGCACTTTAAACACCCATCTTCCTACAGCTACCATCAATTCTTGTCAATTTTTACACTTTGACATAAAGATACATATATATTTTTTTCTAAAAGTCCAAATACCATTTACAGAAAATGTCAGGGTGCTTCCCAAATAAATTAATCTCAAGAATTTTACCTTGAAGCAGTTTGGATTCAACAAAAGAAAAGTAAAGAACAGGCAGAACAATCAGTGAAGAAAAAAAAAGAAACATATTAATCCTTACAGTGAATTCTTCTGGAATATTTGGTATTAGAATTCTAAATAAATGCATTCCTAAGAACATATTGAAAAGTTACTCTGAAGGAGGCACTATAGAGTATAGAAAGATGAATGAAACAGCCCCTGCTTTCAAGGTAGTTACAAAGGAAGAAAGGGGTTAAGATAAAACAAATCCATAAATGTTTTTAATACAATGTCTAGTAAAATACTATGAGAGATAATATGAGACTGATTTTATGCTAGAAGGAACTGAGGAAAGGCTTTGGAGGAAGCTGACTGGACAAGAGCCTTGAAAAGTGGACAGGATTTCAGTGGACAGAAAGAATTCTCAGGGCAGCGGAGAAGAGTATGAATGTATGGACATTTAGACATGCACAGATGCATTTAATATATACAGAAACTGCATTCTCTTGAGGCTTGAACCTTGAAAGCAAAATGCACTTTTTAATTTGCTTGGTTCTCTAAATAGAGAAGTTTAAAATATTTAAATTAAGTCTGTTATATCTTTGCACATTAATATAACCCATAATTCAATTCAGCATATGCTTGCTTGTTTTCACTTACTAGACTAGTAATAATTGTTCATCTAGGGCTTCCCTGGTGGCGCAGTTGTTGAGAGTCCGCCTGCCGATGCAGGGGACACAGGTTCGTGCCCCGGTCCAGGAAGATCCCATATGCCGCGGAGCAGCTGGGCCCGTGAGCTGTGGCCGCTGAGCCTGCGCATCCGGAGCCTGTGCTCCGCAACGGGAGAGGCCACAACAGTGAGAGGCCCGCGTACCGCAAAAAAAAAAAAAAAAAAAAAATTGTTCATCTAACTTAAGATTTCTTACCTGACTACAGATAATCACTTTACAGATGACTGCCCTACAGGTGTAACATTGTAGACTATAGTTGAGATAAGTGGTCATTAAAAGAACCATTTATGTAAAATATAATTTCTACAAAACTTTCTATTTCCTTTAAATGAGTAGACCAGGCAAATACACGACATCTGATCTAAAGCAGAAGTTCTATATATACAAATAATAGAAACAAAGTAAGATAAAAACCATAACTTACCATACAGGACTATCAATAATATTAGATTAGTCAGTCTCTATACAACTGTGCTACAATGTCAGTAAAATACTTTAAAATATCATACCACATGGTGTATGTGGTATATGTGTTCGTGTATACTGGTGTAAGTGTGTTCTAACCTACACTCTAGGAATAGTAAAATACTTTATTAGGGAATAAATACTTAAAGATGTGCTTATATGTTGTTGCTGAGAATTTTTGCACATTCATCAGAGATAGTGGTCGGTAGTGTTTTGTTTTGTTTTTGTAGAGTCCTCATCTGGCTTTGATATCAGGGTAATGCTGACCTCACAGAATGAGTTTGGGGGTATATCTTCTTCTTCAACATTCTGGCCCATATAATTAATAAACTGGCATTAGTAAATCCTTACATATCAATAATTGTTCTATTTGTAAATATACTGACTTCTCCAATCAAAAGACATAAAATGACTAGATACATGTTGTTTTTAAGCTGGCTAACATCTATTCCGCAGTCCATGGATCAAGGAGTAATTTTGATTTTCAAGTCTTATTCTTTAAGAAATACATTTTGTAAGGCTATAGCTGCCACAGATAGTGATTACTCTGATGGATCTGGGCAAAGTCAACTGAAAACCTTCTGGAAAGGATTCACCATTCTAGACGTCATTTAACAACATTCGTGATTCACGGGAAGAGGTCAATATATCAACATTAACAGGAGTTTGGAAAAAGCTGATTCCAACCTTAATGGTAGACTTTGAGGGGTTCAGCACTTCAATGGAGTAAGTCCCTACAATGTGGTGTAAACAGCAGGAGAACTAGAAGTGGAGCCTGAAGATGTGACTGAATTGCTGCTATCTCATGATAAAACTTGAACGGATGAGGAGTTGCTTCTTATGGATTAGCAAAGAAAGTGGTTTTTTGAGATGGAATCTACTCCTGGTGAAGATGCTATGAAGATTGTTGAGATGACAAAAAAGGATTTAGAATATTACATAAACTCAGTTGATAAAGCAGTGGCAGAGTTTGAAAGAACTGACTCCAATTATGAAAGAAGTTCTACTGTGGGTAAAATGCTATGAAGCAGCATTGCATGCTACAGAGAAAACGTATGTGAAGGTAGAGTCAATGAATGCAGCAGACTTCACTGTTGTCTTATTTTAAGAAATTGTCACAGCGATCCCAACCTTCAGCAACTACCACCCTGATCAGTCAGCAACCATCAAAATCGAGCGAAGACTTTCCACCAGCAAAATGATTATACCTTGCTGAAGGCTCAGATGACGGTTAGCATTTTTTTAGCAATAAAGTACTTTTAAATTAAGTATAGTTAAGTAATTTAATTATATACATATTTTTAGATATAATGCTATTGCATACTTAATGGACTACAGTATAGTATGAACTTTATATATGCACTGGGAAACCAAAAAATTTGTGTGACTCACTTTATTGCAATATTTGCTTTATTGTGGTGGTCTGGAATTGAACCTGCAATTCTCCGAGGTATGCCTATATATGCTGCCTAAAAGAGACTCATTTCAGTTTTAAGGACACACACAGGCTCAAAGTGAAGGGATGAAAAAGGATATTACATCTAAAGATCTGATGCAATCCCCATCAAAATTCCAATGACATTTCCCACAGAGATAGAAAAAACAATCGTTAAAGTCGTATGGAACCACAAGAGATCCTGAACAGCCAAAGCTATCCTAAGAAAGAAGAACAAAGTTGGAGGCATCACACTTAATGATTTCAAACTATAAGCTATAATTATCAAAACAGTACGGTACTTGCATTAAAAACAGACACATAGATCAATGGAAAAGAATCAAGAGCCCAGAAATAAACCCTTGAATATGTAGTCAACTAACATTTAATAAGGGAGCCAAGAATACTCACTGAGGAAAGGATAGTCTCTTCAATAAACGGTGTTGGGAAAACTGGATACCCATTGCAGAAGAATGAAACCAAACCCCTATCTTACACCACTCACAAATATTAACTCAAAATGGACTAAAGGCTTAACAATTAAAACCATAAAACTCCTGATAAAAACAGGGGAGAAAGATCACTGACATTGGTCTTGGCAATAACTTTTTGGATATGACATCAAAAACACAAGCGACAAAAGCAAAAATTAACAAGTGAGACTACATCAAACTAAAATGCTCTGCACAACAGAAATAATCAACAGAATGAAAAGGCAATCTATGGAATGGGAGAAAATATTTGCAAAGCATATATCTGATAAGGGATTAATAGCCAAAAATACATAAAGAACTCATGCAACTCAAGAGCAAAAAAAAAATCTGATTTAAAAATGGGCAGAGGGGCTTCCCTGGTGGTGCAGTGGTTCAGAGTCCGCCTGCCAATGCAGGGGACACGGGTTTGTGCCCTGGTCTGGGAAGATCCCACATGCCGCGGAGCGGCTAGGCCCGTGAGCCATGGCCCCTAAGCCCGCACGTCCGGAGCCTGTGCTCCGCAACAGGAGAGGCCACAGCACTGAGAGGCCTGCGTACCACAAAAAAAAAAAAAAAAAAAAAGGCAGAGGAACCGAATAGACGGTTTTCCAAAGAATACATAAAAGTTCCCAACAGGTACATGAAAAAATACTCAACATCACTAATTATCATATCAAAGAAATGAAATCAGTATCTCCAAGAGATAGCTGCACTCCCATGTTCACAATACCCAAGACATGGAACCAACCTAAGTGTCTGTCAACAGATGAATGAATAAAGAGTATGTGGTATATATACATACAGTCAAATATTATTTAGCCATGAAAGAAGATGGAAATCCTGCCACTTACGACAACATGGATGCGCCTTGAAGGCATTATCCTAAGTCAAATAAATCAGAGAGAGAAAGAAAAATATTGTATGATCTCACTTATAGATAAACTCTAAAAAAGCTGAACTCATAGTTCTGGTGGTTCCCAGAATCAGGGGTAGGGGGGATGAGGGTGGGGTAATGGATGAAGGTGGTCAAAGGGAACAAAGTGACCAAATTATTAGATGAATAAGTTCTGGGGATCTAATGTACAACATGCTGACTGTGATTAACAATATTGTACTGTATACTTGAAAGTTGCTAATAGAGTAGGTCTTAAAAATCTCACACCACACACACACAAAAGGTAACTATGTGAGGTGATGAATGTGTAACTAACCTTATTATGGTAAAAATTTCATAATATATACATATATCAAATCATCACGTTGCACACCTTAAGTGAACACAATGTTATGTGTCAACTGTACATCTGTAAAGCTGGGGAAAAGCTCATATCTCAAAGGCAAAAGCAATATTAAGTTCTTTAGCCAACTATATTTCCAATCAAAGGTACTTTGTTATTAGCTAGGTAGATACTAGAAATATTATTTCATTGGTAAAATTAATTCAACATATATGAAAATGGGAACCAAGGAATGTTGTAGAAGCACTTTGTGAACAATTTTGTAAACAACATGTACGAATGTAGTAAATCCAGTAGACCACAATCTTTCGAATGACACCTTAGGCCTAGGTTTCAAACCCATATGGTGTCCAGCGGCTCATTCAGACATTCTCTGACACCTGAACAGAAGGTAGACCAACCTGTTATTAGAATAATGTCACAACTGCCTCAAGAGAACCTTTCACAAAAGATACTTCAAGAATAACTAAAAAGACTGAAAGCACGGACTTCGACAAAGTTACACAACAGACTGTGTGACTGTTTTTGCACCTACTTACTAACATTTGTGAGTGGCAGAATTCAATCTGAGTCTTGCCTTCACTGTAACACATATTAAATGTTAGCAAAACTATGGGGGAGAGGCCTATCTTCCTCACTGACCTTTAGCTTTTGGAAGCTACCAATAACTATCAAAAAAATCAAATAATAATGACTTGGTTGGTTTGCAACAATCTCCTGTGCACTTGCGCACATGCGTGTGTGTGTGCACGTGCACCCATGCATATGCATAGTACACAGTACCATCAGTATTGTGGAGAAATGTACTCTTCATAATGCTAGGAAGCCAGAGGCATATTTATTATTGAGATACACAAAAAAGACTTTTGCTTTCTTCTCAAGGATCAGAATAAGGTTTTACTGATGTTAGGTTTGGCTCAAGAACTAACAGATCCCACAGTTTGTACACATCCCCTTAAATGGAAATGCACATATTGTTTGTGTACACTCTTACAAAAAGGTGACGCTGTGCCCAAATATAAAAGGATTATTATGGCATAGTAAGAAATGAACTCAGATCTGTTCAAGATATTACCTTGTGTGGACAACTGCACCAGCAGTTTATGACTCCATCAGGGACTCTAAAGGGCCATAGGAAGCTACATTTAGATGTATTACATCTATTTCTACTCCATATGGTCACACCACTTCCAAGAAATTTATGTATGGTTGACCAAATAAATTTAGAACTTACAGTATGTGGTTTCTTCCCACAGATTCTATGACCCACGTGAAACACTGCAGTACTGATCATAGTAAACTGCTGTGTCAAATGTGCTACTTGTATTTATTTATACAGAAGTGCTACTGAATATAAATGAGAATTAACATTAAACTATACTTTTGGGTGTCCCTTTTGTCTCTATTTGCAGATACAGTATTCCATATTTATCACTCCAAACATCATACTCTCTTATGCATTTGACGTAAAATATCTCTGCCAAGCAACAGCTTTTGCATACATTTTAAAAGAACAAAAAGATTGTATTAAAATCAAACTTATTTTATTTGAACCAGCAACAAGAAAAGCACAGTGTGCTATTTTATACTATACCTCCTTCTAGCCATTGTAATTCATAAGCTAACTCTAATTTATTGAGTTAGAGTCTTTTTATATTTACATTGAGTCTTTTTATATTTATTTGCTTTCAGACAGCTTTGTCTAGAATACTGATCAAGCTAAACAACCACTGTTTCATGATTTTACCTAAATGAATTATAAATGTCAATATGACATCTCAAAACTATTTTAAAAACAAACAAAAAATCTTCCCAGTGAAAAAGTTCACCTAAAAGAAATGTGAGAAATAGCCCAGTGAAGTTTTGTTTGGTTTTTTTTGGTACACAGTAATAGCAGATTATGTGTCATCTGTACATCAAGTGACACTGAAATTGATGAATCACTATGGCCATATTTCCTGTTACTATTTATCTTCCATTATTAGTAAGTGTCTGGAACCATAGTCAGCTCAGTAATACTAGAATAAAAGAATAAAGAATAAATGGTACGGGCTTCCCTGGTGGTGCAGTGGTTGAGAGTCTGCCTGCCGATGCAGGGGACACGGGTTTGTGCCCCAGTCTGGGAAGATCCTACATGCCGCGGAGCGGCTAGGCCCGTGAGCCATGGCCACTGAGCCTGCGCTCCGCAACGGGAGAGGCCCCAACAGTGACAGGCCCGCGTACCGCAAAAAAAAGAATAAATGGTAAAAAACGTTTAATCAAGCCCCTAAACTCAACTATTCACACATTATAAAATATTTAATGCATACTCACTTTGCCTATATGACATTTATACATGGAAGAGAAAATTCAAACTTAAAGTTTTTCAATTTAGTTATTTAAGATTTTAATAATATTATTCATGTGACACCTTTCTTAAAGAATGGTGCATTCTTCCCTAGAGGTCTTTCTGAGTAGTTATAATAAATAATTAAAATTCCTATATTTTAAATAAAGTTCATGATGGGCAACTATAATTCTCATATATAAAAGCACCAATCGTTTAAAAAAAATCATATAATTCAGTCATGAGAGCCAAAATTCTAAGTAACAAAGCCTATTCTATACTCCTTTGTAACCTAGTATATTATTCAACCATTTTGTCTCTGTAAAGACTTACAAATTTATTGAATGTGATCATCTATCCCTATCAACTTTCTCTAGTTTCAGATGCTAGTCCCAAAGAGGTTAACTGATTTTTTCGGGGTAAATGGTCACTCTTAAGAATATGTACATTTCATGAAATCTAATCTGTTATGCTAAATATTTGATATAAGATAATTTTTTCTATTAAAAAATAAAAACAAGCATTCTGAGTTCTATGAAAGTTTGTAAGGTCATGTGCTTTTTAAATTGTCAACTACCATTAGCTAAAAAGCTATTTATTGATGAACTACTAATAGATAGGAGTTCTTCTAGATATGCTTTTAAATATCATTTAAAACTTAACAACACTGCAAAATAGATTATTATTACCATTTTACAGGTGAAAAAACTGAGGGTCAGAAAGATTAAGTGACTTTTTAAAGATCATTAAGTTAGTAAGTGGTAGACTTGGGATCCAAACCCAAATCTGAGAAACCCACGCTCCTTTCATCTCACCCAGCTGAGCCTTGAGATGAAACCCCAGACCTAACCACCACCTTCTGCAGCCTTGTGAGAGACCCCTAATCAGAGGTACCAGCTAAGCTGTGCATGGACTCCTGATCCAGAGAAACTGTGAGATAGTAAGTGTGTACTGTTTTTTACCACTGTTTGTGGTAATCTGTTGTACTACAATTGATAATATACCTGTTTAACAGGTTAGATATAAATAATTCGATGCATTTTGTTTTAAAATTAGTTCTAAGGAACCTAAAATAAACTAAAGAACACATCATCAAACATGACTCCCCTTTTTACTCCACAATTTATCCAGTGCCTTTCACTAAGCTTTGCCATTTCCTTCCTGTTTATAATATTAGTGGCCTACATTTTTTGATTTCAGAACTACAGAAATTCTACTTGACTCCATTTGCTCTTCAAAATCATGTAAACAGTTCCAGAAATCTTACACTGTATTTTTTTTCCCAAATACTGAAAGTTAATTTACTCTAATTTTCTCTGCTCGGTGGTGATTCTGACACTATATATGATTATATCAATGCAAATGAGGAAAGCGATTATAATTCCTAAGCAGAAAGCATGATCTTACCCTATATTCCACAAAGCTGGCTTTTATTAAACCATCTTTGTTGGAAATAAGAAGTGGGCAGAGCTTAGAATGAAGAGGAAAAGGAATTTTTCTCTACAGAATAGACTTCCAGCTGACTCTATAAATAAGAAAAAATGTCCACAGTCCAATCCTCTTCCCTGCCCCCTCTCTAAATACACAGACTTCCCTATTCAATAATGTCAAGACAAGCTACAAGAAATTATAAAGGAAACACTCCTATCCAAGTAGAGAGCACATCAGAATAGGAGGGTTTTCAATGGTAGATGTGTATTCTGTTGTTTTTGAATATTCTATAAATGTCAATTAGGTTAAATTGATTGAGAAAATGCTGTTCAGCTCAGTTATATCCTTACTGATTTTCTGCCTGCTTGATCTATCTATCACTGAAAGAGGGATGTTAAAGTCTCTAGGTAAAATAGTGGATTTATATATTTGTCCTTGCCTTACATATTTTGCCTCATGTATTTGATGCTCCGTTGTTAGGTGCATACATGCTACAAATTGGTTGTCTTCTTGGAGAACTCCTTGATCATTATGAAATGCTTCTTCTTTATCTTTGATAATTTTCCTTATTCTGAAGTCAGTTGAATGGTTAACGGGGAGGAAAGGAATCTGACAGAAATATTATGGTCTATGTTCTAGTCTTCTGGACGCCCCCCACACACACAACAAGCAAAGAATATTAGGACAAAAAGGATTGTGGCACTTTTATTCTGACATAGCAGTTACTTTTACAGGCACCATAGTAATGTGATTACAAATTTGGATTATGGAGGGATAAATTAGGAGTTTGGGATTAAAATATGCACACTACTATATGCAAAATAGATAACCAACAAGGACCTACTATATAGCACAGGGAACTATCTTGTAATAACCTATAATGGAAGAGAATGTAAAAAAAAGAATATATATATTTGTGTGTGTGTTTGTGTGTGTGTGTATATATATATATATAAAAATATAAATATCTGAATCACTTTGTTGTACATCTGAAACTAATGTAACATTGTAAATCAACTGTATTTCAATAAAAAATTTTTAAAAAAAGAAATTAAAAAGAAAAGGAATTTGGATTAGGGAGTCAGTGTCTGGATCTGAACTTCAGATCTACCTTTTACAGCTATATAAATTTCAGCAAACTACTTAACTGTGCTTCATTGTCTACATCTATAAAATGAGGATAATGTGAGTATTTAAGTCATAAGTCTGCTGTAGGGGTTGAGATAAACTGCTTATAATATGGCCTAATACACAGTAACAGCTATTATTATTTTGCTGTCTTGCTGTTCCTGCAACTAATGTTGTTGTTTTTAGAACAATCAAGAAGCTGGGAGTAAAAGCAGAAGCTAACATCTTGGCTTTCAATCAGCCAATGAAATACACATAAAACCCTGGGTATGAAGAAGAAAATTAAGAGAACATAATAAATGTTGATGAAAACAGCATGACATCTTCAATATGCTATTCTTCTACTAATGTTCTGTCCCCATAAAAGCTAGTAATGATAATCGTGTGGAAAAATATATGTGGTCCTATGGTTCTGTGCCACATAACCAATTGCTATATCCATGAAACAGGTGCAGTGGTTGAAAAATTTCTTGTCATGGAGATTGTTGCTGACCCTACAAATAAGAGTATGTTAATGCTATTCCCACACTTCCTCCTCTCCAAACCCATGATTACTGTGGGTCACCTGAAATGAATGGAGGAACTTCTACCTTGTGCAACACATTTTCTGGCAATTACTTCCATATGGATGATTCCCAAAGGTATCTTCCTCTCTCATCCTGGCCTTTTCCCTGATTTCTAGATGAACTTTCTAACGTTCTACTGGATAGGTTCCGCAAGCACGTCAAGCTCAATCTATCTAGATCTCATCTTGATCTCTTTCTCCTAAGAGATTCACTATATTGGTCAATGAAGCAGAGATTACTCTGATAGTTAAAAACTTCCAATCCACCCAAACTCCTCCTTTCCTTTAACACACACCTGGGGATACAATGGGAGAGAAAGTTAAAAACAAATCCAAGAAAAACCTGAAGAACCCGGTCTTAAAATGGTCAAAAAATCCCACAAAAGGTTTTGAAAATTTGGAAACTACAGGGGCACTAAACACATAACCAGTTTTATCCGTGGTATATTAGCTTAATTCTGGGCCTCCCAGGGAGACTAGAGAGCAATTTTAAGACAGACTAAAATTTCTCAGTCTTGTGATATTACAAGACAAAGTTCTGTTTGAGACTTACCTTAAACTCATAGCTAGTGTTTTTATGCAGTGTTTGCCATATTTAGATGCTACATAGTGTAAGAGGCCAAAGAGCAAAGCCTAAAACATCTAAAAGGCAGACTAAATTTCCCACAGTATTTTAAGTCTTCAAAGAAATCCACCAAGTTCTTAATCAAAAGCATGGAAGATTTACGCCTGAGGAACAGAGAAGGAACAGAAGTGGGCTAAGTTTTACTAAAATCATAATGTAGCCATGACCCAGCTCAATCCCTGATTGCACTGAATGAGATAATAAGCCCAGAGATAATATATCCCTAACAGAGGGAAACCTCTGTAACCTCCATACTAGTTTTACACAATATTTTGTCAAAATATTTTGTCACAATATCTGACAAAAATAAAAATTACTAGACATGGAAAGAGTCAAAAAATGTGACCATTAATCAAAAGAAAAATAAAAGTTGATCAAAAGATGATACAGATATCATCCAGGTATTAGCAGACAATATAATAGTTATATCAGAATAACTACTTAAAGAAATTATAAAAAACATGGACAAAGTAGATGAAAAATAAAGAATTTACAAAGAAATTTGAAATTATCCAAAAAAATGGACTAGATATTCCAGAATCAAAATATATAAAAATTAGTATTGGGTGTGTTTAACATCAGAATGAATGCAGAAGAAGACAGATTAAATAAATTGGAATACAGTTCAAAAGAAAATATATAAAATGAAGTACAAAGACAAATCAGATTGCAACAGACACATAAGAGGCACGTGAGACACCATAAAAGGAAATCTGCTAATATATGTAAGTGGAGTTCCAGGAGAAAAGAGAAAGAGTAGTCCAGAAGCAGTATTTAAAGAGATAATGGCTAAGGATTTTCTAAAACTGATAAAAGACATCAAACCTCAGAATTAAGCTCAGTGAATTTCAAACTGGATAAAAACAAATAAAGTCATATCTGCGTATCATTGTCAACTTGTATAACACCAAAGACAAAAATTAAAATGCAAAGTAGCCAAAGAAAAAGATATACTTCAATTAAAATTGCTGACTTCTCAACAAAAACTATGAAAGCTAGAAAACAACAGAATGACGTACTTAAAGTGTGGTAAAAAATTACTGCCAAACTAAATTCTATGCTAGCAAAAATATCTCTCAAAACTAAATGTTTTTAAAAAGTCTTCAGAAAAAGAAAATCTAAAAGAGTTTATTGCCATCAAATCTGTACTACCAAAAATACTAAAGGATATTCTTCAGGCTGAAATGATCAGCATGGAAGAATTAAACTGCAGGAAGAAATAAACAACATTAAAAAGAATAAATATATAGTTAATTATAAAGGAATATGACAATTTAAATCAAAATTATAAAAACATAATGTGCAGTTTATAACAGACATTGGGTTAAAATATATGACAATAAAAAGACCAAAAGTGGATGTGGGGGAGGGGTGTTAAAGATTTAAGTAGGACAAAATTCTTGCACTGTTCTAGAAATGATACAAATATTACTTTAAGATAGATTGCATTAAAAGGGTATATTTGATAGTATCTAGGGTAACCATTAAAAGAATAAAAATGTATAACTAAAACTATTATAATTGAGAAAACAGAATAACAATTAAAAAAACTGTTTAATCCAAAAGGAAACAGAGAAGAAAAAAATGAGATGAGACCAAAAGGGAGAAAAAAATAGCAATGTGGTAGACTTATATCCAGTAATTACATTAAATGTAAATGGATAAAACAACTGAATAAAAAGGCAAAGATTAACAGACTGAACAAAAAAAACAATAAAATCCAATCCTATTCTTATAAGAAACACTTCAAATAATTAAATCTGTTTAAATATATTTAGTAAAAAACACATGAAGGTTAAAATTAAAAGGATGAAAGAAATGTCATGCAGACACTAACACAAAGAAAGTTAGTGTAGCAATATTAATACTGATACCAAATAAATAAGAATTTATAGCTAAAAAAGTATTATTAAAGACAAATGAGGTCATTAGAAAATAAGATATTCCTGTAGCAAATGAAATAGCTTTAGATGTATCAAAGAAAAGTTGACAGAGGTGAAAAGAAATAAATCTGTAACCACTGTTGGAGATTTTTAACATGGCTTTCTTTTTTAGCTGATAGAACAAACAGATTAAAAAAATAATACTACATAAATTTAGAAAATACTAGTAACACAGTTAACCAACCTAACTTAAATGACATGTGTAGAAGAGCATATCCAACAAGAGCAGAATACACATTTCTCTTAAAGCATTCATCAATGTAAGTCATTTGCTGAGCCATTTAAAATTTCAAAGAACTGAAATGATACAGAATATAATTCTATCTGGTTGAAGAACACTCTAGAAATCAAAGCCAAAAAAATAACAGAATAGTCCCACTTAGAAATTAAGCAACACACTCCTTTAACTGTGAGTTAAACAAAACAAAAAATCACAAAAGAAATTTGAAAATAGTTTTAATTGAATAACAATTAAAATAGGTCACTGTCAGATCTTGCAAGATGCAACTGTGCTCTCTAAAGCTGTGCTTAAAGAGAAATTTACAGCTCTCCAGGCAGATGTTAGAAAAAAAACAATGCTTAAAATCAATAATATAAAATTCTTTCTGAAAAAGCTTTAAAAAGAACAGAGAAACAAACCCAGAGACTATAAGAAAAAAATTATACAACTAAGAGTAGAAATCAATAAAATAGAAACAGACATACAACAGGAGAAAACAACAACCAGAGATTCTTTGAAAAAGTAAATAAAATCAATAAACTCTTAGCAAGATAAAAGGAGAAAATACAAACAAATAAACAATATCAAGAATGAAAAAGGAAACAGTACTACAGATATTACAGGTCTGAAGAAGAAAAGTAAAAAGGAATTATGAAAAACTTTATGCAACTTTTGAAAACCTTGATAAAATGGACACATTTCTTGAAAAACACATTTTACCAAAACTGACATAGGAAAAAATAGAAAATGTGAATGGTCCAATTTCTATTAAGAAGATCAAATCTAGAATTTAAAGCCTTCCCACATGTCTCCTGTCCTTACCCAAACCAAGCTCCACGTCCCTGCAGCCAAAAAAAAAGACTGCAGGCCCAGACAGCGTCACTGAAATTCTAACAAAGATTTAAAATAGAACGAATACCTATTTTATACAAACGCTTCTAGAGAATAAAATTTTCCTGCACAAACTTAATACCAAAACCCGAAAGACATTATAAGAAGGAAATATTAAAGGTAAGCATGTCTTGTTAACATGGAAAAAAATCCACTAGCAAATCTAACACAGCAATATATGAAAAGGTTAATACAAATTCCAGGGAGAAAGCATCTGATTGTCAGACTGAGAAGGCTAGGAATCTTGAGTAAAAATCTCACTAAAATATTCTAACATAGGGAAGGAGTATTTTCCATAAGGAAAAATAAGATATTCTTTTTTTAAAAAAAAAATTTATTTATTTATTATTTATTTTCTGGCTGCATTGGGTCTTTTGTTGCTGTGTGGGGCCCTCTCTACTTGCGGTGAGCGGGGGGTACTCTTCATTGCAGTGCACGGGCTTCTCATTGCAGTGGCTTCTCTTGTTGCGGAGCTCGGGCTCTAGGCGCGCGGCCTTCAGTAGTTGTGACTCACGGGCTATAGAGCACGGGCTCAGTAGTTGTGGCGCACGGGCTTAGTTGCTCCGTGGCATGTGGGATCTTCCCGGACCAGGGCTTGAACCCATGTCCCCTGTATTGGCAGGTGGATTCTTAACCACTGCGCCACCAGAGAAGCCCAGATATTCTTGATAGCATAAGGAATAAGGGATGCAGGGCTGCAAAATTAAAAGTAAAAAAGAATGGAAGGTTACAGCTAGATATTCTACACACTCCAACCCATTCACTTGCTGTAGGAATACAAGCAGTACACTCTTTATAAGCGAGATGAGCGATTATGGAGAAGACTGCCAACAGCAAATCCTCCAACCAACTAACAGGAACAAACACATCTCCAATTTCTAATACCAGCTTCTCAAAAAGAAGAAGTAAGATACGACCTGTGAAAAATCCTACCAGTCTCCTTCCTACCCATGTCAGTGTTTCATAATTTTGTTGCCTGAGACAAATTTTTCCACCAGAAGATTACTGCTTCAGCTCTAATCCAACCGAGGAGACTAGTACGTAGCTCAGAAAAACAGATAATCGTAAGCTAATTATACTTCCTCTGTGGTCTGTAAAATTTACAGTTTATAGCTAACATCTAAATTCCAGAAGAAAATTTTTCTTTCCTGGACCAAACAAACAAACCAACCTTATTAAAAGGCCACAAAGTCACATTTGAATTTTTTAAAATTATGCTCCCCAAAATAAATGGAAATAGAATAAGGAATTAAGTTAAGAGGAAAGCTGTCAATTAAGCACTCTTTAAATGTTACAAGTTCTGTCCAGTTCTGACTTCTGTCACTGAGGTTCACTGCTCAAGGGGTTTCTGAACAAGGTTCAATAATTTTCCAGGTGTTTTCTGCTAAATTTCAACTCTGAGAGGAAGATTGGCAGGTTCAAGTCCTAAAAAGAAAAGATCCTGTGAACTGAAAGCAATTTCACATTACTAAAGGTTAAGACAAAACAAACATGAAAGATGAAAGGCATTCCTGTAGGGTGGCAGGCTTAAAAAGTGATGATTTCGGGCTTCCCTGGTGGCGCAGTGGTTGAGAGTCCGCCTGCTGATGCAGGGGACACGGGTTCGTGCCCTGGTTCGGGAATATCCCACATGCCCCAGAGCAGCTGGGCCCGTGAGCCATGGCCACTGAGCCTGCGTGTCCAGAGCCTGTGGTCCACAACTGGAGAGGCCACAACAGTGAGAGGCCCGCGTACCGCCCAAAAAAAAAATAAAAAAGTGATGATTTCTAAGTTTTTAAAAGAAAGACTACTACATGTATACTCAATGTGCTGGCAATCAACAAATAAGGAAGGGATGTTTGGGGAAAGTCAAATAAAAGCATGAAGGGAACATGGGAAAATAAGCAGGTGTACCTTGGTACCAAAGCCAACAGATTAAATCATTAATTTAGGTCAGCATCACCTCGTGTCTAGATTAATACTGTATTTCCCAGTTAATTTCACTCCAGTCAAGCACATGGCCCCAATCCATCTGAAAATCTAAATCTTCCTCAACCATTTTCACTACATCAATCCTTTGCTGAAAACCCAGTTACAGTTCCCTATTATCTATCAACCAAGCCTACACTAAACTCTGGCTGTTCAAGACCTCCATGATTTGACCTAATCTATTCAACATTACCTCTAGAGATGAGAAGAGTGGGTTAAATATGGCTACAAATTCTTTGCAGCTCCTACCTCCATTCCCTGAATATGGAGTATCCCTTTGATTTGCAAAGACTAACAGAATGTGGCAGAAGTGACACTGTGCAACTTCTCATGCTTGGCCTCAAGAGGACTTGCAGTTTCTGCTCTTTCCCTCTTGGAACACTACAGCATAAGAAACCTGTGCTATCCTGCTAGGGTAGCCAGATAGAAGGGAACCAGCTGATGGCCCCAGCTAACCACTGAACATGTGTTAGGTCATCTGGACTGACCAACCACGATGGAGCCATCAGACGGCTGCAGCCACATGAGTGACCCCATACATAATTAGGAAAACAGCCCAGCTAAGGCCAACTGAAATTGAATAATCAGGAGCAAATAAATGTTTATTGGTTTAAGCCACTACGTTTTTATTTTATATATACGCATATATATAAAACATTTTATGTTATATATAAAACCCCAATTTCTTAAAAAAATTCAGTAAGAAAACAAATAACTTAATTTTTAAAATAAGCAACAAATGTGAATAGATACTTCACCGAAGAAGATATATGAATAGCAAATAAGCACATGAAAAAAACTGTTCATCATCGTTAATCATCACGTAAATGCAAACTGAAACTATGAGATAATACTACATATCTATTAAAACATAAAGTAAAAATAGCTGACAACAGCATGTGCTAGCAAAGATGAGAGCTATAACTCTCAAGCACTGTGAGTGGGAATGCAAAATGGTACAGGTACTCTGGAAAACATTTTGCACAGCTTCTTACATAAAGTTAAAACGCACTTTACATATGACCCAGCCATTCCACTCCTAGGTATTTACCCAAGAGAAATAAAAACTCACTTACACACAAAAACTTACAGAGCAAATGTCTGTAACAGCTTTGTTCATAATTGCCAAAAAAATGGAAACACTAATAACATCTTTCAACTGGTGAATGCATTTAAAAACAAACAAGACTGATACATGCATACTACGGAATACTGCTCATCATTAAAAAAAATTTTTTTAATAAAATGAACTACCAATACACAAAGTAGCACTGATGAATCACAAGTATATTATGCTAAATGAAAAAAGCCAGACTCAAAAGGCTACCTACTGCATGATTCTATTTATATAACATTCTGGAACAGGAAACAAACATAGGACAGAAAACAAATCAGTGGATGCCAGGGACAGAAGGTTAGAAGAGAATTTAACTACAGAAGGGCACAACAGAATTCTGGGGGGAGAAAGAATTCTTCTATAATTTGATGGTGGTACTGGTTACATGACTATAAGGATTTGCCAAAATTCATAGACATGTATGCTAAAACAAGTGTATTTTACCATACAGAAATTATTCCTCAATAAGGCAGAATTAAATATACATACAGATACACATGTACACACAGAGATACACGCAGCAACCTCCCATACATCGTATTAAAACGTTTGTATCCCTCAGAGTAATGATTTTCAAATTATTTTCCTAAATTTGTAGTAGTATCAACAAAATTAGCAAACACTGGCTAGAGGGTTGGGTAAATGCTTTTTAAAATTATTGTCCTGAACCTTAAAAATTGTAGTTTCAGGCTTCTGGGTTACTTTCCAATTCTAATCCACACACCATATCTCAAAGAAATGACCTAGTTTACAGACATCTGAATTAATCCTTTATAGTCTACCTTCTGAACATACTTTCTTATAAGAAAAAGACACAGAAAAAAGACACAGAAAAGTACGAAATATTACAATAAGGGGAAAAAAGAACACCAATGCCACTAGCGCCTCCACTGCTCTTCCTTTTATGCCAGGGGCTCTAAAATAATAATCTCTTTGAATAAAACACAAATGGCCCTGCCAACAAAGCTGATGGAAAGGCCTGAAGAGGTTTTCTTCCCTAACTATTTACATATTTTCCTGAAATTATACGTGTGTGCGTGCGTGTCTGTGTGTGTGTGTATGGGCTCATTTTCTCCATCTGTACTTTCAGATTGTATTTATGATGTTATAGAATGACAATATTAAATGTCTCAGCTCTTAGAAGTTGTCTCTACATTTGTAGTAGTTGAGAATTTAATTTTTTGCCAACATGAAAGACTATAAAGAAAGTGACTTCAGAGATCCAAAGATTATTTTGCAGAAGGAACAACTCATATTAAAGGCAAGCTTTCCTTCATGCAATAGAAGCAAATACTTGGAAGTCAGACAAGCCAAGTGAACTATCAATATTTAAGTTGAAATTAGGAAAAAAGTGAGTAATTTTTTATTAGCCTAAATTGTTAAGAGGCAATATGTTTTCAAGGAGTAAAATGCTCATAACGTAGAACGAGATCTTACTACCAAGCATACTCCAAAATCAACTACTCTTGCTGATCTCCTACGTGAGATGTTTAGTTGAGATTTCTGAATCATTTACTTCTCTCTGGTTTCTATTCAGAGAGGCAAAACCGTTCATCAGACCCCTGGCTTTCCACGCATACTGCCAGGATTCAAAGTAAGCTCCATCATTTGTGAGAAGTGTGACCTAGGGAAAAATTAAATCACTTAATATCCCATTGATTCCTCATCTGTAAAATGGTTATGAAAACAGAACCAACATCCCATAAAGAAGCTGTGGAATTCAATGAGATAATCCATGCAAAGTCCTTGGCACAGCACCTGGCACATAACAAACTCTCAACAAATGATAGCTATGATTACTAACCTCCAAATTATCAATCTTTGGTTCCCATAACAAATGATTAAGACTCTACTGAAATACCACTCTCTCCATGATCCTTCCTACCTGGCTCTCCCCAAAAATAAAATAAAATGATACACAAATTCAAGAATTTAGCTGTCCACTTTCCAATTCCTGCGTACTTTGTATTTTGCTGAATGGTACTACTACTCCTACAAATGACAGGGCTGATGTTTCATTCATTGAAACAGTAAAACTCTTAATACCTAGCACAGCCTTCCACAGAACATAAAGAGATCAAAATGATATCATGGTGAAAAAACGTTATGGAACTAAACAAAAGGAAAGAACTGAGTTCTAAATAAAGAGTTGAAAGGCAGTGAGGGAAGGGAGGCTCCAAGGGTGTATGACACTGCCAACTACATTCTTTCGTCACAGAAGGCTCCTCGGCCTCCACAAAATAGCTCTCTCCCCTTCTCCTTCTCCAACTACTCTGAAAGTTCTGTGCACAACAGAACGTTTCCACTTTCGACTCCTCAATGTATATTTTTCTCAAAAAGAAATGAATTTGTGCTCTTTTTTTCTACACTAACTTCCTTTAGACTCAATTACCACCTCTAGACGACCCTCACCTCTTCATCTTCTCAAATCTCCGACCTCTGTTTTGAGAGACAGCAAGCACTAAGTATACAGTCACCTTCATATTTAAGTATGAGGAATTAGAAGATACTAGATAATTTCTAAATTCAATAACTTTGAAAACAAATATAGAGACTATTTAACACTATGTTCACTTGCTTCCTGAAAATAAAAGTCTTTGTTTTTCCCAATAGTTGATGACTTCTAACGCATACATGTCACTTTTTTTTTTTTTGCTGCACCATGGCTTGTGGGATCTTAGTTCCCTGACCAGGTATTGAACCCAGGCCCCCAGCAGTGAAAGCGCAGGGTCCTAACCACTGGACAGCCGGGGAATTCCCCATGTCACATTTTTTAATAGACTGGAAGTAGCAATTATAATAATTCTCTAGATTCCAGACACAGTTGTTTTATTTAAGAATGAAAGTTTTCATTTAATAAGTTATAGTTAGACTAACTCAGCCTCTCAATTATTATGTGTTTATTATAGTCCATGATGAAAATTTTAATATGTACTACTTTATATCATACAAAGTTTATATTTATCAAATGCTGAAGATAATTTTAAACAAAATATAAGTAAATTAAACGGCATAGTTTTTCTATATTAAAATTCATAGGCAAAATAAGATTTGCCATTATAGAGTAACTCTCTATGTTAAATACATAGAGATATCACTAGCACAAAAAGTACCTTACTAAGATATTTAAATTTTTGCAAAAATAGCAGTTTACAGAAATCATTAAGTATTTTTTAATAGCTGACTGAAGCCTTGCACCTAAAAACAAAGTACAATATTTCACCATTCTTCCCTCAGTTTGTTAGAACCTACCGGAGAGATTCAGCCATTCGTCTCAAGTCTTCATTTTGCTGTTTTAAGCGTTCAAGCTTTGCCAAAATCTTGGACAGTTCTCGGCTAGAGTGATCAGGGTGGTCATTATCTCGTACCAAGTGACCACCTATATAAAATAGCAAGGTCCCCCAGGCAAAAAGAATGAGCATAATCCAACGCCAGGAACCAGTCCATGGCCGCATTTTCAGAGTTTCAGTTCACTCTCCTGGGTTCCTGGAACTCAAGGAATTGAAAACATCGTCACTCTATTTCTAGCGAGTGCAAAGGTAGTATAGCCTTCTGTTCTTTCAACACATGATGCTTCAGACAAATTAGTCTCTCTGGTAGTCCTGTGATGACTCTTTCCAAGAGATCCTCCTGGTGGTATGAGTAGGAAGCTTTATTGTCCTGTGCTTCATGGACTCTACATGCTGTGGAAAAAATAAAAAATGTATTTAAATTAGTTAGGATATGTAAAATGGCATATGCTGAGATTCATGGAGTTAAAAGAACCATATTGGTGTTGACTAGCCAACTCGCTGGCAAATAATGTAATTGCCTAAAGTAAGTAAAAAGCAAAAGCTTTTAGGTCTGCATATTAAATCAAGGCTGTACCAGATACATTAATTAGCTCTAAGCCTGAAAGTCCTCCAAATGCCATCATCACTTTTCCTTTTAACAACACTGTGCAACAGCACATATACGGAGATTAAAAGATTGTTATCTTTGAAAAACCACTCAAAACCAAACAAAATGTACTCAACTACATATTCTGGGCTAATGTTTCCATTATCTCAAACTGAAACATGTTCTCTGCATGAGTGAATTCATTCTTACAAAATCTCAACTCCACCCCACTCCATCTCACTGCTCAGCTGCCATTACACCACTTAACGCTGCAGGTGACAGGCATATTGTCACTTTTAGGAAAAGTTCTAAAAGTGGCATGTATATTAGCCAAGCAAAGGTTATCACAGCCACCAAGCAGCTGGCAACCACTCCAAACATCACAAGCAAAGGTTCATATGTATTATGGTAGATTATTCCTTTCTCAAATTTATTTAAAAATACCAACAATTGCAATAGAAGTCTAATACCAGTTAAATCTCAGTTATGGAGCATCTCAAACTACAAAATGGATACGCTTTCTCAGCCTTGGTTATTGGTTTCATTTGTCACTTCTCCATCATTAGGCTTAGAACTTCCTTTGAAAACAAAACAATTTTCTTGCCAAGGAGATAATTTGTAGGCAAAGATATAACTTTAATACCATTTGATAAGAAAAGTCTTATCTCCAGGCACAGAGTTCCTTATAAAAGAGAAGAAAAGAAATAGTTTCTATATACAAAACTGAATGTGATGGGTACTTAACCACTAATAAAACAGTTATGAAAGACTAGATAGAAAAGTTGGAGAAGAGGTTTCAAAAATTAGAGCACAGGACTACTATTATTCTCCTTTTGAACCTCAAATCTCAAATGCTTTTAAATGGCCAAGTACTCAAAGAAAAGAAAATCTCTTCAAAGGAGTGTCCCAGAAACATTCTACTTCCTTCCCATTTATTCCTACACTATTTTCCTCATTGTTTCTGGTTTACACTGACTAAACAAAGGATGAAAAAAATTGTACTCACTGAGAATGTCAGAAAGCCAAATAAAGTAATAATCCAAAGAAAACTTGGTGTTTTGTCTTTTGTTTTAATATCTATTCTTAAGTCTAATGAGAACATTCTTTTTATTGACTCCACTGTTCATTCTGTCTCTTTCTCAAAATCCTTTCTCAAAACCCTATTCCTCTAATTTCAGGTAACCCCACTATTCACTAAACATAAGAATAATTAAAGTCTATTCAACATCTCAGGTATTCAACATCTCACAAGATCCAGTCATGTGAGGTCTACTTTTTATATTATATAGAAAAAATGCAGACATTCAGGGATTCTTGGTTAAAAAACAAATTAAAAAATCCACTCTGATGGTCTAAGGGATGGATTTAATTCAGTAAGTCAACAAAAGAAGTATTAACATTTGAGTTAATAATACTGTTTGTGACAACACATGCAACCCTGTAAAATGCTGTCATACCATATGCTGAACCTATAATGTATCCTAGTCAATTCTAAGCTACACCAGTAAGATATTAGAAATGTTTAATCTTTCCCTTCATAGAAAAAGTTAACTTAGACAAGTGTGATAAACAAAAGTACAGAGAGTTTTCTAAACAAGAATCATTTCAATAACAAATAAGAAAAAGTTGTTCTGTAACATTTTACTTAGAATTATAACAAAAAAAATTATCATTAATATTCAAAGCCAGCAAAAGTATAATGTAATTTGAACAGAAACAAGTTTAGAGAAACATAAATTTTGTTATACCAAGTGCTTTGGGATTTTATAAACCACCATCAAAAGTATCCAAGATATTAAATTACTATTTTTTGCAGCAATATTGATAATGCATGAGTTATAAAGCAAGAAATTATTGTAGGAGCAAAACATGGTCATTTTCTTAATTAATAGCATCATTTTAACTCTGTTTTTAGAGAGATATTTCCCCAAATTTTGTTGTTCTTAAAACAATACTTTTAAAGGGATCAACGAAAATAAACCAAGCTGAAAACCAAGTAGTTTTCTATGTAATTTTCCTTAGCATGGTTTAAAAGAGCAGGTATAGAATTTCTTCCTTATCCATAATGAATGCCTGCTTACTTACTTACTTACCTATCATGTTTACTGTTTATTTTTGAACCATGCCTGCTAAAATGTAAACTTCATGATTTTTGTCCATTTTGTTCACTGATGTATCCAAAGTACTTAGAGCAGTATTTACAACTTAGTAATAAATATTTTTTAATAAATAAGTGAATGAGTTGAGTGAAGGATGTCATAATGGCATATGACATATGACACTGAATCTGAGAACTTATCAGCTTCAACTGCATTTTATGCCCCGCTTAAGAAAGCAAATACAAATGTAGAATGTAAGACAGTGCTATTATAAGGAAAATAAAATCATTCAAAACTTTAGGATTTATTATTATCAACATATATTTTACAAGACAGCCTCAAATTATTAAAATAAACTGGTCTAAAAGGCCAATAAGTCAGCAATCTTATGGTTACCCTTCAGCCATGAGAAAATAATTCTCTATGTCATATTTTCCTCATCTAGAAGATTCACTTTGCAAAAACAATTGGATAACTGAAGGAAGTACATACAGCCTTTGATATGAAAGCCACTCAATCTATTTGTGAATGAATTTATTAGTGAAAGTACTTCAAATTTATTAGTAAAAATATTTCAACATTAACTACGTGAGCTAATTTCTGACTAAAATTTATATAGCAGTATTTGCTAAGATTTCTTCTGAGTGGGTTGTTTTCAAGTATTTACAAATTCATTCCTGTTTGAGATTCACATACTACCCTTCATCTGCAGAACAGTAAGTGGATTGAAATGTGTCAGGTTTCCTTCTGCAAATTTATTTAATTAGCAATACCACTTTTTTATAGTAATAGGTATTTAAATGATTCATTTCTTTTGGTATTTACAGAGACTCTTTGGGTTATACTGTTTAATGTCTCTGAAACAAAAAAAATATGTAAAAAATATATGTAATTTTTCAAAGTAATTTCTTGAATCTGGAATCTAAAGCACATCATCAGTAGTAAGATCAGAAGCTTTAATGGAGTTATTATGAGGCTCACATGAATAAAGCACTTACAAGGCTTGGCACATAAGAGGTGCCCAAAAAAAGGTAATTCTATTTTAATGCTGACAAAATACGCAGATTAAAAATATGGGTGCTAGAATTGGCAAAGTCTGAACTAGAGTCTTGGTTCTGCTATATCATAGTTAGGTAACCTCACTGAGCTTCAATTTCCTTATCTGTAAAATGGATATATTACATACTACCTCTCCCACCAAATACTGGGAGCGGCTTAAATAAAATAATCTGTGGGAAGCACTTAGCACACCAGTGGCAAACTGTTATTATGTCATACATATTAATACTGTAACATTATTTTAAGACACAATTATAATATTTTATATAATTTATATACCATATGTTTTTATAAGCAGTTCCTAAAATGGCTGTCAATGATCTCTGTGTCCCATATTCGTGCTGTTATGTAATCTCCTCCTCCAAGTGTGGGCTGGACCTAGTGACTTACTTCTTATACACAACAGAATACAGGGAAAATGATAGGATTTCACTTCTGAGATAAGGTTACAAGAGATATAAGCTACCACACTGTGAGCTGCCCTATGAAGAGGCCCATGTGGAAAGGAACTGATTCCTGCCAACAACCATGTGAGTGAACTTGGAAATGGCTCCTCCATCAGTCAAGCCTGGACCACGCCACTGTAGCTTGGTTCACATTTTAATTTCAGGTTTTTGAAAGACCCTGAGTCAGAAGATCCAGCTAAGCCATGGCCCAATTCCAGACCAACAGATAATAAATGTTTTTTAAGCCACTTAGTCTTAGGGTAATTTGTTATGCAGCAATAGATAATACACATGTCTAGTTTCCTACTAGGCTGAGTACCTGGTCTTCAATTCATGTATTATTCTGTCTGTCCCCAGCAAGCTGTACAAAGTCTGGGGTACAGCGTAGGCATCCAGGATGCAGGACAGAAATAAATCTTAATTACAGTTCCTTAATATCCTGCTAATATCTCTTACAAATACTATAAAAACTAAACTCAATTTATAGCAAATAAGAGATCTGGTAAAAGTATAATTATTAGTTTTATATTATACCAAAAGTCTGAAAGCATTTCTATTAATGTTTACTAAACAGACTTCCACTTCTAACCATGAAAGAATAACTGGTATTACATTTGTCCTCACATATAAACAACTAGAAAACTCATATATTCTTTGTTTTTTTTCTTGTTTCTTTACAACCCTTTAAAAATGTAAAATCCATTCTTAGCTCAAGGGCTGTAGCCCAGATCTGCTCATGAGACCAGTCTAATGACTCCAGTCACAGAATAAAGGCTATGCTAACAAGATCCATAACAAAACTTAAAAACAAGCTACAAAAACAAGCTAAAGGTGATCCAAAAGTAAATTAATGCCTATCAAAATAAACTCAACATTCTTTAAAGAAAGACAATAAAATATAGATACTCAACAATATAAAGTTCACACTGTCCAGCAACTAATCAAAACTTACAAAGAACATGGAAAGAGATCATCTGGTGACGCAGGCATCCAAAAACCTGCTAAAGGCTAAGGGTGGACTAGAATACAGAGCAAACACTCCACTCCAAGCCCCAAACCAAGAATAAGGCAGCAGTAGTCCACCACCTCAGGAGTTTTAAGTCTCTGCAAAAACAAGACAGACAAAATTTCTGCCCTCAAGAGGTAATATTCTAGTGGATTCTAATCACAAAGGGAAGTCACTAAAACAAGCCCCAGAGAAGCCTCTTCTTGCAACAACTAACATTCTAAGTAATTCAGTAGAAACTGAATATAAACCATATCACCTAATTACTTTCTTAGAAATAGTGTAATCATTCCATTAGAAGCAACAACGACGACAACAAAATGCAGTACCATTTACAACACTATCAAACTGACTTTTCTTATACCTAACATATAAGAAAATGACCAATAGCTACTTCTTTTAGCATCTGACTATGCGAAAATGATATTTCCAAGAATCACATTCAAGTGGCTTCACTTTAATGCTAAGGCCAAAAGATGGAATCTGTGACAACGTGTTACAGAATCAAATGACTAAGAGCCTGGCCTGTTCTGCTGTGAACCATGTTCATTAGAAGATTGTCCTCTAAACTTAAAACTAATTCAGTACTTATTTAAGTAATATAAATATGTATAACCTATGCAAAGGGAAATATAGCATTATATGTCAAATATTTGCATAAACATGCCCTTTGATGAGAAACTCCACTAGCAGGAATTTATGCATTTTAACACGTGAACAAAACATATCACAAGGGTATTCATTACAATGCTGTTCGCAATAGTTCCAAACTGGAAAAAACATAATTGCCCATCAATAGAAACATGGTTGAAGAAATTATGAATTACTTTTCCAGAAATATGTATTTTTTAACTATGATGCCAACAAGTAGGAAAATGTGGCCCATAACTAAGAAGAAAATCAGTCAATTTAAAACAGACCCAGAAGACAGAGATGATGATAATAGCGGATAAGGACACTAAAACAATTACTATAAATATGTGTTAGGATTTAAATTTTTAAAAATGAATACATTGATTAAAAGAAATAAAAACTAACAAATATCTATAATTTTTTAAAAATCTAAAAATTAAAAAATTCTCTGGAAATGATTAAGAGCAAATTAGATACTGCAGAGGAAAAGTTAAGTGAATTTGAAGACAAATAGAAAATATCCTGATCACAAGAAAAAAATTACAACTATATATGGTGACGTATGTTAACTAGATTTATTATAGTGATAATTTAACTATATATATATATATCAAATCATTGTGTTGTACACCCGAAACTAATATATGTCAACTTAGAAAAATTACCCAAAAAGAAAATTATCCAGGAAGAAAAAAATCTGAAGGAGGTTTAATAAAAAAGTAAATTTTTAAAGCAACCACTGTTTACAGCACTTCAGATATCACGGTGTTTGACAGCTTTCAGCACAGTCACAGCACATTACAGTAACTATCATCGTGAACTAAAAACTGTTCAGGAGCTAAAACTCTAATAAAAGTCACCCATCAACATTAGCAAGAAAACAACTTACATTAATCAGCTTTGGAAATGTACCGGCATTCCCCATTTTTGCATTCAGTTTGAAAAAGGACTTCTCAGAACAAAACCTGTCTCAAACCTGAAGTAATGTACATTGAAAGCTAGCTTAGTCACGGGCATATAAAGAATTTCCAATGTATTTTTAAATACAAATAAAACCATAATTTGGAGGGGAAGATTAGTCACGGCGGGGTGGGGGGGGAATAGATAAGTGTTAAAAAGAGTTTCAGGGGGCTTCTTATTGGAAAAAAATACAAGCAAGTGGGCAATAGAACAACATCTTTAAAAGTGCTGAAATTTAAAAAAAAAAACGGCAAAACTACACTTTGTTATCCATTGAAAATACCTTCAAAAACAAAAGCAGGGCTTCCCTGGTGGCACAGTGGTTGAGAGTCCGCCTGCTGATGCAGGGGACACGGGTTCGTGCCCCGGACCGGGAAGATCCCACATGCCGCGGAGCGGCTGGGCCCGTGAGCCATGGCCGCTGAGTACAGCAAAAAAAAAAAAAAAAAAAAAAAGCAGGTTTCTGTAAGTTTTCATTTAACTTGGGTAAATACCTAGGATTGGGGATTGCTGGGTCATATGGAAAACATACACTTATAATAAGAAAAGGCCAAACGGTATTCCAAAGCAGCTGCATCATCCTGAATTGTTACCAGGAACAAATGAGTGTTCCTGTTGCTCTACAGTTTCTCCAGCATTTGGTATTTTCAATTTTTTTTAAAGCAATTCAGATAGTTGTATAGTGGTTCAATCTGGTTTCCATTTGCATTCAATTTCTCTAATAACAAATGACATTAAGCATGTGATCATCTATTCATGTGCTTATCTGCCAACCATATAGCTTCTCTGGTGAAATGTCTATTCAGATGTTTTGTACATTTCTATATTACATTGTTTACTTTTGAGATTTAAGAGTTCTTTATATATTCTTGACACATGTCTATAATCAGATGTGTGACTTTTCAAATATTTTTTCCCACTCTGTCACTTGCCTTTGCATTCTCTTAACAGTGTCTTGCATGCAGCAAAAAAATTAATTTTTTGACAGAATATAAAAAAGTTATAATTTTTTAAAATAGATTTGGTTTTTTTTAATAGATTGTGGTTTGAGTATTATATCTAAAAATTCAATGTCAATCCAAGGTCACATATATTTTCTCCTACATTTGCCTTAAGAAGTTTTAGTTTTAGGTTTCAAAGTTAAAAATACACTTGCCCAGGATTCCCGCTCCTACCTAGGTATCACCTCAAGAAAAATGAAAGCTCATGTTCCCACAAAAACTGGTACACAAATGTTTATAGCAGCTTTATATATAGACAAAAATTGGAGGAAAAATCAACATGGTCTTCAACAGGTGAATGAGAACATTCATTTATCAAAACAAATGATCATGTATCAAAAACAAAGGACTACTACTCAGCAAAAAAAAGGAACAAGCTATTGGCTCACTCAACAAAATAAGTGAATCTTATGAAGAGCCCAGAGATAAATCCATGCACATATGGTCACCTTATCTTTGAGAAAAGAGGCAAGAATATAAAATGGAGAAAAGAAAGCCTCTTCAATAAGTGGTGCTGGGACAGCTACATGTAAAAGAATGAAATTAGAACACTCCCTAACACCATAAACAAAAATAAACTCAAAATGAATTAAAGACCTAAATGTAAGGCCAGACACTATAAAACTCTTAGAGGAAAACATAAGCAGAACACTCTATGACATAAATGACAGCAAGATCCTTTTTGACCTACCTCCTAGAGTAATGGAAATGAAATCAAAAATTAACAAATGGGACCTAATGAAACTTAAAAGCTATTGCACAGCAAAGGAAACCATAAACAAGACAAAAAGACAACCCTCAGAATGGGAGAAAATATTTGCAAATGAAGCAACTGACAAAGGATTAATCTCCAAAATATACAAGCAGCTCATGCAGCTCAATATCAAAAACACAAACAACTCAATCCAAAAATGGGCAGAAGACCTAGATAGACATTTCTCCAAAGAAGATATACAGATTGCCAACAAACACATGAAAGGATGCTCAACATCACTAATCATTAGAAAAATGCAAATCAAAACTACAATGAGGTATCACCTCACACAGGTTAAAAAGGCCATCATCAAAAACTCCACAAAAACAATAAATGCTGGAGAGGGTGTAGAGAAAAGGGAACCCTCTTGCACTGTTGGTGGGAATGCAAACTGACAGAGCCACTATGGAGAATAGTATGGAGGTTCCTTAAAAACTAAAAATAGAACTACCATATGACCCAGCAATCCCACTACTGGGCATATACCCTGAGAAAACCATAATTCAAAAAGAGTCATGCACCACAATGTTCACTGCAGCACTATTTACAATAGCCAGGACATGGAAGCAACCTAGGTGTACGTCGACAGATGAATGGATAAAGAAGATGTGGCACATATATACAACGGAATATTACTCAGCCATAAAAAGAAATGAAATTGAGGTATTTGTAGTGAGGTGGATGGACCTAGAGACTGTCACACAGAGTGAAGTAAGTCAGAAAGGGAAAAACAACATATGCTAACACTTATATGTGGAATCTAAAAAAAAAAAATTTTTTTTTCTGAAGAACCTAGGGGAAGGACAGGAATAAAGATGCAGACATAGAGAATGGACATGAGGACACGGGGAGGGGGAAGGGTAAGCTGAGACGAAGTCAGAGAGTGGCACTGACATATATATACTACCAAATGTAAAACAGATAGCTAGTGGGAAGCAGTCGCATAGCACAGGGAGATCAGCTTGGTACTTTGTGACCACCCAGAGGGGTGGGATAGGGAGAGTGAGAGGGAGATGCAAGAGGGAAGGGATATGGGGATATATGTATACATATAGCTGATTCACTTTGTTATATAGCAGAAACTAACACAACATTGTAAAGCAATTATACTCCAATGAAGATGTTAAAAAAAAAAAGGGTGAATCTTAAATGCATTTTGCTAGGTGAAGAAAGCTAGAACCAAAAGATACATATTGTGTAATTCATTTACCTAACATTATGGCAAAAGGAAAACTACAGGGTGAAAAAATAGATCAGCAGTTGCCAAGGCCTGAAGCTGTAAGGAAGGGCTGATTATCCAAGGGGCTCCAGGGAAAATTTTTACACTGATGAAACAACTCTAAATGGTACTGAAGAAGGGCACATTATCTCTGTGGTATTCAACCCACAAACCCATAATTCCAGTCTAAAAATGAGAAAAAATACCAAAAAATCCCAAACTGAGGGTCATCCAACAAAATACCTGAGCCAAATATACTTTTCAAAACTATCAAGGTCATAAAAAACATGAAACAATGAAGAAACTGTCCCAGATTAGAGAAGACTAAGGAGACATGGTATCTACGATTAGATCTTGGAAGAGAAAAGGGACACTGGAGAAACTGGTGAAACCGAAATACAGTCTGTAGTTTAGTAAATAATATCGCACCCTGTTAATTTATTACTTTTTTTTTTTTTTGCGGTACACGGGCCTCTCACTGTTGTGGCCTCTCCCGTTGCGGAGCACAGGCTCCGGAGGCACAGGCTCAGCGGCCATGGCTCACGGGCCCAGCCGCTACGCAGCATGTGGGATCCTCCCGGACCGGGCATGAACCCGTGTCCCCTGCATCGGCAGGCGGACTCTCAACCACTGCGCCACCAGGGAAGCCCTAATTTATTACTTTTGACAAATGTACCAGGCTATGTAAGATGTTAACATTAGGAGAACCTGGGCAAAAAGTATATGAAAACTCTCTGTACTTTCTTTGCAAAGTTTCTGTAATTCTAAAATTATTCCAAAATAAAAAGCTTTTAAAAGATAAAGGCAAAATAAATACATTTTCAGAAAACAAATGCTGAAAAAAACTTGTTGCCAACAGATACATTCTACAAGACATATTTAAAGGGATGCTTTTCAGGCTTAAAGAAAATCATTGTGGATGGAAACTTGAATGTAAACAATGAACAAATTTATGAGCAGGTATAAGTGAAACTTTTTCTCATTTTTAATTTCTTTTAAAATAAATTTGATTCGAAAAACAAAATACATTTGATTCTTTAAAACTAAAATAACAAATACTATAGGGTTTGTAACAATGTCATAAGATGTATGACAGGCAGAAAAAAGGATATGGTTTTTAATTTTTAAAAAAATTTTAAAAATTGATTTCTTTATTTTTGGCTGCATTGGGTCTTCATTGCTGCACGCGTGCTTTCTCTAGCTGTGGCGTGCAGGCTTCTCATTGCAGTGGCTTCTCTTGTTGTGGAGTACGGGCTCTAGGTGCATGGGCTTCAGTAGTTGTGGCACACAGGCTCAGTAGTTGTGGCTCGCAGGCTCTAGAGCACAAACTCAGTAGTTGTGGCGCACAGGCCTAGTTACTCTGCGGCATGTGGGATCTCCCCAGACCAGGGATCGAACCCATGTCCCCTGCATTGGCAGGCAGATTCTTAACCACTGCACCACCAGGGAAGTCCCAAGAAAATGGTTTTAAAGTCCTTACGTTATACTTCAAGAAGTGTGAAAGTATTTGAAAGTTTGGTGAAATAGGTAAAAGCTTCACATCGTAAATTCTATCAATGAAATATAAAACAGATAAACAATAGAGGGAAAAAAATCAATGAAACTAAAAACAAATTCCTTGGAAAGATCAATAAAATTGATAATATTCTAGATGAACTAATCAACGGGAAAAAAAGAAGACATAAGCTGCCAATATAAGGAATGAAAGAGGAAGCATCACTACAGATGCTACAAAAGGATAATAAGGAAATACAATGAACAACATTGGGTCAATAAATATGAAACCAGACCTGAAATGGATAAATTTCTTAAAATAAACTGCCAATGCTCAATCAAGAAGGAATAAATAACCTGAATAGCCACAGAGCCTTGTATCTATTAAAGATGATGAATGTGTATTAATAAACCTTCCCACAAAGAAAACTCTAGGCCCACCTGGCTTTATGTGTGAATTCCACCAAATATTTATAGAAGACACAACAGCCACTTTATTAATGAATCAAAAATTTGAAAAACTCCAAGTGTCTAACCAACAGCTAAATGGATAAATAAACGTAACACATTCATATAAATGGAATATTATTCAGTACGAAACAGGAACAAACTACTGATTTACACAACATGGGTGAATCTCTAAAACATGCCTGGCAAAAGATGTCAGGGACAAAAAAAGAATACACATTTATATGAAGCTCTAGAACAGAGAAACTAACATATAGTGACTAAAATCAGACCACTGATTGCCAGGGAACAAGCAGACAACTGATTAAAAAGGGGAATGACAGTTATAAGAAGGTATAGATTTAAGAAAAATCATCTAAGTGTACACTTAATATATGTACATTTTATTGATGTAAGTTATGCTTCAATAAAGTTGAAAAATCATAACAGAAAATTTAAACTATCTCCATTTTGTGAATATAATTGAAAATGTCAATAATTGAAGGATGCCAATTCATTAAATGGCTAAATTATGTGCTTGCATTTTGAGTTTCAATGAGACAGATTTTCTTCAGCAAAATCATCATTGTACATTCCTACTTTTAACGAAAAAATCAGAAGTAATTATTCTACACATATGATCAACTTCAATCCAAATGTTAATGTGAAAATTTTATCTTTTACACATTTCAAAGTGAGAATCAACTAAAATAACTAGTAATATAATTAACGAACTATACTGAAACTGTTCTGAATCTTCTTCGTAGCCTATCTTTTTCTCAAAGTGAAAGAAAGCATCATAAATATTCAAATAATAATGATTCCTTAGATTGTAATAAATATCTACTATAGTTTAGAGTTATCATCTTTAGAAGAATTTTTTAACAACTGGAAAGAATAAAAAGCAAATCATTGTTACAGAGTGCTTCTTAAAGTAATTCAATGTAACAGAATAAACTGAAAATTTCAACAGAAAAATAAAATAATTTATTCAGCAAATTTAATGAATGACTACTATAATGTAGCAAAGGTTAAGCATGACTGTTATATTTTAAAGGCATCAGGTTGATAAAGAGAAATATAAATGAAATTTTTAGAGAAAAGCTATTTATCAATTACAAAGTACAAATATTTAAAGAGCCCTATGCATATATAATTCAAGTCAATTCTAAATTAATATAGGTCCAAGACTATATATTTAAATATCTTCTCAACTGATCTCAGTTCATTTTCAAATTAAGTACTGCTGAAGAACTTATTTAAAATCTTTCTTACTGTCCAGCCTCCATATATGGGAAAAGGGCAGTAATAAAATTGTGTTTATTAATTTAAGAAAGAAGTAGGAAAAAGCAAGTAAAAACAGTATCATAAATTAAGATGGTCCTTTCATGCTAGTTGAAATCAACTTATTTGTATAAAAGCAATTGGTGAAATAACTAAACTGATATGTGGAATGAAGGGAGTAAGGCAGGGGAGGAAGGAAAGAGAGAAAGTGAGGGAAGGGAAAAGCATGGAAGGGAAAAAGAGGGAAGGGCAGGAGAGGAAAGAAAAGGAAATTTTTATAAAGCCCCTACCAAGATTATAAAATTCAATTTTCATTCATTACTTACAGAGTCATCTATCATACTCTCTCTGTATGCTTATCAGTAAGGTCACAGTATATACACATATGAACTTAAAATGCCAGGTATCCTGACTACATGAACACAAAATATTAATTCACTGAGACCAGCCAATATCTTAGAAATTAATCTTCCTAGTTATGAAGTACAAACACATAACCACATTTATGAGGTTTCTATCAGGAGCATCTCACTCACCTTAACTCAAGATAACACACCAGGTTGTGTTTACTGATGCAATTAATTTATACTATTCAAATGGATCCAGAAATCTGGCCTTTGCATCTGTACCTTCCACCTTAAATAAATCAATACCGCTGAAAAGTGGGAACACTAACAAATTCAAATAAAATGTATATCTTACCATTTCATCTGGTTATGAAGTATATACATAATATACACTCGATTGGCAACATCATATAGTAGAAAGAGCAACCATTTCAAATCAATCACTGGCTATAAATATACAGGCAGTTTACCAAACTACAAAATGGTCACTTCACTTAATTGTGAAGATCACATTAAATAATATAAGTAAAAGTGGTTTAGAAACTGTAACACAATTTAGAAACATTGTTACTATTATCTTTCCCTTGCCATCAGAAACTAGGTATACCAGCCTTCTGCCAGTTTTTAGAATACGTCAAGTTCTTAACCTATCATGGGGCCTTCATTCTTGCTGTTCCTTCTACCTGAGCTGAAATCCCTTTGGCTTATTCTTATAATTCAAACCTCTACTTAAATGTCACCTCTTTTCAGGGACAGTCCATGACAATATGTATCAATTATGACATGCTAAGACACACGTAAGAGAAAATCCAACTCAAAATGGCTTTAAAAATAAGGAAATAAATTTCTCAATTGACAGAAAGTTAATTAATTCAATTGCTCCATGAAATAGTCAAAAAACTCTTTTCATCTTTCTATTCTACCTGCTTGGCATGACAGACTCTGTCCTCGTCCTAGCTCTCTTCATGGTAACAAGTTAGCTGCCTCAATTCTAGCCACAAGTAATTATGTGTAAAAGAGCGATTGGTAATTTCTTCTAGTCAGTCTCATTTTAAAGGAAACTACTGAAAGAAGTCTCCCTCAAATTTGCATATCCTATTAACAAAAGTGAGTCACCTCATCCTTTGCAAAATCAATCACTGGTAAGTGAAATGGGATTACTATTATGGCTTAGACTAATCAGGATTTATCCCTAAGGGTAGGCGCCAAAATAACATCGGTACCCTGAAAGCAAGAATGAATGACTATAAAACCCTACAAGAATGCTACAATATCTTGTCTTTAAAAAAAAAAAAAAAAAGCACTCACCACCCCCCATTATTCTCTATCACAATACTTATTGGCTTATTTATTTCCTATAATAAAAGATATGTACCAATAGAGCAGGGATTTAGAGCACAGTGCCTAAAATAGAACAAGCTTTGTATTAATATTTGTAGAAAAAAGTGAATGCATGAATATTACACAATGTGCATATATTTATTTAATATCTATAGTCAAAATCCTAGGCAAAATAAAAATAAAGTTTTCGAAGAATTAGAACTAAGATTCAAAGTCATTTTCATGTTTATTCATTTATATTTACATGCAGAAAATGTCAAAAGTAGATGCTCAGAAAGAAATATATCCAAATATAATTTCAAAACAAAGACACTCAAGCCAACTCTTGATAACCTGCAGAGTCCTCCAATACTACATTTAATAGTTAATAAGGGCCGACAGATGTATAGCAAAAATTACAAGTCTCATACAACAAATAATGACTAAAGAGGCACAATCTTTCTAGAGAACTCTTTCTAAATAACAATAGAGATTTAAAAATTCAGATTCAAAGAGATTTAAAAGAGTTTCTACAGAACAACAGAGATTCAAAAGTGTAATAAACATATTATGCTACTGAAAATTTTAGTGGGATATACATTTTTTAAAAACACATTTCAGGGCTTCCCTGGTGGCGCAGTGGTTGAGAGTCCGCCTGCCGATGCAGGGGACACAGGTTCGTGTCCCAGTCCTGGAAGATCCCACATGCCGCGGAGCGGCTGGGCCCGTGAGCCATGGCCGCTGAGCCTGCGTGTCCGGAGCCTGTACTCCGCAACAGGAGAGGCCACAACAGTGAGAGGCCCGCGTACCACACACACACAAAAAAAAAACAAAAAAAAAACCAACGCATTTCAATCCTCATATAAGAGGCATGATGCCCTTTAAAGGCTAATCTTTACTACTGCATGTATAAAGAATAATATACCGATATTATTGGCTAGCATTCAATTCATTAATACATGAACCAGATGGGCGGCATAGAGACAATTTATATATCCTAAAATAAGAGAAATTTAGATAAATTATGGTGCAATCACTGGTGAGATGTTATAGTTCGGTTTAAAATGTAAAGTATGAAGACAAATACACATAATATAATGTTAGGTGAAAATGCAGGATGCAGAGGGATTTGATGATGTTGATGCGTAGCATCATACCTTGGAAAAGTATATGCTGTAAGGTCAGACAGCTCTGGGTGTATTTCCTAATAATACTTAAATAGAATTGGGCCAGAAAAGAATCGGGCAAGGCATCTTACTTTCTCTGAGCCTGAATTTTCTCTCCTTGAAATGACTGTAATAATTCCTATCATATGGGCCTATCATTTTAAGTATAATGATGAAAACAGCTACATTTATATAGTGCTTCCTGAATGCAAGGTACTTTTCTCTTTACTTCACAATTATAATACTATTTAATCTTTTCAACAATCTTATAAGTACTATTATCCCCATTTTACAGTGGAGGAAATTAAGGCACATTGAGATTAAATAAAGTCATAAAGTCAGTAAGTGGCAGAACCAAAATCAATGATACCTTTTTTTTTTATTATTGTTATTAAGAACCTGCTCACTTCAAGAATTGCAAGGGAAGCTAGAAAATCTCCTTCACACGTATTTTTTAACCCAAGGATAAGCAACTATATCACTAGGATATGTCGAGTCTAACTCAATCCAGAGATTTAAGGGCCTCAAGCTTTTCCTTCTAAATAGCACACTATTAGGAAAACTAGATAAAACAACTCCAGCTGACCTAATTCTTTTTACATTTAAAGTACAGTGAAGCAACTTTCAGTTCCAGACCAAGATGGAAAAGATGTACTTCTCCCCATCCCTCCCACTATGAACAGCTAAAAAACCCTGGCCACTTTTTTTTTTTTTAACACTTAATGGTTTATTAATGTTTGTTTTATAAAAGCAACCTCAGTTTCCTCACTGGGTTACTTACACATTTCTTTACTCTTGACCACCAATAATTCTCAGGATTCCCAAAAGCTTTTACAATAAACATGTAGTTTTTTGTTCCCCATTTATAGTAAATATTGTTGACTGCAAAATTCTAAAGAAGTAAGCTGTCATTCGTCAAACAATTCACCTGAGGTAGACAGATTTGGGATATTTCTCCTTAAGAGTTGGCCACTGAACAATGAAGTAATCAGAGAGGTGAAACAAGATGACTGTGTAAGGTGGAAAGCAAAGGTAGACCTGCTAGGGATCTAGGGACTAATGGAACAACACGGCAAGCAGTAAGTTCTCTGAGTTTTCATCCAAGAAGGAAGAAAGAGCATAGGAAATAGCAAAAACATGGGTAAATATAATATACTTAACTTTCTGTTCTTGAGTTTTCTACATTATGTTTGACAGGTGAAGCAAAAAAGTATACAACTGTTGTAGTTCTAAATATATGTGGAGGAAATATTTAAGACCATCATGTGAGAGAGAGTAATGGAACTTTAGAGGTAAACTTTCTACACTTCACTCAAATTGGTAAAACATCAATACACCAGTAGATTGTAACAAGTTATGTATTTTTAATGCAATACTTAAAGAAACTAGTAAAACATCTATACAGAGATGCACTCAATAACATTTAGCAATGTAATCATCGGAGGCTTAATAGAGAATGAGTTTTAGAGTCGACTAGAACAGTGTTTGCCCATTTCCTCCACTTTCTAGCTGTGTGACAGTGGCCAAATTATTTAACCTCTCTGTAAATTAGGTAATAACATTCATTATGGACCAATTAGAGTTAAAACATAATAACTACAATTATTATAGCTATTATTATTATATTTTGGTTGAGTTAGGCTATTAACTCTGTCTCTTTAATTTATTTACTTTTGCTAGTTTAAATGAATATTTAAAGTAGTCTTGAACTGAGATATGTATGGAAAGTGCTAGTCATGGTGACTAGTATGTAGTATGGGATTGATAAATAAAAGCTATGATTAATTATCAGTAAATAAAGGAGTTATGGTTAGCCTTTCCTTAATTCCATTGACTTTGCACCATAAAATTTTAACGCCTTCGTGACATCAGTCTTGGCAGTGATTTTTTAAATTTGACATCAAGAGCAAAAAAGGCAACAGAAGCAAAAATAAACAAGTGGGACTACATCAAACTAAAAAGCTTCTACATAGCAAAGGAAACCATAAACAAAATGAAAAGGCAACAACCTATAAAATATTTGGAAGCCATATATCTGATAAGGGATTAAGATCTAAAATATATTGAGAACTCATACAACTCAACAGAAAAAATAAACAATCCATTTTAAAAACGGACAGAGGATCTAAATAGACATCTCTCCAAAGACAACATACAAATGGCCAACAGGTACATGAAGAGGTGCTCAACACCACTAATCATCAGCAAAATGCAAATCAAAACCACAATGAGATACCACCTCACACATATTTTTATCAAAAAGACAAGAAATAACAAGTGCTCATAAGGATGTGGAGAAAAGGCAACCCTTGTGTATTGTTAGCGGGAGTGCAAATTGGTGCAGCCACTATGGAAAACAGTATGGCAGCTCCTCGAAAAATTAAAAACAGAACTGCCATATGATCAGCAATGCCACTTCTGGGTATTTATCCAAAGGAACAAAATCAGTATTTCAAAAAGATATCTGCAGCTCCATGTTCACTGGAACATTATACTGTTCACTAGAACAACAGCCAAGATATGGAAACAATTTGAGTGTCTATCAAGGGAGAATGGATAAAGAAAATGGGATATAACATATATAATGGAATAGTATGCCACATAAAAAAAGAAAATCCTGCCACTTGCAACAATATGGATGAAGGTTGACAGCATTATGGTGAGTAAAATAAAAGAGACAGAAAAAGACAAATACTGTATTATCTCACTTATATGTGGAATCTAAAAAAACCCAAACTCACAGATACAGAGAACAGATTGGTGATTGCTAGAGGCTGGGAGTGTGGGAGGTAAGTAAACTGAGTGAAAGTGGTCAAAAAATACAAACTTCCAGTTATGAGATAAAAAGTCCAAGGGAAAAAAAAAATCTCATAACAATAAAATATTCCTGTATTTTTTAAAAAGTGAAGACAAAGTATTTTATTGTTTTATATCTGGGTAGTGCTATATAATTTATGATTTCAATTTATTCCTCAAAAAAAACTATAATTATGATTTGCCACCCCTTTACAGATGAGGAACTGTAGCTCACACCAATTAAGTAATTTGCTCAAAGCATTTACAAAGCTAGTATAAGCTAAGGTCAGAGTAGACGTCTTTTGTCTATAAATGTAATGCCCTTTCATGACACTATGCTGCCAATCAATTACAAAAACATATTCAAGGTCACATAATTAGTAACTAGAAGACACAGAATTCAAAACCAAGTAAGTTAAGCCCTCGTGCCGAAGACTTTATTATGCGGTTGATACAAATGATTAAAATATAGATAGACAGATGGATATTCAAGTTCATTACTAAGATACGTTAAAACACATCAAATTAGACACATTAGATACTCCAAATGAGCAAAGATTTATATTAAAGACTGAAAAACTAATATTATAATGGAATATTATACTGCCATCACCAAAAGGAATTTATTCTTGAAGAAGATATTCTATCACATATAATGGATAGCTAGAGATTTGAGAGTATGCGGTATTTCCACACCACTCAAGTTACGTGTACTGTCCAGGAAAATCTATAAAACAAAGAAGAAAAGGAAATAAGATGATAAAAAATGACGAGTAAAGTATGTACAGTACTTAATTGTTACTAGCCTTTAAATAAACAAAATTTAAATGATAAGAGATATATGGAAAGGAATGAATAGATCCACAAGGAAAAACAAAGATCACTATATAGGAAACACATTTGATAAACTACAATAAAATATATGACCTCCTGAAGTCTTTCTAGGCCTATAATTCCACACTACCCAAATAAAACCAAATCATAAATTAGGCAACATGATTAAAGAGACTGTAACATTCTCAGCTCAGGCATCTAAACCTTTGTCTATTCAAAGCTACTGAATTAAATATGTCAAGTCAATTATTCTGGTGTCACACAAACCATTTAAAAGTGAGGGCCCAGGTATCAATACATAATCAACTTTTTAGAATAAGCTTTATGTAAAAGAGTGAAATAATCTCAACCATTTGCTGTATAGGCTTCAAAATAATCTCTTCTCAACCTCTTCTACAGAAAATAGCTAATCCAATGTCTTCTAAATTTTTTTCCATATTTGTCAATCCAAAATTTTTAGAGGAGACACCCAAAGTAGCATTAATAAGAATATATTTACCAGAAAAAAACTACAAAGTTATGAGTACTTCATTTAACAATAGCATAACAACCTAACAATAGCAATCTATGAAAAACTGTTAATATTCTAATGACAAAAATGATTTATGCTCCGCCATCAATTTTGCCAGCTCCTCTAACCACCCCCAATATCCAACAAAATGTAATTTAAAAACTAATTGTACAAATGTTACTGTATTGTTAAATATTTTTCCCATAAAATAGTTTCATGTTTCCCATTAATCTAATAAAATTTCACCAGTATAATCAAAGTAGATCCACAATCTTCTCAATCCGAGTCATTTATGCTACTCCCCTTCAATTCGCATTTATCTTAAGTTCCCCCCCACACCCCACGTTGTACACCAGCCATTAAATCTCAGTGGTGCTTTATTATTTATGCTCCTTCCCCTCAGGAATATATTCTACACATTACAGAGTACCCAAACACAGCAGTAACTTGGCTTAAACAAGATTGAGGTTTATTTTTTCCTTTTGTAAAAGTTGTCTACAGATAGGTGATATAGGAGACAGTGGTTGCAAGTATCCTCAGGGGCCAAAGCTTCTAACTTTTCCACCACTCTAGGTACCTAACTTCCATCATCAAGATCACCTCATGGCCCAAAATGTTTGCTAAAGTTCCAGTTACCATGTCTTCAATACAGGTCAAAAAGAAGAAAAGAAACTGAACAGCAAAATGGGGTCTCTTACAGCTGAATCAGTGCAAGCACACACATAATGCTTCTACTTTTCTTTCTTTTGCCAGAACTTAGTCACATAGCTGGGAAATATAGTCTTTTCTTCCAGGCATCAATGTGCCTAAGCTAAAAAAAAATCAGGATTCTATTACTACAGAAGGGGAAAACAGATTTTAGAGTTGGGTAGAATCATAGGAGCCTGCATCATGACTCGCTATCCGTTTTTCAAAACTTCTAAATAACCCTTCATATTGAGAAAAGTTTTATATTGTATCTTTAATATGGCTGATGTAAAAGATTTTCCCAATAAATGCTTTTACTTCCTTGGCCAGCTGTGGAGTGTGGCCAATCCCAAACTGTATTACAGTAGGTACACCAAGATTGCAATTCTGAAGTCTTATTGGATAGAATTTTTCATCTACCACATCTTGTGCACCAGCTAAGATATAAAAGTTGATTTGTTCTGTATAAGTGACCTAACAGAATGTTGGAACACACTGTGTTGTCCTCACCAATTAGCAACGGAGCTCCAGTATGGTCTCTTCAGTTACAAATCCTGAATCTACGCTTACTTCACAGGCACATCTGCTGCATCATCATAATATTAATCCCCTTAGAGTACCATCATTTACTGAACATTTACTAAGTCTCTGTGCAAAGTGTTTTATTTATTTATTCATTCAGGCCTCATAACATCTTTCTTATGTTATTTCTGTCCTCATTTTATAGAAGATAATACTAGCAAACATGTATGAGTGCTCACTACATGCCAGGTAGGTATAAAACACTCCAAGTGTTATACAGATAGATACTATAATTATCTCTAATTTGCAGATGAGAAAGAGGAAGCAGAAAAGTTAGTGACCTGCCCAAAGTTACACAGCTTATTAAGTAGCACAACCAGGATTCAAATCCTCACAAACTGGCTCCAGTGTTCACTCATTTAACTAGTAAACTATACTAATATCAAATATACCAGCAGAGGTTAAGTAATTCACCTAAGGTCACAAAGCCAGAAGGAGCCAAGATTCATAGCCAGATCTATTTCGTTATGGAGTCCTGTTCTCGACTTCAAATGAATCAAAGCAATATGGCTTGGCTGACCAAAACCATTATTATTGAGGGATTATTACTCTTTAGTAGCAAAGTAACAAGGGAACACGCAACCAAAATAACAAACCTAATCCATGAATTTCAATGGTAAACAATTTAGAAAGATGGAATGCAGTGCATCCATGTCACCTAGGTAACACTATGGGTAGACACATCTCTTTCAGCAATAACAGACCAAAACCAAAAGCAGGTTTGACAAATGGATCTAGTGGCTGTCATATATCAGTTTAAATTTTCTCACAAGTGAACAGTCATTAGTATCTAAAAGATTTTGAATAATTAGGTATCTGCATTTTGTATCTGCTATCAAAAAAATTAAAGAGTTAAACAATCTTTTGCTATACCAAACCTAATAGTTGTATCTAGAAGCAGTAATTTTTACAGGTATCATTAAACAGTTTTTAAGAAATAATAAAAGTAACAAAAATTCAGACATTTTGGTACCATCTGTTAGAGTTAGTGCATTTATAGTTCTCTCAACTATAATTATAACCCTGACCCTTATCCCTTGAGAGATATGTAAATCATGGCTATAAATTTCTTCAGAATTTTTTCTTAAGATTTACTTACAGGCAATTCTGATGCTAGAGACAAAAATGCCTTCTTTAAGCCTGAGCACACAACATTCAAATGCTACTACTGACTCATTTTCAAACATTCCCCTAAGAATTTCAAGTCTCTCAACTAAGAACACCATAGAAAAAAAAAAATGACTACCAGATAGGGCACCTTGTACCTAGTATAGTAACTGAAACACTGTAAACACTAATGATGAAGAATGAAGCTCATGTTGCCAACCGAAACAACCATACGCATACGTCTTTAACTCTTTCATGAGCACCTCAGATCCTTTAAAAAAAAAAAAAAAGAAACACTTTAGGCTCACTGTATCGTTCTTCACCAAATACATCCTTTTTTTAAATTCCAAACTTACTTAGACATTCTCAACTTCACACCAGTTTATATCTACATTCTACTTCCAATTACCAATGCTTTTAAACGAATTGGAAGAATTTTAAAGAAATAATGAGCAGTACTAAATTTATACTATTTCACTGTATCTCAATAGATGGAATATAAAACAGATTTGTTTTTTATCAGTAAGAGTTATGTTAAGGTTTCTGTTTTTGTTTTTTAGCTATATTGAATCATGTTTAATCGAAAAAAAGTAACATAAAACAAACAGTGCTCTTCAGAGAGGCATAAAAGTACCCAAAAGAATCAGCCTATTAGTTAGGGTTATACTAACTTTAATTTAATGCATCAGTTGACTAGTAACTAGTATTAGACGAAAAGCAGCCAAAGCAGGTTTTATTTACAGGATGTGCAGGACATATCACTTGCTAAGAATATCATTCTTCAATTTAAAAGTGTTAAGAGATCTCTACTTTCACCCATCAGGGAGTAATATAATCCAGAATTAATTTTGATATGTAAGCAACTAGAAAACTGGACAAACTACATATATGACATTGGACAACAGGTAGCTCAAAAGTGATTTCAAAAAAAAGGGAAACAAAAAAGGTGAGCCCTATAATTACCTAGCACGTCTTTCTGAAAGGACTTTTGGGACTGCAGGATGCTGGAGCAGAAACCCAAACAGAAGTCAGTACATTGCTGAGTTGAAAAGACAGGTGAGGATAAGCCTCTTAGATAGACTCATCCACCAGAGGACAGACAGCAGAAGCAAGAAGAACTACAATCCTGCAGCCTGTGGAACATAACACATTCACAGGAAGACAGACAAAATGAAAAGGCAGAGGACTATGAACGAACAAGACAAGACCCCAGAAGAACAACTAAATGAAATGGAGATAGGCAACTTCCAGAAAAAGAATTCAGAATAATGATAGTGAAGATGATCCAGGACCTTGGAAAAAGAATGGAGGCAAAGATCGAGAAGATGCAAGAAATGTTTAACAAAGACATAGAAGAATTAAAGAACAAACAAACAGAGATGAACAATACAATAAATGAAATGAAAACTACACTAGAAGGAATCAACAGCAGAATAACTGAGGCAGAAAAACAGATAAGTGACCTGGAAGACAGAATGGTGGAATTCACTGCTGCAGAACAGAATAAAGAAAAAAGAATGAAATGAAGACAGCCTAAGAGACCTCTGGGACAACATTACATACACCAACATTTGCATTATAGGGGTCCCAAAAGGAAAAGAGAGAGGGTAAGGACCCAAGAAAATATATGAAGAGATTATGGTTGAAAACTTCCCTAACATGGGAAAGGAAATAGCCAACCAAGTCCGGGAAGCGCAGAGAGTCCCAGGCAGGATAACCCCAAGGAGAAACATGCCGAGACACATAGTAATCAAACGGACAAAAATTAAAGACAAAGAAAAATTATTAAAAGCAACAAGGGAAATATGACAAATAACATACAAGGGAACTCCCATAAGGTTAACAGCTGATTTCTCAGCAGAAACGCTACAAGCCAGAAGGGAGTACTCAATATATTTAAACTGATGAAAGGGAAGAATCTACAACCAAGATTAATCTACCTGGCAAGGATTTCATTCAGATTCAATGGAGAAATCAAAAGCTTTACAGACAAGCAAAAGCTAAAAGAATTCAGCACCACCAAACCAGCTTTACAACAAATGCTAAAGGAAATTCTCTAAACGGGAAACACAAAAGAAAAGGACCTACAAAACCAAACCCAAAACAATTAAGAAAATGGTCATAGGAACATACATATCGATAATTACCTTAAATATGAATGGATTAAATGCTCCAACCAAAAGACACAGGCTTGCTGAATGGATACAAAAACAAGATTCATATATATGCTGATACAAGAGACCCACTTCAGACCTAGGGACACATACAGACTCAAAGTACGGGGATGGAAAAAGATATCCCATGCAAATGGAAATCAAAAGAAAGCTGGAGTAGCAAAACTCGTATCAGATAAAATAGACTTTAAAATAAAGAATGTTACAAGAGACAAGGAAGCACACTACCTAATGATCAAGGGATCAATTCAAGAGGAATACATAACAATTATAAATATATATGCACCCAACACAGGAGTACCTCAATACATAAGGTAAATGCTAACAGCCGTAAAAGAGGAAATCGACAGTAACACAATAATAGTGGAGGACTTTAACACCTCACTTACACCAATGGACAGATCACCCAAAATGAAAATAAATAAGGAAACAGAAGCTTTAAATGACACAACAGACCAGAGAGATTTAATTGGTATTTATAGGACATTCCATCCAAAACCAACTAATCTATGACAAAGGAGGCCAGGATATAAAACGGAGAAAAAACAGTCTCCTCAATAAGTGGTGCTGGGGAAACTGGACAGCTACATGTAAAGGAATGAACTTAGAACACTTCCTAACACCATACAGAAAAATAAATCGAAATGGATTAAACACCTAAATGTAAGGCCAGAAACTGTCAAACTCTTAGAGGAAAACATAGGAAGAACACTCTTTGACATAAACTACAACAAGATCCTTTTTGACCCACTTCCTAGAGTAATGGAAATAAAAGCAAAAATAAACAAATGGGACCTAATGAAACTTAAAAGCTTTTGCACAGCAAAGGAAACCATAAACAAGATGAAAAGACAACCCTCAGAATGGGAGAAAATATTTACAAACAAATCAACGGACTAAGGACTAGTCTCCAAAATATACAAACAGCTTATAAAGCTCAATATTAAAAAAACAAACAACCCAATCAAAAAATGGGCAGAAGACCTAAATAGACATTTCCCCAAAGAAGACATATAGATGGCCAAGAAGCACATGAAAAATTGTTCAACATCACTAATCATTAGAGAAATGCAAACCAAAACTACAATGAGGTATCACCTCACACCGGTCAGAATGGGCATCATCAGAAAATCTGCAAACAATAAATGCTGGAGAGGGTGTGGAGAAAAGGGAACCCTCTTGCACTGCTGGTGGGAATGTAAATTGATACAGCCACTATGGAGAACAGTACGGAGGTTCCTTAAAAAACTAAAAATAGAATTACCATATGACCCCAGAATCCTACTACTGGGCATATACCCTGAGAAAACCATAATTCAAAAGGATACATGCAACCCAATATTCACTGCAGCACTATTTACAATAGCCAGGTCGTGGAATCAACCTAAATGTCCACCGACAGACAACTGGATGAAGAAGATGTGGCACATATATACAATGGACTATTACTCAGCCATAAAAAGGAACGAATTTTGGTCATTTGTAGAGATGTGGACGGATCTAGAGACTGTCTTACAGAGTGAAGTAAGTCAGAAAGAGAAAAACAAATATCGTATATTAACACATATATGTGGAATCTAGAAAAATGGTACAGATGAACAAGTCTGCAAGACAGAAATAGAGACACAGATGTAGAGAACAAACATGGACCCCAATGGGGGAAAGCGGGAGGGGGTGGTGGTGGTGGTGGTGAGATGAACTGGGAGATTGGGATGGACATATAGACACTAATATGTATAAAATAAATAACTAATAAGAACCTGCTGTATAAAAAATAAAATTCAAAAAAAATTTTGCAGTCCTCATCTTAATTACCTGAAATATTTGAACTGATTTATATCTTCCTCCTTCATATCTCCCCTCTTTTTTTTTTAATTGGCATCTATGGCCCACTCTCTCCCAGTTTTCCTCCACGTGATTCCCCATTCTCATCACCTTTGCTTATTTCCCTTCAACTCCCTGACCTCTGAACTCTGGAGTGTTTTCTACGTAGACTCATCTCTAAGTTGAATTCACTCTCACAGCTTTCAATACCATCATATACTAATGAATCTCATATTTATGATGCCAGTCTCAGCCATGACGCCCAAATTCCAAAAAAACAGAAAAAAAAAGAAAAGACAGGTGAGGTCAGAGCACAGAAAGGCCAAAGCAGCAATTATTTGGCGGGGGTGGGGGCGGGGGAGGGAAGTCCTGAAGTCAGAGAACAATGAAAAGACCAATTTTTTTAAGGGGGGGCAGAGGGGAATTTCCACTTAAATTTTACCTGAATACCAATTTGTATATGCAAATTAAGGTTGAGCAAAAACAACTTCTGGGAAAGAATAATTGCCAGGTAATAAAAGGTGAATAATTCCCAGCTTACACAGGGCCAGGAATCATCCATGTTCTCACAAACAAGATAAAAAGTCCTCATTGAATCCTTGGGACATTCAGTAAAGACACAAGCAGAGAGGTCCACCTTAGTAATAAGGCTAAGAAAGCATAAGAGTAAAGATTACTCTTTACCTGTCCCCAGAAAACCTTAGGAATATTAACATACACAGAAAGGGAAGAGGCAAGAAAAGAATTTTGATGCTGCTAAGTATGTCTTAGAAAAGCTCAGTCTCAAAACTCTCCCACACACGTGGTTCCATATTACCACGTGCTACTTTGTCCTGTGTGCCACTCAAAAGAGCAGCCGCCACTGCCACCACAGGAAAGGAATTTGAGATGCTGGGAAGCATTGCCATGCCCAAGAATAAAGGTAAAGAAGGTAAAAACAGGTACAAGGGTAAGAAAGAAAATGAATCCAAAAACGGTTGGTGTGTAAAGCGTATGAATAAGCGTATGCTCAGGTAATCAGAACGTTGGGAAATGAATGAGTAGAAGCAATGTGCTTTGATGTGTAAAGAGGCTATGCCATATCAAAGGAAAAATGAGGAAAATGGTTTAAATAAATACCTCAGGTATCTTATTGGTTGGTCTGCCTATCAGGATAACAAAGCTGATGTAATTTCAAAATACAATGCAGATAAAGCTATAAGTCTGAAGGTATATGGCAAGCTTCCAAAACATGCTAAAATCAATGAAAAAGACATATTTGGTGCTGGAGATGATGAAACAATCCAGTTTGCTGATACTGGAGATGATGATAAAGACCATGATGATATATAAATTGAACTCCCTGTTTTACATTCCAAGTTTCCAAGATGATATGGCTTCCTTTTCCTTCAGAAAGTTAATGAGACTTCTATGTAGCTTTGCAATTTTATATTGGCATCCCTTTCCTAAATGAATACATGAACTCCTGATGCTCAAATACTCTTAGTAGCAGTTCTTTGGTCTTCCTGATTGTTTTCTCATTAGTTAGATAAAACTCTGACACATGCTAACAGATAACTTTAAGAAGTGAACTTTTATAGAACCCAAGAATGTCTGATTCCAAAGTCCTATTTTCTTAAATGTAACTTCCTTAAAAAAAAAAAAAAAAGAATAGTCTACATGAGTGGTGTATTAGAAGATTAATGAGAAAATCCCAATATGCAAGAGAAAATGTTTAAGAGAATACTGTAATTGAAATAACAGCATCTGTCTTACAGATAAGAAAACCAGGGCAATTAAAAGGAAATAAAGGGGGAGGGTCACACAGCGAGCAAGCATCAAACAGGAATTTCAACCCAGTTATTTGAGTCCAGATTCTACTGCAAGGAGGTCTTCCACAGCAAGTATCTTCCCATGTCTAGACCATTCATCTAAACAAAGGATACCCTATCAATAGCTAGAATAAGAGAGAAAAATCACTGCCATCACAAGAATGCTACCATAATGAACAGTGACCTTTAGAAGCATCATTCTTCCTCAAGAGCTCTCTTGTTTTCCACCTAAGAAGACCTTTGAAGCTCTAAATATCTTAGCAGTATGAACTTAATTTAAAAAAAATAAGGATTCCTCCAAAATTTCCCCTCATCATTCATGAATTCAACCATAGTTATTCACTGGCCCACTGCCTACCATGTGTTTGGCACTATACTGAGTACCAAGGATACAATGATGCGCAAGACAGAGACGGTCTTTCCCCACTGTTTTAGTGGACCTTAGAATCTACTGGGAAAGAAAAAAGTGAAAGAAATAATTACACCATTAATTTCTTAGGTTTCTAAATATGCTGAGCCTGTACCCAACACAGGGCTTTTGAACTTCTTGTCTGAAACACACTTGCCCAGATATCCACCATAGTCCTTCCCTCATCAAATTCAGTGTCACCCTCTCAGTGAAACCTTCCCTGACCATTCTATATAAAAATGGTACACTCCCCACTCTGACATTCCCTATTACCTTCCTTGATGTAGTCACCTTTCTCTAGAACATTTATCACCATCTGAAATATATATTTGTTTAGTTTCTTTCTCTCTACAAGTGTATAAGCTCCATGAGATCAATAATTTCTATTTTGTTGACTGGTATCACTCAGAATCTAGAACAGTGCCTATAATATAGCAGACACTTAATAAATATTGCTGAATAATAAATAAATGAGTACAATAAAGGAAAGTATGAGTATCATGAGAAGGTATTCATTTCATTTAGACTAACGTACACAATGTTTTTATCCAAATACATGTCTTTTATAACAAAATACCAATTATAAATTCTAACTATCATTCATGTATATGGTATTAATTTAGGCATTGATTAAGTTTTTCTATAATTCCTTTTTTTATAAATTCCTTTTAAACATTTTAAAGTATTTACAATAGAATGACTTACTGCTAAAAAGATTAATATTTTTATACTAGAAGGGAGCCAACATCTAACAAAATGATTTATTCTCGATTTTATAAACTAGCTCACCTTAAAAAACGAAGACAAGATGAAATGTACCATTCTACCTGGATTTGATATTACCACATTCACTGAACTGGAATAGGCATCTTACTTTTCAGAAATAAAAAGAAAAAAAAAAGAAATAAAAGAGAAAGAGAGAAACGATCTAAAAAATCACCTTCTATGGCACATAGCTAAATATCTAGGGAAAAAAACTGTTTCAAATTTAGCATATCACAGTCCAAGGGACTTTGTGGCCTGACAAAAACTCTTATTTTGAAGAGGAATAATACTTTCATTTATACCTAAATAATGTTAAGCCAAATGTTAACCTTTAAAGGTTAACATGATCATTTAAACAATTATTTAACAATATAATTTAAAAAAGATAAACAGACCCTGAGACAAGTTTTCATATTCAATCACAGATCATTTGGAACTCCAATAACTAGAGTCAACATGATCCTCTAAAGGATTAAAAAAAAGTAAAGTTGCTACAGTATTTTTAATAAAATGAGTTTGTTACAAACAATCTATGTGTAAAATGGAACATTTTTCACGAGTCCATTAATTTCTCCTGATACAAACACAAGTTATTGGAAGAAATTAAGAAAACAGTCATGAAGTAACAATATGACCTGCATGACTATACTTTGAAAACCTAAGAATATTGACCAGATGTAATCAGGACTCCCAAAATCCATATGTTCTCTCCCCTAATTAAGAAACTTAGAAGTCATACTAATCAAAGGAGAGGGCAAAAACAAATCTTCAGATATAAAATGCAGTTCAATATAATATCTATTAATAACTACATCCAAACTAAGTTTTCATATACATAAAAAACCTAAGAATTTTCTCAGCTCTCCACCATCTAATTATGTAGACATTCCTCAAAGTATCTACAAAACAAAATTAAAATTACTACTAAATACTTTTCAACCATTACATACATTAAAGAAACATTATTGTTCATTTTAAAACTATACCTTCTGAGTGTTAACAGTAAATGTTAAATGTAATCATTTCCTTCTGGTTAATTATATTCTTCCAGAAACAAAATGCAGAATTCCTTAGATAGATTTTTTACATTTACAGGACAATGGACCATCAACCAGTAACTATGTTTACTGATACAGATATTAAGTTAAAAAAATTTTTTTTTAAATCAATTTATCCCAAACATTTAAAATTAGCTTATTTTTAAATAGTCACTGCAAAAGACAGAAATACATAAAAGATAAAGGAAAGATCACAGGAAACTCACCTCCTAGAAAACATAATTCCTTATTACCATTTCTCCACCATCTCTCAAGATATTTTACACAAATGTAAATAATCTTAGATTAAAGGAATCGTTCATACATCCTATTCTACAGCCTATTTTGCTTACTTTTTTTTCTTTTTTTTTGCAGTATGTGGGCCTCTCACTGTTGTGGCCTCTCCTGTTGCGGAGCACAGGCTCCGGACGTGCAGGCTCAGCGGCCATGGCTCACGGGCCCAGCCGCTCCACGGCATGTGGGATCTTCCCGGACCGGGGCACGAACCCGTGTCCCCTGCATTGGCAGGTGGACTCTCAATCACTGCGCCACCAGGGAAGACCTACTTTGCTTAATTTGACATTAGGTAAAGAACATCTTCTATGTTAGCCGACATACATCTATGTATGTCATTATTTTTAAGGGCTCCAGTGTACTACATTCTATGTATTACCATAACTAAATCATTTTTCCCATTAATAGATATTTTATTTGTTCCCATTTTTTAAATGAAATATCTCAAATACAATGAACAGGACACTCCACACTTCTTCACTAAAATGCCCCTTACCCCCAAGTTCTTCTCCACAATACAGAAATTCATTTATTCAAATTATTATTATTATTTTAATTAATTAATTAATTTTTTGCGGTACACAGGCCTCTCACTGTTGTGGCCTCTCCCGTCGCAGAGCACAGGCTCCGGACATGCAGGCTCAGCAGCCATGGCTCACGGGCCCAGCCGCTCCGCAGCATGTGGGATCTTCCCGGACCGGGGCATGAACCCGTGTCCCCTGCATTGGCAGGCAGACTCTCAACCACTGCGCCACCAGGGAAGCCCTATTCAAATTATTTTTAAGAGCCTATTATGTTCTACTCACTGTTCCAGGCAATCTAAGTTCCATGAGTGTAGGTACTGATTCTATTTTATTCATTGCTTTGTTTCCAGTGTTTAGCGGAGTGTCTGGTACACAGTAGACTTTCATATATGCGCTGAATGAATGGATGATCATCCTTGTTCATTCATCCTTCCTCACTTCTACAATTATCTCCTTTTTTTTAAGTTTTAACTTTGAAATTAGTTCTTTCATTTTTTTTTGCCCTACAAAGTAATGAGCCTATAAACGTCTTCACCACTCAGCATTCAGGATCTCTACTGGGAGTCAAGAAAATAAATATGGAGGAAAAAAAGTAGTGTTACAGTGTTACCTCTTGGAAACTCTGCTCAGCTGTGTTTAAAATTCTCAAAGTTCCTTTTTGAACTTCAAAACATCATCCAAAGGAAACGTGAATCTAACAGCTGGTTGTAGGTCTTCCTTTGGTCTTGCTAACATTTCAGTGGAAAAAGAGCAGTATCCAAAAGGTCCAGCTGGTGCACCCAGAAAAACCTTAAAAATCCAACTAAACTGAAAAATTATGACTGAATTCACAAAAGATTAATTTTGCTTTTCCAGAAAAAATACTCTGAGAGAGGGAAAAATACCACTGAAACATCAAAACACACCAAAATGTTTTTATTCCAATCAAATTTTGGTCTTTTAAATTATTATGAAATAGATCTGTTGAGAAACCTCTAGACATACTAATTCTGTTTTCTATCATCTGGAAATCCAGGTACTATAGGGATTAAATTAGAACCATAAGCCTGGAAAGAACCTTGAGACACATATAGAGTTCATCCTTCTGCATTTTACTCACTTACACTTAAGCCTTTTTACATGCATAAGAAATATATCCACAACAAAAATTTATCCAACTCAAGGTAGAGGTGGAGATAGGAGATTAAGTCAGAGTTAAGGAAGGAGTTTGAACAAAAAGATATAAGTCATTCAAAGGATGTTGTTATTGGAAAAGACTGTTTTGGAGAGTGTCATGATCCAACTTCCATTTTAGTATGATCACTCCAAAATTCATGCTTGAATGTTAAATGCATGTGTTAAATACACATGCTTGAATGGAACATGCTTGTCGATTATGGTCATGTATTTTGCCTCTTAACTGGTTAGGATGACATGCAAAAATCTTAGCGTGAGAGGATGCTGGTTTGGATCAGATTGTGAACATCTCTTCAGCTTCAAAAAGTATATGCTACCAGTTTGTTAACAGTGTTTTCATAAACACACCTTATTATTCTCATTAGATTGTAAGTTCTTCAGAAATAGTATCATGGTTTTATTACTCTTTATATCCCCAATACACAGTAAGTATTCAATAAATATTCTCTTTATATCCCTTAGAATACACAACAGGTATTCAATGAATATTCACTGTTATCAGTGAAAATACAGATATTCATGTAGCCCATTCAAAGAGAATTTCATTACCTCAAATATCTTTAAATGTTAAAAAATATATAAAAGTACATGACCACAGTTGAACAGACATTTGCACACCAATGTTCATAACAACATTATTCACAACTGCCAAAAGGTAGAAACAGCCCAAATGTCCATTGACAGATAAATGGATAAACAAAATGTGGTACATGCATAAAACAGAATATTAGTCTTAAAAAGAATGAAATTCTGATACATGATACAACATGGATGAACCTTGAAGACACTATGCTAAGTGAAAGAAGTCAATCACAAAAGGACAAATGTTGTATGATCCAACTCACATAAGGAACCTAGAGTAGTCAAAATCAGAGACAGAATAGTGATTAAAGGGCCTAGGGGTCAGGGAGAATGTGGAGTAAAGTTTTTTTTTTTCTTTTCATTATTTTGACTTTTTTTTACTGAGGTTTAGTTGATGTACAATACTATATAACATAGTGTATATGTTATACATATACACTATGTATAACATAGTGATTATGTTATATAATATAGGTGTATAACATAGTGATTCACAATTTTTAAAGATTATACTCGACTTATAATTATTATAAAATATCAGCTATATTCCGTGTTGTTCAATACATCCTTATAGCTTATTTTATACATAGTAGTTTGTACCTCTTAATCCCCTAGACCCTATATTGTCCCTCCCCTCCACCGTCCCTCTCCCACTAGTAACCACTAGTTTGTTCTCTGTATCTGGGAGTCTGTTTCTTTTTGTTATATTCACTCGTTTATTTTTTAGATTCCACATATAAGTGACAACATTTAGTATTTGTCTTTCTCTGATTTATTTCACTTACCATAATAACCTCCAACTCCATCCATGTTGCTGCAAATGACAAAATTTCATTCTTTTTTATGGCTGAGTAGCATTCCATTGTGTGTGTGTGTCTGTGTGTGTGTGTGTGTGTGCGCGCGTACGTGCACACGCATACTGTATCTTCTTTATCCATTCTTCTGTTGATGAACACTAAGGCTGCTTCCATATTTTAGCAATTGTAAATTATGCTGCTATGAACATTGCAGTGCATGTATCTTTTCGAATTAGTGTTTTCGTTTTTTTTTGGATATGTACCTAGGAGTAGAATTGCTGGGTCATATGGTAATTCTATTTTTAGTTTTTTGAGAAACCTCCGTACTCTTTTCCACAGTGGCTGCACCAATTTATAATTCCCACCAACAATGTATGAGACTTCTCTTTTCTCCACATCCTCACCAATATTTATTTGTATTCTTTTTGATGATAGCCATTCTGACAGGTTTGAGGTGATATTTCACTGAAGTTTTGATTTGCATTTCTCTGATAATTAACAATGTTGGGCATCTTTTCATGTGTCTGTTAGCCATCTACATGTCTTCTTTGGAAAAATATCTATTCAGATCATCTGCCCATTTTTTATAGGGTTGTTTGTATTTTTGATGTTGAGCTGTATGAGCTATTTATATATTTTGGATAGCAACCCCATGTTACAGGGGCTGGGGGTCAGGAAGAATAGGAAGTTAATATTTAATAGGTACAGAGTTTTCTTCAGAATGATGAAAAAGTTCTAGAGATGGATAGTGGTGATGTTTGCACAACAATGTGAATATACTTAACACTACTGAATTATACACTTTAAATGGTTAAATGGTAAGTTTTGTTATATATTTTTTACCATAATAAAAAAGGAGAAAAATATATAAATCATACTACTTTATGAATGACTTGTCCAAATAATACCTTGCAATCACAGAATTCTAATTGTTCTTGACATTAAATTATTAAGAAAAATGTAGTTTAAATTATTACCCGGTTTTATACTTAAGTATCTGGCTTTTTTAAAAACAAACACAATACCCCCCCCACAAAAAAAACCCCAAAAAACAAAAACAAAAAAATCCTTGAAGAAAATAAAGTTATTTTGATCTCAGCCATACCCATAATGCATTTAATCTAACTCTGTAAATCCTTTGCTTTACAACAAAAATACTAACTGTGGCCATAATCAACATATCCTTATGTCCCTAACATTCACACATAAATTCATATCCATCTTCTCAGCAGAAGCTTGTCTTCGCTCAATGTTTTTGCAATTCAGTTTTTATTGTATTTTCTTCTATTCTTTTTTTTTGCAGGTAAAGACTATGCATGCAAAGACTATACTTTGTGCAACATTTTCAGGGTTGTTAATAAGCATCTAATAAGGAGCTACATAATGTCAAATAAAATGATAAACTGGGAATTCTTAAAAGTAATTAACACTTTGTATGCTAATTATTTCCTAAATTTTGGGAAATGTGTAAGAAAATAAGTTAAAGTTTACATTTACATTCATCTGATTATATACAAAAGCTGACTCAACTGCTACAGAATATAAAAGCAATAATATTTTGCTGCTGGTTTTTATAAAAGTGATTCATATTCAAATAAACCTAACTGAAATTCATGGAATTATAACATCGTTAAAATACAAACTTCCCAGTTCATCAGTCTACAACCCTTCAATACAATATACCACATATACATCAATTCCTATTCTGTGATTATGTCAAAGAAATTATATTGATTTAACACATAGCTACGTTCACCAATAATACTGATCTAATTCATAACTCATTTAACATGATTCATTTATGAGTCTTGACCTTAATTTACTAACTAAAATTTAGTATTAAATTTTAATACTGGTTTATTATTCTTTCTCTGATAATTATCAAACCAGAAAATTTTCAGTACTGAATAATTTTCCAAGGTCTGCCCATAAAACCATTACTGTACACTGAAGTCTCCTTTTAAAATAAAGTCACCTAAGATAAAAAGAACAAAAGCAAAGAAATAGGTACATTCAAGTGTTTGGGCTCCCTAACATACTGCCCTATGCATATTCTTTCTAGAAGTAGCTATTGGGTTGGCCATAGGGTGCCTTTGGTTTTTAAGTAAAAATAAAAGATATGTTTTCATTTTCACCAAGAACTTCATTGACCAACATATTCACCCTTTTGTTCCACTGCCTTCTGCCATTTTTCAGGCAACTTCATAATTCCATCTTCCCAAATCTTTTTATCATTTTGAGCAAAGAACTGTTCCAGGTGCCTTTTACAGTCTTCCAGGGAATTGAAACTTTTTCCATTAAGAGAACTTTGTAAAGACCGAAATAAATCGCAATCCGAAGGTGCAATGTCTGGTGAATACGGTGGATGAATCAGAACTTCCCAGCCAAGCTCTAACAGTTTTTGCCTGGATATCAAAGAAACATGCGGTCTTGCATTATCCTGATGGAATATTATATGTTTTCTGTTGACTAATTCTGGACGCTTTTCGTAGAGTGCTGCTTTCAGTTGGTCTAATTGGGAGCAGTACTTGTTGGAATTAATCTTTTGGCTTTCCGCAAGAAGCTCATAATAGAGAACTCCCTTCCAATCCCACCATATACACAGTATCACCTTCTTTGGATGAAGACCGGCCTTTGGTGTGGTTGGTGGTGTTTCATTTCGCTTGCCCCACGATCTCTTCCATTCCACATTATTGCACAGTATCCACTTTCATGGGCCATCACAATTTGTTTTAAAAACAGAACATTTTCATTACGTTTCAGTAGAGAATCACATGCAGAAATAGTCAAGAAGGTTTTTTTCGCTTAACTTATGTGGAACCCAAACATCAAAGTGATTCACATAACTAAGCTGGTGCAAATGATTTTCAGTGCTTATTTGGATATTTTGCGTATGTTGGCTATCTCTCCTGCATGGTATAATGTTGATTGATCTCAGTTAATGTCTCGATTTGATCGCTATCAACTTCAACTGGTCTACTCGACCATGGAGCACCGTCCAGCGAGAAATCTCCAGCACGAAACATCACAAACCACTTTTGACATGTTCGATCAGTCACAGCACCTTCTCCATACACTGCACAAATCTATTTATCGCGTTTCAGTTGTGTTTTTACCTTTCTTGAAATAATAGAGCATAATATGCCAAAAATGTTGTTTTTCTTCCATTTTCAATATGAAAATGGCTACACAAATATTCACCAATTTTGATAAGTCTTTTTTTAAATGCACATTGATATGACAGCTGTCATATACAATCTAACAAAATTATTTCGAATAAAGTTAAAGACAACTAAGCACTACTAGAGCCATCCTATGGAAAAAACCGAATGAACCTTTTGGTCAACCCAGTATTTCAAGCGAAAATAAATTCTTCAATCTTGAATACTTTGAATCTTTCAATACTTGATTCAATACTTGAATCTTTCAATACTTGAAAATAAATTCAAGTATTGAAAATAAATCCTTCAATACTTTCCCAGTGAATTGTATTAGGCAAAAATTAAGTAAGCGAGTGTAGAGAGTCCTCCCATTAAAAAAAAAAAAAAAAACCTAGAGATTTACTTTTCCTTATTACATTCCTCCTACTATATATTCCTTAAAAAATATTCTGGATTTGGTGTCCAAAAGATCTAACCAGTAAAACTCACGTATTTATATCAGTTTTTTAGCAATTTAACATTCAGATTTAGATTCAACAAAAACCTCCTAGACTATATGAGGAAATGAATTACAACCACAACTTTACAACATGAGTATTAATGATCTTATGTCAAAGGAAAATTAGACTTGGAGAGACAAAATAATTTGATTTTACAATGATCTCATGACGAGTAACTAGTGAATTCAAGGACTGGAATCCAGACATTACTACTGATGCTGAAAGGAACTAGGAGGAGAAGTAACACCGGTGCATGCCAAATATGAGCCGGGCACCTTGCATGCATTTCCTCAATTAGTTCTTACCAGTGCTCTGTAAGGTAGGCACTATCTTCATTTTGAAGATGACGAAACTGAGGTAAGAAATGATTTGACTTCATCAAGGTTTGTACAGCTAGTCAGCAGCTAAGACAGGACAGAAACCATGAGATTACACATTGATAGATTCTGTCCTCAAACCACTACTTGTGATCCAAGGAGGAAAGTTCATTTGATGTATTTTATTTTTGTGTTTGGTTTGGTTTGGTTTGATTTGGTTTGGTTTTTAATTCTACAGAGAGGGGAACAATTTCACTGAATCCATTTTAACAAGATTTCTAAATCCTGTCTGTGTTGTTAATCCCTGTAGTGTCGCTATCATAAGTCTGCCAGACAGACAAATGATAACAATGAATATTCTGTCCCTTTACAAATTCTCCCCTGTCCTTTCTCACCTGCTTCTGGCTCTTCCTCTAGATCAGGGGTCCCCAACCCGTGGGCCACATACTGGTACCAGTCTGTCAGTGGAAAAACTGTCTTTCATGAAACCAGTCCCTGGTGCCAAAAAGTTTGGGGACCATTGCTCTAGATCACTCAAAAGAATATGGATACCTAGAGGTCTATTATTCAGGAGCAAAGGTCAATAATTATCAAATACTGGCTAGGGCATGGGGGATTCATACATATTTCACAGTTTTCAAATTTTGCTACATGGAACCAAAGAGTTGTAGGAGGTATTCCTTCCTAATACCAGTAAACGAAAAAGTGCCAGGTAGGTTTCATTTGTGAAAGTAACCCCCATAACTCTTTCATTCATTATACTAAGCTTGAGGTAAGAAAAATGTTTAAGTATTTTAAAAAATCAAAGTTTTAAAATTCTTACTCTAAAATATGTAAGAGGTAGAGGTGAGGTAGGTAACAGTTTGTTGTATTTTTTAAAATGAGTTCCTCATCTTTTTTCTTTCTGATCACATATTTATGATGTGACTCCTACTAAAAAAAATTTAAAACTAAAAAGAACTCGCATATTCCCTGTTGTTGCTGGATTACAGATGTCAATCATATCCAGTTGATTGATGCTGCTGCTGAGTTCAGATATGTCCTTACTGATCTTCTGCTACATCTGTCCATTTCTGACAGAGGAGAGTTGAGGTATCACCTACTACAATTGTGGACCGATCTACTTCTTTTTGCAATTTTGTCGGTTTTTGCATCACGTATTTTGACGACCTGTTAGGTGCATATACATTAAAGATTGTTAAGTCTTCTTAAAGAATTATCATTATATAATGCTCCTATTTATCCTTGAAAATCTTCCTTGCTCTGCAGTCTGCTCTGTCTGAAACTAATATAGTTACATCAGCTTCCTTCTGATTAGCGTTAGCATGGTATATCTTTCTCCATCCCTTTAATTTTAATCTATATGTGTCTTCATATTTAAAGAGAGTTTCTGTACACAACATATAGTTGGGTCTTGACTTTTGATCCAATCTGACAGTCTGTCTTTTAGTGTATTTAAAGCAACTATTGATATACTTGGGTTAATATCTACCATATTTGTTACTGCTTTCTACTCATTGCTTTTGTTCTTTGTTCCTGTTTCTGTCTTCCACTCTTTTTCTGTCTTTTGTAGTTTTAATTGAGCATTTTATGATTCTATTGTGTCTCTTTTCTTAGTATGTCAATTACATTTTTTTTAACTTTTTTTAATGGTTGCCCTAGAGTTTGCATTATACATTTCCAAATAATCCAAGTCCACTTTCAAATAACACTATACCACTTCATATGTAGTCCAAGTACTTTATAAAAGAATATTCCTAATTTCTACCTCCCAACCCTTGTATCACTGTCATCATTCATTTCACTTATATATGAGCTATAATCACTGAATACATTGTTGCTACTATTATTTCAAACAAATTATGTTATCTGTTAGATCTATTAAGAAAAATAAAAGTTTTTATTCAAGCTTCACTTATTCTTTCTCTAATCGTCTTCTTCTTTTTTAAGGTAGATACAAGTTTCTGGCCTATATAATTTCCCTTCTCTGAAGAACTTCGTTTAACATATCTTGCAAAGCAGGTCCACTAGCAACAAATTCTCTCAATTTTTGTTTGCCTGAAAAAGTCTTTACTCTCCTTCACTTTTGAAGGATAACTTTACAGGATACAGAATTGTAGATTGTTGGTTTTTCCTCTCAACACTTTAAATATTCACCCCACTCTCTTCCTGTTTTCATAGTTTCTGAAGAGAAGATCTCTGTACCTAAGGTAATTCTTTCTCCTTTGGTTTCTTTCAAGATTATTTTCTGTATCTTTGATTTTCTGCAATTTGAATATGATATCCCTAGATAAAGCTTTTTGGGCACTTATCTTGCCTGGCATTCTCTGAACCTCCTAGATCTGTGGTTTGGAGTCTGACATTAATTTGGGGAAATTCTCTGTCATTATTCTTGTTTCTTTTTCTCCTTCTGGTATTTTCATTATGCATATGTTGTACCTTTTGTAGTTGTCCTACAGTCCTTGGATATTTTTTCTTTTTTCCAGTCTTTTTTCTCTTTGCTCTTCAGTTTTAGAAGCTTCTACTGACATATCCTTAAGCTCGGAGAAATTCTTTCCTCAGCCACGCCCAGTCTAATAATGAACCCATCAAAGCCATCCTTCATTTCTGTTATAGCTTTTTATCTCAAGCACTTCTTTTTTATCCTTTATTAGATTTTCTATCTCTCTACTTATATTATTCATCTGTTCTTGGTTGTCTACTTTTTGCATTAGTGCTCTTGGCATATTAATCATAGTTGTTCTAAATTCCTGGTCTCATAATTCCAATATTCCTGACACACCTGAGTCTGATCCTGATGCTTGCTCTCTTTAAACTGTGGTTTTTGCTTTTTAGTATAGTATGCCTTGTAATTTTTTTTGTTGGAAGTCAGACATGATGCACTGGGTAAAAGGAACTGTAACGAATAGGAATTTACTAATGTGGTTAAGGTGTGGAGGGGAGTAGAAGCATTCTACAGTGCTATGGTTAGGCCTGCGTCCACCGAGCCGTGAACGTCACAAGTTCTTTTCAGTCCTATGCTCCCCTCCAAGGTGGAACAGGATGGCTACAGGGGACTGGAATGGGATATTTCTCTCCCCACCATGTGGAAGGCTACAGTTGGGTATTTCCCTTCCTCCAGGTCAGTTAGTCTCTGATAACACCTTAATAGATTAGGCCCTGGTAAAATACTTTCTCTTCATAGCAGATCTTGTTAAGAAAAACATGATGCCTTGGCATATTTCAAAATGGTTACTCTTCCCTCCCCCTGCAGGAAGCACCAGGCGCTTCTTCTCAGATATTCACTGTGAGGACCTGGTAGAGCTCCTAGAAGCAAACTCATGAAAGTGTGGGGGGCTCTCTATGACTGGGTCCCCCTGGAGTTTTTACCTCAGGCTTGTCCACATGGAGTCTCCCCTAATTTGTTAATCACACTTTAGAGTTTCCTACCCACTAGTGGTGCCCTTGGAGGTTTTTGCTAGGGTAAGTTGTCATTCTCTATATTTGCCTGTCTGTCTCTCTAATTTGAGAGCAGAGGTTTGCCCTGTGACCTCACTTCTCTGATGGATCTAAAAAGAGTTGTTGATTTTTCAGTTTGTTCAGTTTTTTACTTGTGGTTAGGATGGAGTGATGACTTCTAAGCTCCTTACATGTCAGATCAGAAACAAAACAAAACAAAATCCATTTTCAATTTTTACCTTTTAACTAACTGATAGAGTGATATATAGCACTCTTATGATATTAGGGAGAGAAGAAACAAATGGAAATCTAAATTTGTCTCAATGGCACATGAATTACCTAAAATATGATTATTCATAGCGTTTACCCTATAAATAATACCAAAATGCAAATTATTAAACAATACACTTCATCATTTCTTTCTGAAACAATGAAAACACATAGATGAATATCGTCGGTTATCGTTTAGATCCCGCATCATTATTATACACTAAAATATTTCCTAAATAAACACTTGATTAAATTTCCATAAGAGCTTTTAAAAAAATCTATCAATAAGTACTGCAATGCACTGGTTATCCCTACTGTTCAACTGCAGAAAAAGAAGCCTGTGTCTTATTCCTAAAGTAGCATTATAATGTATTCTACACAAATTTAAGTTTTAAGATTCTTCCTCTGTGGGAAAAGAAAAATCAGTAGAAAGCTAAGATTTGTAGGTGAAATTTGACATTTGGATGCCAATTCCCAACATTTTCTATTGCCATGAAATTAACCTTTATCAAAATTACTTTACTTAGAAAATCTTAGTCAACTGTGCTATCTGCTGTTCTTATAAGCAAGAAATACAACTAATTTTTTTTTCCAAATCACACTGTAAAACAGCTCATTACCTTTTATATCTCCGACTTAAATTGTATTCAACTTGAGTTTTAACATACTTAATAAGCCTCCAAACACAGCAAGAATATCAGAATGGCCAAACCCAAGGGAACATATTAGCAGTATCTTTGCTTTACATAAATGTAAATTTTATTATTATTTCCACATCTGTGGTGCATTAGATACAACAGACATTTCTGAGCCCTTTGTACAGTGAACAGATGGTGAACCATTACAAAATTAGGAGCAAGCGTTACATCTTAAGGAATTAATAATGTTATTTATATTAATAATTATTAATAATGTTATTATTAATTACAAAATTAGGAGTGAGCATAACATCTTAAGGAATTATTAATAATGTGATTATCCTTCATTCAGAGGATAACTACAGAGTTGCACATATAATTTTCCTAGGAGGATCATGAGGAATTAGAGTGAGATATACGGAGAATGGTAATAGGGATAGCCACAAAAAGAACTGGGAAAAGAGACCACACAGTAACAAGTGAAAGATTATATAAACACTCCTAGAAAAAAGAAAATCTACCCAAAAAAGGATTGTCAAATGAGGATGAAGATGGATGCTTGTGAAAAATGGAAAAGAGTGCTCTAAAAGTTTCACTTTTAATTTGCTGAATATAAAATATATTCCTGAGACCCCACATTCCTGAAACCCCAAAACGAAGTCAATGTCTAAGTAAAACTGAGACTTAGTACTTGACATAATTTCTAGCTAAAGTAATAACCAACAAAATGGATCCAATTATGGCAGTTTACAAGAGATAAATGAAAACATCAAAAGCAAAAACAAAAAATATTAAGACTATCTAGTCATGTCAGGTGGTTGTATATGTAAAAATAAACTATTCAGCTGAGAATGGCTATGTAAAAGGGACAAGATAGCCTAGCAGACAGAGCACAGAACATAGTCCTGCTCCAAAAAACTGTATGATTGTTTTGAAAGTCATCGTATCATCTCTAGAGCTGAAATAATATAGACTCAGTGGAATCTTTTGAGGAATAACGATATGACATAAATAAATAATACAGTTTCTTCTGGGTGAGAAAACACTACCTAAAGAGAAAAGGGTTTTCTAACCTTTTAAAAGAGAAAATTTTGATTTATTTACAAAGTTACTTAAATATTAAGCGTGAAAAATGGCTTACCTTTCTTCCCCTAGAACATAAGATGACGAAATCACATATTTCCAATGGAAGATATTACTGCTTGAATCTGGGTCACTAAAATTACCAACTGTTTAAAATGAGACAAAAGAAAGCAGTAACATTAATTATCTACAACTATACATTTTCTTTGTTGTTAACATAAAACTTACTTACACGAAACCTCAAGGCCCCTCAGGCCTTGAAGAGATATATGTCCCTAGGTTTGAACTCTCCAGGGAAATCTTTGAAGCAAAGATTGGACAAATAGTTAAAACTATTTAAACAATTCCTGTTCACGAAATGTAAATGGTTTTCTTAACTAAAAAAATTTTTTTAGTATTTACTGTTATCACCTTACTTTAATCCTTTTTCCCTAAAAAGGAAACACTAAAGTCCAGCTAATATAAAAAGGCCTCACTGTTTTGTTTTGTTTTTTTTTAAAAAAAAAGGGGGGGAATATTCAAACAGCTTCAAGGACAGAAAGCATGTTCTAGACCAGCTCTTATTTACAGTTCCTCATCTAGAATTCAACTAACATCCAACTGCAGCAATCAGCCAAGCTTGGCAAATTAAAATAACAGTAATTTTGACAGATTATCTTCTATAAATATTCAAATATGGACGTTTGTGTGCATGCAAGGGTCTCTATATGCCAATCAAAATGCTTTGTTTAGGATCCTAAAATTGAGCATTTTTTCACCCCTCATTTCTGTAGGGGTGCCCTGAATCCTTAACTTTCATTTTAACTCTTTCACCTCAACCGGTAAAGAGGCCAATTATTTCAGTTCCGTGACCTGAATTGTATTATCTACAGCCTGAATTTAAAAAATTTAAGAGTAACATTCATAAAAAGACAGAAACAAAGAACCTAGGATCTTAAAAATCTAGGTCTGTAAAGAAAAAGGAAAGATCCAGGAACTGGGGTTAGTGGGGATGAGGGAGGTAGGCAGAGGATCTTGAACGATGGCAACTGAATAACTTTTTAGTCATGTGATCAGGTATGCCTTGGTAAAGTAAAATCCAAATGTAAAGAGCCATTAATAACTTCATAAATTTGGGCTGTATGCAAAGTTCAATTAAGGTAGATTACCATTTATTTGGCTCAAGGAAAGAAGATCCTCTGCTTTGATGACAACCTGAAGTACATCAAAGTGTCAAAAGTGGAAAAGTGCGTTTAGTATGAAATTCAAACCAAATTTTTAAAATCCATAGATAGCCCTATTTAATCAAGAATAATGGCTTTAGTGAACACAAGCTATCTGATGCATGAATTTTCTAATTGTCCCCCTATCCTATCTCCCATTAGTTTCCCTTAAACATATACACAATTACTGAAAAGCCTCAGATGTTCCAGGAAAACTACAAGTGATTGGCATGCCTCTGCGTCTGGAGCAGCATCAAAATTATGGAAGAAAAGTCAACCTATTCTGAGGCACTGTCCTTCTAGTGCCACCTGGAAAGAAATGGCTATAAATACCTCTACTAAAATTGCTCAAAATATTTCTAGAAAGTGGCCTTGCAAGAAACTCTTACTTAATGATCCACTCCTTTCAACCACCCAAAACCAGGTCCAACAATGGATCCAAGCCAGACCAGTGGTTTGTTCTCAAAGCAGGAAAGAGAGAAGAAAGTTTGGTCTAGGGACTAGTAGCTTCAGCCTCCACTGGGCGCTTCTTAGAGATGCAGAATCTCAGGCCCTAACCAGTGACATACTGAATCAGAACCTGCATTTTAACAAGATTCCCAAATAATTCACATACATATTAAACTTTGAGAAGCTCTGCAGGAAGAAGAATATTAGGATGAGAGAGAAGGTATAATCTTCTGTTCAAAGATCAGTTCCACTGTAGGCCACTGTTTGGCCAATAAGCAACCAATTTTTAACCTCTGGTTTATCAGTACTCCTACAATGTTTGTATTTTGAATAAGGGATCTTGAAAAACAGAAATCCCTTTAGAGTCAAAGGAATGAGTAATGGACTCTCAGTTCCCAAGAAAGGCTGTGACAGTTATCTTAGAGCACGTAGTCCTGTCTCATGCCCCCAAATCACATTAGCTAGACAAGTAATTTAAAAATAATAATAATGACTCCTTTCATTCTAAATCCTAGACACTAAGAGCATGCAGGATCCCTGTAGCTAAGAAAGAGACCAAGAGAGGAGGAGAAGGCTATATGTGCTGGTTATTCAGCTACAGTCTCTCAGCAGCAAATCCACCCTTTAATACTCAGCTCAGTAACGCTGAAAATAGAACTCTGGAAACTACTTTTCTCTTTTGCCAGCTAGCTTCCTCATACTGCCAATGAGAACACTAAAAGGAGAAATTTGCTTTTTCCACTCAGCATTGCCCTAGCACAGGCCCTCCACCCCAGCAGCAGCAGTTGGTGACAGCCACAAGTTTTCTCTGGCTCTCTCAGAAGTACCAGCAACAGCCAGAAGTTTTGAGCCCCAGCCCTCTGGATGACTGATGCTTTCTGCAATTTTTGACTCTGTGTTACTCCAGTGTTCCCCTTTTGCCTTTTCAGCCTCTGACACCCGATAACCCACTCCCTGTATTAAATTTTCTTGGTAGAAATATCTAGCGTAGATTGTTGCCCTGTCCAGATTCTAAATGATATCTCATGACTAGATGGAATAAAATTTCAGCAAGATTTGATCAGTTTGGAAAACTACTTTCCCAAAACATGGTAGTCCATGAGAAAACATTTACTGCCTCTCCTCAAAAATATGTACAAGAAGGGAAACAGAGGCAAGAAGTACAGTTGAGAAAGAAAAAAGAGGGAATATAACCTAAGAAAGTAATGTACTGAAACAAATATTATGGTAGAAAACACACTTTTGCTCCCAAAAACATAAAGAAAGGGCCAATAAAAAGTCTGAAACAAATATAAGTTTTCCACCTTAATAAAAATCACAGAATTTAAGAAGTGGAAGGAACTCTATTCTTCTGCCTCTGCCACTGTTCAGTTTTGTTAAAGCAACTTTATATTGAGTTTGAATTACTATACTTTCAGGAAGCTGTTGAGAAATTAGGGAGAATCCAAAGAAGATTATAAAAATGATGAAAGCAATAGGAGATAGAAGCCATGAAGAAGGGTTCAAGGAGTCAAACTTTTTAGTCCAGTATAGTGTGAAGATAACTTCAAGCCAAAATTATTAGCTGCCTCCTAGTTAAAGAGTTCTGACCAGCTATGCTTCATCATCCCTACAGATGCTTAAAGGGATAGAAGATAACAGTAAATGAAGACATAAAATGGAGCTACTTAGCTTACTGACTCTCCTTCACATCACTAACATAGTAGCTCTTAATGCTATTCACACATGAGAATGACCTAGAATATTTTTTTACAAAAAAGAAAAAAATGATAATGATGATGATAATGTCCAGAACACTAATGCCAGAGATCTGATTTAACTAGTCTGGGGTAAAGCCTAGGCATGTTTTTTAAAAAACAAAAACAAAAAACACCCAAGTTTTTATAAAGTACTGACAGAAGGATTCAGAACCACTAACTAGTAGGACGTTCTATAACTTTAATACTCAAGTTATGATCTAAAGACTAGCTACATCCAGATTACCTGTGGAGCTTGTTAGAATGGCAGCAGCTCAGGCCTATTCCAAAGCTAGTAGGAATCTACATGTTACCAAGATCCCCAGGTAACCTGCATGCACATCGAAGTCTGAAAAACATTGTTCTGTAACAGTTTGAAAAGGGTGTGCGAGAAAGAGTGTGTGTGAGTTTGTGTGTGTGTGTGCGCACGCGCGCACGTGCACACAAAACTCCAGCCTAAAAATAACTTTCTAAATTAAGCTTTTCTAAAGTTTTAAAATATTAATTTTGTTAACTTTTAAAGTCTATTAGCATCTACTGAGACTACTATTTTAGTGAGTGAATAATAACTAATACATGTTCAGCCTGTACTATTGCAGGCATTGTTCTTTACTAAATGATTTAATCCTCAACACGTGTAAAAAGTAGATAATTTTATAATCCCTGTCTTACAGATAAAACCGAGGCAAGAGTTATATAAAATAAATAACCTGCCCCAGTTCACACAACTAGTAAGTGGTAAAGCTGAGAACTGAACCCAGATAGTCTTGTTTAATAGTTTAGACTCTTAACCACAAAAAATAATACTATGTTTACCAATACCATACCAAAACATTTTGAAATAATTCAGAAGAAAAGTATAATTATTGGAAATAAAAATGCTGTAAGAATAAAGGGAAAAAAATCAGTGTGCTTTTCTCTGATTTAAAAGGAAAACTATCAACAGTTATAATAGTAATATAATCACATCAATACTGTTACGGGTTTGTGGCCCACACTTAAAACAGAGAGGAACATGACAGAAAAGGCAGTAACTCAGATTACCTGTAATGCCAACACTGTCAATATTTTGGGGTGAGTGATAAACATACCAATAGTGCACACGGGCCTCCTATGAAAGAAAAATGTCTGGAGACAACCACTTTGCTCTCTGTACATGTTAGGAGACACATTCTCCGTGATGCCTCCTTAATTCACCCTGCACTCTTACCGCCACCGCCCCCTCCTCAGAAAAGAAAAGGACATAAGGCTATGATTATTTTTCACAATGAAACAGGCATGATATAAAATGTAGTCTGATTTTTCTCCTCTTCTGTACCCCACTGCTCCTAACTTCTAAAAGAGTTCACTCTCTGCTTCTGTCACAACAGAAGCAAAATCTCCAGTCCCAGGAAGACCCAAATGATTCTTTCGAAAATGCTGAAGACTACTTTTAAAGAAGAGGTCAGACAACAGGCTCAATAAAAGACCTACTAGAAAGGTTTAATGATTCATGTGAATTCTAAATAGCACAACAGAATATAGCCAAAGTTCCCAGAGATAAATAATATTATTGTATTGGCAAACAGATTGAGTTTAAAATATGCAAAATTATATCCTATGAGTATTTAAAGCAGAGCAACAATGTCTATGATGTTTTAGCTTCATTCAGTCTAAGGACACTCCCCAAAAGTAAAGTGTACAATACCTTTTCATTAACAATGACAAAGCCCTGGTGACCTCATTTCTGAGAATGAACAAAACTACAGACATTAAAAATGGAGTTGCTTAACCCACAGAGTTATTAAAGTGGATGCTGGAGCCAGAAAGATTTGGGGGGTAAAGATACCAATGCAAAGACTCACTGAAATGGAGTCTTCTAAAGACCTAAGTGTAAAATTATGACTTGAAGCCAATTCATTGGTTCCTTTACGTAAGGTTTTACATGAAGAATCTAAGAAAGCTGAGGTTCATGTGAAGAACTGTAGGGATGAAACTTGACTTCCCAAACTGTGGATCTGGAGTAAGACTTCCCAGGAGGCCAACATAGACAAAACCCAGAAGAAGAGTGTTCTTAGGAGGGAACACAACCGTCGAAAAGCACAGAAGCTGAGCATTCCTGATATGACTCTTTCATTAACTAATATGACTAATAAAGTGACCCATACCAAAACTCCTTGGAAATTTCCATCAGGTTTTAATTATTCATATTAGTTATGTAAATTATTTATAGTTATATTTTCCTTTCTAGTTAGCACCAGAAAACCACTGTCTTCACCTCTCTACCTATCTTCATAATAGTATGTTCTCAATCTGCCTTACTTTCCTACCTTATTCAAAAAGACTACATTATTTGAATAATAAAGTAAAATATGCTATATTTATGAAAAAATTAAAATATACCTCAAAGAAGTGATATTTACTAAATAAAAGTTTAATGAACAAATATCACTACCCTCCTACCCTCATAACATGGAAAAAATTTAATGGAAAAAATTTACCAGCTCCATCACCAATAAAATAGAAAGCTTATTATATCAAAGAAACACAACTATTTAAAAACCACTAGAATCATTTTTTAATCATCAGGAAGAATAAATTTAAAAAGATGATTCTCAAAATTCATGGTGAATCAGAATTATTTATTAAGCTCGTAAAACTGCAGAATCCAAGCTCCGTGACCAGAGATTCTGATTCATAAAGTCTGAGTTTCTAAAGATGAACCCAAAACTCTACATTTTAACAAGCTTCCTAAGTGATTACCATGCAGATTATCCTTGAACTACACTTTAATATATACTTCACCTTCGAATCCACTGTCAACTCCTCAATAAGTCTTTGAAGTCTGGTCAGAATGCCCACTCCTGAGTCTTATCTTAACAGCCTCAACTTCTACTTAAACTACATGCTTGGAACTAACACAGAGAAAATAATTATAGCAACCAGTTATTGGACATATATTACTATGGGCTATAAAACTTCGCATGATCTATTATATATACATAAGAATTAAATGATATTTTTCATGTAAAGTACATAGTACAGTGTCTGGCTAAAGCAAATAAATGCTCAATAGAAGTAGCTGCTAGTTGAAAACTAATGTCCACACAAAAACCTACACATGGTTGTTTATAGTAGCTTTATTCATCATTGCCAACACTTGGAAGCAACCAAAATGTCCTTCAGTAGGTGAATGGGTAAGTAACCTATGGTGCATCTAGACAGTGAAATACTTACTATTCAGTGCTAAAAAGGAATGAGCTATCAAGTCATGAAAAGACACGGGGGAACCTTAAAGTGAATGAAGTCAATCTGAGAAGGCTACATAGTGTATGATTCCAACTAATATGCCATTTTGGAAAAGGAAAAACTATGGAGACAGTAAAAGGATGAGGAATTATCCAGGGCTAGAAGTTGGGGAGAAGGGATGAAAAAGCACAGAGGATTTGGGGGCTGCAGTGAATGTACTCTTTATGATTTTACAATGATAAATACATATCATTATATATTTGTCCAAACCCACAGAATGTACAACATAAAGAGTGAATCCTAAGGTAAACTGTGGACTTTTGATTATGATGTGTCAATGAAGGTTCATCAATTGTAACAAATGTACCACTCTGGTGGGGAATGTGGACAATGGAGGAGGCTATGCATGTGTAGGGGCAAAGCATACACAGGAACCCTCTGTACCTCCCTCTCAGTTTTGCTGTGAACCTAAAACTGCTCTAAAAACAACTGTCTTTGTTAAAAAAAACAAACAGTAAACTGCTATTATCCCTAACATCAGAGATATTATTTTGTGGGGGTCCTCCCAACAACCCTAAGAGGTGGTTGCTACTATTTCCAAATTGCAGTTAAGGAAACTAAGGTTTAATAACTTGCCTGGGCAAGTAACTTGCACAGAGATAGTTAAGGAGCAGAGACAGCATTCAAGAGAAACCAAGTAACTCCAAAACCCAAACCCTTTACTCTAACCTAACTTCCTGAAGCAGCCAGGCAACAACAGCCACTACAAAACCACTCCAACAGTCATAACCACCCTTTACAAGAATTTTCCTGAGCCATCTCCAGGTCAGCCATGACCTAAGCCCACTCTCACAACGTTCCTGTAAGTCTAAGAATTAAAGAAGGACAGGCATATAGGACTCTGATGGATGGCTGAGGACAGGTAATCGTAATAACCAATATTAAGTATGGGTTAATGAATGAACTACTTTGCACTAAGGAATGTTCTAATAAATATAATACTTAATGAGTGTTTAGTGTTTTCACAGTACTTTAGAATTATAAGTTACTAATAACTCCATGACAAGGGTCAATATGACTGTTAACCTTCCAGCAGAAAATATGAACAGACAGGTTAATAAAATCTAGTCTAAAGTTAAACAGCTAACACTAAATAACTTTAGATTTCATTAACCTGTCAAACTCAGTCTTGGGACTCTCCACAGATAAGGACTATGATCCTTAGTTAAGAGTCTAAGAAGCCACAGAAGGGGTCAATTCAAAATAACTAAGACTTCTATATTTCATCCACACAAAATATGAACATAATAAATATTAAATTCAAAGTTCTCTAACATGATGTTTCCTACTCAAATTTCATAAAATTTTATGTTCCTAATGATTAAGTTTTGTATATGAATCATTTATTTTTTAAAACACTGTAACTTTTCTCAAAATATCTGTTTTTCCCCTCATCTCAAATTGCTCCCAGGTGGCTACTGTTTTCTTTCTTCCAAGTATATTTCTAGCTTGCTTCTTCCCACAACCCATCCCCCAAATGGTAAGCATTGGTTTCCACAAACCTCCCTTACCCCCACCTGAACCACAACTACATTCACAACAAATAAAACACAATTAGTCATGGCAAAAAAGATTTATATACTGATAACATCATCATAGCACTAAAACTACAAACTCAGAAAATGAAAATTACTGGTAAAAGTACATTCTATTCTGTTAAACTGTACAGAGCAGAACTTGTATTTTAACCCAGTATCTCTTAACAAGTTAACACAAGCCTTACAGCTGTTACTTAGTTTTATAAATCTTACAGTTTTACAGATAACTCTCTAGGAAGATTTTTAATGAAATGCATTAAAATTAGGCTCTTAGCCAAATAAAATATGATACATAATACAGGACAATATACATATTTAACTCAGCCAGAAAAAACACATACCTCTTATTTGTTCACTGTCTTCTTAAAGGAAATAAAATCTTCACTACCTGTCCCATACAGAGAGTCTGATTCACTGGAGTGCTACTGCCCAAGGAACCCCAGTACTACAGGAGGAAGCCAAAGATTGAACACAACCTTCTACTGGAGATCTGTTCATTAAACACGTAAAAGTATGTATCTCCATTATCTAAATTTTTACAAAGAACACATATTACACTTTCATAGTTAGAAAAGATTTAGTCATTTTTTTATGTGATAAGTTTATTTTGTTCAGGTTTTTCTTTCCTTTTTCTCTTCTTTTTTTTTTTAAGGAAAAAGCAGATTTTAGAAATCCCTGCCTGAGGAATGATGTAACCTTAAACATATTAAATCCCATAAAAGCAAATCAGTGAAATCAGTGAGGTTCTGAAGGGTTCCAGACAGAGGCACAGAGTCCCTGAACCAACAGACACCACATTTCATGAGTAAGAACTGTGTGCTTCTCTTCCAGAGCTGTCTACAGAAAAAGCACTATGCTCTTTATATAAAACCAGGGCCCAGAACTTATATAAAGACCACAGAAATTATTTGGAATGCCCTAGAAGTCCCTCTAACTATAACGCACAGTACCTCAAACAACAGGAAGCCTAAATGACAGGAAGCCTAAACATTTGGTAAATCCTTCCCTACCTCTTCTTACTAAGTATAAACAATGTTCCCCCTCCTGAGCAGATTCTCTGGACACAACTGAATAGTGATGCCTTTCCACCTCAGATTGCCCTCCACTCCTCCACAGAGGGTGAATAAGCCATCTAATTGTAATTCAGTCAGAAATTTTTTAAGAACATATCTTTTAATGGTATAAAAATGCACTGTCCATTAAGGTAGTCAGTAGCCACTAAGCATGTGAAATATGGCTAGTTTAAACTGAGAAATGTTGTAAGTGTAAAATACACACTGATTTCAAAGACTTAGTAGGAATAAAAGAATGTAAAATATTTCATTAATTTTTTATTAGTTTAAATAATATTTTGATATATTAGGTTAAATAAAATATATTATTAAAACTAATTTAACCTGTTTCTTTTTACCTTATTTAATGTGGCTACCAGAAAATTTTAAATTACATGCATGGTTCACATTATATTTCTATTGTACAGTGCTGATCTATATAAACTAATGATCATAAGCCCTTACTAAACTTCCTATATCAAGTTTTCATGCTTATATAGCATCATAAAATCTAGTCCTTACAAGAGCCTCACCAAAATTCCCTTTCCCTCTGATTTGCATAGTAGATTATATTCAGGTTCCTTCCTTTCTGATACCATCATTCAATCTTAAAATGTTGAATAAATTCTCTATTTCACCTCCTCCACCACCACCACCTAAACCAAGTTATTACCAGCCTTAAAATGTTCATCTTTTATCTCTAGTGGCTGTCACATTTAGAGAAGGAAAGGCAGAGAATTTTTCCCAGAGGGGCCTCCAAGTTATCTTTAAAAAGCAATATGTGGTAGCATTAAAGGTTTGGTCTCTAGAACCAAAACGCATGAACCCTGCCTTCTACTGTGCAAAGCTCAGCTCCCTCATCTGTAACAAGGGTAAATACTATTAAGTTAGCACAATGTTAAATTAGTATTTCATTTAACTAATTTCCATATTAAAATATCAATACCATAGGTTGTTGTAAGATAAAATAAGAAAAGCATTTAGGACAGCATCTGGGACTTTAGTGCTAATAAGTGTTAGCTATTATTGTTATCATTATTTCCTTTTTTGTCCTGCTTCCTGAACCTATCATTCTCTCTCTACTCCGGGCTGTTCCATCAATAGGTTCTCCCGTCAGTCAAGCCTGCAACATATCCAACAAAATGTAAAGTATACACAACAGCAGATGGAGAGGGAGGTCATTTGGGGCCGACAAAAACAAAGAACACCAAACACAAGAGCCCATAAGAAAAGTGTACTGCATCACATAACAGAAAGATTCTTCGGTATGAGGAAAGCTAATTCTGGGACCCTGTAAAAGGTATCTTCAAGGGGGTTGGCATAGATGTTCCTAAAGTCCCCTTTTAATCAAACTCTATGCCCCTGTCAAAGTATCCAACCCAGATGTTAAAATCCGGAACCTATTCTATTGATAATATTCAACAAGACTAAAAACTGTACATTCTTTGTGACACTTTGACTCAGCTACTGACTCATATCGTACACCTAAAAATTAACAAGCTCCTATCTGCATCTATTGTAGAGCCTAAGTTTAGACCTCTATCACATGGCAACCCATGTTAAAAATCTGTCCACTCTAACCTAAAAACTCAAAAAGCAGTATATATATATATATATATATATATATATACATATATATATGTACACACATATATGAAAAGGTCAAAATGCTCACTTTGTCACTCATGAACCTAGAGCAGATTCAGGTGAGATTAAGGTTTATTCAACCTTAATAAACCTTAATATTATTTACCTTTGTGAAGTCTTTGGTTTTTCAAACAATTTCACGTGATTTCATTTGATTATTCCAGTAATCCTATAGTCACATAAAAGATACAGTCTCATTTTTTATGCAGTACCTGAATTTCAAAAGTCTGATTAACTAATTAAAAATTATTCACTTTAGTATGTCTTAATAAGCAAGCTTTTAGTCCAAGACCATGCTGGTCATAAGTGACAAAAGCCAGAACTGCACTGCACTATATCACACCATGCTAGAGCCTTTCTCAGAGAGAACCCGTAAGGGAAGGAAGAAAATGAAAGAAGACAGTGACAACAAATTTTGATAATGAGATAAATGTATGGCCAATCCTCAAATAAAACTGAATTGCTTTTCACATTTCATTTTTCCTATCTTATTAAAGTCTCAAAGTTTTATTTTCCTTCCTAAGAGTTTCTGTTAAGTTTCTTCCTTTATCCTCACAGTATTAGTTGTACCTTCATCAACAAAGTATACTCCATCTCAAATTTTACGTGCTATCTGCCCTCATACGTATAAGCCAAACTATGTTTTAAAAGTTACGCCGTTTAAAAGTTTCCTCATTCTGCTTTAATGAATGTTTTACTATTCACTTGAATTCACCAGTATTCTCTGAAATGGCTTTTGTTCAAAGCTACCCTCTCTAAAAATAACCTACTATATAAGTTCACATTCTGCTGATATATCCACTAGACTTATGTGAGAAAAGAATTGGCAGCTTCTCTATAAAGTACCTACAATGATCAACATGAGTTGACACTAAGATAATAAAAGCAAGTTGACTTGCTACCTATTGTCACTAATGAGTTCATGTTTAGAACGTCCTATAAACCTCCCTTTTAATCAATGACTTAATGTAATTCACTTGACTTCTCTGAATCTGTTTCCTTACGTGCAATAAAAAGAAAGTTGCTCTAGATATTTGGAATTTCTTCTAAGTTCTAAAGAGTTCCTGAGCCTGGGGATTTAAATCCAAGTTTATTTACCCTCTAAAAGTTGATTTATTATTTTAATGAACATATTTGCACCTTTTCTATCTACTGTACTTGAAGGTAAGAACTATATATCTTTGTATCCTTACCCCTTTGAACGTGGTGCTATGCACATACAGGCATGTTTCAGCTGCCTTTCTACCTTAAGAGTCGAATTGTTAGCTTTGGCAGAAGACTCTTTCAATTCCCTATGTGTGATTCAATGGCAAATCACTACAATTTCTGAGAAGATAACACTGTAAAATTAGGTTAAAATCCAAGTTCTGTTATTATAGCCCAGGATGGATATTCAGCATGACTAGCATCCACAAAAGAGATGGTAATTAACTGGGACAGGGAGACTGGCCCTAAACCTTGCTCTTAGTCACAGTTCTTCATAACCCTTATATCCGTTTCCCAACTGATGAATTGAAAACCAGACCTTAGAATGACATCCACATCCTTAGATCATAAAACTATAGGAAGGAAGAGTGAGGGAAACATTAACATCGATGTGTATTTTACTTCTGATTCAATCTAATAGAACTTGCTCCAAAAATTAAGAAATTTACCAAATTTGTTCTTAGACAAGGTGAAAGGCAATTTCCTATTACAGTAAAATTTGAAGAAATTTTTTTTTAAAACATAGACATACTTTTTTTTTAGGTATTTCCAGTCAACCTGTAATAATGTCAACGTTATCTTAAATTTAGATTGAAAGCCTATTATCCCTCTAAGTATTTTTAGTAGATGCCTAGGCCTTGATAAAAATCACTAAACTGTGTTTGGAATACTCATACATCTATAAAATTCAATGCAGAAACGAGCAGACAACAATCGTTTAACTGTGCACAGAGCAGTAGGAAAACAAAAGTTTCTGGGAACCTTAATAAAGAGTCACATATAATCATTACATCCGCATGCAGTTAAACACATGGCACTCCACTTTCGGGAATCCTGAGTTTACCAAAACTTTTACCACTATATTTGGGTTACTTGGGGTGAGGGAAAGAGATGCGAAAGGCGAGTGAGGAGCCTTTAAAAACCCCTATTTTGACTAATCTGCAGCTGTAATTACAGCTGTTCTGAAGCTTTTCTTGGAACTGCCCAATTACATTTTTTTTAAATAATAATAACCAAAAGTAGATTAATGAACTGAAGAATTTGATAGGAGGACTTCTTCATAGTTAAAGGCTATTTCTATTGTTTTTGCTCTGCAACTAATAGATAAGGATTGTTACATAAATGCAAGAAGCTTTCTCAGCTTCCTTGAATGTTGGAGTTTTAACATAAAAAAATACATTAGAAAATGCACTGCACTTCCTTCCTTTAGCACTTCTGCAGAAACTCACATTTTATATTTCTCCTCCCTCGCCATGCCATCTATTTGGCATACCTATGAAACAAGTCTATGACCCAAAGCAGAAATATGTATGATATCAATAAACAACACATTGAATCTGTAACAGAGAAGAGCCAATTTTGACTCCATGTTGGATCTATTTCTTTGACTTTAGCCTTTGCTTTTCATTGCTTTTGTTATTATGATCATACATAATGGCCTGCCTCAGGGAATCCTGCCCACCTGTGGATGGCTGCAAGAAAGAAGAAATTAACACATCCCCTCCCCGAGGCTGGCCATTCCAGAAGATGTTTTGCAAGAGTGATGGCCCTTTTTACTTTACCTCCTCCTGCCTCTCCCTCTCTATTCTGCCTTTTTTACTTTACTTCCCTCTCCATTCTGCCTTTTTTACTTTACTTCCCTCTGTGATTCTATAAAAGAAACTGGCATCCAGACCCCTATAAGATGGTTTTTCTAGGGACCCTAGTCCACCATCTTCTCAGTCTGCCAGCTTTCCGAATAAAGTTGTATTCCTTGCCTCAACACCTTGTCTCCCAATTTACTGGCCTGTCGTGCAGTGAGCAGAGCAGCTTGGACTCAGTAACAAATCCTTTTGATATCATTCCAAATATATTCTCTAATAGTGTATTTACATTTTAAAAAAAGGTTACATCATACACCAGCACAAATGGAGTTATACACATTGTAGACTCATTTTTGTGTTATATTTTAGATATGATCAGCATCTCAGTTCTCTCGATAATTATTCATTCAAAGGGACAAATATTTAAAAATCACAAATGTCATTCCGGTCCAAGATGGCGACATAAGAGGCTCCCAAACTCACTGCCTCCCACAGACACAATTAATCTACAGCCAAACACGCAACAAGTTTCTCTGAAGGAAATTCAAGAACTAGTGGAGTGACTACTACACATACAGTGAAATGAGAAAAAACCTACACGGAATAGGTGGAAAGACTGAGACAGTTGTTTCGTAAAACCCACTCTCAGCACAGCAACATACAGTTGGGAGGGAATTCACAACTACCAGCTGCTCCCTAAAGAATGAAGAGTTTAGACCCAACACCTAGCACCCCAACTTTTAAGACTTCCATCTGAGGGATGGACCCCCAAAACACCTAGCTCTGAAAGCCAATGGAGCTTGCATCCAGAAGACCCAGAAGCTAGAGCAAACAAAGAAACAGTTCTTGGCGGGCTCTCTAGGGCTGTGGCTATCCCCCCAGGGCTCAGTGCAGAGGCAGCAGACAGAAACAGCCTGAAGGTCAGGTTTTTAATTTAACACATATCTAAGGGCCAACTGCAATCCTCTCCAGAGATCAGGGAGGGCATCAATGTTCTCCCTCTGCCCCACTCCAGGTCGCCAGTGCACACATCTGGTGCCTGGATTTTGCAGCAGCTGCCCAAAGGACACACCCCTTCATAGGCTGGCTCTGGTACCCATCAGGGCTGTGTTCACGGGTTCAACAGGATTGTACCAAACAAAGGAATAGTTCATAACTGGCTATCTCCCTTCCCCAGGGCCTGACACAGAGGAAGGGGACAAAACACCCATCTCCCAATCATTTCCTGAAAGAGACCTAATTACCTACTTTAAAAGCTGTTGCCTGAAGGTCAGGCTTGTAGTTTAGCATGCATCTAAGAGACATCAATCCTCCCTGAAGACCATAAGCAAGCAGACTATCTTGCATTCTCCCTGTAGATCACTCCAAATCATGCATATCTCCATGAAAGGAGCTTGTACACATCTGGCACCCTCACTATTGTGGCTGCTACCCAGGGGGTTGCATCCCTTGATTGCCTGGCTCTGGTACCTAGTCAGGCTTATGTCCACAGGTCCCACAGACATTAGTAAACAAATAAATGGTTCTTAAGTGGCTAATCCCCAGGGCTCAACATAGAGGGAAAAGACAGAAGAACCCAGTCTTTACCTGAAAGACATCTACTGGCATACTTTAAAAGCTGCCACTTTAGGGTCTAGCTTCCAATTAGCCTGCACAGAGGTGCTAACTGGTCTTCCCTTCTGGGACACTTGACAGGTCTTGTCATACGTCCAACTACAGGAAGCCATGAAGAAGGCGCCTTGGACAATCACAAAGGTTTGAGAGACAACCAAGAGCTACAGCTAAACTGAATGAAAAGACTCATCAACTATAATACATGAGGCCATTCCATCAAGTCTAGGAGAGGTGCCTATTTATCTAATGCACAGAAACCAACACAGAAAGTCAAGGAAAATAAAGAAAAAGAGGAATATGTCCCAAACAAAAGAAAAAGACAAAACTCCAGAAACAAAGCTTATGAAAATGGAGATAAGTGATTAACCTGACAGAGTTAAAAATAATGGTCATAAAGATGCTCACCATAGATGAGAATAACACATGAACAAAGTGAGAATTACAACAGAGATAAAAAATATAAGAGAGGGGCTTCCCTGGTGGCGCAGTGGCTGAGAGTCCGCCTGTCGATGCAGGGGACAAGGGTTCGTGCCCCGGTCTGGGAAGATCCCACGTGCCGCGGAGTGGCTGGGCCCGTGAGCCATGGCTGCTGAGCCTGCGCGTCCGGAGCCTGTGCTCCGCAACAGGAGAGGCCACAACAGTGAGAGGCCCGCATACCACAAAAAAAAAAAAAAAAATATATATATATATATATATATATATTTTATATATATATATATATATGAGAGTACCAAACAGAAATCACACAGCTGAACAACACAATAAGTGAATGGAAAAACTCAACAGAGGGGTTCAACAGCAGATTAAATCAAGCTAAAGAGAAGATCAGCAAACTTGAAAACAGGGCAGTGAACTTCATCCAATCAGAGAAGCAAAGAGAAAAAAAAACAATGAAAAAGAATGAGTATAGTTTAAGGGAATTATGGGATATTGTCAAGCTGACCAATACACACATTATAGGAGTCCCAGGAGAAGAAAAAGAGGCAGAAGGCTTCTTTGAAGAAAAAATGGCTGAAAACTTCCCTAACCTAGGGAAAGAAACAGACACTCAGATACAGGAAGTCTACAGTGTTTTAAATAAGATGAATCTAAGCTGAGATACATTATAATTAAATTATCAAAAGGTAAAGACAAGGACAGAATCTTAAGAGCAGCAAGAGAAAAACCACATGCTAAGTAAAAGAAAACCTCAAAAGGATGTTCAGCAGATTTTTTTCAGCAAAATCTGAAAATTTTTTAAAGGACAGAAGGAAGTGGAATAATATATTCAAAGTGCTGAAAGAAAAAAACTACCAACCAAGAATACTCTCCCCAGCAAAGCTGTCCTTCAAAGTTGAACAGGAGATAAAGGGTTTTCCAGGTAAGTAAAAGCTTAATGAGTTTGGGGAGAGTTCCCAAGAGGGTGGAGTAGAAAGACCCTGAGTTTACCTCCTCTCATGGGCACACCAAAATTATAACTATTTACAGAACACTGAAAAAGACCAGAACTACCAGAAAAGATCTTCTACAAGTAAAGACATAAGGAAGGAACCACAACAAGATAAGTAGGAGTGGGTGATATCATGGTACAGTCAAGACCCATACCCACAGGTGGGTGGCCCAGAAACAGGAGAAAAATTACAATTGCAGAGGTTCTCTCCAAGAAGCAAGGGGTCTAAGCCCCACTTCAGGATCCCCAGCCCAGGGGTCCTGTGCTGGGAATATAAGCCTCCAGAACGTTTGGTTTTGAAGGCCAGCAGGGCTTACTTTCAGGAGACCCAGATGGCTGTGGGAAAAAGAGTCTTAAAGGGCACATACAAAACCCCACATGCTCAGGGATCCAGGGCAGCCAGGGAAGAAGCAGTAATTTGAAAGGAGTCTGCATCAGACCTACCTGTTGTTAATCTTGGAGAGTCTCCCAAAAAGGAAGGAGGCAACTGGAGCAGACACTGGGGACACAGACACTGGAGACAGACATTTTGGGGAGCTCCTTCTACCACGTGGACACTGGTGCTGGCAAGCATCATTTTGGAATCCTTCCTCTCTAGCTTATCAGCCTCAGGACCCAGCCCTGCCCCTGCTGACAAACCTGTAGGCACCAGTATTGGGACACCTCAGGCCAAGCAACTAATTGGGAGTAAACACATTCTCATCCACCAGCAGGCAGGTTGCCTTAAGATCCCTGAGCCCTGGATAAGACCCTGCCCACCAGAGGGCCTAGGACCTGACCACACATGCCAGTGCACAGGCATAGACCTGGGACACCCCCCATCCCCCCCATCCCCCTCCCAGGACCTTTAGCCATAAACCCCAGGACTCAGCTCTGCCTACCAGTGGGTAGGCACCAGCCCCACAATGCACTGTGCTCTAGCCTCGGGACTAGCCTCACCAACTAGCAGAGGGACACTAGCCCCCAAACAACCACAGAACCATAGCCTGCTGTGCCAGGACTCTGCCCACCTACCAGTAGGCCAGAACCAGCCCTGGGACCAGAATGAGGGGGGCCAACCAGACTGGGGGCAACCAAGCCTACCAGACTACTTACTAGTCAGACCATCACAACAGAAGGACCCATGCAACCCACATAGGGACACCCCTAGAGCATATAGGTCTGGTGACAAGAGGTATCACCTCATACCTGTTAGAATGGCTATTATCAAAAAGACAAGTGATACCAAGTGTTGGTGAGGATGTGGAGAAAAGGGAACTCTTGTTCACTGCTGGCAGCATTCTAATTGCAGCTACTATCAAAAGCAGTATGGACGTTCCACAAAATATTAAAAATAGAACTACCATATGATCCAGCAGCCCCACTTCTAAGCATATATCCAGAAGAAATGAAAACAGAGCCTCCAAGAGATAATCTAAACCCTCGTGTTCATTGCAGCACTATTCACAATAGCCAAGATACAGAAACAACCTAAATGTCCATCTTCATATGAATGAATAATGAAGATGTGGTGTATATATACACAGTGCAATATTATTCAGTCATGAGAAAGAAAGAAATTCTGCCATTTGCAACAACATGGATGGGCCTTATACTAAGTGAAATAAGCCAGAGAAAGGCAAATACCACATAGTATAACTTCTATGTGGAATCTAAAAAAAAAAAAAGTCAAACTCATAAAAACAAAGAGTAGAAACTCTTTAAACTCATAAAACTCATAAACTCTTTAAACTCATAAAAACAAAGAGTAGAAAAGTGCTTGTGACAGACTGGGAAATGGGGGAAAGGGGGGTAGAGAGAGGTTGGTACAAGGGTACCAACCTTTCAACTATAAGATAAAGTCTGAGGATCTAATGTAAAACATGGTTACTATCATTGATAACACTGTATTGTATAACTGTAATTTGCTAAGAGAGAACGTAAATGTTCTCACACACACACACACAAAAAGATTAGATAAATAGGTGAGGTGATAGATGTGTGAATTAACTAGATGGTGGGAATCCTTTCATAATGTATACATAGATCAACTCACCATGAGGCATGTACACTTTAAATATTTTACGATTTTATTTGTCAATTATACCTAAATAAAGCTGGGGGGAAAGTAATAAAAAAATCACAAATTTATGGAACTTTCTAAATAACTGATTTGTTAATTTTAAAAATGTCCTAAACAGCTGAGATTTTACATAGCATGTTTTTATTTCTGTCTCTGGGTAACAGGAATTTCTAGAAAAACATCAAGAGTAAATGAAGATACTTTCTTGAGAAGAAATAAAAAAGGATGTCTTTCAGAGTTCCCAACATTTAAAGATAGGGAGACTAAAAAAGATACTTCCCAGAAAATTAAAGAAAGCTAAAGTAGTGAACATTTGCTTTATATTGATATTATCAAATGTTACAAGTGGAGGAGAATGTCATTTAAGGAGCAAAGTAATATATTACGAAGGAAAGGTTTTTGCCAGTGACTTACTATTTAGATGTAGATAAATCTGTTCTCTAACTTCCTCTGAATATCAAAAAGAGAAAGCCACATTGCTGAAATTTTTGTGATCTTATGCAGAACAAAAAAAATAACTTTCTCATAAGTTATGGAAGAGTACTTAAGTACACATGGTAATACTAAAATACTGATTACATCTGACACATTTACCCTGAGAGCTTCACAGTATATCAAATATATTTTCCATAGTTATGGTAAGCATATCCATGTAGAAATAGCAGATAGACTAATCTTCATATTTTTTTTCATTCAAGCTGGTTTGAAAAGTACAAGATTTGTGGTGAGCTTGATCAGGAAAGAATAGGAAACTCACTTCTTTTTCTATATTCTGAAAAGGTAGGAAGAAATGCCCGAATAATCCTAAATATGATGGCTAAACAATGATATTTTCCTAAAGTCTAAAGAGGCCAATGTCTTCCATGGATGCTTGTACTTAAACTGAAAGGTAAGCAACCATTACAGGAAGAACACAGGGAGCCACAAAGCAAGAGGCAAACTCACAGATAATAAGAGGATTTGCATATTCAAAGAGGACAAGGATAATTTAATTTAATTTCAAAGCATAGATTATATTTATAGGAGATTGTATACACTTGTAGTCAAAAAGTACCTCATAAAGGCAAAGAAATCACATGAAGCAGACAAGTCACCAAACTCAAAAATGAACAGTGTTAAGTACCAGCTCCTAGAAACCAGTCATGCATTAAGATAAAAGAGAATAGCTAATCCATTCAGTCACAAACTGAGCTCCCTGAAACACACCTACCAAAGTTTGCAAACTAGCTATTAAAAATGATCTCATTTGACTTCTGTTAGAATCATTACAGAAGGATAAGGCAAATGCTTTTGACAAAATTCAACATCCATTTATGATAAAAACTCTCCAGAAAGTGGGCATAGAGGGAACCTGCCCAACATAATACAGCCCATATATGACAAACCCACAGTCAACATCATTCTCAATGGTGAAAAACTGAAAGCATTTCCTCTAAAATCAGGAAAAAGAAAAGGATGTCCACTCACACCACTATTATTCAACATAGTTTTGGAAGTCCTAGCCACGGCAATCAGAGAAGAAAAAGAAATAAAAGGAATACAAATTGGAAAAGAAGAAGTAAAACTGTCACTGTTTGCAGATGACATGATACTATACATAAAGAATCCTAAAAATGCCACCAGAAAACTACTAGAGCTAATCAATGGTCTGGTAAAGTGAGGATACAAAATTAATGCACAGAAACCTTTCACATTCCTATACACTAATGATGAAAAATCTGAAAGAGAAATTATGGAAACAATCTCATTTACCATTGCAACAAAAAGAATAAAATATCTAGGAATAAACCTACCTAGGGAGATAAAAGACCTATATGCAGAAAACTATAAAACACTGATGAAACAAATTAAAGATGATACCAACAGATGGAGAGATATACCATGTTCTTGGATTGGAAGAATCAATATTGTGAAAATGACTATACTACCTAAAGCAATCTACAGATTCAAGGCAATCCCTATCAAATTACCACTGGCATTTTTCACAGAACTAGAACAAATCATCTTAAAATTTGTATGGAGACACAAAAGACCCCAAATAGCCAAAGTAGTCTTGAGGGAAAAAAATGGAGCTGGAGGAATCAGAGTCCCTGACTTCAGACTATCCTACAAAGCTACAGTAATCAAGACAATATGGTACTGGCACAAAAAACAGAAAAATAGATCAATGGAACAAGATAGAAGGCCCAGAGTTAAACCCACACACCTATGCTCAACTTATCTATGACAAAGGAGGCAAAGATATACAATGGAGAAAAGATAGTCACTTCAATAAGTGGTGCTGGGAAAACTGGACAGCTACATGTAAAAGAATGAAATTAGAACACTCTCTAACACCATACACAAAAAAAAACTCAAAATGGATTAGAGACCTAAATGTAAGACCAGGCACTATAAAACTCTTAGAGGAAAACATAGGAAGAAAACTCTTTGACATAAATCACAGCAAGATCTTTTTTGATCCACCTCCTAGAGTAATGGAAATAAAAATGAAATAAACAAATGGGACCTAATGAAACCTAAAAGCTTTTGCGTAGCAAAGGAAACCATAGACAAGATGAAAAGACAACCCTCAGAATGGGAGAAAATACTTGCCAATGAATCAACAAAGGATTAATCTTCAAAATGTATAAATAGCTCATGCAGCTCAATATTACAGAAACAAACAACCCAATCCAAAAATGGGCAGAAGAGCTAAATAGACTTTTCTCCAAAGAAGACGTACAGATGGCCAAGAAGCACATGAAAAGCTGCTCAACATTACTAATTATTAGAGAAATGCAAATCAAAACTACAGTGAGGTATTACCTCACACCAGTTAGAATGGGATCATCAGAAAATCTACAAACAACAAATACTGGAGAGAGTGCAGAGAAAAGGGAACCCTCTTGCACTGTTGGTGGGAATGTAAATTGACACAGCCACTATGGAGAACAGTATGGAGGTTCCTTAAAAAACTAAAAATAGAATTACCATAGGATCCAGCAATCCCACTACTGGGCATATACCCAGAGAAAACCATAATTCAAAAAGACACATGCACCCCAATGTTCATTGCAGCACTATTTACTATAGCCAGGTCATGGAAGCAACCTAAATGCCCATCGACAGACAAATGGATAAAGAAGTTGTGGTACATACATAGAATGGAATATTACTCAGCCATAAAAAGGAATGAAACTGAGTCATTTGTTGAGACGTGGATGGATCTAGAGACTGTCATACAGAATGAAGTAAGTCAGAAAGAGAAAAACAAATGTCGTATGTTAACGCATGTATGTGGAACCTAGAAAAATGGTACAGATGAACCTGTTTGCAGGGCAGAATTTGAGACCCAGATGTAGAGAACAAACATATGGACACAAAGGGGGGAAAAACACGGTGGGGTGGGGATGGTGGTATGCTGAATTGGGCGATTGGGATTGACATGTATACACTGATGTGTGTAAAATTGATGACTAATAAGAACCTGCAGTATAAACAAACAAACAAACAAAACAACTAATACTAAACGTTCTTTGGGTTATTTGTATGGAAATAAGTTAATATAAATGTTTCAGACATTACATGAAATTTCTAAAAATCTTATATGTTCTGGTATAATGTTATAAGTCATAATTCTAGTTATTACTTTAAAATGTATATCTCAGAAATAAATTTCCTTGTCAACTGCATTATTATGACTTTTCATCAAATCTTTAACCGTGGTCATTTTTAAGCATTTTGTCATTTACAGACAGTTCTGGGTGTACTCTGATGCTTCTGCAAATATGTTACTATAAAAGGGTTTCATCTTCAAGGAATTCACAGAAAAGACTCTGACAAGTACAGGTTTCTGGTAACTGACTATACTGCTGAACTGAATGACTAAGCATTTTCAGAACTCTAATGGAAAACTGGTGAATTCATAAAAGTGCTAACAAAAGATCAAGATAAAAAAAATTAATTACATGGGACTGAGTGAACTGATGAGGATGTTTATAATTTTTGTGACTTTCTGTTTGAATAAAAAAAAAAGAAATGATATTTGAAAATAAAATACTTTTTAAAACCCAAGTATTACACATGCAAAATAATTGCTTTTACAAAGGAGGTGTTTTTTGGGGAAAAAATTGTCGATACAAAATTGTGCACGACGACAGACACTTTCATTAGCTAGGGTTGGAACATAAATAGATGGTAATTCTCATCTCAACAGACACACAAAAAAAAGCATTTGACAAAATTCAACATCCATTCCTGATTTGAAATCTCTGCGAACTAGGAATAGAAAGGAAATTAATCAATCTAATAAAGGGTCTAGGAAAAATCTTTAAGTAACATCATACTTAATTGTGAAAGAAAAGATACTTTCCCCCTAAGATTAGAAGAAAGACCAGGATGACCACTCTCACCAGTTCTATTCAACATTATACTAGAGGGTCCAGCCAGTGAAGTCAGCCAAAAAAAAAAAGGAAAGAAATAAAAGGCATCCATTTTGGAATGAAAGAAATGAAACTCTTCATTCACAGAAGATATGTCTATGTAGAAAATCTAGTGGAATCTACGAAAAAAAATACTAGAACTGAAAAGTTAACAAGGTTTCAGAATTCAAGGCCAATATACAAAAATAAATTGCACTTTTATATGTTAGCAATGAACAAATGGAATTGGAATTTTTTTAAATACCGTTTATAAAAGCAGAAAAAATATACTTAGGAATAAATCTGGCAAAATATTGAAAATATCTGCACACTGAAACCACAAAACATTGCTGAAAGAAACTAAAAATCTAAATAAATGGAGATAGCCTCATTCATGGGTTAAAAGACTCAACACTGTTAAGGTTTCAATTCTGCCGAAATTTATCTATAGATTCAATAAAAATCCCAGTAGGCTTTTTAAAATAGACATTTACAAACTGCTTCTAAAATTCATATGGAAATGTAAAGGACCTAGAATAGTTGCATCACTGTGGATCCAATCAGGAGAGAAGCCACACAGAAATTTGAAAAGCAGAAGTTAAGTATACAGAGTCATTAACTATAACAGGAGGTTGAAGTAACAACAGTTAACTAGTGAGAAGTAAAGAGAATGTAAAGAATACAAGACAGCCAATACCTCCTAGGTCTGAGACAGAGCGCCTGAGCAAGAACCTCTCCCTACTCCTCCCCAGTCATTCCTGAGCTGACATCCAGACCTTGCTGGAACGGGCACAGGCCTATCTCACTGAATGGTAGAGAAGTTGCTCTGGTGCCATGCCAGCAGAACTTGTTCCATCTGCCTATGGAACTTGCCAGAATTCCAGCCGTCAGGGAGCTATGAAAAGCTGCTCACCTGGAAGTGTCCCACCAAGGCACTGTGCTACAAACCACATGAGGGAGAGATACAAAGAGAAGCTGCTAGCTCTGGGCTGCCGGCTGCTAAGTTCACTACCCTCTGTGCACTGCAGGAGCCTAGTAGCGCTGGTAAAGCCACACATGCTCAGGGGATGTACAATGGGAAAGCTAGACACTAGAGAAGACGAACATGCTGCTGGAGTCCACGAAGCAAGCACACAGGAAGCAAGAAGCAAAACTCTTTCCTTCTGCAATGTCTTTCCAGCACTCTCTATTGACAAAGCTTAACACTGTGTCAGTTGGCAAAAGAAAAATATTTAAAGGACCTGATACATTTTCACAGAGCAGGCAAAAAGGATAAATCTGGAGCTGAGAGCCAATAAATTGACAACCAGAACAAGGGCCAATATTTTGGCTGGAAAAGAAGAACGAAGTTAGATGGGTAGCATGACCTGGCTTCATGACTTCTTATAAAGCCACAGCAATCAAAACAGTACTGGCACTGAGACAGACAAAGAGATCAGTGGAAAAAATCAGGTAGTCTGAAATAAACTCACACATACATGATGAACTAATTTTTGACAAATATCAAAAGGACAGCCTTTTCAACAAATGGTGCTGGAAACAACTGGATATCACTATGCAAAAACCATAAACCTCCATCCAGTTTTTGTTCTATATTTTAAAAAACAATTCAAAATGAATCATAGAACTAAACATAAAACCTAAAACCATAAAACTTCCAGAAGATAACCTTGTAGAAAACCTTTATAACCTTGGATTAGGCAAATATATCTTAGATACAAAAACAAAATCATAATCCATATAAGAATAAGCTGATTGCCTGGAATGTGTGTTCCTCAAAAGGTACTGTTAAGAAAATGAAAAGACAAGCCACAATCCAGGATAAAACTTCTGCAAAGCATAGAATCAAGACTATATAAAGAGTGCTCAAAACTCAATAATGAGAAAACAACCCAATTAAAATAATGGGTAAAAGATTTGAACATTTTACCAAAGAAAATCTACAAATGGTAAATAAACACATGAACTGATGTTCAATACCATTAGTCATTAGAGAAATGCAAATTAAAACCACAAGGAGAAACCACCACACACCAGTTAGAATGGCTAAACTTTAAAAGAATGACTATACCAAATGTTGGTAAGATACAGAGGAACTCTCATACACTGCCAGCAAAAAAAACCAAAAAACAAAAAAATGGTAAACCTACTTTGGAAAACTATTTGTCAATTTCCTAAAAAGTTATACACACACCTACTGTACGATCTAGTCATTTCACACTTAGGTATTTACCTAAGAAAAATGAAAATATGTGTCCATACAAAAACTTGTATATTAATGTTCATGGCAGCTTTATTTGTAAGAGCCAGTAACTAGAAAGAACCCAAAATGTCCATCAACAGATGAATGGACAGACAAACTGTGATATATCCATATGTGTCACTTATCAATTTATTGCCACCTCAGCTCTGAATGCATCCATCAATATATGCTGTATGATAAACAAGAAAATTCCTTTCAGTACTCCTCTTTCAACATGCCCCATGTTCAGCTCTCTCAGTAGAGGGCACTCAAGAGACACTGAAGCAAAAGAGGCTCTCCAGCAGTTTACTGAAAGGACTCGAGGGGGAAAGAATGTTAGGTGTGGGTATGAGGCTTCCAGTAGAGTGCTATCCGAGCCACCTGCAGAGAAAACAATCCTTCTGTGACCTTGAAGCCTCAGCCTGGCATAATAAGGTGTCAACATCCCCCTTGACAAGGAAGCCAGAGCCCCTAAGCACTCTGAAGGTCTCTTGCCAGCACCATACTCCCTCTACAAACCCGCATTGAGACTAAACATAGTTGTCTGTGGCCCAGATGGATACACACCAAACTGTCTCTCCTGTAAGCCCCCAAGGCAGTGCACACACTCCAAAAGTTTCCTGCCCCTGCTGGCACCTGGACTCCCACTGCACACCCATTCCGCCAGTTGCTGATCCCCTGCTCTCCTCTTGCTCTCCTATGAGTTGCCTATTGCTCATCTGGCAAGTTTGGACCACCTCTGGCCTATAAAAACATGAACTTATCTGCTGCCCAGTAGACTGAACCACATCTTCTCCACTGAGGTCTTAACCTCTTCCAAATTTGTCCTCCTTGGGTACTCTTCCAAAGCTCTACAGTACCGTATAAAGCTTCCTTATATCTTATAGTTAACTCTTTTGTCATAGTTAATAATTCTTGATATTAAACTTTCCCTACTTAACCTATTATATGGTTTCCGTCTCCTGACTGAACCCAGATTGCTACACCATTCCAGAGAATACCGATCAGCAATAAAAAAGAATGAAATAAGGATACATGCAACAACATGGATGAATCTCAAAATAATTATGCTGAGTGAAAAAAGCCAGCCCCCTCCCAAAAGTACATACTACAGATTCCATTTTTTAACACTTTAGAAAATATACTAATTTATAGTGACAGAAAGCGTATCAATATTTGTCAGAAAAAGGGGAAGGTCAGGAAGGGGTGAGGGAAGGAATTACAAAGGGACAGGAAGAAATTCTGGGAGGTGATGGATATGTTCACTATCTTAATTGTAGCAACGGGTTCACAGATGTATACATATGTCAAAACTTACCATGTTGCATATTTCAAATATACTCAGTGCTTTGTATGTCAATCATACATCAATAAATCTGTTTTTAGAAAAATAAAAACACACTCCCTCATCACCCCCCAAAATATACAATATTGAAGTCTAAGAGGAAAATGAAATATATACTACAGAATTATAAATTAATTAATTATAATTGTTTAATTATCTGGGAATTAATATCCAGATAAAGAGAATTAGATTAATATCCAATACGTAGAGAATTCCTAAAACTCAACAACCACCCAAAACAAAAAGCCCAATTCAAAAATGGGCAAAGGACTTGAACAGACATTTCTCCAAAGAAGATACACAAATAGCCAATAAGTACATGAAAATATGCTCAGTATCACTAATCATTATGGAAATGAAAATAAAAACCATAAAGAGATACTATCGCATACTCATTAAGATGGCTATTAGCAAAAAACCAAAACGTAAGTGTTAGCAAGGATGTGGAGAAATTAGAACCTTGTGCACTGCTAGTAAAAATATTAAATGGGGTGGCCAATATGAAAAACACTATGGTGGTTCCTCAAAAAATTAAAAATAGAATTACAATATGACTTAACAATTCCACTTCTGGGTTTATACACAAAAGAATTAAATACAGGGTCTCAAAGATATTATTCATGATAGCCAAAAGGTGGAAGCAACCCAAGCGTCAACTGACAGATGAACTGATAAACAGAATATAGTATATACGCACATTGAAATATTATTCAGCCTTAAATGGGAAGGAAATTCTGACACATCACACAACATGGATGAACCTTGAAGACACTATACTAAGTGAAATAAGCCAGTCATAAAAGGATAGATACTGTATGATTTCACTCATATGAGGTAGGCAGAGTAGTCAAATTCAGAAACAGAAAGCAGAATGGTGGTTAACTGGGGTAAAGGGCAGGGGATTGGGAAGTTACTATCTAATGGGAATAGCTTTGCAAATGAAAAAAGTTCTATGGATGGATGGTGATGATGGTTGCATTAACGATGTGAATGTACTTAATGCCACCGAACTGTACACTTAAAAATGGTTAAAATGGTAGATTTTATGTTATATGTATATTTTATCATGATTTTTAAATTTTAAATAAATAATTTTAAAAGAAAATACAGAGTTCGCATTTCTATACTTTGTTATAGTTTTATTAGTCCCCAAATGCAGATGTTACTGTAATAGTGGGGTAGAAAAAGCAGATTCAGATAAAAAAGCAATCATAGTCAACAAGTATTCTAAACCCCCCAAACATGGTTTGACATAATATGAAGTACATATTTATAGGACTCTGCCTCTGATTACTGACACAGAGCTCTAAAACCCTTGTAACTTCCTGAGTGATAGGGGTGCCAGGAATATCTTTTGTTCTTATATTTGGTCTTTGACCCTAGTTCCTGACACAGAGTTCCCAAAACCCTAGTAATTACCTGAGTGAGGGGGTGGCAGAAGCATCTTACACAGAGCTCCTAAATCCCTTGGAATTTCTTGATGGAAGCGTCTTTTGTTCTAACGAGGCTACTCTTGGTGGAGCTTCAGGGTGGAGGCTGGTCACCAGAAAGACCAAGCCATGATTAGAAGCTTGGAACTTTCAGCTCCACCTCCTAGCCTCCAGGGAGGAGAGAGGGGCTGGACACTGAGTTAATAGCCCATCACGTCTACATAACGACACCTCCATAAAAATCCCTGAACTACAGGTTTGGAGAGCTTCCAAATTGGTGAAATAATCAGTTTACCGGGAGAGTGGCACACCCCAACCCCACAAGAACTGAAGTTCCTGTGGTCATGATCATTCTGGACATGGTCCTATGTACTTCATCATCCAGCTGTTCATCTTTATCTTTTACTATAGCCTTTAAAATAAACTCGTAAACATGTTTCCCTGAGTTCTGTGAATGATGATAGCAAATTATCATACCTGAGGAGACTGCGGGAGCCCCCCACACCCCCAATTTGTAGCCAAGTCAGACAAAAGTGTGGGTAGCCTGGGCACCCACTATTTGCAATTGATGTCTGAAGTGACAGGTAGTCTTGCGGAACCGAGCCCTTAATCTGTGGACTCTGTGCTAACACTCAGTTGGTGTTCTCGGAGAATTAGAGAATTGCTTGGTGTGGAAAACCCACACACCTGGTGTCAGGAGTGTAGTGAGTAGAGTAAATGAGTCTTCTTTTAAAGGGCCAGATACTATGAGCCACTAGGGACACAAAGATAAGCAGTCCCCATAATTAAGGGGTTTCTGTTGTAATCATATTTACACATAGGCAAGAAAGCAAAACAAACAGTTTCATTAGATGACATTATTAACGGCATTATTTGAAACGGATTCCAATACCACCCAGAACCAACTGCAATGATCAGTTTTCAAATGACAGTAGCAAAATACTGGTTTCTTCATACTAGAAAATTTTAATCCAATTCCCCCACTCTCATACTGAAAAAGATCACTCCTGAAACATACCATTTATGAGAGAATAGATGGAAATACATAAAAGAATCTTGCAGATTTGTGACAGACTTAACATCTAACATCATTGGCCATATCTGCAGAGTAATCAAAATCACTCCACCCTCTGGACAACAATTCTTGTTTTTAGGCATTGCCTTCTAGCCTTATCATTCAACTTAATTACTGCTGATAAAAACTAAGAACTTTAGGTATGTGAGAGAACCCACATTAAAAACAGACAATTCCCCCCCCCCCCCCGCCAAAAAAAGGAGGGAGGAAGAAGCAAAAAGAAATACATATCAAAAAAGTATGAAAAATGTCAAATCTCACTCATAAACAAAGAAATACAAACTAAAATAAGAGATCCTTTTTATCAACTAAGAAATCTTAAAAGTTCAATAATACCCAGTGTAGACAAAATATGAGGAAAAGTTTGTAAATTGGTACAACATTTCTGAAGGGGATTTGTTTCTGTGAATCAAGAAACTCCAATAATTAAATCTTTTGAGCCAACAAGTTTCTCTCAAGGAGTTAATGCTAAGGAAAAATTAGGCAAAATCCTTTTGTACACTAATACACAGGCTATATATAATACATATGCCATATGCCATGGATATCTGTATTTTTAAAAAGCTCCTCAGGGAATTCTTACGATCACCTGGTTTGGGAACCATGACTCAGTGAACGAATACACGTATTAAAAGAACACCTAATCAGCAACTTTTGTGAGCCTGGCACTATACTGAGAAATACATTATCATGTTTAACCAAAAGAGATAGAGGGGATGTTTTAAAAGCCCCATATTCCAAAAATACTGATAATAAAAGCCTTAAAAGGAATTTTCACTGTTCTATTTATTACCTCACTTAACAGAATTCATGTTTTTTGTTAACTGTAAGGACAATTTCTAGTTACCATCTCAAATTTTCCCATTAATTTATATTACAAAATGGGAGTTATGCTCAAAATTAGATAAAAATGACATTTAAAAACACAACATAACAAAAATTAGTGGAGTACCCATGATATAACTGAATAATCAAAATAAATTTCACAGTACAAATATCATATCGAAACATCCTAATAATCTTATCTTAAAAATTATAATTAACTGGATCATTAAAATCTTTGAGAAAATATCTATATCAGCTATATCTACAATGAGGAAATGTTCTATATATACACTATTTGGTAGCCACTAGCTATAGTGGCCGTAGAGCACTTGAAATATGGCAAGACTGAAGGATTAAATTTTTAACTTTTAAAATTTAAATAGCCAAATGTGGCTATTGGCTACCATATTAGACAGCACTTATCTATATAATAATCTCTGGTTCCTTGCAATTAACAGCTCAGGCAACCCTCTGTTGCTTGTTGCTCTGTTCCTTCCCCCACATTCTCTGAAATCCCCAAGCTAATAAACTAGCAGTTACTATCATTCATTATGTATTGACTACCTCCTATGGGCCAAACACTGTGCAGAACCCGCATAATCTGCTCATAGAACTCAGCTGGGACCTATCAACCAATCCCACCACCACTGGCGATATCTTAGCCTTAACTTATTTATTTATTTAAATAAATTTATTTATTTTATTTATTTATTTTTGGCTGTGTTGGGTCTTCGTTGCTGCGCACGGGCTTTCTCTAGTTGCAGCAGCGGGGGCTACTCTTCGTTGCGGTGTGCAGGCTTCTCATTGCAGTGGCTTCTCCCGTTGTGGAGCACAGGCTCTAGGCGCATGGGATTCAGTAGTTGCGGCATGCGGGCTCGGTAGTCATGGTGCATGGACTTAGTTGCTCCGCAGCATGTGGGATCTTCCCAGACCAGGGATCGAACCCGTGTCCCCTGCATTGGCAGGTGGATTCTCAACCACTGTGCCACCAGGGAAGCCCCTCAACCTTAACTTATATTTATTCTTTTTATTCTTCTTAAAACAGTTTCATCTAGTAGTTACTATATCTCTTACTAATAAATATACTTTGGTTTTACTTAGAACAGGAATTGATAACAGGATTAATCTTTTATTTATTCTTTTTTTTTCTGTGAAAGATTTAATTTTTTTTTAATTAAAAAAAATTTTTTTATTGGTGTATAGTTGTTTTACAATGTTGTATTACTTTCTACTGTACAGTGGAGTTTCCTGTGTTATACAGCATGTTCTTGTTACTTAACTATTTCATACATATTAGTGTATATATGTCAAACCCAATCTCCCAATTCATCCCACCCTCTCACCCCAACTTTCTCCCCTTGGTGTCCATACGTTTGTTCTCTACATCTATGTCTCTATTTCTGCCTTGCAAACTGGTTCATCTATACCACTTTTCTGGATTCCACATATATGTGTTAATATACGACATTTGGTTTTCTCTTTCTGACTTAACTCTGTATGACAGTCTCTAGGTGCATCCACATCTCTACAGATGACCCAATTTAGTTCCTTTTTATACTTGAGTAATATCCTATTGTATATATGTACCACATATATGTCTTCTTTACCCATTGGTCCGCTGATGGACATTTCAGTGGCTTCCTTGACCTGGCTGTTATAAATAGTGCTGCAATGAAAATTGGTATGCATGTGTCTTTTTAAATTATGTGTTCCTCTGGGTATATGCCCAGTTGAGGGATTACTGGGTCATATGGTAATTCTACCTCTAGCTGTTTAAGGAACTTCTACACTGTTCTCCGTAATGGCTGTATCGATTTACATTCCCGCCAACAGTGCAAGAGGGTTCCCTATTCTCCACACCCTCTCCAGCATTTATTGTTTGTGGATTTTTTGATGATGGCCATTCTAACGTGTGTGAGGTGATACCTCACTGTAGTTTTGATTTGCATTTCTCTAATAATTAGTGATGTTGAGCAGCTTTTCATGTGCCTCTTTGCCATCTGTATGTCTTCTTTGGAGAAAGGTCTATTTAGGTCTTCTGCCCTTTTTTGATGGGGTTGTTTTTTGGATACTGAGCTGCATGAGCTACTTGTATATTTTGGAGATTAATCCTTTGTCTGCTGATTCATTTGCAAATATGTTCTCCCCTTGTGGAGTTGTCTTTTCATCTTGCTTATGGTTTCCTTTGCTGTGCAAAAGCTTTTAAGTTTCATTAGGTCCCATTTGATTAATTTTGTTTTTATTTCCATTACTCTAGGAGGTGGGTCAAAAAAGATCTAGCTGTGATTTATGTCAAGGAGTGTTCTTCCTATGTTTTCCTCTAAGAGTTTTGTAGTGTCTGGCCTTACATTTAGGTCTTTAATCCATTTTGAGTTTATTTTTGGGTATGGTGTTAGGGAGTGTTCTAATTTCATTCTTTTACATGTAGCTGTCCAGTTTTCCCAGCACCACTTATTGAAGAGACTGTTTTTTTCCATTGTATATCCTTGCCTCCTTTGTCATAGATTAGTTGAACATAGGTGCATGCGTTTATCTCTGGGATTTCTATCCTGTTCTATTGATCTATATTTCTGTTTTTGTACTAGTACCATACTGTCTTGATTACTGTAGCTTTGTAGGATAGTCTGAAGTCAGGGAGTCTGACTCCTCCAGCACCATTTTTTTTTTTTCCCCCTCAAGATTGCTTTGGCTATTCAGGGTCTTTTGTGTCTCAATACAAATCTTAAGATTTTTTGTTCTAGTTCTATAAAAAATGCCATTGGTAATTTGATAGGGATTGCATTGAATCTCTGGATTGCTTTGGGTAGTACAGTCATTTTCACAAAATTGAATCTTCCAATCCAAGAACATGGTATATCTCTCCATCTGTTTGTATCATCTTTGATTTCTTTCATCAGTGTTTTATAGTCTTTTGAGTGCAGGTCTTTTACCTGCTAAGGTAGGTTTATTCCTAGGTATTTTATTCTTTTTGTTGCAATGGTGAATGGGATCGTTTCCTTAATTCCTCTTTCTGATCTTTTGTAGTTAGTTTATAGGAATGCCAGAGATTTCTGTGCATTAATTTTGTATCCTGCAACTATACCAAATTCACTGATGAGCTCTAGTAGTTTTCTGGTGGCATCTTTAGGATTATCTATGTATAGTATCATGTCATCTGCAAACATGGACAGTTTTACTTCTTCTTTTCCAACTTGTATTCCTTTTATTTCTTTTTCTTCTCTAATTGCCGTGGCTAGGAGTTCCAAAACTATGTTGAATAATAGTGGCAAGAGTGGACATCCTTGTCTTGTTCCTGATCTTAAAGGGAATGCTATCAGTTTTTCACCATTGAGAATGATGTTGACTGTGGGTTTGTCATATATGGCCTGTATTATGTTGGACAGGTTCCCTCTATGCCCACTTTCTGAAGAGTTTTTATCATAAATGGGTGTTGAATTTTGTCAAAAGCTTGTTCTGCATCTATTGAGATGATAATATGGTTTTTATTCTTCAATTTGTTAGTATGGTATATTACATTGATTGATTTGCATATACTGAAGAATCCTTGCATACCTGGGAAATATCCCATTTGATCATGGTGTATGATCCTTTTAATGTGTTGTTGGATTCCGTTTGCTAGTATTTTGTTTAGGATTTTTGCATCTATATTCATCAGTGATACTTGTTTGTAATTTTCTTTTTTTGTACTATCTGTGTCTGTTTTCGGTAACAGGGTGATGGGTGCAGAGGAGTGTTCCTTCCTCTGCAACTTTTTGGAAGAGTTTGAAAAGGATGGGTATTAGCTCTTCGCTAAATGTTTAATAGAATTCACCTGTGAAGCCAGCTGGTCCTGGAACTTTTGTTGGTTGGAAGATTTTTAATAACAGTTTCAGTTTCATTACTTGTGATTGGTCTGTTCATATTTTCTATTTCTTCCTGGTTCAGTCTTGGAAGGTTATACCTTTCTAACAATTTGTCCATTTCTTCCAGGTTGTCCATTTTTTGGCACAGAGTTGCCTGTAGTAGTCTTTTATGACGCTTTGTATTACTGCGATGTCTGGTGTAACTTCTCCTTTTTCATTTCTAATTTTATTGATTTGAGTCCTCTCCCTCTTTTTCTTTGTTTTTCTTTTTTTTTTTTTTTTTTTTTTTGGCGGTACGTGGGCCTCTCACTGTCGTGGCCTCTCCCATTGCGGAGCACAGGCTCCGGATGCACAGACTCAGCGGCCATGGCTCACGGGCCTAGCCGCTCCGCAGCATGTGGGATCTTCCCAGACCGGGGCACAAACCCGTGTCCCCTGCAACAGCAGGCAGACTCTCAACCACTGCGCCACCAGGGAAGCCCTCTCCCTCTTTCTCTTGATGAGTCTGGCTAGAGGTTTATCAATTTTCTTTTTCTTCTCAAAGAACCAACTTTTAGTTTTATTGATCTTTGCTATTGTTTTCTTTGTTTCTATTTCATTTATTTCTGCTCTTATCTTTATGATTCCTTTCCTTCTACTAACTTTGGGTTTTGTTTGTTCTTCTTTCTCCAGTCCCTTTAGGTGTAAGGTTAGATTTTTCATTTGAGATTTTTCTTGTTTCTTCAAGTAGGATTGTATTGCTATAAACTTCTCTCTTAGAACCACTTTTGGTGCATTGCATAGATTTTGGATCATCTTGTTTTCATTGTCATTTGTCTCTAGGTATTTTTTATTTCCTCTTTGATTTCTTCAGTGATCTCTGGGTTACTCAGTAGCATATTGTTTAGCCTCCATATGTTTGTGTTTTTCATGTTTTCTTTCCTGCAATTAATTTCCAATCTCATAGCATTGTTCTCAGAAAAGATGCTTTATGTGATTTCAATTTTCTTACATTTATCAAGGCTTGATTTGTGACTGAAGATGTGATCTATCCTGGAGAATGTTCTGTGTGCACTTGAGAAGAAAATGTAAACTGCTGTTAACCTTATGGGAGTTCCCTTGTATTTTATTTGTCATTTTTCCCTTGTTGCTTTCAATAATTCTTCTTTGTCTTTAATTTTTGTCACTATGTGATTACTATGTGTCTCGGTGTGTTTCTCCTTGAATTTATCCTGCCTGGCACCCTCTGTGCGTCCTGGACTTGGGTGGCTATTTCCTTTCCCATGCTAGGGAAACTTTCAACTATAATCTATTCAAATATTTTCTCAGGTTGTTTCTCTCTCTCTTCTCCTTCTAGGACCCACAGAATGCAAATGTTGGTGGGTTTAATGTCCCAGAGGTCTCAGGCTGTCTTCATTTCTTTTCAGTCATTTTTCTTAATTCTGTACCACAGCAGTGATTTCCACCATTCTGTCTTCCAGGACACTTATCCGTTCTTCTGCCTCAGTTATTCTGCTATTGATTCCTTCTAGTGTAGTTTTCATTTCAATTATTGTATTGTTCATCTCTGTTTGTTCTTTAATTCTTCTAGGTCTTTGTTAAACATTTCTTGCATCTTTGCCTCCATTCTTTTTCCGAGGTCCTGGATTATCTTCACTATCATTATTCTGAATTCTTTTTCTGGAAGGTTGCCTATCTCCTCTTCATTTAGTTATTTTTCTGGGGTTTTATCTTGTTCCTTCATCTGGGACATATTCCTCTGCCTTTTCATTTTGTCTATTTTTCTGTTATTGTGGTTTTCTTTCCACAGGCTGTAGTTCTTCTTGCTTCTGCTGTCTGCCCTTTGGTGGATGAGGCTGTCTAAAAGGCTTATACAAGCTTCCTGATGGGAAGGACTGGTAGAACTGGGTGTTGCTCTGGTGGGCAGAGCTCAGTAAAACTTTAATCTGCCTATCTGCTGATGGGTGGGGCTGGCTTCCCTCCCTGTTGGTTGCTTGGCCTGAGGCGACCCAGCACTGGAGCCTACAGGCTCTTTGGTGGGGCTAATGGCAGACTCCAGTAGGGCTCATGCCAAGGAGTACTTCTCAGAAATTCTGCTGCTGGTGTCCTTGTTGCCCCGGTGAGCCACAGCCACCCCCCACCTCTTCAGGAGACCCTCCAACACTAGCAGGTAGGTCTGGTTCAGTCTGCTACGGCGTCACTGCTCCTTCCCCCTGGGTCCTGCTACACACACTACATTGTGTGTGCCCTCCAAGAGTGGAGTCTCTGTTTCCCCCAGTCCTGTCGAAGTCCTGCAGTCAAATCCCACTGGCCTTCAAAGTCTGATTCTCTGGGGATTCCTCCTACCATTGCTGGATGCCAGGTTGGGAAGCCTGACGTGGGGCTCAGAACCTTCACTCCAGTGGGTGGACTTCTGTGGTATAAGTGTTCTCCACTCTGTGAGTCACCCACCCAGCAGTTATGGTATTTGATTTTATTGTGATTATGCCCCTCCTACCAACTCTTTGTGGCTTCTCCCTTGTCTTTGGATGTGGGGTATCTTTTCTGGTGAGTTCCAGTGTCTTCCCGTCGATGATTGTTCAGCAGTTAGTTGTGATTCTGGTGCTCTTGCAAGAGGGAGTGAGCGCACATCCTTCTACTCCGCCATCTTGAACCAATCTCCTATTTATTCTTTCATAAGCATAATCACTGTGTGGTAAATTTCAACCCCCTCCCCCCTCAGGGAAGATTGTTTTAGTTGACATAACATTAAACTATTAATATTATGTCATATTCTTCATTAAAAGCACCATCATTGATTTAATATAGCTTTTTGGGAGGAGGGGCACACTAACATATTAACCATACTCATCAATTTTTAGGATGTATTAAAATAAGGTGAGTTTATCTTTGAAAAGAAAAAAAAAACTGTAAATGAAATAGAAGCCTAGAAGAAAATCTAGACTAAGTCCTTTTCTTATTTACATTGGTAAAAGGGCAACTTAATCTAACTTTCACTCCGTGAAGACACAAGCAATAGCAATTCCATGAGTTTCTTCAAGTCCATTAAGGACTAAGTGATTTTTCATTGCTACCAATGCAAAAAAAAGTTTGAAATCAATAACTGCAAGAGAAAAGCTTTGATGACTCTTTCCTCGTCCCTTTAGGCAATCATCATAACTTTACATAACTAAGTAATACAGATTTCTTTGGCAGGGCAATTAAACCCTTTGGAACTTTATTTAAGGTAACACTGCTAAGAAAATAAATACAAAACTTTCTACCATGGTATTAGTGCACTGGTCAAAGGCTCAAACTTTGGCTACCAGAACTCAAAACACTAGAGAGGCTTGCCCTCTATCTTTCATGAAAATAAGGGTCTAGCTATAGATAAGAACAAAGCAGAAAACAATTTAAAGCATATTACAGTTGACCCTTGAACAACATGGGTGAACTTACACATGGATTTTTTTAAATAAATATATTGGAAAAGTTTTTGGAGATTTGTGACAATTTGAAAAAAAATCACAGATGAACAAGGCATCCAAGAAATATCAAAAAAAATTAAGTATGAATGCATAAAATATATATAGATACTAATCTATTTTGTCATTTACTACTATAAAATATACAAAAATCCATTATAAAACATTAAAATTTATCAAAGCTTAGGCACACAAACACAGACAGTACATGGTGCCATTCGCAGTTGTGGAAAATGTAAACAAATGTAAAGACACAGTATTAAAGCATAACTGCATAAAATTAACTGCAGTATATACTGTATTACTATGATAATTTCGTAGCCACATCCTACTGCCATTGTGGTGAGTTCAAGTGTTGTGAGTATCCACTTAAAAGGCCGTGTGACGCCAATCATCTCTGCATGAGCAGTTTCTCTCTCCAGTAAATTGCATATTGCAGTAAAAAGTGATCTCTTTTATTCCTGTGTATTTTTCATAATGTTCAGGGCAGTACCATAAACCTTGAATAACACCATGGGACCCATACAAAGTGCCACTAGTGATGCTGTAAGTGCTCCCAAGAAGCAGAGAAAAGTCATGACATTACAAGAAAATGTTGAATTGCTTGATATGCATCATAGACTGAGGTCTGCAACTACCAACACCCGCCATTTCAAGATAAACGAATACACTGTAAGAACAATTGTAAAAAAGAAAAGAAAATTCATGAAGTCATTGCTGCAATGAAGCCAGCAGGCACAAAAACCTTGCACTTTTTGCAAACTACCTTTTTTTTTAATCACATATTGAAAATTCAGCTTTTATGTGGGTGCAGGATTGCTATACCTATAGAGTCTAATATGATTTGAGAAAAACCAAAACCATTATATGACAACTTCAAGCAAAAGGAAGGTGAAGGACCTAAAGCTGGAAATTTTAATGCCAGCAAAGGATGGTTTGACAATTTTAGAAAGAAGTTTGGCTTAAAAAATGTCAAGACAACAGGAGAAGCAGCTTCCATCAACCAAGAGGTAGCAGACGAGTTCCCAGACACCATTAAGAAAATCACTAAGGAGAAAGAATATCTGTCTGAACAGGTTTTAATGCAAATGAAAGAACCCTATTCTGTGGGGGGAGAAAAGCCATAAAGAACATTTACTAGTAAGAAAGAGAAGTAAGCACCTGTGATCAGGACTGCCCTTATCTATAAAGGTGCTAAACCCCTAACCTTGAAGGGAAAAAATAAACACAAGCTGCCACTCTTTTGATTGCACAACAAAAAGGCGTGGACAATGAGAAGCCTTTTTCTGGACTAGTTCCATTGATGCTTCGTCCCTTAAGTCAAGGAGTGCCTTGCCAGTAAGTGATTGTCCAATATCAAAAGAACTTTAAAAGTCAATGCCCATGGTCACCCAGAACCCCATGAGTTCAACACCAAAGGCGTCAAAGTAGTCCACTTGCCCCCAAATACGTCTCTAATAGGACCCTTAAGGCTCATTACACACAGTCCTCTATGGAAAGCACTGTCAATACGATGGAAGAGAACCCGACACATCATGAAAGTCTGAAAGAATTACACCACTGAAAATACTATCACTGTTACAGAAAAAGCCGAATGAAAGCCATCAACCCAAAACAACAAGTTCCTGCTGGAGACAACAGTGTCCAGATGTTGTGCATGACTTCACAGGATTTATGACAAAGCCAATCAAGGAATCGTGAAAGCAACTGTGAGAGATCATGAAAGAGATGGCAAAAGAAAGTTGGGGGTGGGGGGGTAACGAGTTTCAAGATATGGATCTTGGAGAAATTCAACAGCTAACAGACTGGGAATTAACAGACTGGAAACACCAAGGAATTAACAGAAGATGACTTGATGGAGATAAGAGCTTCCAAACCAGTGCCAGACAATGAGAAAGAAGACATAGAAGAAGGAGTGCCAGAATAATATCCAAAGCAATCTACAAATTTAATGCAATTACTATCAAATTACCCATAACATTTTTCACAGAACTAGAACAAATAATCCTAAAACTTATATGGAACCATAGAAGACCCAGAATTATCAAAGCAACCCTGAGAAAAAAGAACAACGCTGGAGGCATAACCCTCCCAAGGCTTCAGACAATACTACAAAGCTACAGTAATCAAAACGGCATGGTACGGGCACAAAAAAACAGATATATGGATCAATGGACAGGCTAGAGAGCCCCAAAATAAACCCACACACCTATGGACAATTAATCTTCAACAAAGGAGGCAAGGATATACAACGGAGAAAAGACAGTCTCTTCAGCAAATCGTTTTGGGAAAGCTGGACAGCCACATGTAAATCAATGAAGTTAGAACACTCCCTCACACCATGCACAAAAGTAAACTCAAAATGGCTTAAAGACTTAAATACAAGACATGGCACCATAAAATCCTAGAAGAACACACAGGCAAAACATTCTCTGACATAAATCATAATAACATTTTCTTAGGTCAGTCTCCAAGTCAATAGAAATAAAAGCAAAAAATAAACAAATGGGACATAATCAAACTTATAAGTTTTTGCACAGCAAAGAAAACCATAAACAAAATGAAAGGACAACCTATGAACTGGGGAAAAATATTTGCAAAAGATGTGACCCACAAGGGCTTGATTTCCAAATTATATAAACAGCTCATACAACTCAATAACAACAACAAAAACAAAAAACAACCCAATCAAAAACCAGGCAGAAGACCTAAAGAGATACTTCTCCAAAGAAGACATACAGATGGCCAACAGATACATGAAAAAATGCTCAAGATTGCTAATTATTAGAGAAATGCAAATCAAAACTACAATGAGGTATCACCTCACATCAGTCAGAATGGCCATCATTGAAAAGTCTACAGACTTTGCTGGAGAGGGTGTGAAGAAAAAGGAACCCCTCCTACACGGTTGGTGGGACTGAAAATTGGTATAGCCACTGTGGAAAACAGTATGGAGGTTCCTCAGAAAACCAAAAATAGAATTGCCACATGATCCAGCAATCCCACTTCTGGGCATATATCCAGAGAAAACTAATTTGAAAAGATACATGCACCTCAATGTTCATAGCAGCACTATTTACAATAGCCAAGACATGGAAGCAACCTAAATGTCCATCAACAGATGAATGAATAAAGGAGATGTGGTATATATATACACAATGGAATACTACTCAGCTGTAAGAAAGAATGAAATACTGCCATTTGCAGCAACATGGATGGACCTAGAGATTATCATACTAAGTGAAGTAAGTCAGACAAAAAAACAAATATCATATGATATCATTTATATGTGAAATATTAAATATGATACAAATAAACTTATTTACAAAACAGAAACAGACTCAGACATAGAAAACAAACTTATGATTACCAATGAGGAATGGGGGGGGGGGACAAATTAGGAGTCTGAGATTAGCAGATACAAACAATTATATATAAAGTAGATAAACAAGGTCCTACTGTATAGCACAGGGAACTACATTCAATACTTGTAATAATCTATGATGCAAAAGAATATAAAAAAGAAAACTCATCTAAGGTGTACGTGTGGTCTTCCTGTGGAAAACTTAATAACTGTACAGCAAGAACTGTATGAGATTTTTTGTATCATTATCATTAACATCACCCAAGTATTCATTGTGTAGAACATCGTGCAAAACTTGTACTGAAGTGCATAGCCTATCCTTACATAGGCATAGGTGAGTGGTATTTAAAATAAAATTAATAATGTGTTCATTTTCTTACTGTTTTATAACTTTGCTTTCAAAGAATTACATTACCATACAGCATGCCACTCTCTCATAATTGGAGAAACTGCTTATCGCCACAGGTAAGTAGGGTGTTTTTAATGTAACAATGTTTCTAATATTGTATTATGAATATGACTGAAACACTGTATGCCATAAAAATTTTATAATGATTCATTCATTAGTGTATAGGTTAGGCTACCATGAAGCAATCATATCAATTACTCTAGGCTACCATAAAGTAGTAATACTGCTGCCTCTTTGTTATCAATGCATGAACTGTTATAGCTGTAAATAAATATGAATTTCTTTTTCATACTATCTTTTCATTTTTGATGTCTAGTGTTAGTATCAGGTATTACATCTACAGTGTTTTGTATCATATAAGATAATATTGATGTAGATACTGACAGACAATTCAGGTTCATCTTGTAAACAGACAATGTAAACTTATGATATTTACTTAGAGGATTTTCAACTGTATAGGCTGGGAGGAGGTGCCAGTGCCCCTGAACCCTGCATTGTTCAAGGGTCAACTGTATTAGCAAGGGCCATAGGCACAAGTTCTGATCCTTCACCCCAAAAGGTTAAGAGAAAAAAATTTTTTTAATTATACATGGCTAAAAACCTACCACAATCTGGGAATGAAGACACCTCTCAAGTGTCTGAAATCAGTTCTCAGGAATTTACTACCTACAGATTAATGCAGTTCTCAGGAAAAAATTTTATGCAGAGAATACTAAGTGTCAGACACTGTGTTGGACACTGAAGATAGCACTAAACAAACTGAACTTATTAGTCAATGGCCTTAAGGAGAGTCCATGATGGATCCAACACAATCTAATTCAACAGCAAGTTGAAGGTATTACTTCTGGGTTCCTCCATCTAACATCTGTTCTAGGGCATTTTTCCTGGCTGTCATTTAGCCTAGATTGGCATGCTTTGGCAATCCCTATCCTACTTAAAGCCTACTTTATACTCCTTTTCTCCTCCAGATTCTAGAATAAAGGTCTACTTCAGAGATTTTTCCCTTAACTTTTTTCTTTTAGTGATTTCATGGTACTCAAGTTTTTCTAAAATTTTAATTATATTTATAATTTTATCACAAATCTATTATCACTTCATCAACCAAAATTTCTCTTGAATTCTCAATTTAATTATCACGATTTATATTTTCCTTTAATAGGTTACAGTGATGAAAACCAGCAAGCCTTAAAACTAATGAGTTCTTAATTCTTCACTTTTAAAGTGTTAAAACGTATTCTTTTACATGCAGAAATATTCTCCTGGCACAGTCTTTATGAAAATGAATTAAAGTTATTTATATTTCACTCAAATCTGACCCTTGCTAGAGGAGTAAGGAGGAGGAGGAGGGGGAGGGGGGAGGAGGAAGAAAGAAAAGAAAAGGAAATCCTCCATTCATCAAATACTTTTTTTTTTTTTTTTTTTTTGCGGTACGCGGGCCTCTCACTGTTGTGGCCTCTCCCGTTGTAGGGCACAGGCTCCGGACGCGCAGGCTCAGTGGCCATGGCTCACAGGCCTAGCCACTCCACGACATGTGGGATCTTCCCAGACCGGGGCACAAACCCGTGTCCCCTGCATCGGCAGGCGGACTCCCAACCACTGCGCCACCAGGGAAGCCCCATCAGATACTTATTGACCACCTATTCTTTGTGTTAGGAGGTATATTTTAGGTGCTCAGGATATGTCCTAAGGGATTGGCTGGAAGGAATGGCTCAGTGTCCTTACCCCTGGCTTCATTCCCCTTCACCAGAATCTTGCTCTGGGATATTTATCCCCTCCTTTGCATGCCATAGGACTGACCCAACTATGAACAGTAGAAACTCTGAGAACAGGAAAAAGGAGCAGCAGTTTTCCTGGTTTTAGCCAGGCACTGCAGCCTTTAATAGTGCGTACATAGTTCAGGCCCTGTGCATTTAGGCATTTAATAAAGGTTTTCTTGAAAAAGAAGAAAAACGTTCCTCATAGAACTTTCATTCCAGCATGAAAATAATCAATAAACAAACACATACACATATGTGTACCCACACACAGATACACACATAGAGGGGGAACAAGACTGTTATACATAAGATAATGTGACAAAAAGTTACAAGATACTTATTTCAGACTGAGTAATCAGGAAAAGCTTATCTGAGGCTGGCAACTAATACAATCTTCTTGATAAAGTGTCACTGTATAACACTATCACTCCACAAATTCTGACTTTAATTTAACAATACGTATGAAAAGTACCATTGTAATTTTCTTTTTTTTCGCCGCACCACACACCATGTGGAACTTCCCCGACCTGGGATCGAACTCGTGCCCCCTGCAGTGGAAGCATGGAGTGTTAACCACTGGACCACCAGGGAAGTCCACCACTGTATTAATTGACTAACCAAGTATTTCTGTAAAGCATTCTCTAGAATCTAAAATTAGATCAATTAAAAACTCTACTTTCAATCACAATTAATCAAACTGTAAGTAATCTACTGGTATGTAAAAGAAACAAACGTTTTTAAGCCATCCCCTTTCCCACGTAGCAGTTTTTTACAACTCCTAAACTACAAAGTGTATACAATAAATTAAACTATCACCAAAGGATAACTCTCCTAGGATTTTTAAGAACATACCTGTATTATGAAGCACTACTACTACCTGGTAGTAGTGCACAGGAAGTAATAAATATTTTTAAAATAAGATTTATCTTCTATTCTGCAGCTGCCTATATCATATTCCCTCAAGTCAGGAACTCAGAACCTAAAACACAGTAACACCATTGTTCTAAAAATCTAAGTATCTAAGATAGATACTATTAAGGTGGAGGGTAGAATATCTCTTTTCAGAACATTAAACATACAAACAAAGATTTCTGTGACTGTTAATGCATTTCCAACCTCCACTGCCCAAGAAAAAAGACAAAGAAAACTCAAAGCCATCAAGCGTTTGACTATCATCAGGTCCCCTTAGAAGGTCCCTCAACATTTTACAGACCTGGTTCTAGAACCTAACTGAAAAGATTATAGGAGATACAATCTAGACTTGACTACATTCGTCTCTTGACTTTTCTGCTGCCTTCATCAGTTATCACTGATAACATCTAAAATAAGTTATCACTGATAACATCTATATTTTTAAATACAGAACTTTAAAAAAAAAGACATCTCTCCCTACAGTTTGGCAACATAGTTCAGATTCCTCTAACTTATCCCAAGTGAGTCAACTTACTCAGACTAGAAGCTGTGAAGAGTTTCTCTCATCAACCCTTGCTATATGATTATGCCTACGTCACACAGGGAAACCTAACCAACCTGTGGTCTCATTCTATGACAGAATTTAAACATAAACCAAGAGCCTGTTTTTTCTGTACTACTCTTTTACAATATTAGGGTTCTTCAAAAATTTTTCAGCACTAAATTAGCTTCAGGTCAGAAAGGCACACCCAGAACAGGTCATTCTATAAACAATATTCTCTATATAGGTACATATGCAAAGAAATAGAATGGTCTTATGTACTTTACTAAAGTTAAAACAATGCAAAAAAAACATGCTCAATGAATAAATAACTAAATAAAATGGGGCTTCCTAGAATCTAGTCTTGGCAAACTCAGCATCTAAGTTAACTATCCAAGCACAGCTAGTAAATCCAAATCAGGAATCAGACCACATCTGCCTTACTCCATAGCTTACACTCTTTAGAGCAATTCTAGAACTCACATAAACATCCTGATTGACCTGAATGCTCAGAGAAGTACTAAGAATCCTCAGGAATAACAACAAAAAAAGCGCTTATATTTAACTAGAGAAAAGCTTTACATCTAGGTTGATTTTTATTTGGAATAAGTCTAATTATAAAAGTTTAACCATATTATCATGCATAAAATAAGAGTTACCAAGAAACATAAAGAAAGGGAAAACACAGGGTAACCATTCATAACTAGAACTTGAATTATCCGAATACTTTTTGAAAATGAGGGCAATTTTATTAAGTTTTTGTGAAATAGTCACTTTTTTTCTCTTGAAAATCGTGCCTAAAACTTGATCTAATCTCCCATCTTAAATCTGTAAGGAATATAAAGTTGTCCCCAGTAAAAACAAGTATCATCTAGTAAAAGTAGCAGCAGCAGCAGCAGTAGTAGTAGAAGGAACAGGAGGAGTAGCAGTAATAGCGTTAGAAATAGCACTGTACTAACAACACAGTAGTAATAGTAATGGAAGAGGTAGATGCAGTAGCAGTAGTACAGTAGTTATAGTAACATTACTAGTAAGCATAATATGCCAAGAAAAATATAATTTTGCTTTGTTGATCCTGAACCACGTAAAATATCAGGGTCCTTGTTAGAAGCAATAATTCTTTTTCTACAGATCCATAACTGAATGCTAGGGTACACTGTAACTTGACCAGAGAAGTCTAGAGTTGAAGAAACTTTGGAGAACAGGTACTTGAATTTTAGCTTTAAAAATATCTCTGCAATCAACTCAACGGTCATCTCCTTCAAGTGCCATTCTCAAACTCCTTAGTCTTCCACTCTGGGGATATCATTACTCCCTCCCTATGTTCACAAAGCATATTTTATATGAGCACAGTTCCCTATTTGTCATAACTGTAGAGACTTCTGTCTTTCCTTTGGACTTTTGCCTCCTCAAGACTTTAATTCAAATCTTATCCATGTGGTTGTCTCGGGCACTCAACAGGGTACCTGAATCACAATAAAAGTTCAATTAACAATTGCCCCGTTTAAAAAACATTCAATTATCTAGTGTATAATTTACAATGAAAATTAACTAATGGTTGCTAAGAAGTTGCTGAAGATTGTGCATAAAGAATTAGGTGGGTTCAGAATCATCAGACTCAGCAGAAGTTTCTATAAGTTTCTGTTAGTACTGACTTTCCATTCAAATGACTAGACTCAATTCAACTCTAAACACAAAGTCACAGGACAGAGGAAAAGTCAGAAGCCTACAGAGAAATCTAATAAGGAATCCTGACAAAGATGTCAAATTAAACCCACAAACATGAGGTAAGAAAAACCCAATTTGTAAGTACAACATAAAATATTAAATTATTTGACTAAAGACAATTTACAACCGAAGGGTGAGAGTCTAGAATACCAAGTTTGACATATCTAAGAGATCATTTTTATCACCTAGTTACAAGTTTTCAATTTTTTCGACTAGAACTGTGTGAATCACTTTGGCAGTATAAGCCCTAAAGCATTGTTTTCTAATCATATGAGGAAAAAAATCCATTTTTCAAGATCCAGTAAAAGTTAATTAGCCCTGTGGGAGAGAACATGAAATACATAAAATATTCCTTAAAAGAAAGACAGAGAAACTAAAAGAAAGAGAGACTGAGACCTCTGAAAATCCAGGCAAGGAAACAGCACAGAGAAAAGCTAAACCAAAAGACATGGAAAAGCTAGGGCTTCCCTGATGGTGCAGTGGTTAAGAATCTGCCTGCCAATGCAGGGGACGTGGGTTCAAGCCCTGCTCCGGGAAGATCCCGCATGCCGTAGAGCAACTAAGCTTGTGCGTCACAACTACTGAGCCTGCGCTCTGGAGCCCGAGTGCCACAACTACTGAAGCCCACGCGCCTACAGCCCCTGCTCTGCAACAAGAGAAGCCACCCAGTGAGAAGCCCCGGCACCGCAACGAAGAGTAGTCCCTGCTCACCGCTTAGCCCGTGTGCAGCAACAAAGACCCAACACGGCCAAAACTAAAAAATAAATAAATTTATTAAAAAAAAAAAGACATGGAAAAGCTAAATGCACACACAGTTTATCACAGTGATAGGTCGGATCAACCTAATAATACCTTTCTCAATGAAAAAAATATTACTATTAAAAACACAATGATGCAGAATGAGAAAACGCACTACTAATTGCAAAAAGAAAAGCACAGATTTAAAAATAAACTATGATCACAACTATGTAAAATAATCTATACAAAAAAGGACTAGAAAGCACATACACCCACATGGTAACTATAGTCATGTTACACTGGTGGAATTAAGGGTGATTCTCTTATTTTAAGAAGAAGTTGTCTAAATTTTCTGTAACACAGTAATTTTTTAATATGAATGTTTTACAAAAGAAAATAAAGAAAACTACATTTTATGTATAATTTAGACCAATTTCTTTTTTTATGTCTCAATTTCTACCAAGATATCTAATACTCGTGATGTGCATTAAGTTTTTTAACACATCACAGAAAATTTAAGGATTAACATTACCCTATTCTACTCATAAAAATAATTAGTGAGCAATGTACTAATTAAATTAAGACACCCAGTCTAAATAGGTCATCCAATTAATTGGTTCCATAAATACAAAGTATCAGCACAAGGTTTTAATAACCACTCTTAGCATCATCAGTATATTTATCAGAGTGCAAATTAGTGTAATTTGACATGACCCTATTCCCAAACAGGCTGTAAAAATCTGGTATTTTTTGTAAGGTATACACGTATAAAAATGAAACTTTGACTATCAACATAGGAAACAAAGGTGGCTGTCGCCCCCAAATATACTTGCCAACAGAATAACAGTAAATGGGCTAAGAACAAGCCATCTCACCAATAACGTAAGTCAGTCCTAGTATCAACTTCCCTCTAGAAAAGTTCTTTACTCGTTCTTGCAAATTACAATGCATGACCTCAAAATGTACAAACCTGATGCCAGAAGGAAATCACATTCCAAATGAGTAATACTGCCAAATCAGGCAAAGGGTTTTGTACCAAGTCTTTACCATTACGAAACTGTGGAAAAGATTCAAAACTAATCTTCAATCAGGTCCAGCATGTAAAGAATTTGGAATTCATCAACCTTGTCCTTACAACAATAAAAAAGCTGAAAAGAAAAAAAGAAAATCAACCACTCTTCTTAAATCTGTCAGAGAATTAAAGCCAGAGAGCAAACCTCCACCCTGAAAACTAGAGAGAGAGACAGGTAGATACAGAGAATAGCAGTGTGCAAGAAGCAAAAGCCCAGGAAGATAAACCCTCAGATGGAGCCGGTATTAGTAGGAACACTTTAAACAGTAAATGACGAATTGCTGGAGACTCAGTGTAGACTAGCTTAGAAGGAAAACCTGTGAGGGGACTCAGTCTTTGAAAGGTCCCAACAGTTTCTTGAGTTTTACCTCCAGAAGCCCTACCACGTTCTCAACTGTGATAATCTGAGAAAAATCTCTTTGTTTCCAGCAGGGGGAGGGGAAAAGTAATCATTTTTAAATACACCCAGAGCTCTCTGTTCTTCTTAAAACGGACTGCCTGAAAAAATAAACAAAAAAAACCTATTTTAACAGAGCCTAACATACCAGGACTTTACAGTGTCTAGCCAACCTGGGATAAAGGAAGTACCTAATTCCAGCTCCCTCTACCCTTCAAACAGGGGAAGAGATACCCAAATCAGGCTTAAAAAACTGAGACCTAATCACAGTACTACAGAACTCCCACCACCTTACCTCCACATCAATACAACTCCTGTACAATAACAGAGGATTACAGGTAAAGGAACTTCAAGTTTGAGACCCTATTTAAGGATTCTCTACGTAACCCAAAGACAACACAGCAAACCAAAACAAGGACACTACAAGAAATATTAGCCTCTGACACCACAGCTACAGCAAATAGTAAATGCAGCCTAACTCCTAGTCAGATAAACATAAAACCTCACACTAAAGGCCTATTTACCTCCTCTTTTTTATATAATATATCATGTCTGGATATCAACAAAAAAATTACAAAGCATTGTAAAGGCAAAAAACACAATCTGAAGAAACAAAGCATGCCTCAAAACCAGACTCATATACAGCAGAGGTTTTAGAATTATCACTGGGTTAAAAATAGCTATGGTAAATATGTGAAGGGCTCTAATGGAAAAAGTGAACAACATGTAAGAACAAATGGGTAATACAAGCAGAGATATGGAAACTCTAAGAAAAGATCAAATGGAACTGTTACAAATCAACAACACTATAACAAAAAGAATGTCTTTGGTAATACGACACCAAACCAGATGCAGGAAGCTCCGTGTACATCAAGCAGGATAAATACTAAAATACTTATACCCAGGCATATCATAATAAAACTGCAGAAGAATAGATGAGAAAATCGGAAAAGAATCAAGAAAAAAAAACAGAGAGAAGGAAAACTAAACCTACCTAGAGAGGAGCAAAATAAGAATTACATTGAACTTCTCTTCAAAAACCATGCAAGCAAAATTAGTAGAGTGAAATACTGAGTGTTAAAAAAAAAAAAAACCAACCTAGAATTCTGTATCCAGCAAAATTATCCTTCAAAAGTGAAAAAGAAATACTTTCTCTGACAAACAAAAATTGAGAGAACTGAAAACCTACTGACCTGCCTAGCAAGAAATGTTAAAAGAAGTTCTTCAGACAGAAAGAAAATTACATAGGCAGAAACATGGATTACATAAAGAAATGATGAGCATAAGAGAAGGAATATACAAAGGTAAAATTAAATCTCTTATTTTTCTTATTCTTAATCTAACAGACAATGTGTTCAAAGCAATATATTTTGTGATCACAGCTTACAGATAAATTAAATGAATGACAGAAATGCTATAAGGCATGTGAGAGAGGAATTGGGAATACTCTGTTATAAGGTACTTGTAGTATCCATGAAGCAGTGTAGTGTTATTTGAAAATGAACTTGGATTAGCTATAAATGTATAATTGCATACTCTGAGCAACCACAAAAAAAAATGTTTTTTAAGAAATATAATGATATACTAAGATAGGATAGAAAATGGAACAATATAAAATGCTCAATTAAAATGAGAGAAAGCAGAAACAGAGTGGAAGGCCAAAATAAAGAAAAAGGAAACCAAAAACCCAAGAACAAGAGCAAGGAATAGAAAACAGTTAAAAATATGGTAAATATTAATTCAGGTATATCAATAATCACTTTAAATGTCAGTGATCTAAATATACCAATTAGCGTGAAGCAAAAGACAAGACCCAACTATAGGTTGTCTGCAAGAAACCCACTTATAAAGGCATAGATATATTAAAGGAAAAGGGATGAAGTTAGATACACTATGCTAACACTAATCAAAAGAAAACTAGAGTAGCTACATTAATTTCAGAAAAAGCTGACTTCAAAGCAAGGAAAATTTCCAGCAATAAGGAGAAACAGTATGTAATGATAGAGGGTCAATTCTCCAAGAAGATATAACTATCCTTATACACATGCAGCTAACAACAGAACAAAATACTTGAGGTAAAAACTAGTAGAACTGCAAAAAGAAATATATAAATTCACTATTATATCTGGAGATTTCAATACCCCTCTATGAGTAACTAACAGAACCAACAGGCCGAAAATCAGTAAAATATCATAGAACTGAATAGCACCATCAATCAACTGGATCTAATTGACATCTATAGACTACTTCATCCAACAACAGCAGAATACACATTCTTCTCAAGGTCAAAGGGAACATTCACCAAGACAGACTACATTCTGGACCAGGAAACACACCTTAAGAAATTTAAAATAACACATTATAGGAACTATGCTCTCAGACCACAATAAAATTAAACTAGAAAATAATAACAGAAGATTATTATAACAGAAGAATAATAGCCAGAAAATCCCCAAATATTTGGAGAGTAACAACATACACAAATAATACATGAGTCAAACAAAGTGCTGAGGAATTTTTTTAAAAATTTTTAACTAAATAAAAATGAAAATAAAGCATCAAAACTTGTGGGATACAGCAAATGCCATACTACATTTTCTGTCTGAGAGAGAAACTTATATAACACTGGACGCATATATTTAAACAGAAGAAAGCTAAAGTCAATCACCCAAGTTTCTGCCTTAGGAAACTAGAAAAAGAAGAACAAATTAAGTTCAATATAAGCAGCAGAAAAGAAATAATAAAAATCAGAGCAGAAATCGATGAAATTGGAAACAGGTAAACAGTAGAGAAAATCAACAAAACTAAAAGCTGATTCTTTGAAAAGATCAACAAAATGAATAAACCCCTAGCCAAGCTTCCCAAGGAGAAAAGGAAAAAAGAAGCAAATTACTAATATCAGATATGAAAGAGGGGCCATCACTAGCAATCCTACAAACATTAAAATGATAATAAAGAAATATTATGAATAGCTCTATGCCCACAAATTTGCTAACTTAGAAGAAATGGACCAATTCTTTGAAAGACACAATCTACCAAAGCACACATAAGGAGAAATAGATCATCTGAATAGGCCTGTATTGATCAAAGAAACCGAATAAACAATCATCTTCCAATAGAATACTGTAAGTCAATTATACGTCAAGAAAAAATAAAGAAAAGAAAAAAAAGGAAAAAATGTGTTCAACATGGTTTTTCCTTCCTTCCTTTTTTTCTATGGAGCTGCAGGAGTAGCTGGGGAGGAGGGGAAGGGATTCCTCTAGGTTCTCAAGCATCTATAAATCAAAAAAATAAACACTACATAGAAAGTGAAGACTGTGAACCATAAAAGAAATCAAGTACATCCATACCCTACCATCATGCTCACTTCAGAAAAGGTTATTTCATTTTCTGAACTCAGCTGAGACAGTGCAGCAACAACACATTCTTCTAACTTTAAATGAATTAACTGACCTGAAGAATGTCTCCCTTCTAAATACAATATTCAAACTGAAAAATAAAATATGTAAGTCAGAGAGATGGGCTAATTCCATGTTTACCTAATATCTTCATTAATGATCTTCACCCAAGTAAACAAAGCATAAATTAAGTCAGAATACATTCACAAGTCAGAATCTATCAGACCAGCACTTAAGCATTCTATTTCTTTTTTCAATTATTTCACTCCAACAAAATGAATACCAATATGGTATATAGCAGACACTCAACAATTACAGAACTTTAGAACCTGAGAGCTAGAAAGGCCCTCAGAGATCCATTCCTCTTTTCTTCTTCCAGACGTCCCATTTTACCCATTGAGAAACTAATAGCTGGAAAAGACAGTAACTTTCCCAAGCTAGTTAACAGCAGGACAGCAACTACAACCAAGGCACCTTGATTTCCATATTGGTATACTTTTCACTACACGTCCTGCTGTTGTCAAGAACTCTGATGAGCCTGAGATTCCTACATGCAAGCTAAGCAATTGGCCATGACAGTTTCATGGATACTGAGAACCAAAACCATCTAGCCACACACAGACTGAACACTGAGGATCGAAACCATATACTCCTTGTACTGCATTGAATACTGTCCCCCCAAAATTTATAAACACTAGAACATGTGAATTTGACCTTGTTTGGACACAGGGTGTTTGCAGATGTAATCAAGGTAACATGAGGTCATACTGGATTAGGGTGGGCCCTAATCCAATGACTGGCATCCTTATAAAAAGAGGGAAATTTGGACACAGATACAGAGTGAAGATCACCATGTAAAGATGGAGGCAGAGATTAAAGTTATGCTGCCACAAGCCAAGAAACACCAAGGCTTGCTTAAAAATACCAGAAGCTAAAAGAGAGAGGAAAGAATTCTTCCCCTAGGGGCTATTATTTTAAGCCACCAATTGTGTGGTAATTTGTTATAGCATCCCTAGGAAACTAATACACCTACACACACACACATCTTTCTGTGTACATTAGCCTGACTTTACTAGTCCAATGCCTTCATTAGCATACTCTACTATTCCAGGAGATTCTTGCAGGGACATAACTTGATTGTTCATTACAGAAGCTTCAGGAAAGACGCATCAACTCTTCAACAGAAAGCATCAACAGTTTTTAAAATCCTTGCATTGCTGTTTTGACCAATTCTACTGTAAATTGTTATATCATGATACTTATTCACTCTTAATCAAGTCCGATCACCACCACTGCAAACTCAAATTAAATCAAACTTCAAATTCTAAAATTTTTACCTTGACTTTGCCCCTCTAAGGCACTACCAAAGTTCTGTCAAGGTGGTGTTCTCCTTTACTGCAGTAAGCAATAAACTCAGCTTTGTTTTATCAATAGGTTGTGTTAGTGATATTTGGTGAGCCAGCATCAAATAATCCTGGCAGAAAATATGACACTCCTGGGTCACAGACAAAGAAAAGTTTACTACCCAAAACAATAGCAGTAGCCACTGTATCATCTTTTGCATTGGTTCCCAAAGCTCTAATCCCTAAAGGGCAATACAAGGAGAGCCAGATGATGCCTGCACATACAGTGAGTTACATTACAGGAGAAGAAAGCTGAAGCTTATGAAACACCAATATTTTAAAGGAGTTGCAAGCAAATGTACCCCACCTACTCCCCAGAGGGATTATCTTGACTATCCTGGACAGCAAGGAAATCTGCCCTCTGTCCTTATAGTAATACAATTTCTATCTTCCCAGGCTGTTTGCTATGCAAATTTCCTTGAGAAGATTGCCCTCAACAAAAGCTGCCAATGCCTCTGCTCAGAAGATGTGCTGAAGCACAAGAGACTCATGGCGAACCAGATCCCAATAGGTGTCTCCTCTGTCTTAAGGGGCTAAAGATACTAACTTCAGGATGAAGTTAGTGTAATAAAATGAGCAGAAAATGTTCCAGGAAGAAAAAAAATTAGAGCAAAGAGGTATACTTTCTGTATAACTTAAAACCATTTTGAGTCTCTTAAACATGGCTTTAACTCTCTTAATATGGCTTTACATCAAATATCCAAAAGTAAATAATTATATGTTTGATTCCTATTTTTATTTTAAATTATTCCATTTCTAAAACAGTATATTGAACAAGTTTTTTTTTTTTTGCTAATTTTCTAGGCTCAGTAGTGCTCATGAAAAAAAAAGAAAACTGGTATTTCTGAACTTCACCAATTATACCTGTAAATATGATTATTAAATGAAATTCTCCAGAGCCGAATATAATTCACATTTTAGGGTCCTTAGATTTTAAACAAGAAATCTAAGGTCCATATCTATCTAAAGTTTGTAAAAATTTGGGTCTTATTTAAATATTATACTTTTTTTTTTTTTTTGCGGTACGTGGGCCTCTCACCGCTGTGGCCTCTCCCACTGCGGAGCACAGGCTCCGGACGCACAGGCCCAGCGGCCATGGCTCACGGGCCCAGCCGCTCCGCGGCATGTGAGATCCTCCCAGACCGGGGCACGAACCCGTGTCCCCTGCATCGGCAGGCAGACTCTCAAGCACTGCGCCACCAGGGAAGCCCTAAGTATTATACATTTTAAATTAAGCCAAATAAAAATTTTTGAGCCTGTTAAAAAATAAAAAATAATTTCTTAGATTTTTCTAGCTATATATTCAATATTAGCATATTTTTTGCATCTGTTTGAAAATTAAGATCATATCTCATACCATTTCAATAGTATCCTGTTTTAACTTAAAATCAATTGAAAAAGAAATTAAAACTGAGTTTTGTAAATCAACAATTTTAAATTGAGCAATTTAACTTTATTCCAACCCTAAGATCAAGCAATGATCCTATGAGGAAGAGAGGCAGGATGATGAGTAAAATGAGCACTACATAACACGTCTCCAGCTATCTGTGTGACTAAAAGCATATCACCTCACCTCTCTGGGTCTCCATTTTCCTATTTACAAAAAAACAACAGGCATTAGACTAAATGTTCAAGGTCAATTTTGTTTAAGAGTTCTATAAGGAGTACAGCTTTCACAGTTCTAATTCTATTTTCTCATGATTTCAGAAAACTGACTTCCTACTTCTTGCCCTGACAATCTTGAAGAATCCATGGATGAAATGTGCTCTAGTGAACTCAAAGTAGCCCACTAATGGGTGGGACTAAGTCATTCATTCAGCAATTAATAATACTTGCTGTAGGAATATTTACTTCAGAAAGCACCAAAATCTAAAATGATCCTTGCCATCAAGAAGTTCAATCTTCTATTTGAGAACTCAGAAGTAAGTATGTACATGAAATTCTAATAAACTTTAGGAAATATATGATATTTGTCTTAAAAATTTATGCCATGCTCTTTGGCAAATGGAATCTGTATTGCCAGATGCTAGCTATTCATCCCTTTTCTAATATTTGACCTTCAGTAATATTTTTGATGTTGTATTATAAAGTTATGCCAATTGACTTTTCACACCCAACCTTTGTCCTCTTTACGTACATTTTTTCTTTTTTTTGCAGTACGCAGGCCTCTCACTGTTGTGGCCTCTCTCGTTGCGGAGCACAGGCTCCGGACGCGCAGGCCCAGCAGCCATGGCTCACGGGCCCAGCTGCTCCGCGGCATGTGGGATCTTCCCGGACCGGGGCACGAACCCGTGTCCCCTGCATTGGCAGGCGGACTCTTAACCACTGCGCCACCAGGGAAGTACATTTTTAAAATAGGAGAATTCTTATAAATACTTGTCTTTTCTAAACAGGTGACTCTCGGAGCTACCTATATTGTGAGGGTTAACTATATAAAAACCTGTAGATTTCTGATCTAACTGTATACTCAAGAAAGCTACCTGATTTTTCAATAATAAGGAAATACCATAAGTTTCAATATACCCCCTAAGAATTTTGCATCACCTCTCTTCTTTTACTCAAAATGAACATAAATTTTAGGTATCTTCCCCTACCCACAAGATCTGTTAAATTTTTTCTAGTTTACTTTTAACGACATTTTTAAAAATAAATGCAACTCCAACCCAAAAAGGCAACAAATCATCATGGTCTCTTAATAACAACAACAAAAAGTAACATTCTTTTAATAAAGAATATATAATCAGGGCTTCCCTGGTGGCGCAGTGGTTAAGAATCCGCCTGCCAATGCAGGGGACATGGGTTCAAGCCCTGGTCTGGGAAGATCCCAAATGCCCCGGAGCAATTAAGCCTGTGCGCCACAACTACTGAAGGCTGCGTGCTCTAGGGCCCATGTGCTGCAACTACTGGGCCCACGTGCCGCAACCACTGAGCCCACATGCCACAACTACTGAAGCCCACATGCCTAGAGCCCGTGCTCTGCAACAAGAAAAGCCACCGCAATGAGAAGCCTGCACACGGCAACAAAGAGTAGCCCCTGCTCGCCACAACTAAAGAAAGCCCATGAACAGCAATGAAGACCCAAGGCATCCAAAAATAAATTAAATTAAATTAAAAAAAATATTTTTTAAAAAAGAAAATATAATCACATTTTTATTTTAAAATTTATGGCTCCATAGTAAACAGTGGAACTTATTCCTGAATTGTAAGGAGAGTATAACATACAAAAATTAATGTATTGGGTTGGCCAAAAAGTTCATTCGAGTTTAAGTAAAACTAAAAGAAACATTTTTCATTTTCACCAATATTTCAACATATTCATTAACCAAGAGAACTCTTTGGCCAACCCAATAATATGCCACATCAACAAAATAAACGAAAAACTCACATGATCATCTTGATGCATAAAAAGCTTTTGACAAAATACAACATCCTTTCATGATAAAAACACTCAACAAAATAGGAATAGAAGGAAACTACCTTAACATAATAAAAGCCATGTATGAAAAACCCACAGCAAACATCATACTAAATGGTCAAAGACTGAAAGCTCTTCCTCTAAGATCAGGAACAAGGTAAGGATGCCCACTTTCTCCACTTCTATTCGATATAGTACTGAAAGCCCTAGCCAGAGCAATTAGGTAAAAAAAAAGAATACAAGGCATTCAAACTGAAAAGGACAAAGTAAAATTATCTCTGTTTGCAGATAATGTGATCTTATATGTAGAATACCCTAAAGACTCCACCAAAAACAGCTGTTAGAACTGATAAATGAATTCAGCAAAGTAGAAGGATACAAAGTCAAAGACAAAACTCAGTTGCATTTCTATACACAATGAACAATCTGAAAAGGAAATTACAAAAATAATTCTATTTACAGTAGCACAGAAAAGAATAAAATACTTAGGAAATAACCTAACCAAGGAGGTGAGAGATTTATACAATGAAAACTACAAAATATTGCTGAAAGAAATTAAAGAAGACATAAATAAATGGAAACACATCTATGGTCATATACTGAAAGACTTAATATTGCTAAAATGTCAATACTACCCAAAGCAATCTACAGATTCCATGCAATGCTTATATCGAAATCCCAGTGACTTTTGTACAAATAGAGACAAACCTATCCTAAAATTCACATGGAATCTCAAGGGACCCTGAATTGCCAAGACAATCTTGAAAAAGAACAGAAAAACTGGAGGATTCACACTTCCTGATTTCCATATTTTACTACAAAGCTATAGAAAACAAAATAGTGTGGCAATGGCATAAAGACAGAAACAGAGAGCTTAGAAGTAAACTCTCACATATGGTCAAATGATTTTTGATATGGGTGTTAAGACCATTCAATGAGAAAAAAGAAGCCTTTTGAACAAATGGTGCTGGGAAAACTGGATATCCACATACCTAATATCATATACAAAAATTAACTCAAAATGGATAAGTACCTAAATGTAAGACCTAAAATAATAAAACTCTTAGAAGAAACAAAGGGCAAAAGCATCATGACATTGAATTTAGTAATAATTTCTTGGATGGGGGGCACCAAAGACACAAATTAAAAAAGTGAAAAACAAGACAAATTTGATTTCATGAAAATTAAGACTTTTGGGCATCATAAGATACTACCCACAGAGTAAAAAGGCAACCCACAGAATAGAAGAAAATATTCGCAAGTCATATATCTGATAAGTGATTATTATCCAGAATATGTAAGAACTTCTAAAAATCAACACAACAGCAACAAAAATAACAAAAAACCAGCACAACTCAAAACTGGAAAAAGGACTTGAAAAGACATTTCTCCAAAGGAGATATACAAATTACCAATATGAAATGCCATGAAAAGATGCTCAATGTCACCAATCATTAGGGAAATGCAAATGAAAACTATAGTGTTATACCACCTATTAAGATGGCTACTTTAAAAAATAAAGAATAGAGAGATAAATAAATAAACAAACAAACAGAAAATAATAAACATTGGCAAGGATGTGGAGAAGTTGGAACCCCTGTGTATTGCTAGTGGAAATGTAAAATGGTACAGCTCCTGTGGAAAACAGTATGGTGGTTTCTCAAAAACTTAAAAACAGAATTATCATATGATGCAACAATTTCACTTCTGAGTACATACACAAAAAGAAATGAAAGCAGGGTATTGAAAAGATCTTTGTACACTCATGTTCATAGCCACATTATTCACAGTAGCTAAAACATGGAAGCAACCCAGCTATCCAACAACTGATGAGTGGATAAAAAAATGTGGTATATACATACAATGAAATATCATTTAACCTTACAAAGGAAGGAAATTCTGCAATATGCTACAAACGGGTGAACCTTGAGCACACTACACTAAGTAAAATAAGTCAGTCACAAAAAGACAAATACTATATAATTCCACTCATATAAAGTACTTAGAGTAGTCAAAACAATAAAGTATCATGGTGGTTGCCAGGGGTTGGGGGGAGCACAGAATGGAGAGTTACTGTTTAATGGGTACAGAGTTTCAGTTTTACAAGATGAAAAGTTATGGGGATGGATGGTGGTGATGGCTGTACAACAATGTGAATGTATTTAACACCACTGAACTGTACATTTAAAAATGGTTAAGAAGGTACATTTTACGTACATTTTATCAAAGGAAAAAAAAAGAAAAAACAGTATGACTGCAATAATCACCAAAAACTAGAAACTCCCCCAATGTCCATCAGATGGTGAATGGATAAACTAACAGCAGTATATCCATACAATAGAACACTGCTCAGCAATAAAAAAGAATGAACTACTGGTACACACAACATGGGTGAATCCAAATGCATTGTGCTAAGTGAAAGAAGCCAGATTTTAAAAGCTACACACTAAATGATTTCATTTAAATGATATACTGGAAAAAGTAAACAACAAGGACAAAAAACAGATCTGTGATTTCTACGGATTGAGGTGGAGAGAGAGGTTGACTACAAAAAGGCAACATGAGTGAATTTCAAAGATTATGGGAAAGAATATATATTTGTCAAAACTCACAGACTGAACAAAAAACAAATAAATAAAAATTTGAGTGTATAAATGAAATACGAACAAGAACAAAACTTTTTTTTTTTTTTTTTTTTGCAGTACACGGGCCTCTCACTGTTGTGGCCTCTGCCGTTGTAGAGCACAGGCTCCAGACACACAGGCTCAGCGGCCATGGCTCACGGGCCCAGCCGCTCCACGGCATGTGGGATCTTCCCGGACCAGGGCATGAACCCGTGTCTCCTGCATCAGCAGGTGGACTCTCGACCACTGCACCACCAGGGAAGCCCAAGAACGAAACTTTTAAAAGCTACTAAAAATTTCAAAAAATTCTAAGATGAGCTGTTTATTTCAGCATCAAATATGCCACACAACGATGCCAAAAGTACAGTGTACCATATTCAGCCACAACTTGTTTTATCTGGCCCTTACTTTATAGTAAAAAAACTATAAAACAGGAAATAAAATATTTTTCCATTTTATACACTACAGATTGTACATAGTAGGTAGCATAGTAGGTACATAATTCAATAGAGTTTAGATTGACTTGGCCCTTCTACTTCACTGGCATATACATATGTAGCTTTAAATACAAAATTATCCATTTCTCAAAATATTAACATATAATTGGAAGAGAGAAGTACTGTCCACAAAATCTACTAACCTGAATTTGATCAGCTAATCAATGAAGGCAATAGAGCCCTTTATTGTGAATGGAAACATCATCAGGGTCATGGGTGCTCTCTTAGCAAAAGCAGCAACCTAGAACAAATAAACAAACAAACAAGCATTGGCACCGCCCACTGCCCAAACCTCACCCCCGCTTAGGCCCCACCCTCCACAGCCAAGGCCTTTTCCAACTTTTTAATTTCTCCTCCTCTTTTTTACTACTGTGGTTCTGTTTTACCTTCCGATTGTTGTTTCATCTATATTTTTATTTTTTTTCTAACATATCTGTTAGTTCCCTAGTCTAACTTTATTGTTTACATTGTTATTGTTCTCCCTCTTTTTTTTTTTTTGCCACCCCACTCGGCTTGCAGGATCTTGGTTCACGAGATGGGGATCAGGCCGAAACTCCTGCAGTGGGAGTTCAGAGTCCAAACCACTGGACTAACAGAGAACCTCAGACCCCAGGGAATATTCATCAGAATGAGGTCTCCCAGAGGTCCTCATCTGAGCACCAAGACCCAGCTCTACCCAACAGCCTAGAAACTCCAGTGTTGCAAGCCTCAAGCCAAACAACCAATAAGAGAGGAACACAATCCCACTCATAAAAAAAAAGGAAAAAAAAAATGAGACAGCAAAATGATATGTCACAGATGAAGGAGCAAGGTAAAAACCTACAAGACCAAATAAATGAAGAGGAAATAGGCAATCTACCTGAATAATAATTCAGAGTAATGATAGTAAAGATGATCCAGAATCTCAGAAACAGAATGGAGGCACAGATTGAGAAAATACAAGAAATGTTTAAAAGAGATCTAGAAGAACTAAAGAGAAACAAACAGAGATGAACAACACAATAACTGAAATGAAGGGATTAATAACAGAATTACTGAGGCAGAACAACAAATAAGTGAGCTGGAAGACAAAATGGTAGAAATAACTGCCGAGGAGCAGAATAAAAAATAAAAGGATGAAAAGAATTGAAGACAACCTCGGAGACCTCTGGGACAACTCTAAACACACCAACATTCGAATTATAGGGGTCCTAGAATAAGAAGGGAAAAAGAAAGGGTCTGAGAAAATATTTGAAGAGATTATAGTGGAAAACTTCCCTAACATGGGAAAGGAAATAGTCACCCAAGTCCAGGAAGCACAGAGAGCCCCATACAGGATACACCCTAGAAGAAACACACCAAGACACATATTAATCAAACTAACAAAAATTAAATTCAAAGAAAAAATATTAAAAGCAGCAAAGAAAAAATAAAAAACAACATACAGAGGAATCCCCATAAGGTTACGAGCTGATTTTTCAGCAGAAACTCTGCAGGCTAGGAGGGAGTGGGAGAATATACTTAAAGTGATGAAGAGAAAAACCTACAACCAAGATTACTCTACCCAGCAAGGATGTCATTCAGATTCCACTGAGAAACCAAAAGTATTTCAGAAAAGCAAAAGCTAAGAGAATTCAGCACCACCAAACCAGCTCTACAACAAATGCTAAAGGAACTTCTCTAAGTGGGAAACACAAGAGAAGAAAAGGACCTATAAAAATAAACCCAAAACAACTGAGAAATCGTAATAGGAACATACATATGGATAATTACCTTAAATGTGAATGGATTAAATGCGCCAACCAAAAGACACAGACTGGCTGAATGGATACAAAAACAAGACCTGTATATATGCTGTCTACAAGAGACCCACTTCAGACGTAGGGACACATACAGAGTGAAAGTGAAGGGATGGAAAAAGATATTCCACGCAAATGGAAAGCAAAAGAAAACTGGAGTAGCAATACTCATATCAGATAAAATAGACTTTAAAATAATGTTACAAGAGACAAGGAAGGACACTACATAATGATCAAGGGATCAATCCAAGAGGAATATATAACAATTATAAATATATATGCACCCAACATAGGAGTACCTCAATACATAAGGCAAATGCTAACAGCCATAAAAGAGGAAATCGACAGTAACACAATAATAGTGGGGGACTTTTAATACTTCATTTAAACCAATGGACAGATCATCCAGAAAAAAAATTAATAAAGAAATGCAAGCTTTAAATGACACAACAGACCAGATAGATTTAATTGATGTTTATAGGACATTGCATCCAAAAACAGCAGATGACACTTTCTTCTCAAGTGCACACAGAACATTCTCCAGTATAGACCACATCTTAGGTCACAAATCAAGCCTTGATAAAGTTAAGAAAACTGAAATCATATCAAGCATCTTTTCTGACCAAAGTGTGAGACTGGAAATTATTTGCAGGAAAAGAACATGAAAAACACAAACACGTGGAGGCTAAACAATATGCTACTAAATGACCAAGAGATCACTGAAGAAATTAGAGAGGAAATCAAAAAATACATAGAGACAAATGACAATGAAAACACGATGATCCAAAACCTATCTGATGCAGCAAAAGCAGTTCTAAGAGGGAAGTTTAGAGCATTCAATCTCACCTCAAGAAACAAGAAAAACCTCAAATAAACAATCTAACCCTACACCTAAAGCAAGTAGAGAAAGAAGCACACAGAAAACCCAAAGTCAGTAGAAGGAAAGAAATCATAAATATCAAAGCAGAAATAAATGAAATAGAAACGAAGAAAACAATAGCAAAGATCAATAAAACTAAAAGCTAATTCTTTGAGAAGATAAACAAAACTGATAAACCCTTAGCCAGACTCATCAAGAAAATAAGCGAGAGGATACAAATCAATAAAATTAGAAATGCAAAAGGAGAAATCACACCTGACACCGCAGAAATACAAAGGATTATAAGAGACTACTACAAACAACTATATGCCAATAAAATGGACAACCACAAAGAATTGGACAAATTCTTGGAAAGGTACAGTTTTCCAAGACTGAACCAGGAAGAATTAGAAAATATAAACAGACCTATCACAAGTAATGAAATTGAAACTGTAATTAAAAGTCTTCCAACAAACAAAAGTCCAGGACCAAATGGCTTCACAGGCAAATTCTACCAAATATTTAGAGAAGAGCTAACACCTATCCTTCATCAAACTCTTCCAAAAAAGTGCAGAAGGAGGAACACTCCAAAATTCGTTCTACAAAGCCACCATCACCCTGATACCAAAACCAGAAAAAGATATCACAAAAAAATTATAGACCAATATCACTGATGCAAAAATCCTCAACAAAATACTAGCAAATACAATCCGACAACATATTAAAAGGATCATACACCATGATCAAGTGTGATTTTTCTCAGGAATGCAAGCATTCTTCAATATATGCAAATCACAATGTGAAATACCACATTAACAAATTAAGGAATAAAAACAATATGATCATCTCAATAGATGTAGAAAAAGCTTTTGACAAAATTCAACACCCATTTATGATAAAAACTCTCTAGAAAATGGGCATAGAGGGAACCTATCTCAACATAATACAGGCCATACATGACAAACTCACAGCCAACATCGCTCTCAATGGTGAAAAACTGAAAGCATTTCCTCTAAGATCAGGAACAAGACAAGGATGTCCACTCTCGCCACTCTTACTCAACATAATTTTGGAAGTCCTAGCCACGGCAATCAGAAGAAAAAGGAATACAAATTGGAAAAGAAGAAGTAAAACTGTCACTGTTCGCAGATAACATGATACTGTACATAGAATATCCTAAAGATGCCACCAGAAAACTACTAGAACTAATCAATGCATTTGGTAAGCTGCAGGATACAAAATTACTGCACAGAAATCTCTGGCATTCCTATACACTAACAATGAAAAATCAAGAAAGAGAAATTAAGGAAACAATCCCATTTACCATCACAACAAAAAGAATAAAATACCTAGGAATAAACCTACCTAAGGAGGCGAAAGACTTGTACTCAGAATAAAACACTGATGAAAGAAATCAAAGATGACATAAACAGATGGAGAAATATACCATGTTCTTGGATTGGAAGAATCAATATTGTGAAAATGATACTACCCAAAGTAATCTACAGGTTCAATGCAATCCCTATCAAACTACTAATGGCATTCTTCACAAAACTAGAACAAAAAATTTTACAATTCATATGGAAACACAAAAGACCCCAAATAGTCAAAGCATTCTTGAGAAAGAAAAACGGAGCTGGAGGAATCAGATTCCCTGACTTCAGACTATACTACAAAGCTACAGTCATCAAGAGAGTATGGCACAAAAACAGAAATATAGATCAATGGTACAGGATAGAAAGCCCAGAGATAAACCCATGCAGATATGGTCACCTAATTTACAACAAAGGAGGCAAGAACATACAATAGAGAAAAAACTGTCTCTTCAGTAAGTGGTGCTGGGAAAACTAGACAGCTACATGTAAAAGAATGAAATTAGAACACTCCCTAACATCATACACAAAAATAATCTCAAAATGGATTAAAGACCTAAATGTAAGACCAGACACTATAAAACTTAGAGGAAAACATAAGAAAAACACTCTTTGACCTAAACCACAGCAAGATCTTTTTTGACCCACCTCCTAGAGTAATGGAAATAAAAACAGAATTAAACAAATGGGACCTAATGAAACTCAAAAGCTTTTGCACAGCAAAGGATATCATAAACAAGACAAAAAGACAACCCTCAGAATGGGAGAAAATGTTTGCAAACGAAGCAATGGATAAAGGATTAATCTCCAAAATATACAAACAGCTCATGGAGCTCAATATCAAAAGAAACAAGCAATTCAATTAAAAAAATGGGTGGAAAACCTAAATAGACATTTCACCAAAGAAGACATACAGATGGCCAAGAGGCACAGGAAAAGATGCCCAACATCACAAATTATTACAGAAATGTAAATCAAAACTACAATGAGGTATCACCTCACACCTGTCAGAATGGCCATTATCAAAATATCTAGAAACAATAAATGCTGGAAAGGGTGTGGTGAAAAGGGAACCTTCCTGCACTGTTAGTGGGAATGTAAATTGATACAACCACTATGGAGAACAGCAGGGAGGTTCCTTAAAAAACTAAAAATAGAACTACCATATAACCCAGCAAACCCATTACTGGGCATATATCCTGAGAAAACCATAATTCAAAAAGAGACATGTGCCACAATGTTCACTGCAGCCCTATTTACAATAGCCAGGACATGGAAGCAACCTGAGTGTCCACTGACAGATGAATGGATAAAGATGTGGCACATATATACAATGGAATATTACTCAGCCATAAAAAGAAACGAAATTGAGTTATCTGTAGTGAGGTGGATGGACCTAGAGTCTGTCATACAGAGTGAAGTAAGTCAGAAAGAGAAAAACAAATACCATATGCTAACACATATATATGGAATCTAAAAAAAAAAAAAAATGGTACTGATGAACCTAGTGGCAGGGCAGGAATAAAGATGTAGACATAGAGAATGGACTTGAGGACATGGGGGGAAGGGGAAGCTGGGGTGAAGTGAGAGTAGCATCGACATATATACACTACCAAATGTAAAATTTAGTTAGTGGGAAGCAGCAGCATAGCACAGGGAGATCAGCTTGGTCCTTTGCAATGACCTAGAGAGGTGGGATAGGGGGAGGCTCAAGAGGGAGGGGATATGGGGATATATGTATGCATATGGCTGATTCACTTTGTTGTACAATAGAAACTAACACAGTATTGTGAAACAATTAAACTCCAATAAAGATCTATTAAAAAAATTGTTATTCTGAGACAGAACAGCCTATAAAAACATTTAATAAATAATTACAAACCAAAAATAAGCACATTTGTATATTGCCTTATTATTTACATTATCTGATAGCTCTCATTGAAAAGGACAAACCACTGCCAAGTCAACTACTCCCAGGGCCCATAAACAGACAATTCCTAAATAGCCATTAACTATAAAATCAGTTAAGGCTCATTGCGATTCCTTCCTAAAATTTCACCCAAAAGTCTTTACCAACCTCCCACAATAATCCAGTATTATGGGATTTATGCTTCTAGCCATTATGGAGTAACTGGTACCGGATTTCTCTTCAAACAGTAAACAACTGCAAAACTAGACAAAATATAGGACGCAACAGTCTCCAGACAATGGAAAACAATTAGTGTAGATCTGCATTCTCTGAGAGAAGGAAACAAGCTAGATAAGCCTACATGCACCTTGACTTTCTGCTAAGAGACATGTTATAGACACTACTGCAGGCAGGGAGATTCAAAGCAAAGCACAGCAGTGTCACTAACATGAAAAGACAAAGATCAGAGTTCAGAAAGTATAGGTGGCAGGAATTACTGGAATAATGTACCAGAGAGGAGGGAGTAATGCAGAAAAAAGCTCCACACATCTTCTCTTGAGTCTTTGACTTAATACTAATTTGCACATATTTGGGGGAAATTCCATAATGCAATAGGAGAAAAAAATCTGCTGAGGAGCTTAAAAAATGAACAATTCAAGGTTCATACAGAGCTAGGGACATTTGAGTTGCAACTAACCAGAGGAGAGAGACCTTGTATACTCTGGACAATAAGTAGAGACCTCAGCAGGACTAAATTAGTCCCAAAATAAAGATTAATCTATAACGATACCAGCAGAGCTTAAAAACGAACCCTGAAGGAACAACCTGATCTTCAACTTAACATCTGTAACCAGATGGTTAGCTAAATGGAAAACCTCATAATTCACAGGGCATCAGGTAAAGTATTCATAAAGGTTCTGCCTCAGGAATACAGCAAAATTACATTAAATGATCCCAGTAAGGAATACCTTAAAGGACTAAATACTTCCCAAGTAACTTAAATACATTCCAGAAAAAACTTCAAGAATATTTACAGGAATACAAAAATATCCAGTACCCAACAAGGTAAAATTTACAATGTCTTCTTTTCCATGCCTGACAAGCATTAACTAATTTGCCAAGCAGGTTTTGGCAGAGGGGAGGGGCGGGGAGGCAAGAAAGTAGAGCCAAATGAGGAGAAATATCAATCAAAACCAACCCAGAAATGACAGGAGAACTAGGAAACTAGGATTTAAAGTTATTATAAATGTGTTCCATATGCTCTAGAAGCTAGAGAAAAGATTGCGTGTAATTTAAGTTAAAACAGAAAAAGGACCCAAACTGAACATCTAGAAATGAAAACTAGAATGTTAGAGATGCTCTACCTGACACTCAGTGAATTATATTTTCCACTCTGCCTGATGGATTCAGGCTCTATTCCTGACATTGTGTGAGCTCTTTATTTTTCCCTCAATTCCTTTTGGGTGGTTCTTCCTTGACCTCAAGCAGTTTCCTCACAGGTCTGTACTGATCAGTACTCAGCTGAATTCTTGGAAGGGACTTCTGCAGATGTGCAAAATTCTCTTGCAGCTCTCTCCTCTCTGGTACTCTGCTCTCTGAACTCTAGCTGCCTTGGCTCCTTAGGCTGCCAGCACCATCTCCTCATTTCAGGGAGATCTCTAGGCTCCTCTGGGGTTCTACTGCCCTAGCCCATACCTAGAAACACTCTCCAGGCAGAGCAAGCATAGGTCTCATCTAATCTGTTTCCTGTCTCTCAGGGATCGATGTCTTTTGCTGCCTGATGGCAAATGCCTTAAGAACTGTTGTTTCATGTTTTTTGTCTAGTTAGCTGTTTCAAGTAAAAGGATACCAATCCGTTAGTCCAACTTGGCTGGAAGCACTATCTTAAATATTTTAAAGGGAGACTATGAGTTAAACCAACTTTGTAATAGCACTGAAAGCTAAAATTTTCCAAAAATTAGATGTATTCGGTTAACAACACTCACATGTTAATAAGTTATCCTGAACCGTATAATAAATGCATACTATGTGGTAGAAAAGAACAGTAACCATGAAAGTGAAATAGGCAATACCAGCTGAGTGTAAAGAATAAATGGCATTCAGTAATCAGAAATAAAAAGTCAACACAAGGAAAAACTAATTTCGGGAAAGATTTCTCTGAAAGAAATGTACATGGGAATATATAACCAAGGATGCAGCATATGATTTCATATATGCTCAAATCAAATGTATGGAGAAAATTATTCATTTAAGAGGAAATGCTGGGGCTTCCCTGGTGGCACAGTGGTTGAGAGTCCACCTGCCGATGCAGGGGACACGGGTTCGTGCCCCAGTCTGGGAAGATCCCACATGCCGCAGAGCAGCTGGGCCCGTGAGCCATGGCCGCTGAGCCTGCGCATCCGGAGCCTGTGCTCCGCAACGGAAGAGGCCACAACAGTGAGAGGCCCGCGTACCGCAAAAAAAATAAGAAGAAGAGGAGGAAGTGCTGTATGTGCTTATCGGTGGCATTGGAATTCAGGTCAAATGTTACAAGATCTGCTGTAGACTAATCAAAGGTGAAGATACTAAAGGAAGAGAAGCAAAACAAATAAGTCTTCAGGAGAAATACAGTAGAACCAAATGAACATCTTACTCTCCCCATGACAGGTAAAGGAAAATATAAAGAAAGAAAAATCCTTTAGAAGATGTTTAAAGAAAGAACTGTAAAAAAAAAAAAAAGGTTAGGAATTACAGGTTTTATTTTCAATCTCTGCTGTTGAACAGAGTCAGTCATTTTTATCCATATAGGAAGGAAACAGACTGTGAGCTAAACTGAACATACTCTGAGTAGGAAAAGAAAAAACAGCACATGGCCCGTTGATTCTTATCGTCAAAGAAACACAACTGTCCTGTTCTAAAAAAGGAAACTACACACACAAAAAAATCATCACATATGAAATGAACAAAAAAGTAAATTTGTGGGAAAATCATGTTTAACAGATGACAAAAGAATATGTCAGGGATGAAACTGGTCACTTTTTAAGAAAAAGAGAAGAGAGGTTCTGCATGTTTATATAAAAAGCTATTTACCCATAGGTAGTGAAGCTGTGAACACATGTAAATTAAAAATCTAAGTATAACTAAGGCAATGCAGAGCCTTATAACACTGATGATCCCAAGACCATTCTAGGCTGGACTTCAAACAAGGAGGTAATGCTGTATAGATGAGACTACCAGACTGAAGTGGGTAAGGGTAGGAGTAGGGACAGCCTACAGGAGGCTGTTTGCTAGGAATAATTTTACTACTAGAAATTTGTCAACCTCTCTATAGTATGGCTTATAGTATGGCTTAGATTTGAAAAGCAGTAAGATAGGACCTCAACGTCTTTTAGCTATGGATCAACATTAAGAGAGAAAACACACAGAGGTAGAAATAAGCCCCAAAGGAGAAGAAAATACTGACTATGTTGTACCACTCTTTCCCTCTCCTTTCCCTGTAGCATTAATTAATACACTAATGAATCTGTTATAACAAGGGAAGTTGCTCCTTTTAGCATACTTTGTAAATGGGCAAATAGACATCACTAAAGTAGGTGATATTAAGAAAATATGGGCCCAGAGGCCAGGGCCTCTGTGACGATCAGCTGCCCCACCAGAGGTAAGGAAGATTTGAGTTTGCAGTCTTCAACTGGGAACAGCTTTGGGTTTTAGCTTTCTCCAGGCCACTTAGAGTAGTTCACGGCAAATCTTTTAATTAAAGCATGGAATACGAAAACAGAAAACTTCAGCTAGTGCTTTAGTCTCATAAGAAATTCTACAGGCATGTGTCTTATAAGCAGTATATGGCAGAATTTTAAACCAATCTGAGAGTCTCTGTTTTTCAGTAGAAATTTCAAGCATTATTTTTGACTACTGCTTACTACTGAATGTTCAGTTGGTGAAACTGAAGGTCTTTCACTCAGAAGGAATAAATCAAGAAGAAGGTCATGGATGGCTGAGATTAAATGGAGCCCCCAAAAGGTTGTACAGTGTTTAGCAGCTAGAACCTGAGGCTTGCGTGCTCCTGAGGGGCTGTGAATGGATGGCCCCGGTCCTCCTGAGCACCCTGCCCTTCCGAGTAGGATGTCATGCGATTCCCCAAATGGAGCCTCCTGCTGCTGTCATTCCTGAGTTTCCTGGTGATGTGGTACCTCAGTCTGCCCCCACTACAATGTGACAGAACGCGTGAACTGGATGTACGAGTATGAGCCCATTTACAAAAAGACTTCCACTTCACACTTCAAGAGCATTAGAACTGCTCTCATCAAAACCCATTTCTTGTTATCCTGGTGACCTCACAACCCTCAGATGTGAAAGCCAGACAGGCCATTAGAGTTACTTGGGGTGAAAAGAAGTCTTGGTGGGGATATGAGGGTCTTACATTTTTCTTACTAGGCCAACAGGCTGAAAGGGAAGACAAATTGTTAGCATTATCCTTAGAGGATGAACACTTCCTTTATGGTGACATAATATGACATGATTTTTTATAGACACGTACAATAACCTGACCTTGAAAACAATTATGGCATTTAGGTGGGTAACTGAGTTTTGCCCCAACGTCAGGTACATCATGAAGACAGACACTGATGTCTTCATCAATACTGGCAATTTAGTGAAGTATCTTTTAAATTTAAACCACTCAGAGAAGTTTTTCACAGGTTATCCTCTAATTGATAATTATTCCTATAGAGGATTTTACCCAAAAAACCCATATTTCATACCAGGAGTATCGCTTCAAGGTGTTTCCTCCCTATTGCAGTGGGTTGGGTTAATAAGTATCATGTCCAGAGATTTGGTGCCAAGAATCTATGAAATGATGAGTCACGTAAAACCCGTCAAGTTTGAAGATGTTTATGTTGGGATCTGTTTGAATTTATTAAAGGTGTACATTCATATTCCAGAAGACACCAACCTTTCCTTTTTATATAGGATTCATCTGGACGTCTGTCATCTCAGATGTGTGATTGCAGCCCATGGCTTTTCTTTTAAGGAAATTATCACATTTTGGCAGGTTATGCTAAGGAACACCACATGCCATTATTAATTTGACATTCTACCCAAAGCCTAGAGAAGGGAGGGATACTTTCTGGAAAATGTTAAAGTTAGGACTGTGAAATCTCCAATGGAAAACTCGTGGGAAGGTCACTGTGTGGCTTACACGGAACTGAAACTCATGGAAGAGCCCATAGACTGGAGACTGGAGGGCTGCACTTGACCTGTGATTTATTTTGACAACAGTCAAGTCAGCCCTTTTAAAGATGATATTCAGCAGAATTAATAAACATCTTATGAAGGAATGGGAGGTTTCTGTTAATAAAACTAATAGGATCAAACAATTTGAAGATGTCATTCCATAGACTAAAACTTCTTAAAAGGGTTTCATTGAATTATAAGCTCATTTGTCCATAACAACAAAGCAGTGTGGAGTATTTTTCATTGAACAATCTAGTCAGTTCAGGGTTTTGTGTATATCTTACATGGATTACCAGTTTTTTTAATATGTAGTTCTGTGGAAAATAACTGAAGCTATACCAAACAAAATTTCATCTGTTTTTGGTCATTCACAAGATACTTCAAGATGTTGCAATATTTCAGAGTTAATATCAATTATTATTTAATATTACTTAGAGTTTTACACTTCCTGGGTGTTTGAATGTTACGGTTGTTTCAATGCTATATAAACAGAATAGTGAAAATCACTCTTTATATTTAAATTTTTTCCAATTACTTCTCTGATGAGTTTATTATGAATAGCTCCATTAATGTGAAGTCACTGGTCATTATCGCATATCAGTAATCTCTTGGACTTTGATAAGTACTTTTTCGTGGTAAAATAGAGAAGAATGAAAGCAAGAAGATCTGACTTATTGTCTTATTTTTAAAACTATAATCCCCATTGTATTTAGGTGTCACTTCATTGGTCTCATTTTTCCACCTGGAAATTAGGAATAATATAGAATGCCAGGCAGCATATTTCCTTTTGGAAAGGACTCTGAAGCCAAAAAGAAAAGAGAGAATGTGATGGCCAGAAAGAAAATTATGAAAGGAGTGTCATATTTCAGTGCTTGAGTTGGAAAGAGAAGACTAAAGATTCAAGTGTCGTTGTTAATTGCTCCATGTTTTTTCTCATTAACAATCAGTTTGAGAATAAAAAGGAAAAGAGAAAAAAAACCTGATAACCAATATGAATTTGAAAAATAAACAAAAAACTGAAAAGCCTGTTTTGTCCACTTTTTCAATAAAAATGAATTCATTATTCTAAAACTGTTAAACTCATATTTATTGGTAAGCAAATATTTACTATAATGATCCTGAAACGTAACATTACTTTGAAGCAAAATAAAAAACCAAGTTAGGAACTAGAAGTCCTCACTACTCCCTCTCCTATTCTGAAGTTGTCTACCTTGACAACATAAACTAGTAGTGCATCAACTTTACTCTATCGATCTTCTTAACAGTTAATAGGGCCCAGTTAAATTTTTATTCATATTTTGGCCTAGGTAAATTTGTAAGTTCTGTTTGACACTATAATGTCAATTCCCTTTTTTTCTTCCTCTTCCTCCAGCCTGCCCTATATGCCAAAAATCATTAAAACAGAAATTTAAGTGACTTCTGTCATCCTTAGTCCATAAATTTGTTCAGATAAGCTTTGTAGAATCACCTAAAATAAAAATAAGATTTCTGAAAAATTAGAAAAGAAAACTATATCTGTATCTATTACAGTCAATATCCTTTTATAGTTATAAGCCTTTCAGTTAGTCTGAAATCAGAAGGCAAAGTATTACAATTTCCATCATTTTTAACACCATCACTCCTTTTAAATTCCCATGGGAAATAACTTAACTTTCTAAATCTTTTTCAACTTGATTTACATTATACTTGGCTATTTTCCCTACCCCGTCCCCCACAAGACTGCGCACACCATGAGAGCCAAGACTATGTCTATTCATCTTTATAACTTTTAGTGGTTTCTAGCACACTGCTTTGACACACATTAGTATTTAACATTTTCTGCTCACCAATATCCCTTCTACCCATCTCACAAGGATACTGCAAGGATCACAGAGTATATTTGTGAGAGTACTTCACAAAATAAAAGTGTTTTGCAGATATCAGATGAATTTAATTTCATTATCGATGATTATTCTAAATCCTACCTGGCAAGTAGTGGAATGTTCTAGGGAATGAGAACAGAACAAATGGCATTCGACGAGCAAGTCTGATGGTGGCTCCACAACCTCCTTTACTCTGTCCTCCATTCTATAGGTTCTAGAGTCCACTTAGTCATGGTAGAAGCTCTCATCACTCTGACATCATCCACATCACTACAGCCCAAAAATCTTCTGGCATTTTATGGTTTCCAGCGCCAGGTCCTGTTCTAGCTCCCCAACTATAGCTCATAACAATTGGCCTACTTACTATAATCTTCTAGCTAGCCCTTCCCTTACTGGATTAGATATAGAGGTAAAAATCAATAAGCCAGTCTTATGACCTAACGTTACCTCTGGGATATTGAGTAAATGACTTGTGTTTCGGTGCCATTTTTTAAATGCCAGTATAAACATGTAACATTGCCACAGCTGCACTCTAAGTAGGATATGAAGATCCCAGTATCTGGATAATCGTGACTTTTAAGAACACATTCTGGCACTGAAGAAAGAATCCTGAAACAGAAATGAAGAGGCTTAGGTTCTAGTCCCAGCTCTTCATATTAATTTACTACATGATTTTGGATATAACATATCACTTTCCTAGACTTCTAGTTATTCTTCTATTAATGAAAGAATTGGAATAAATTGTAAAGGTCTCTTCCAGGTCTAAAATTCTGGGACTGAAAGCCTGAACTACACCTTCTAGGTGCCGTTAAAATTCTTCAGCTTATATTTCAATTCAGAACTCAACTGTTAACTACTAAACATGCCCTCTTCCCCAAGAACAGTCTAAATAATTCATCTACACAAGATATGATTTGAGTAACCAGTTCTAGAAGCAAATTTTTCTTTAATCTTTTGCTAAAAAAAATTTCTCTCCAGTACAAAAACTTCTTTTTGTTTCATTATTATAAAACAAAGATATTTTCCTACAACTCTTTACCATCAAATATATGATTACACCTCCCAGAGTTACTGGAAACTGACAAAAACAGCTTATATTCACCAAGTTCAGCAATAAACTCACATAAAATTCACTTTACAAAACCAACCCAGGACACGTTCAGCACCACTACATTAAAAGTTTTTCTTTAATTTTAGCATAGTTTTACATTACAGAAAAGTTGCAATGATAATACAGTGTTTCCACATACCATATACCCAGATTCCCCTATTGTTAACATCTTGCATTGCTCTGGTACATTTGCCACAATTAAGGAAACAATATTAATATATTACTATTAATGAAATCCCATGCTTTAGTAGGATAAACATACTCAATATCAAAAAAGTTTTTCAAAACAAAATTCTTCAAAAGAGCAATGGAAACATAAAACATAGTAAAAGACACATAGCAAACAGAATACAAACACAAATATAATAATTGTCACAGCTAAGCTCAAGATATCAGTGTCAATAGTAAATGCAAAGAGCTTAACTGCTCTACTAAAAGGAAAAAGATTTTTGATCAGCTCATGACCCAAAACCCAACTGTACACTATATACAAGGAAGCACCTAAAACAAAGTAATTAAGAAACATTAAAAGGAAAAAGATATGAGAACAGGTATAACAGGCAAATACAACAAAAAAGAAAGCAGAGGTTATGATCTTATTAACTGACAAGGTAGAATTTAGGCCCAAAAAGGCACCTAACATGACAAAGTAGGATTTTTTTTTTAATGCTAAAGTACAAATTGACAATGAGGAAGATAAATCAGTTACGAATATCTATGCACCAAAGAGCACAGTCATAAACTTTGTAAAACAAAAATCTACATTAGATAGATGAAGAAATTAACAGAAACAGAATAATAGTAAGTAAAGCTATAGAAGACATAAGCTATGTAATCAATAAGGTAGATTATATTATATTGAACTTACTATACTTAACTTTGTACTCTGATAGAGAAAACAATCTCTATTTAAGTGGACGTGGACTATTCACAAAAACTGATCATATGAAAGGTCATAAAGAAAATCTCAATAAGTTTAACAGAGTAGAAATAACACAAACTATGTTCTCTGATCACAATACAACTACACATGAACAACAACAAAAAGCCCTTCCTCCTGCAAGTTAAAAAATATTCTATTAAATAACTTTTGAATGAAATGAAAAACAAAAACTGCAGAATACATAAAATCCCAAATGGATCAGGAAGTAAAACACAAAAATTAAAACTATGAATATCCTAGAAGAAAACACAAATGATTCCAACTATATCCTGTAATGAGAGAAGTCTAGCAGTGACTGAAAATCCAAAGGCAAAAGATACAATTTTTAATTGATACATTCAACAATAAAAACTGATTTTTGAAATATAGATGGCCAAAACTGCCAAAAACTATAAGTAAAGGCAAAACACAAACTGTAAGAAAATATGTGGCTACTGAGCACTACTGCATACTTGAATTGTGGCCAGTCCAAATCCAGATATGCTGTTAAGTGTAAAACACACACAAGATTTTGAAGACTTGGTACAAACAAAAGAATTTAAGTATCTCATTAATAGTTGTTATGTTGATTACATATCAATGATAATACTCAAGTACTGACATGGTAGTATTTTAATACATGTGATAATATTTGGATCTATAATTAACTGAAACTTTATTTTTAATTTTTTAATGTGTAATTTAAGCTTTCTTTTCTTTTTTTTTTGTTTTGTTTTACAAGTTTTTTTGTGGACTTAAATCTTTATTTCTCTGAGATAAATGCCCAGGAGTGCAACTGCTGGGTCATGTAATTAACTGCATGTTTTATTAATTATTATTATTATTTTACAAAGCTGCCAAACTGTTTTCCAGAATGGCAATATCATTTTCAATCCCACCAGCAATGTATAAGTGATCCAGTTTCTCTGCATTCTCGTAAACATCTGATATTGTCACTATTTTTTTTTTTAATGGAAAGGGAATCTAAGAGAGTGGATATATATATATGTATAACTGATTCAATTTGCTGTACAGCAGAAACTAACACAACACTGTTAAACAACTATACTCCAATAAAAATTAACAAAAAATAAATCAATAAAAATAAATTTTAAAATTGAAAAATAATGTGTAATTTAAGTTTTCTAGTAGCCACGTGTAATTTAAGTTTTCTAGTAGCCACATGTAATTTTACATTTCTAAGAAGTCTTAGAATAAATGATGCCCCTGAAAAATGAACTTAGAACCCAGATAATAGTATCTAAATCTTATTCTCATATCTGAAGCAGGGAATATATAAAGTGAACCTGGGACATCATTGTATGCTTGACAGAAAGAATTCAAAGACGAATAAAGGCCCATCAGAAGGACACAGAGAACACACACCCATACACATACAAAAAAAAAAAACCCACAAAAGTAAGCTTGAAGGGGCTCCCAGTGGCCAAATCTGAACATCACAAAAGAAGTTACCTTAAATGACTGTAAAATATTAAATAAATTAAAATCAATAAGACTATGCATTCTTTTAAAAATGGGAGAGTGGGTAAGTTCCATGTTCAGTATGGTAGAAGCAGCTTATCCAGACCAATCCTCCTCCAGACAACAATTATAAAACTTGACAAAAAACACCACCAACCTCTGAAGGCACAGGAAAATAAACAAAAGCAGACAGATTCTGGAGGGCATATATACTTGGAACAAAAAAATGGCAGGAGTAAGTTTCTAAATATACTGTGTATAGTTGGAGAGCAGGCCACAATCAGTGGCTGCACAAACTAAAATTCCAACAGAGAAACAAAGTTTTTATGTGCAGTTTTTTTCTGGAGTGCCAGAGGAAGCTTTCAAAGCAACCACCAACACCGGAAAGTGAGGGAGAAATTCCAGAAAGAAGAGGATCAGACAGGGGAAGTCGTAAACCCTATGTTTACCTCTGCCCAAATCTTTGGCAGACCAACCGGCTGACCAATTAACTGCATATATGGAGGATACACATCAGCTAATGATTAAAAAAAAACAAAAAACCAAAAACCTGACAGTTGAACTGTCTCCTAAGACACAGAGTTTGAAGTATGAGTACAACAAAATTAACTGCCTGCTAAAACAAAGATATCAGCCCTTTTATGGAAGGCTATAACAGAATTCATAACAATCAAACATAAGGATTATAATCCAAAATCATTTGACATACAGGCCAAGAAAACGAAACCAAACAAAGAAACAACAACAAAACAATAAATAACAAGCTTGTGGAATCAGCTGTTGGTGATTTAAATCCTTTAAAACAAGGATTTTAAAAGAGCTATTATAATTATGCTCAGCAATAAAGGAAAATATGCCCACAAGGAGATGTAGAAAAAAAAGAAGAACCAAATGGAAATTCTAGAATAGTAAAAGAGTATCTAGAACAAGAACAGATTGGAAATAACATAGAAGAGTCAGTGCACCCAAGCACAGATCAATAGAAACTTTTTTAGATACCTAGAACTTTTTCATCTTATTAAGTGGAAGTCTATATCCTTCGGCCAACATCTCCCCATTTCTGCCATCCCCCACCCCTGGTAAACACCACTCCACTCTGTTTCTATGAATTCAGCTTTATTAAAGTCCATTTATAAGTGATATCATACAGTATTGGTCTTTGTCAGACTTATTTCACATAGCATAATACCCTCACGGTTCATCAATGCTGTTAAAATGACAGGATTTCCTTCTTTCTCATGGCTTAATAATATCCCACTGTGTGTGTAAACATGCGTATGCAGATATGTCATCATGATTGTGTTTTCATTTCCCTTGAATATATACCCAGAAGTAGGACTGCTGGATCATATGGCAGTTCTATTCTTAATTTTTTAAGGAACCTCCATACTCTTTTCCATGGTGGCTCTACCAACTGACATTCCCACCAACAGTTCACAAGGGTTCCCTTTTCTACAGAGCCTTGCCAACACTTGTCATCTCTTATCTTTTTGTTAACAACTATTCTAACAGGTGTAAGGTGATATCTCATTGTGGTTTTGATTTTCAATTCCCTGATGATTAGTGATCTCAAGAACCTTTTCATATACCTGTTGACCATTAGTATGTCTTCTATGGAAAAATGTCTATTCAGTTCTCTGTCCATTTTGTAATCAGATTTTTCTTTTTTTTTTTTTACTACTGAGTTGTATGAGTTCCTTATATTTTTTGGATCTTAACCCTTTATCAGATATATGACTTGTAATTATTTTCTCCCATTTCATAGGTTGAGGTATGTTCCTTCTATACCCAATTTGTTGAGAGGTTTTATCATGAAATGATATTTTGTCAAATGCTTTTTCTGCATCTATTGAGATGAACATGACTTTTACACTTCAATCTATTAATCTGGTATATCATATTTATTGATTTGTGTTTTCTGAACCATCCTTGCATCCCAGGGATAAATCCCACTTGATCATGATGCATGATCCTTTTAATGTGTTGCTGAATTAAGCTTGTTAACATTTTGTTGAGGATTTTTGCATCTATGTTCATCAGGGATATTGGCCTGTCGTTTCCTTTACTCGTAGTGTCCTGGTCTGACTTTAGTATCAGGGTAATGCTGGCCTCATAAAATGAGTTTGAGAGTGTTCCCTCCTCTACTATTTTTTTGGAAGAGTTTGAGAAAGACTGATATTAATTCTTCTGTAAATGTTTGGTAGAATTCACCGGCGAAGCCCACCTGGTCCTGAAGTTTTATTTGTTGGAAGGTTTTTGATTACTGATTCAATCTTCTTACTAGTAATCAGTCTGTTCAGATTTTCTATTTTTTCTTGATTCAGTCTTGGTAAGCTGTGTGTTTCTGGAAATTTATTCATTTCTTACAGACTGTCCAAATTGTTCGTATATATTCAATAATTCTTCATAGTAGTCTCTTACAATCCTCTGTATTTCTTTGGCATCAATTGTAACATCTCCTCTTTCAATTCTGATTTTATTTATTTGAGTCCTCTCTCTTTTTTTCTTGGTGAGTCTGGCTAAAGGTTTGCCTGTTTTGCTTATCTTTTTTTTTTTTTTGGCGGTACACAGGCCTCTCACTGTTGTGGCCTCTCCCGTTGCGGAGCACAGGCTCCAGACGCGCAGGCTCAGCGGCCATGGCTCACGGGCCTAGCCGCTCTGCTGCATGTGGGATCTTCCCAGACCGGGACACGAACCCGTGTCCCCTACATCGGCAGGTGGACTCTCAACCACTGCGCCACCAGGGAAGCCCCTGCTTATCTTTTAAACAAACAAACAAACAAAAAAACAGTTCGTAGTTTCACTGATCCTTTCTATTGTCTTTTTAGCACTATTTCATTGTTCTGCTCTGATCTTTGTTATTTCCTTTGTTTCTACTAACTTTGGGTTTAGTTTGTTCTTTTTCTAGTTCCTTGAGGTATTAAGTTATTTGAGTTCTTTCTTTTGCTTAGTATGCATATTTATTGCTATGAACTTCCCTCTCAGAACTGCTTTTGCTGCATCCCATAAGTTTTGGTATGCTGTATTTCCATTTTCATTTGTCTCAAGGTAACATTTTACTTCTCTTTTGATTTCTTCTTTGACCCATTGGTTGTTCAGTAGCATGTTGTTTAATCTCCATATATCTGTGAATCTTCCAGTTTTCCTATCATAACTGATCTCTAGTTTCATACCACCCTGGTCAGAAAAGATGCCTGATATAGAGTGAAACTATTTTGTACAATACAGTAATAGTAGGCACACATCATTATATATTTGTAAAAATTCATAAAATATACAAGACAGAGTGAACTCGAATGTAAACTGTGGACTTTAGTTAATAATAATGTATCAGCATTGGCTCATCAATCATAAAAAATGTGTCACTCACCTGCAAAACGTAAATAATAGGAGAAACTGACAGGGCAGGGAAATGTAATGTGGGAACTCTGTATTTTCTAACCAATTTTTCTGTAAACCTAAAATTTCTCCAAAAAAATAAGTATTAAATTTTTTAAAAGATATCATAAGCAAAATAAAAAACTGAAAAATTGAAAAATATTTACAACATATATTACAGATAAAGATCTAGTATCCCAAGTATAGAAAGAGTTCTTAAAAACTGAGAGAAAATGGAACCAAAAACCTGATAGAAAAAAATGGCAACACATAATTCACAAAAAGTAAAGTACATAAAAATGGACTTTAAACATAGGAAAGATTTGAACGTTCAACCTCACTCAGTACACTGGCCTACCACTTCTCACCTATCCCCCCCAAAATTTTACTATATATTTTCTTGGTAAGACTGTGGAAAAACAGGTACTCTCGTAAGTTGCCAGTGAAAATGTAAAACAGCACATGCTAATTAATAGAGGAGAATTTGGCAATACCTAACAAAATTTATATAACAAAACTTATATAACAAAACTTATAAATAAAAACAGAAATACAGATCAATGGAACAGGATAGAAAGCCCAGAGATAAACCCACACACATATGGTCACCTTATCTCTGATAAAGGAGGCAAGAATATACAATGGGGAAAAGACAGCCTCTTCAATAAGTGGTGCTGGGAAAACTGGACAGCTATATGTAAAAGAATGAAATAAGAACACTCCCTAACACCGTACACAAAAATAAACTCAAAATGGATTGAAGACCTAAATGTAAGGCCAGACACTATAAAACTCTTAGAGGAAAACATAGGCAGAACACGCTATGACATAAATCGCAGCCAGATCCTTTTGGACCCACCTCCTAGAGAAATTAAAAAAAAAAAAAAAACAAATGGGACCTAATGAAACTTAAAAGCTTTTGCACAGCAAAGGAAACCATAAACAAGATGAAAAGACAACCCTCAGAAGGGCAGAAAATATTTGCAAATGAAGCAACTGACAAAGGATTAATCTACAAAATATACAAGCAGCTCATGCAGCTCAACATCAAAAAAACAAACAACCCAATCCAAAAATGGGCAGAAGACCTAAATAGACATTTCACCAAAGAAGTTATACAGATTGCCAACAAACACATGAAAGAATGCTCAACATCACTAATCATTAGAGAAATGCAAATCAAACTACAATGAGGTATCACCTCACACCGGGCAGAATGGCCATCATCAAAAAATCTACAAACAATAAATGCTGGAGAGGGTGTGGAGAAAAGGGAACCCTCTTGCACTGTTGGTGGGAATGTAAATTGATACAGCCACTATGGAGAACACTATAGAGGTTCCTTACAAAACTAAAAATAGAACTACCATACGACCCAGTAATCCCACTACTGAGCATGTACCCTGAGAAAACCGTAATTCAAAAAGAGTCATGTACCACAATGTTCACTGCAGCTCTATTTACAATAGCCAGGACATGGAAGGAACCTAAGTGTCCATTGACAGATGAACTGATAAAGGAGATGTGGCACATGTATACAGTGGAATATTACTCAGCCAAAGAAAGAAACGAAATTGAGTTATTTGTAGTGAGGTGGATGGATCTAGAGACTGTCATACAGAGTGAAGTAAGTCAGAAAGAGAAAAACAAATACCGTATGCTAACATATATATATGGAATCTAAAAAAAATAAATAAATGGTTCTTAAGAACCTAAGGGCAGGACAGGAATAAAGACACAGACGTAGAAAACGGACTTGAGGACATGGGGAGGGGGAAGGGTAAGCTGGGACGAAGTGAGAGAGTGGCATGGACAGATATACACTACCAAATGTAAAACAGATAGCTAGTGGGAAGCAGCCGCATAGCACAGGGAGATCAGCTTGGTGCTTTGTGACCACTTAGAGGGGTGGGATAGGGAGGGTGGGAGGGAGACGCAAGAGGGAGGTGATATGGGGATATATGTATACGTATAGCTGATTCACTTTGCTATACAGCAGCAACTAACACAACACTGTAAAGTAATTATACTCCAATAAAGATGTTTAAAAAAAACAAACAAAAAAAATAATAAGACTGGTTACCAACAAGGGGTGTGTATTAGTTTACTGTGGCTGCTGTAACAAATTACCACCAACCTGGTGGCTTAAAACAACATAAATTTATTCTCTCACAGCTCTGAAGGTCAGAAGTCTGAAATCAGTTTCACTGAGCTGAAATTAAGGTGTGATAGGGCCTCACTCCCTTAGGAGGCTCTAGGAAGGAATTTGTTCCTTGTCTCATATAACATCTGGTGGCTGCCACCATTCCTTGGCTTGTGGTTACAACACTCCACTCTCTGCCTCTATGATCACATTGCCTTCTCCTCTCCTATGTCAAGTCTCCTTCTGCTTCCCTCATAAGAATATCTGTGATTGTGTTTAGGGCCCACCCAGGATAAACTATCTCGAGGCTTAATTTAATCACATCTGCAAAGATGCTGTTTTCAAATTAACAAATTTCAGAGATTAGCACTTGCATGCCGTCCATGGGGCCACTTTTCAGCCTATCGGGAGTATATGAAAATGGAGTGGAAGAGATGGGCAAATGACACTTCCGAATATACCTTTCCATATAGTTCCGACTCCTGTTATGAGCTCCTATAGTTCTGAACCATATCAATGTTTCACATACTCAAAAAATAAATAAAATCAACAAGGATAGAGGAGGGCTAACCCCTAAAGTGATACACAGACAGAAAGAACTGGACCTGAAAGTATTTCAAATAATTAACATACCCACACTGAAAAAGGTGATCAAAGCTGACATCACTAATAATGGGACAAATCAACACCATGTGGCTCCAGATAAAACAACCTGAGAAGGACACAACATCAGTACTAAGTAGCCCTGCAAAAAACGCATAATCAGATTCTACTACGATGAAACATCAGACAAACCCAGACTGAGGGACACTCTACAAAATAACTGGCCTACGCAATTTTAAAAAGTCAGTGTCATAAAAGACAGAAACTTCCCCAAATTAAAGAAAATGAAAGCAACTCAAGATCCTGAATCTGACCCTGGATGAGAGAAAAATATTTTTTATTTTGCTGTATTATTTGGTCAATTGAAAAAATTTAAATTCACAGACAGACTAAATAAGATTTAATACATATAGATATATTAAATGAATAGGGCTTACAGATAGATTAATGTCCTTTGGTTACTTCACAAGACTGTTCTGCATTTCATAAAATATAAAATACACACTGAGTTTCAGAGGATCATGTCTGTAACTTTCAAATAGCTCAGAAAAAAAGAATGATAGAAATATAAAGAAAATGTGATAAAATATTAACATTTGGAAAACCAGACAAGGGATACAGAAGAATTCTTTACACTATTCTTGTTCCATTCATTTTTGTGAGTCTGAAATTAGTTTAAAAATACAAAGCTTTAAAGGTCACTGGGGTAATAATTTTGAGATTGGAAAACAGATGTAGGGAACCTGACCCAGGACCAGCTGAAGTATGGAGAAGACTCTGCTAGACTGTAAAGTCCAAAATTGTATAGTATCCAAGGGTAGGGAATAGAACTATGTCTGTCAATGTCTGCCTTCTGTCCTAACTCCTTCCCATATCCAGCCAGTGCCTGCCACATAGTGTATATACTGTAATAAACATGTGTTAAATGGATGAACCCATATGTAAATATCAACCAGCCATGATAATCTGTGTAAGAAAATGAACTAAGCTATTCAGAAATAAGTCCTAAAGATAAACATGAAGTTTCTAAACATATTTTAGCCACAGAATACTTTTTCCTACTAAAATCCTAAACAGAACCTCAACACAGAAAAAAAATTAAAGTGCAGTGGCTCTGGTTTCAGTGTGGATCTAATAAAGGTTTGGAATGCCTCAACCTCTATTCCTCCAGCACCAAAACCCCAACACCAATTTCTCAAGATTCAAGAGCTCTGAGAACATAATACAAAGATGAAAGGATAGATTTTGAAGCTCTTGTACCAGCTTCCACTGATAAAAACTTCTCCTTGCTTTTCTCTAAACCTTGGTCCAGAGAACCATTCAAAACCAAGGCAAAATTATTTCCTTTTCACTGTTCTGAATCTTTGGAATTGTTAAATAATCAATATTCAAGACTGGTTCCTCTCAAGAACCTTCTATCACCTGGATTCCTTAAAAATGTACAGTAATTCAAAGCTTTGAAATTTATCTCAAAACAGAAAATTAAACAGGAAAATTCACGTTAAAAAATCAGTAAATAACTATCCTCTAATAACTAAAAGATATATCCACAAATTGGCCTACTGCATATAAAGTATGATCCACGAATCAATTGGGATCCACAAGGGATCCACAAGGACAAAACTATTTTCATAATAACACTGAGATTGTAACTGCCTTTATCACAGAGTTACCATTTGCATGCACAGTGCAAAAACAAAGATGGATAAAAATGATGGTGCCTTAGAATGAATCAAGGCCCTGTCATCAAACTATATTAGTAGTCAGTGTATGCTTCACTGACACACAACTGGTGGGAAGTTGGGGGAAAGGTGGAGGGAAGCTAGTTTTATAAGAATATTCTTGATAAAGAGCAAAAAATTTGGGAATCCCTGGTGGCGCAGTGGTTGAAAATCCGCCTGCCAATGCATGGGACATGGGTTCTGGCCCTGGTCCAGGAAGATCCCACATACTGCGGAGCAACTAAGCCCATGTGCCACAACTACCGAGCCTGCGCTCTAGAGCCTGCGAGCCTAGAGCCCGTGCTCCACAACAACAGAAGCCACCGCAATGAAAAGTCCACGCACCACAACAAAGAGTAGCCCCCGCTCACAGCAGCTAGAGAAAGCCCGCGTGCAGCAACAAAGACCCAACACAGGCAAAAATAAATTAAAAATAATTTTTTTAAAAAAGAGTAAAAAATTATTTTTATTTTTTAAAATCTCAAACCTTCAGAACAGATCTTAAGTCTGTGTATTGAAATGGAGGTATGCAATAAAGCATTTCTGTGTATACCGAAGGACAACTGTCTTGAGGAAAGCCACCTGTGAGATTGAGTAGCAAGCTGAAAGAGCCAATTTCCATGGAACACTGTTTTTACCTGAAAGAATTATGGTTGTTAGACCTGCGTATTTGGTAGACATTTTCTTGAAAATGAACAAAGTAAGCCTACCTCTTAAGTGACAGTTGCTAATGATAACATTTAAACTTTCAAGTGAAAATTACAAGTTGGGGAAACATGTATTCATCACCATGGGTTTAACATCTTCCCTTGAGATCGGTGATGCTATCAACAAGTGATATTTTGATGTTATATAATGAAACATGTCAACATTTGGAAGATTTGCATAACTCAATGAACCCGTATTTTCCAGATGAACCAAGTTTAATGTTATAAAACCATATACGGGTTACAGATCCATTCAAAGTACACAGCATAGCCATGGATTTTAATGTAATAAAGTAAAAAGGTTCACTGATATAGTTTCAGATTTCACAGTTTAGAAAACTACCATGTCAAGTTTTGATAGAGAATCAAAGATCACAATCATCTAAAAATCTAAAATTATTTCTCCCTTTTCCAACTATATATGAGGCCATATTTTCTTCATATACTTCAGCCAAAACAATATATCATAATATAATAAATGCAGAAGCAAATATAAAAATCCAGACATCTTCTATTAAGCCAGACATTAAAGAGTTTTGCAAAAATGTAAAGCAATGCCACCCTTATTAAGTTTTTTTGTTTTGGAAATTAGTTATTTTTAATTAAAATGTTATTCACATAAACATGTAATGAGTTTGTTATTTTTAATGAATTAATAATTATATTAAATTTGTTTTAATCTAATGTGGTATCAGTATAATCCCCCAGAAAGTTTCTTGTAGTATCCCTCAATAATTTTTAAGAATGTAAAATGGGTCTTAAGGACAAAAGTTTGAGAAATACTACTATAGAGCAACAAGCTGATTTGTCAGAAAACTTCCTCTAATCTCTATAGAATTAGAAATAAGAAGAAAAAAACTGACTGTTATTATTATCACCATAGTTCCATTCAATTCAGTACAAGTAAAAACAAGTGTTCCTCAAATACAACAAAACATTGCTATTAATCTTAAATTAAATTATTTTCCCTCAGTAAATAATCACACTTATTTCTTTCAAATATAAAAGAAGGAAATTTTAGAACCCCTAAATATTTTCTCATTCTAAATTTCTCTATTCCTATTGTATCATTAATGTTGAAAAATGGTCAATGGTTTCAGATGGAATGGAATACATTTAAAAGCTCAAAAAAGAAAATAAAATTGTCAGCTCTTCCTGCTTATACTGACATTCAATGCATAAGAGTATCACAGTACTGCTGAGAATAGGAATAATTCTAAAATTCCAAACTATTTACTTAGCAGCTGTTATCACCATCCTTTCAGATCTATATAAAACTATGACAAGTGAACAAAGTTTATGAGATTTTTCAGGATAAGAGGCAGCTATGAAAATAAAATGCCATCGAAAATACATGGTTTTAAAGTAAAACTTTTAAAGTAAAACTCAGCACTGCTTAATTTTCACTGATAATGTTATAATTATTGTCTACCATTAAGTTTATATTAATACCTCCCTTTTTTAAAAGTCAATAAATTTGGAAGTACTAAAAGAAATTTAAAAAAAAAAACAAATAATGAGATTGTTTGCATCCTTAGTCATAGAGTTTGTAAGACATTTCATACCAGTAGCTATTGCTTATTGCTGATGAAGTCACTTTGTTTTTGCCAAATTAAGATAGAGTCTACAGAAGACTCAAGTAGCCAGGTACAGTGTTTAGGTTATTTGGTAACGACAACAATTTTTTTTTTAGTACTTACTATGTTCCAGGCATTGTTCTAAGTGTTTTTTTCTTACATGAGATAACTCATTGAATTCTAACAACCCTCTAAGTTCTAAGTTCATCTCTACTTTATAGGAGAGGAAACTGAAACAACACGACTTGCTCAATGACACAGATTGATCAAGTGGAAAAATGGGATTTGAACCCAGGCAGTCTGTCTCTAGAACATGGGCTTTAAATGACTATATGACACTGCCTCCCTAGTGATGTATGCTAAGATGAAAACTAATGCTTTCAGTGACTGCCCAGGTTATCAATGACCATGGATTGCTTTCAATTTTTACTGAAACTCTCATTATCCCTGATAGTGTGGATGACTCTTCTCAAACACTCCAGTCTTGACACCTGTTTTTGTTGTTCTTCTCTCAATATATGTTAGTTCTCCTTTGCTGATCATTTTAACAAATATTTGCTGGACACCTAATAAGACCCAGGCATTACACAAAGTGCTGAAGATACTGCAACTAACAAAAGTTAAGGATCCCTGCTCTTCTGCCTGTCTTTTTTTAAAAAATAAGAGCTAAACTATATACTGCAAAAAAATTAACATCTTCTTAATCTCAGTGGTGGATACTGTCTGCTATATGATATACTATACTTTTTTAATATGTCTGAAATGTTTCACAGGTTAAAAAAAAAATCTCAGTAAAGACTATTGGAGGAAAGGGAAACAGGGAAAGAATAGGGGAAAAAAAAGGGAGGAAGAGAAGGGGAAAGAAAAGAGGAGGGATGAGAAGAGGGCAAGGAGATGGGAGTGAGGAGAAGGGGAAATAAGAGGAGAGGAAAAGCATGAATGACCTGCTAACTCTACCTTCCACAAAGCTGGCTGGACATTTTAAGTATATGATACCCATAAACAAATTTTCTCTGGGTATCTCATATTTACTATGGCCCAGCCAAATAACATTGCTTAAATGAAGCACTTGTTATCTGAGACAAACTTTCTTACAAACCATTTTCAATGTTCAAGGCCAAAAGCATTATTCTTTTTGTTTAATTGTGCTTAGCTTGTTAACCTTAAACTGAACTGCAAACATTATTATATTCACTAAACTTGTATATTTTTATCATCAGGTTCATATAAGAACAATTATCAAATTCAGTTACATTATAAGGTTTCTATGTCACTTTCACTGAAATAGCTTTATAAGTCAGTACTGGCTACTGATAAACTAATTTGCATTTCAGAGGCATATATGCACTTCAAAAGTTTACTATTTCAAAACAGGAAATAAAAATTCACCCAATCTCCCTATAAAATATGACTTCCTGCAGAAGCAAACATTAATTGGAAGAAAATATAGCACACTATTTTATTCATTGCTTTTACTTGCCACTTGAGCTTTCCTTAATAGATAAGTACTTAATAAATGTTGTTTATGAGCATTATAAAAATGTGAAAAATTAAGAAGCTGTCTTTAATTAACATAGCCAAAGAGATATCAACATATACTATCACACCTATCTACTATTATGCCTTTTAAAACATAATTCTATGCTGTACCTCAGTAAAATGCTCGCTTTTATGCATGTCTTTACGCTAAAGAACTAAATGTGAGGAATTTAAGGATCTAATGGTATGCTATTGAGTGTTTAATGTGTACCAAGTGCTTTGACTAAGCACTTTATATGGGCTACTGCTAAATCACTTAAAATCTCATAACCATTCTGTAATTATCATCTTCATTTTACAGTTGAGGAAACAAATACAGTTAGTAAATAGTCGGGCTAAAATTTGAACTCAGATCTGACTCTAAAACCATAGTGGTTTCCACTCTACCAAGTTACACAGATTAAAACTTACAGTCTTCAATCATTCATTAACAAAATATCAGCAATACTATCATTCAGCCTCAATTACACAAAAATGTAAATTATCTGCAGTACATGGCTTAACCCCAAACTGAGATATATAATCCCTAATGATTACAAACTAGTAAATGTACCAAACATTTCATGCTTGGCCCCTGGCAAGCAAAAAGGTCCTCATATATAAAGTAAATAGGCCATCATGAATGAACTGGCTATTCCAAAACCTATTCAGAACTTAGAATGCACTTTCTTTTTATATGGAAACAAGCTAAAAATGGTAACTCTATTCCCAGGCCAAGCTATATTTAAATAGTAATTTATGAACTATATCTACCTACCATTTATAAATATAGGGAAATATACATGTTGGGGGGCAGGGCGGGCAGTGTGGGTGTATTAATATTCTGAGTTCCAAGTTGTGATCTCAAAAATTCACTTGCCTCCCTGTTTGTCAGTGAGAGTAGAGATGTCCCTGACACCCAAGGCACCATGGCAGCCTTGTAGAGAGGCAGGGATTCAGCAGCAGAATCTGGGGTCAAAGAGAAGACTAATTAATAGTGCCTGCTGGAAAATCTGAACAGTCACATAAAAGACAGCATTCCTCTACAGAGAGATCACTCACTTCCCCAGGCAATTTCTATTCCATAGGGCACTTAAATCTAGAGTGTGTGTGTAAGTCAAAGACTTACACAAGTTAATTTGGTTAATTTGGTGTACAGCAGAAAACACATCTTTACTTTCCTTTTTTGTCTATTTTTACTTGAGCAGCATAAAACTATAAATACAATGCTTAATAGCCAATTTGGCAAACACTTTAGTTTAAATTATTAATACATCAACCATTATATCTACATTCATTTGCAAAAGGAAATCTATACTGCCAAGCTAATTTTTGTTACCCAGGCTGCTGTTGGGCTGCTTTCACCCCCCAATTAGCATATATATCCCATGGATTTGGTATTTTACTTTGAGATTAAATAAAATATAATTAGATAATTAGTTGAAGAAAATACATAAACCTAATAACAACAGAAATACTAATTACAGCTAAGTTCTATTAAGCATCTATCATGTAACAGCCACTATGCTGATTATTACAATTATTGATTGGCATTAAATTACTTCAATTAAACTTCTAATAACAATGCTATGAGCTAGTTGTTAACCCATTTAACAGACAGAGAAATAGAAATTTGTTAATTTACTTCTCTCTTCAAGATCATACAATTAATATTTGGTGGAATGAGGTCTGCTATCAAAGGCCATGATCTTATTCATTATTCCCTTCACTACATTGACTGAGCACCTCTGAGCCAGGTACTGTGAGGGAAAAAAAGGTACAAAATCACAGAGGTAAAGATATTCACATCCTAATATCCATTCAACAAATATTTCTTGAGTTCCTATTATGTTCCAGGAACATAATGTTTTATGCTGAATCAAAGTTGCTTTCACTGGTGGCTCTTAGTTGAGGCTCTCCTCAACTAGTATTAACTCTATTATATAATCATCTCCATCGCCAGGGAATTTTGGAGAAATGTCTGATTTCACAGAATCGGCAGAAAATTACAAAATAAGCCTGGAACAACTTTTCATACCAGCAGCAAGAAAGCAATAAAAGACAACTAGGGACATATAAAAGGATTCAGAAACCTCTTAAAGAGGCTCCCACTAGTCAAAGATGGGACAGTTTGAGCTTCATTAACCATATTAATTGCAATGGATTAAAATCTAAATATGTCTAAATCCATGAGCTCATAATGATCCTTAAATAAACTAAAACACCTTCAGAGGTTTTTAGAGCACAAATTCACTACCTTGAAAACTGGTAACTAAAAATAAAGAATTAAGCATTTATCCTGCCTTTCCTTGTAAATTGTACTATTTAATAACAAAATAGCAGTTGAAGAGAATATTCTATGTAAGTACCTTAAATCAAAAATAAAAGAGAGGGGCTTCCCTGGTGGCGCAGTGGTTGAGAGTCCACCTGACAATGCGGGGGACGCGGGTTCGTGCCCCGGTCTGGGAGGATCCCACGTGCCGCGGAGTGGCTGGGCCCGTGAGCCATGGCCGCTGAGCCTGCGCGTCCGGAGCCTTGTGCTCCGCAACGGGAGAGGCCACAGCAGTGAGAGGCCCACGTACCGCAAAAAAAATAAATAAAAATAAAAATAAAATAAAATAAAAGAGAAATAATTTAGAATATCACCATTCTGCAACCCCCAATGAATTACTGGATCTAGGCATTAAATATCAATGGCTGCTAACGTCACAGAAGAAGACTCATCCAGATATCAAGTGCCTCCTGATGAATATAACACCTCATATAGTCTTGCCAGGATCACACCTGATTCTGATCAAGCCTCTAGATCCCACGGAAGATCTGCAGGACACATAAATAAGAGAAAAACATGCTGAATTACAATACACCATTAGTATGCAATCAGCAGAACCAAACTGTAGGAAACCCTACAAGTCATTCAGGGTTCAGTAGCTAAACTGTACGGAAAAGAAAGAGATGAGAGAGAAACCTACAGATTAAAAGGCTCAAAAGACATATCAAATTCAAAAATAAAATAGGTAAGATTAAAGTGTACTATCTGGTAGTACACACTTGGGTGATGAAACTATGGATTAGCTGGCTGAAATTCCAGCTCTATCACATTCTTGTGTGATCCTGGCAAGACATCTAATACCTCTATGCTTCAGCTTCCTCATGAGTGAAACAGAAAATAATAACCATAATAATGAGGAAAATATAGTTAAAATGTTTAGCAAAGTGCTCACTGGACAGTATTATGATTTCAATAACAATTATTACCTATTCAAAAATGTGACATTGTACTTCTAGGTCAAATTCTTTGCACAGAATGATTATAGTACTAATTCTGCTAACATAAAAATTTTTCTGTATATCAGTCACTTTTTGTACAAATCCTTCAAAGTTAAAAAAATCTAATAAAGAAAACACCAAACAATACTTAACCAAAGTTTATTTAACCAGTACTTAGACCAAATGCCTTATAAAGCAGACATGTATTTAATTTGAGGGAACATAAATTCATTCCTCTTGGGCAAATACCTAGTGGTGAGATTTCTGGGTCACATGCTAAGCGTATGTTTAATTTTATAAGAAAATGCCAAACTATTATCCAAAGCGGCTGTACAATTTTGCATTCCCATCAGCAATGTATGAGAGTTCCAGTTGCTCCACATCCTTGCCAACTTGGTATTTGTCAAAGTTTTGCTTCTATTCTAAAAAGTATGCAGTGGTATCTCTTTGTGGTTTTAATTTGCATTTCCCTAATGGCTAATAATGTTGATATACTCAGGAGTTTTATTAATATGACATTAAATTCTTCTTGTTTAAGGACTATTTTTAATATTTAGCACTCAGCCTGTTAATAGAATGAAATAGTTTTATAAACTAAATGAAGCTTGATGCAGAATCATTTACAAAACTGCTAATTTCAAATTGGCCTCATAAGCAATAACAGAAAGTTTATGCAAACATTTTCAATTCATTCGGTATAAAATGTATTCAAATAAAATCAACTCAAATAAATTATTGGCAGCTTTTTTCATAAAAATTGAGAAAATTAAGTAGCTTCTTTTTCAACTTCCTGCTTCTCATCTTTACAGAAGCTCCTTCCACAAAATAACCTAACTGTAACAGTGTCACACAGCATTTATTTAGTGCCTATTTTGTGCTAGACACTATGCTAAACCTTAAGTATACAAATATGAATAAGTCAAATGACCCTGTCCTCAAGCAGTTAATTTCATATATTTTTAAAAATAACTACTTTCTCATTTTTTTAAAATAGCCTTTCTCTTTTAGAACAGTTTTAGATTTAAAGAAAAATTCACTCCATATACTGCCCTCCCATTCAGTTTCCCGTAATAGTAACATCTCACATTAGTATAGGACATTTGTGAAAATTAATAAACAAATTCTTATATATTATTACTCACTAAAGCCCATAGCTTATTCAGATTACCTAAAGCCCTATTTCTGTTCTAGGATACTATCCAGGGTACCAAATTATATTTAGCTGTCATGTCTCTTTAGTCTCCTCCTGGCTGTGACAGTTTTTCAGGCCTTCCTTGTTTTTAATGACTTGACAGTTCTGAGGTATTCTGTAGGATGCCCCTCTTTGCCATACTCAGTTTTAAACTTAAAAAATTTTACTCATTAAACAAATCTCATTGTGAACCAAAGCTTGGTTCAAATTTTTTAATTACTAATAACACAGGTATATTTTTCTAAAAATACATGAAAATATTCTAAGGTACAGTACTATAAACCGTAATTAAACTGACATCTATGTTTCAACAAACCTGATCTCTAACTCCATCACCATAGTGTATAACAGGTCTCCATATATGAAATAAGCAAGGAAATAAATTCCCAAAATTATAATGAAAATAAGTTACCTGTCAATGTATTGTCTCTGTCAAAAATATCTTGCCACTTATCCAAGATACCATCTTAATAAGAAATTAACCACTTAAAATGTGTGAAAATACATTTCCTTCTGTATAAATTGCTTATTACACTTATTCATCTTTTCCTCTTTTATTTAAGTAACCGATGTGGTTTTGATTATATTATGAAATGTGGTTCTGGGACTTCCCTGGTGGTCAAGTGGTAAAGAATCTGCCTTCCAATGCAGGGGACATGGGTTCGATCCCTGGTCAGGGAACTAAGATCCCATGTGCCGCGGGGCAACTAAGCCCATGTGTCACAACTACTGAGCTCACACGCCTCAACTAGAGTCCACATGCCACAAAGTACAGAGCCCACGCACTCTGGACCCTGCGCGCCACAACTAGAGAAGAGAAAACCCACATACCACAACTAGAGAGAAGGTGCACGCCGCAACGAAAGATCCGCACGCCTCAACGAAAATCCCGCATGCACAGCTAAGGCCCGACGCAGCCAAAAATAAATAAAATAAATGAATAATAAATTTTTTAAAATCTTTAAAAAAAATGTAGCTCTAGTTCTGTTACCTTGGGTCTAAAATAATGACTACAAGATTCAGCTGTTATAAATTACTGCACAGGTAAGGAAGTTTCTCCTCAATCTCATTTAGGTCAAGGGTACTTCTCATCTACAACAAAAGAGATAACTGGACTATGGTAAAATGTTCCTGTAATTCTTACTATGGTATCTCACTTCTTGCCTTTATTGGTTCTTCTTTATTGCCCTAATAAACTCTAGTGCTTGTAACTTACATACTAGCCACAAATGTCATAAAAATCTAAGAGTTTTTTTTAAAAAAAAGGCTTTAAATCACCAGAGAAGTTAAGTCTTTCCCATCAAGAAGGACTCTGGATGGATGCAGAGTTCACAGAATTCACTTAAGACACAGAAGTCACTTTCTGCAACTAACTGACAACCTGGAAAACTAGGTTTTATCAAGATGAAGTAATACAAATAAAAATGTGTTGCAGCAAGTGCTAATAATTCCAAATCTAACTAAATTCTATCAGAACAAAACCAACAAAATAAAACTTTATTTTTTCAACAAGTCAACAGCATAGAGAAAAAAAAGAGAGGAGGCAGGCTATTCTAATTTAAAAGAAACAAAACACATTACACAACCAATTATAGTAAGTAGACCTTTTTAGAAGAAACTTAAAACAGGTGTTACATAACCAATTATAGTGAGTAGACTTTTTGCAATCCTGACTCAAACAAACCAAATGCAAAATGACTTTGTACATAATTGGGGAGTATTAATTAATTTTAAGGAATTACAGTTAGTTGTTTTTAGGTATGATAACAGCACTGTAGTTACACCACAAAAAAAAAATTCAAGTTTCATCCTAAAGTATTTATGGATAAAACAGCATGATTTCTGGAATTTTCATGAAGATACATCAACAAAAAAGTGTTGAGGGAAAAGACAACAGGCCCAAAATGGAGTCACTTGTGCTAAGCCCCATGTCCACAATCCAAGACTTAATACCTAACTTAATTGCAATTTCAATCTCTCACAGGAATGTAATCTTAAACAAGTCAACCTGGAATTTCCTGGTCAGCAGTAGTGAGTTAATCTGCCTGACAGACCCCTTCAATTCCCCCAAAGAAAGATGAGGTAATCTGCTTTTTCCTTGTCCCTGTCCCCTTCTGCCTATAAAAGTCTCCCATTTTGTTCAGCTCTTCATAGCTCCTTTCTATTTGCTAGATGGAATGCTGCCCAATTCATGAATCACTGAATAAAGCCAATTAAATCTTCAAATTTATTCAGCTGAATTTTGTTTTCTAACAGAGGGTAGAGGTTGAAGTCGGGTGATGTTTCATGGGAAATCAATATAATCTCTATTTTTGTTTTTGAAGTTCAAAATTACAAACAGAATGAAAAAATAGGTAAAGCTTTAGTACCTAGAGATGAAAGTGTCTTCTCTTCGAGCAATTTAGCTTCTGTTGACATAAATGGGACCTAATACAGTGTCTGTCATATAGTACTTTCTCAATAAACAAACATTTGCTGAACAAATTATTGAACTGCCTAATCAAAGAGGAAAACAGACCTCTGAGACAATAAAAGTGTCCCTATTCAAAAGAGGTGACAAAAATTTCTAAGAAAATGTGCCTCTCTGTCAATTCTGGGCAGCAGTACTGACAAGTTTAGGAAACCACTCAGTACAAGAGCAGGAATTTCACAGACGAAAGTAAAGCTATCTAATAACATTCTCATGAAAGGTTCAGAAGTACAGGGAAAGGTTGCCCAGAGGCAGCAGGAAAGAAAATTTGTGTCAGGAGGGGGAAAATGGGATATTTTGAAAACTAGTTCATTCTCAGGAGTAACATATCCTTAGGGTGATACCTAGTAAGGTAACTTCTCTCTGACGCATTGCCTTCTCCTTTACCTGTATTTCAATTTAGGTACTTCTTCATCCATTTATATTAAAACCAGTGTGGCATTACTAAAAGTATTCTGATCACTCTTTACAAATTTTCTTTCAATTGCCTATCTATTGGTCTATCAAAAACAAAGACTTTAGGAAAAATCTCTAGTTCTAATTTAGAAGAGCGAAGTATATGATACTGCTTAAGAAACCACAGATGATTCTGCCATAAAATAAATACTGGGCTGGCCAAAAAGTTCCTTCAGCTTTAAAGTAAAAATAAAAGACGTTTTTCATTTTCACCAAGAACTTTATTGAACAACATTTCACCGTTTTGTTCCACTACCTTCTGCCATTTTTCAGGCAACTTCTTAATTCCATCTTCCCAAAACTTTTTATCTTTTTGAGCAAAGAGTTGTTCCAGGTGCCTTTTACAGTTTTCCAGGGAACTGAAACTTTTTCCATCAAAAGAATTTTGCAAAGACCGAAATAAATCGAAATCCGAAGGTGCAATGTCTGGTGAATACAGCAAATGAATCAGAGCTTCCCAGCCAAGCTCTAACAGTTTTTGCCTGGCTATCAAAGAAACATGCGGTCTTGCATTATCCTGATGGAAGATTATGCGTTTTCTGTTGACTAATTCCGGATGCTTTTCCTCAAGTGCTGCTTGCAGTTGGTCTAACTGGGAGCAGTACTTTTTGGAATTAATTGTTTGGTTTTCTGGAATAAGCTCATAATAGAGGACTCCCTTCCAATTCCACCATATACACAACATCACCTTCTCTGGATGAAGACCTGCCTTTGGTGTGGTTGGCGGTGGTTCATTTCGCTTTCTCCATGATCTCTTCTTCCATTTCACATTATTGTGCAGTATCCACTTTTCAGCACCCGATACAATTTGTTTTAAAAACGGAACATTTCATTATGTTTCAGTAGAGAATCGCATGTGGAAATATGGTCAAGAAGGTTTTTTCCGCTTAACTTATGTGGAACGCAAACATCAAAGAGATTCACATAGCCAAGCTGGTGCAAATGATTTTCAGTCCTTGATTTGGATATTTTGAGTACGTCGGCTATCTCCCACGTGGTATAACGTTGATTGTTCTCAATTAATGTCTCGATTTGATCGCTATCAACTTCAACCAGTCTACCCAACCGTGAAGCATCATCCAGCAAGAGGTCTCCAGCACGAAACTTCGCAAACCACTTCTGACGCGTTCAATGAGTCACAGCACCTTCTCCATACATTTCACAAATCTTTTTTTGCGTTTCAGTTGTGTTTTTACCTTTCTTGAAGTAATAAAGCATAATATGCTGAAAATGTTGCTTTTTTTCTTCCATCTTCAATATTAAAATGGCTACACAAAAATTCACCAATTTTGATAAGTTTTTTTTAAAATGCACACTGATATGACAGCTGTCACAAGACAATATAATAAAACTACTTCGAATGAAGTTAAAGACAACTAAGCACTACTAGAGCCATCTTACGGAAAAAAACCAAACGGATATTGTGGCCAACCCGATACTTTTTGCATTATAAAAGAGACATAGGGAACTTCCCTGGCGGTCCAGTGGTCCAGTGGTTAAGACTTTGTGCTTCCATTACAGGGGGCATGGGTTTGATCCCTGGTTGGGGAACTAAGATCCCACAAGCCTCACGGCCAAAAAAAAGGAAAAGAGACATAAATATTAAATGAATTACAAAAGACAATATTATTTTCAATAGTAGGGATAGAAAAGTAAATGTTTTAAGCTCTGATCAGATCCTACTATTTACCATCCCACACTTCAAAGGACCAGTATAGTCACTGGTTCATAACTTTCCTATACAGTATCCCTAAAATAAAAACAAGATCATTTTCTCTTTATAAAGAGGTCCAAGAAAAGGACTAGAGGGCACAGTACTTAAATGATGGTTTCTTAGCACTAGGAGGTTTCTGTGCACATTTTATTATTGCTAATGTTTAGGGGGACATGGGCTTTTTTCCTTTAAAAATTCTCTGCATCCATAAAGAAAAACTTGTAGTTTCTTTTCTTCTCCATGAAACATTATAGTTTATCGAATAAGTAATTTGCTTGAATAACTGAGATGGCACAAATTTTGTATTAGGCAGGAACTTTCTTCAAAATGACAAAGAATATAGCTTCTATCATCCTTTTAAATTTTTTTAAAATATATTTATTTAGGACATCCCTGGTGGCGCAGTGGTTAAGAATCTGCCTGCCAATGCAGGGGATGTGGGTTCAATCCCTGGTCCGGAAGATCCCACATGCCGCGAAGCAACTAAGCCCATGCACCACAACTACTGAGCCTGCATTCTAGAGCCCACGAGCCACAACTGCTGAGCCCATGTGCTGCAACTACTGAAGCCCGCGTGCTCTAGGGCCCACGTGCCGCAACTACTGAGCCCACGTGCTGCAACTACTGAAGCCCATGCACCTAGAGCCCATGCTCCGCAACAAGAGAAGCCACCACAATGAGAAGACTGTGCACTGCAACAAAAAGTAGCCCCCGCTTGCCACAACTAGAGAAAAGCCCACACGCAGCAGTGAAGACCCAATGCAGCCAATAATACATATACATATATATTTATTTATATTTAGGAATATAGTTTTAAAGAAACTTCTGTACCTTGACTTGACCCTCCAGTTCAAGTGCCCAACACAGTCTGACTTGAAATTATATCTCAGTTGCAAATTATCAGAAGTTACTAGAAAAGAAATTCTAATTAGCCCAGATGATGTACACTATCCATTTTCTGAGAAAAAGACTGGATTGTTTCCTTCCATCTCTATTTCTGCTTCTAAGTATTAGTATGATTCTCCTAAACCAGCTTTTCCAGATCCTTACAGCCTCTTTCCCTGCTAGGTGCAATTCCAAAAACCAAGAACAGAGCTAGTATTTGCTCATCTCACATAACCATCCATAAACTATGAGATAATAAACTTCCATTTGGACCATGTGACTAGAGTAGGGGTAGGATGAGTTCTCCAAAAGAGGCAGGTAAGAATTGAGGGTATTAGTGATTTAGACATAATCACTGGAGGAGTTGGTGGTGGCTAATTAACCAAACTAATCTATGTCTACCACCACTGGGGGACAGGGGAGAGGAGGTGGTGGTGGTACTTAATGGCTACACATTATTTTTTGGAAATTATATCTCTTTCAATAGAAAATAAAATACCAGCAACTACACATAAATTCTTTTATATTCCAGACTAAAAATTTTCTTTATAAGTAATTAAAATGTCAGAAACCATATATCTAGCATTTACAACTGCTTCTAATTGTAATTCTGTGTCTGTGAAAAAATATAGCTGAAAATGTTGGAAGTAGAGACTTTCGGGATTTAAGAAGTGGGAAAGTGAAATGGTACCAAGAGTTCAACCACAGACCAGGAAGCAGGAGAATGGGAGGTGCCTTAGGATAGAGGTGGGGGTGGGTAGTAGATTCAACTATAAGTAACAAAACAAAACAAAACAAATTAACTGCACCTTAAATAAACCAAAAGTTTATTTCTCTCTGACATAAAATAATCTGAAAAAAAGGCAATCTAGGGCTGTTCTACCATGTCATCAACATACGGTATCCTTCCACTCTCCAGTCCACCATCCCTAAAGTACAGTCCATCCTCATGGTCTAAGTTGGAAGCTGCAGAGAAGAAGATAAAGGTACACCTCTCCCTTTAAATAAAACTTTGGGAAGTATCACATACTTCCACTTACCATTTATCAGAACTTCTTCACAAGGTTATAAACCTATCTGTAAAAGAACCTCAGAAACTTAGTCTTTCAGCAACTAGCACTATCTCGTGCTCACTAAATAGCTAGGTTTTGTTAACTTGAGAAAAAGACAATCTGACATAGTAGATCAAAGGCAAGAAAAGACAGATGAAATAGGAGATGTGAATGCAAATCTTCCTTCTCTAATCTAAGCTACAAAATGACTGGAATGAAATATTACTTACCTGAGAGAGAAGAAATGGAGAAAGAGGAGAAGGATCTTTAATTCTATTTCTTAGGCTATTTCTTTCTCCTCCTCATATTGCTATCAAAAAAACTCACTTGAGAAGTAACAAAAGTGTAAGCCAAAATAATTTGACTCAAAGTTGTAAAACCTCCTTACTATACAGAAGTAGAAACCAACTTGTTTAACAAACAGAAAACACCAAGGTAGAGAGATAGTTTAAAACCAAACCAAAAAACAAAACCACACTATAACTCTTCTACAGTTAAGACTTTTAAGTTACTTCCCAGGTCCAGAAGCTCAACCCAAACGCCTCTTCATACCCACTCCATTGTTTGGTAAACCTCTCTCTTCGTATCCATAGAGCAGATCTAATATAATCTCCCTGGTTCCCCTGCCTTGCTGTTTTAAGGATTTTACTGTAGCTACCATAGACTCACAAGAAGAAATTACAAAGTTTAGAAATATCTTATAAAATTATCTGGGATCTCAAATATTCTCACTTCACTGGACAGAACTAATGATGTCAACTAGTATTCATTCACATATCTTCTTGTCTCAAACAAGCAAAGTGTATTTCTAAGTCCATAAACAGTTAAATATATTTCAAAGAATCTTTCTTTAATACAGGCATGATACAGAGGTGGCAGCGGTGACAGTGGCAGTGGTGGGACCAAATTAAGACCTTTAGAGGCTCCAAGTACAGAAAATATAGTAATATAATCCTCTACCTCCTCCCTACGAAATTCTAAACTAAGATTAAATTATTCCAATAAATTCTTTTTTTTCCCAATTACTACTTCCAAAATTTTTTTTAATATTAAGTGCTTTTAATTTTTTTTCAAATTATTTTTCCTTTGCTTTGTTGGTACCCTAAACATTTGTTGGATATGCCTTTTGGGTAATCAGCATAAGCAGTGGTAAGAAATAGAAGTAAAAGCCGCTGCAACTTGAGGAGGTCCACTCGGTGTCAGGTGTTTTACATGCATTATTGATAATTCTTACCACATCATCTACAAAAGGGAGATATTATCAACACTGTTTTGGTGATAAAGAAATGGCTTCAGAGAAGCTAGATACGATGCCCAAGGTCACTCAGGCAGTAAATGGAGGAGCAGAGTATTTGAAACAGGACTTTCTGTCTCCTACGTCTGATCCATCAGACATATTTCCTGTAGGGCATTTCTTCAGAACCTGCTCCTGGACAAAATTTCATTTCAGGGAAACAATGAAGAATGATTTTTAAATGCATCATTTGATAGTACTCAAATCTTCCGTGGAACCTAGTCACTGATAATCCTAGATGATGGCTATAAACATATAGCCAGGACTGTTGCATTGCACAACTCCACAGAGCACTTTTTTTTTTAGTATGAATGGTGTCCTCTGGATTGCGCGATGTCGCAGCTATAACCCAAATGCTTGTCAAAGGCCTTGTCAAGGCCATTTACTGTACTGTTCAGGAAAAAAATGCAATCATTTTTTAAATACACACCCTCAGAGTGTTAAAGAAATGTATTTTAAAGCACAAGAAAATATACTCAGTATCATGAGTCATTAGGAAAATGTAAATTAAAACCACAATGATAAAATTCTCCTAAAAGGGCTAAAAAAAAAAAAAAACTGACAATACTAAGTGCTAGGATGAAGATCAACTGGAACTCACGTACGTTGTTGTTGGGAATACAAAACAGTACTGTCACTTTGGAAAATAGTTTGGCAGTCTCTCGTAAAATTAAACATACACTTACCATATGATTCGGCAATCCCGCTCCTAGGTATTTATCCAAGTGAAATGAAGACTTACGTTCATACAAAAAGTTATTCTCAAATGTTTATAGAAGCTTTATTCATAATTGCCAAAAATGAGAAACAACCCAAACATCTCTCAACAGATGAAGGGATAAACAATGTACATCCATACTTAGCAATGAAAAGGAACTATTAATACATGCAACAACATGAATCAATCTCAAAAACATTTCCTAAGTGAAAGAGGCTGACTCAAAAGTCTACATAACTGTGATTCCATCTATATGACATTCTGAAAAAAGCAAAACACTGACCATAAAGAACACATCAGTGTTCACTACGGGGTTGGAGACAGAGGGAAGAGGCTAACTACAAAGGGGCAACAGGAGCTCTTGTGGTGGATACATATTCTATGCATTTATCAAAACCCAAAGAACTGTATTATCACAGTGTGAGTTTTAGTGCATGTAACTTTTTTAAGACTTCTACTTTTTAACACATGGAAAAATACAGGAAATATGCCAAATGAAGAAAAGAATAAAAAAGAAAGAAAAGGTTTTTTAAAACGACTATTCTAGAAATGGTTATCCTCTGGAGATAATATAGCTGCCTCCACTGAGGTGTGGAGATAAAATGTAAAATGCTTAACCCAAGGCTTACCACATAGTAGATTCTCAACTAATACTAGTTCCTTTCCCTTTCCCTGCTTCCCTCTCCTATGTATGCATTTCTCTTTCCCTGTGTCTCGTACTCCCTTCCTTTCCTCCTCCTCTCCAATGGCTATAGATGGTTTTTGCCTACTTCACATTCCTTCTCCCATTCCTCTGGTTTATAGTATTCCCATCCTTTGGGGAACTAATCCTCCCCCATTTTATGTGGTTCTGATGACAATGCCAATGACAATTCTCCACAGTGATTAACCCAAGGATGGGCCCCATTAGAGGCCTTCCTTCAGAAACTTAAGTTCTCAGTGGTCTGAGTCCACACATCTCTGCTATGAAAGAAGCCTTCTAACATAAGAAGATAATAAGACCAACACAAAGAAAGAATTAAAGTCAGGAAATGGAGAGGATCCTGAAGACATCATTTAAATTTCTGGATCTGGTTGTTCCTGGACTGCTCCACCTCAGTTCTTCCTACTTAACAAAGCCAGAAAGTCATCTTGTTTTAACCATTTTAGAATTGTTGTTGTTTTTAATCCTTCCCATTTGAAAAGAACAAAACATTTTGTTTCCCTAAGGGAACAGAAATAGTAAATCATCTCTTTACTTGCTGTGGCCTTCAGTTAATTTACTTTTAGTATTAGTGGCTATTAATATAGAGATATTACCAAGCCCTACTGTAGGGCAATCAAACATGTGTGGAAAGAGGCAAAAATAAAATATAAAGCCAGAACTTCCCTGGTGGAGCAGTGGTTAAGAATCCACCTGCCACTGCAGAGGACACAGGTTCAGGCCCTGGTCTGGGAAGATCCCACATGCCATGGAGCAACTAAGCCCATGTGCCACAACTACTAAGCCTGTGCTCTAGAGCCCACGAGCCACAACTACTGAGCCAGCATGCCTGGAGCCTGTGCTCTGCAACGCGAGAAGCCACTGCAATGAGAAGTCCACGTACCGCAACAAAGAGTAGCCCCCGTTCGCCATAACTAGAGAAAGCCCGTGCGCAGCAACGAGGACCCAATGCAGCCAAAACTAAATTAATTATTTAAAATTTTAAAAAGATAAAGCCATATATAAGTACAGCTGACCCTTGAATGACATGCATGGGTTAATCCAAGTATAATTTATAGTCAGCCCTCCATATCTGCGGTTCCTCCACATTCACAGATTCAATCAACCACAGACCTTATAGTACTGTAGCATTTACTACTGAAAAATATACAGGTATAAGTGGACCTGGACAGTTCCAACCTGAGTTGTTCAAGGGTCAACAGTAGACTGAAAATAGCTACCCATTAAAGATTTACATTCCAAGTGTCAGGAACATTAAAGACAGCCTTTAATGTAAATTTTAATCTTTAGGTTTTAAGTCTTCAATGCAAATGGTGCTCACTTTTCACCCCTTCACATTTTTACCACTCTACTCACTCAAAGTGAGGTAATACAGATACATGTTATTTTGTGTCACTCTGGTTTTAGATTGTTCCAATATCTGAAGAAAAGCAACAGCACATGCCAATAGGAAAAACACCCACATGCAGTAAGGATTAAAGCAAAAGTCTTATGAGTTGACAACATATGATAAACTTCTAGCAAGTCTTTCTTCAGTTTGCCTGCTTGGAACGTCCCTACTTATTCTTTGATGCTAAGCTTAAATGTCACTTCCTTTCAATACAGCCTTCCCCACCTATCACATCCTAGTAGAACTGCCTCTTCCTCCTCTCCCTCTATTATAGCAATTACAAAATTATAATTATTTATATGTTAGCAGTAATGAGAACCTAAACTTCTGTGGTTAAAAAAAAAAGAGGAAATAGAAAAGAGTTGATAAAGTAGAGAAACACTATAGTATTCACAGCTTGACAACTGAATGGATCTGATTGGGAATTCAAAGATAACTTCGAATTCAAGTTTGGAAAATGGAAGGGATAAGCCAACAATAAAGGAAGGAAAGTTAGAAAGAATAATACATTTTAGATGAAAGAAAATGAGCACATTGAGCTTGACTGAATAACAAACAAGTGGAGCTCTCAAGCTGGAAACTGAAGTTCAACATTTACTACATGGGTGGGAGCTGTCTGAAAGAGGTACTCACTGAAGATAACATTACAAGGAAAAAAGTCTAGATTAAGAAAAATGTATAAGGCAAATACTTAATGAAGAAGTTGACCTTGTAAATGAAAAGAAAAGTTGCTAGAATATATAGGAGAACCAGGAGGACTACAAAGTTATAAGGAAAAGCAAGGAGGAAAAGGGATTCACAGTGTCAAATCTGAAGAATTAAAAAGCAAAAACTAATACTAAAAAAGTCTCCATTGGGCAGTTCAGAAGGTCACTGGTAACAACAGAGAGAATGAATTTACTGAAAAAGAAGGTAGAAAAATTGAAATAGGCATATTGCTCTTTCTTTGGGCTGTGGGTAATACCAAAAAAGGCCGGGGATGGGAAGGGCAGGATGTGACAGAAAGAATAAGGAAAGGTGGTTTGGGGTTTGCTTTTTTGTTTTTTAGGCCAGTAAAGATGTTGTTAGGGGAGACTGAAATTAAAATGATAAAGGAGTGAACTAATGAACCTTATATTCTAAAGGGTAGCAGGGATAAAAAGTAGTCATGAAGTAGTCATGAAAGCCTAACGGACACATCCCTGACACCAAATGGTACAGAGGAGGGGAAACTGCACAATTTACAGATAAAGAAAAGCAAAGCTGAGGAAGCCTCTGTTTGATGGTCTTAACCTTCTTACACTTTTCAAAAAAAAAAAAAAAAAAGTAAGTGAAATAACCTGCAAAGTCTGAGAGCAGTATGCTGTTGGGGGCTAGGAAAGAGGTAGAAAAGGGCTGAAACAGCCCCTGTAGGAAGTCAAGCAGAAAAGAATTGTTAACAAATATAAGTAAGTATTTTGGAGCACCCTTTAAAAGTTTTCTAAAACTTTTAAATTAATCATTTTAACTGCTTTAATGCGGTTCTAGTCTTGCTCTGATGCTTTGCTTAAATATCAAATTAGTATTTCATTACTCAAGAAATCTATTTTCTTAAGGACAAGTATTTGAGAGAACTACATAAAGAACAAGAATTCTAAACCTAGAAATGGCTATACCTTCTGACAGTTGCTCACTTATTATTATTAAAAATTAAAATTACCTGGGAAGATATGAATGATGGTCATCTTTAATATTTTGGAGCTTCAGAAGTTATAGAAAGAAGTGTCTCTTTCCTTTACACTGAAATTTTTCCAATTACATAATTCATATTTAGGTATTTTATATGTAGTACAACTTCAGTAGGACATTTAAAGTATACGGTATAGCATATATTCAAAAGAATATTGTTGCCATAAAAACAGTCACCTTAGAAAGCTTTATTACTTATTCCTAGAATGCTGCCATTGCATAAAAAGCTTTGGGATTCAACTTTTGGCACTCCTTATCAGTCTTAACACAATCTTCATAATACTGTCAAAAGTGACAAATCTTCATTCATTTAATATAGGTTTGCTTTGGGGATATTTTTGGTGATAATTAGATGACTTATGGTACTTATTAAAAATACCATTCTGAGCAAAAAGTGTGACTATAAAGCATGAAACAAATTTTCTTATGCTGCTCTAATGACACCATCAGTAGAATATATTTATAGCTACATTCCCCTCCTTCACAGTGCTTGCTCTGTGGGTTACCACTCACGTTCTAGTATGTTGGGTAAAAATAAAAGTTCAATCATTTTATAGCCATACTTCCTACTACTTATAGATGATATAAGAAGCTCTGATAGTTTCTAAGAGTCAAAATTATTGAATATTTGAAAGTAGTCACAGTACTCTTATTTTTTAATTTAGCTAAGTTGTTATTCAATGCCCTATCTTTTATTATACTATACTGAAAATGCACATTACCCCCTTGGAATATACCTGATACCAGCTACTCAGTCAGGTTGTCTATACCTGCTACACGTACATAAACACATGCACAAACATATTTTTTAATTCCCTGTATACATATTTTTTTCCTAATTTGTCACCTGAATATTATCTGTCAGCTTTGCCTCCAGATGAGCCCTAGGACTATCTTCCCAACAGTAGCCATACACTTCCTTCGGTTCTTCTTTGAAAAACACTCTAATCCCACTTGGCTGCCTTGAGTCCAACTTGGCTCAAACATAACTAAAGTTGCTCCACCCCACCTTCTACTTCTAAAACAAAAGAAATAACTAAAAAGCATAATTTTTTCCTATGTTCATAAGAAGCTTCGATCACTAAAGCTCTACCTCTGACAATTATTCAACTCTGCCTTTATTCTCTTCAAAAGTCTTAATTATTAACTCAGCATTTAAGACTACCGCTATTCTCAAAGTTGTACACATGAACTAAGAAATGCCCAAGAAAAAGTTTAATCAGCCATCTTGATTTTTCAAGGCAATCTCAAATTTGCCATTGCTGAGTCATCTCTTCAACCATAAGCCTTGTTTTTGATTCAGAAAAAACATATGTTGACATAAAGTGCTTACACTTAAGGGGAAGAGTTAAGGTACATTCTAGGGAAAGGTCAGTGAATGTGTACCCAGGTGTGAAAACTGGAATAGAAGAAAATCAAAATAAAACATTTTATGGAGAAAGAAGCAGAGGCCCAGAGAGGACAAATGGCCTACCCAATTTACACATCTGGGTGGCAGAACCAATACTAGTATCCAAGTCTCCTGATTCCAAGTTCAAACCTTCTCTACTTTATCCATTCTTTCAAATTACTAAACAGGGCTATACTAAGTGAAAAGAGCCAGACACAAAAGATTACATATTGTATGATTCCATTAACGTCAAATTTCTAGAAACAGCGAAACTATAGAGACAAAATACAGACGAGGGGTTGCCTGGAGCTGGGGGTAGGAACACGGGTTGGGCAAATGGGCAAAAGGGAGCTTTCTGGAAGGTGAAAGTGTTCTAAAATTGGATTGTGATAACTGTTGTACAGCTGTATATATTTACAAAAACTTATGAATTTTATGGTATATAAATTATACTTCAATAAAGCTATCCAAAAAATTACTATGAAATAACTCAGATTTTAGCTTTACATCTGTGGAGCTCTCAAAAAATTTTATGTCAAAAAGCATCACTAAAACACAAAGAAAACAGCCTTTTTTCCAAACTTCAGATCCTTTCCCTTCAGAATTTCCAAAAGTTAGGTACCTTACTTTCTAACCTTACATTTGCCATGGAAAGAGAAAGTGACAGGTACTATGCAAATATACACAGAAGAAATGTGCACGATTCTTGTGAAAATACTTTAGTTATTGATCACTATTTCCTTTTAGGTAGGATTCTGCATGGCTCTAAGTGAACCTCTGTAGACAGTTATAGAATAGAGGATGTGCTCTTTTATCTGTTATCTGACAAACTGCTCCAGAACAGAATTCTTTCGTGATTTCATTTTCATCATTATAATTTGTGCCATTATAAAGTCCTTTCATTAAGAGGAACCATTCCTAACTGCATATTAGCAAGTTTCTTTAGTTTATTGTTTGTACATCCTTATTAGGTATACATCTCTTCAAGCCTACTCAGCACAATGAGCATAGTCTTCATTTACTTACAAATTAAAAATAACATTACATCACTCATTCTATGAATGCTTTAAACCTATAAGCATCAAGCTGATACTTCTACTGTTTGGACCTTAAAAATAAAGTTTTAATTAGTGAAGGCCCAGATGTCTGTAATCACGTCAGAGGAAGCAGTCAGAATTACTCAGTAAACCTACATTTCTCATGGCTGAGCCTCATTTTACCAATGCTAAGGAAAGACCTTTTGGCCCAAGAGCTTCAATTACCACCCTCCTAAACCTTAGAGTTTCACTAAACTTTCTAAAAGAGAAAGAAAGGGGGTTACAGTCAAGATGGCAGCAGAGGAGGACTCACAGTTCGCCTCTCCCCACAACTAGGGCACCTGCCAGACGCTGGTGGGGGACCTCAACGCTCAAGGAGATGGGACAAACCCCCAAGCAACCAGGTAGGACATGGGGGGACTGAGGGGGGAGGAGAAGTGTAGGCCGGACAGGACCCGTGCCCCTGAGGGGTGGCTGGGAGTGGGGAGGGGTTCTAACACCTAGAAGGACCCTCAGCGGCTTGGAGGATCAGGGTGAGCGTGCCTATCATTTCTCCTGCCCAATCATTCCCAGGAAGCCTGTGGGGCTCCCAGGCCAGGTCCTCCACCCTCCAAGGTCCCCCTCTGGGCCACGTTGGTCCTAGGGGTGTAGGAGGGAGGCAAGGGAAGAAGAGGAGAGACGGATTAGGGAGGGGCCCTCCGGGATCGGAGGATCTGGGGAGGTGCAGACGGCATTTCCCCTGCCCACTCGGGCCCCAGGAAGCCTGCTGGGCTCCAGGGCCTTGTCCCCTCCATTCTCTGGGGCCCCCTCCGGCCTCATGGGTTCTAGGGGCATGGGTGGGAGGGAGGAAGGGGGAAGAGTAGGAGAGGCGGACAGTGGGACCCTCCAGGGCCGGGGGATCAGGGGAAGTGCTGCAGGCGTTTCCCCCACCCACTCGGCCCCAGGTAGCCTGTTGGGCTTCTGGGTCTGGTCCCCTGCCTTTCGGGACCCCTCCAGCTACATGGGTCTTAGGGGCATAGGAGGGAGGGAGGGGGGGAAGAAGAAGAGAGGCCAACGGGGGGGTGCCCTCCAGATTGGAGAATCAGGTGGAAAAACACCTAGCATTTCCCCACCCACTTGGGCCCAGTGAGCTGCTGGGGCCCTGGACCTGGTCCTCCACCCTCCAAGGCCAAAGGCACTCCTAGGCCCCTCCTGCTGCCTTGAGCCTAAGCCCCAACCCTCACAACCCCCAGAGCCTTTTCGGGCCCTGTGGGTCCTAAGCATAGGCCCCACCCACGCCTAAACCTCACCCCCGCCTAAGCCCCACGACCCACAGCCAAGGCCTTTTCGGGCTTTTTTTTTCTCCTCTTTTTTACTATTATGGCTCTGTTTAAAGCTTTTGCCTTGATCTCAGGGATATGGATGCTCAGATACTCCATCTGTTCCAGAATTCGATTAGATATATTTCAACTTTGTTAACAGTTTTGTGTGTCTCACACAAAGTATTAACTGTGCAACTGTGCCGTTTAAAAAAGAAAACAGAACATTGTTTCTACTACGATCCTCAAATATTAAATTCTGTAAATTTATTATGTGCTATACAAAGTATTACCATACTCAAGATTTTTAAAGAGTGCTTCCTTGGTCCAGGTTTTCCTGGACTGTGGATTTCATAATTTTGTAATTCTGCCACGTTCCTTCTTGAGCTAGTCCTTTTTGTATGAGTCCCAATAAATATCTCATTATGACAAAAAAAATAAAAAAACTTCCAGTTGTTGTTTCATCTGTATTTTTACTTTTTATTCTTTCTAACATATCCGCTACTTTTCTAACCTTATTTTATTTTTTACTCTTTGTTATTGTTCTGCTCCTTTTTCTTCTTTCCTTTCTTCTTTTTTTTTCTTTCCTTGCCACCCCACACGGCTTGTGGGATCTTGGTTCATGAGCCAGGGGTCAGGCTGGAGCTCCTGTGATGGGAGCTCCGAGTCTGAAGCACTGGACTAACAGAGAACCTCAGACACCAGGGAATAGTCATAGGAGTGAGGTCTCCCAGAGGTCCTCACCTCAGCACCAAGACCCAGTTCCACCAAACAGCCTATGAACTCCAGTGCTGGAAGCCTCAGGCCAAACAACCAGTAAGACAGGAACATAAACCCACCCACCAAAAAAAAAAAAAAAAAAAGAGAGACAGCAAAATAAAGGAGCAAGGTAAAAACCTACAAGACCAAATAAGTGAAGAGGAAATAGGCAATCTACCTGAAAAAGAATTCAGAGTAATGATAGTAAAGATGATCCAGAATCTCAGAAATAGAATGGAGGCACAGATTGAGAAAATACAAGAAATGTTTACAAAGATCTAGAAGAACTAAAGAACAAACAAACAGAGATGAACAGCATAGTAACAGAAATGAAAAATACACGAGAAGGAATCAATAACAGAATAACTGAGGCAGAAAACGAGTAAGTGAGCTGGAAGACAGAATGGTGGAAATAACTGCTGAGGAGCAGAATAAAGAAATAAGAATGAAAAGAATTGAAGACAATATTAGAGACCTCTGAGACAACACTAAATGCACCAACATTCAAATTATACGGGTCCCAGAAAAAGAGAAAAAGAAAGGATCTGAGAAAATATTTGAAGAGATTATAGTGGAAAACTTCCCCTAACATGAGAAAGGAAACAGTCACCCAAGTCCAGGAAACGCAGAGAGTCCCACACAGGATAAACCCCAGGAGAAACACACCAAGACACATATTAATCAAACTAAGAAAAATTAAGTTCAAACAAAAAATATTAAAAGCAGCAAGGGAAAAGCAAAAAATAACATAGAAAGGAATCCCCATAGGGTGATCAGCTGATTTTTCAGCAAAAACTTTGCAGGCCAGAAGTGAGTGGGAGGATATACTTAATGTGATGAAAGAGAAAAACCCACAAGCAAGATTACTATACCCAGCAAGGATCTCATTCAGATTCAACAGAGAAATCAAAAGCTTTACAGACAACCAAAAGCAGAGAGAATTCAGCACCACCAAACCAGCTTTACAGCAAATGCTAAAGAAACTTCTTTACGCAGGAAACACAAGAGAAGAAAAAGACCCACAAAAACAAACCCAAAACAATTTAAAAAATGGTAATAAGAATATACATATCAATAATAACCTTGAATGTAAATGGATTAAATGATCCAACCAAAAGACACAGACTGGCTGAATGGATACAAAACCAAGACCCATATACATGCTGTCTACAAGAGACCCACTTCAGACGTAGGAACACATACAGAATGAAAGTGAAGGGATGGAGAACGATATTCCATGCAAATGGAAATCAAAAGAAAGCTGGAGTAGCTTTCTTTTACTCGTATCAGATAAAATAGACTTTAAAATAAAGACTGTTACAAGAGATAAGGAAGGACACTGCATAATGATCAAGGAATCAATCCAAGAAGACGTAACAATTATAAATATTTATGCACCCAACAAAGAAGTACCTCGATACATAAGGCAAATGCTAACAGCCATAAAAGGGGAAATCAACAGAAACACAATAATAGTAGGGGACTTTAATACTCCGCTTACACCAATGGACAGATCATCCAAACAGAAAATAAATAAGGAAACACAAGCTTTAAATGAAATAACAAACCAGATAGATTTAATATTTATAGGACATTCCACCCAAAAGTGGCAGAATACACTTTCTTCTCAAGTGCACATGGAACATTCTCCAGGATAGATCACATCTTGGGTCACAAATCAAGCCTCAGAAAATTTAAGAAAATTGAAATCATATCAAGCACCTTTTCTGAACACAATGCTATAAGACTGGAAATCAATTACAGGAAAAAAAAAACTGTAAAAAACACAAATACATGGAGGCTAAATAGTGCACTATTAAATAACGAAGAGATCACTGAAGAAATCAAAGAAGAAATAAAACAATACATAAAAACAAACGACAATGAAAACACAATGACCCAAAACCTATGGGACACAGCAAAAGCAGTTCTAAGAGGGAAGTTTATGGCAATTCAATCTCACCTCAAGAAACAAGAAATATCTCAAATAAACAATCTAACCTTACACCTAAAGCAACTAGAGAAAGAAGAACAAAGAAAACCCAAGTCAGTAGAAGGAAAGAAATCATAAAGATCAGAGCAGCAATAAATGAAATAGAAATGAAGAAAACAATGGCAAAGATCAATAAAGCTAAAAGTTGGTTCTTTGAAAAGATAAACAAAACTGATAAACATTTAGCCACACTCATCAAGAAAAAAAGGGAGAGGATGCAAATCAATAAAATAGACATGAAAACGGAGAAATCACAAGTGACACCGCAGAAATACAAAGGATTATAAGAGACTACTACAAACAACTATATGCCAATAAAATGGACAACCACAAAGAAATGTACAAATTCTTGGAAAGGTACAATTTTCCAAGACTGAACCAGGAAGAATTAGAAAATATAAAGACCTATCACAAGTAATGAAATTAAAACTGTAATTAAAAATCTTCCAACAAACAAAAGTCCAGGACCAAATGGCTTCACAGGCGAATTCTATCAAACATTTAGAGAAGAGCTAACACCTATCCTCACTCTTCCGAAAAGGTGCAGAGGGAGGAACACTGCAAAATTCGTTCTACGAAGCCACCATCACCCTGATACCAAAACCAGAAAAAGATATCACAAAAAAAGAAAATTATAGACAAATATCACTCATGAACGTAGATGCAAAAATCCTGAACAAAATACTAGCAAACAGAATCCGACAACATATTAAAAGGATCATACACCATGATCAAGTGCGATTTATCCCAGGAATGCAAGGATTCATCAGTATACACAAATCAATCAATGTGAAACACCATATTAACAAATTAAGGAATAAAAACCATATGATCATCTCAATAGACTCAGAAAAAGCTTTTGACAAAATTCAACACACATTTATGATAAAAACTCTCCAGAAAATGGGCAGAGAGGGAACCTACCTCAACATAATAAAGGCCATATATGACAAACCCACAGGAAACATTATACTCAATGGTGAAAAACTGAAAGCACTTCCTCTAAGATCAAGAACAAGACAAGGATGTCCACTCTCGCCACTCTTACTCAACATAGTTTTGGAAGTCCTAGCGACAGCAATCAGAGAAGAAAAAGAAATAAAAGGAATACAAATTGGAAAGAAGAAGTAAAACTGTCACTGTTTGCAGATGATATGATACTATACATAGAAAATCCTAAAGATGCCACCAGAAAACTACCAGAATTAATCAATTAATTTCCTAAGGTTGCAGGATACAAAATTAATGCACAGAAATCTCTGGCATTCCTATATACTAACAATGAAAAATAAGAAGGAGAAATTAAGGAAACAATCCCATTTATCATCACAACAAAAGAATAAAATACCTAGGAATAAATCTACCTAAGGAGGTAAAAGACTTGTACTCAGAAAACTATAAAACACTGATGAAATGTGTTTCATCAGAAATCAAAGATGACATAAACAGATGGAGAAATATACCATGTTCTTGGACTGGAAGAATCAGTATTGTGAAAAAGACTATACTACCCAAAGCAATCTACAGGTTCAATGCAATCCCCATCAAATTACCAATGGCAGTTTGTACAGATCTAGAACAAAAAATTTTACAATTTGTATGGAAACACAAAAGACCCTGAATAGCCAAAGCATTCTTGAGAAAGAAAAATGGAGCTGGAGGAATCAGGGTTCCCGACTTCAAACTATACTACAAAGCTACAGTAATCAACACATTATGGTGCTAGCACAAAAACAGAAATATAGATCAGTGGTACAGGATAGAAAGCCCAGAGGTGAATCCACGCACATATGGTCACCTAATTTATGACAAAGGAGGCAAAAACATACAGTGGAGAAAAGACAGCCCCTTCAATAAGTGGTGCTGGGAAAACTAGACAGCTACATGTAAAAGAATGAAATTAGAACACTCCCTAACACCATACACAAAAATAAACTCAAAATGGATTAAAGACCTAAATGTAAGACTGGACACTATAAATCTCTTAGAGGAAAAACACTCTTTGACATAAACCACTGCAAGATCTTTTTTGACCAACCTCCTAGAGTAATGGAAGTAAAAACAAAAATAAACAAATGGGACCTAATGAAACTTAAAAGCTTTTGCAGAGCAAAGGATATCATAAACAAGACAAAAAGACAACCCTCAGAATGGGAGAAAAGGTTTGCAAACGAAGCAACGGACAAAGGATTAGTCTCCAAAATATACAAACAGCTCATGCAGTTCAATATCAAAAAAACAAAAAACCCCATTAAAAAATGGGCGGAAGACCTAAATAGACATTTCTCCAAAGAAGACATACAGATGGCCAAAATGCATACGAAAAGATGCTCAACTTCACTAATTATTAGAGAAATGTAAATCAAAACAACAATGAGGTATCACCTCACACCATCATCAAACAATCTACAAACAATAAATGCTGGAGAGGATGTGGAGAAAAGGGAACCCTTTTGCATTGTTGGTGGGACTGTAAATTGATACAGCCACTATGGAGAACAGTATGGAGGTTCCTTAAAAACCTAAAAATAGAATAACCATATGACCCAGCAATCCCACTACTTGGTATATACCCTGAGAAAACCATAATTCAAAAGGACACATGGGGCTTCCCTGGTGGTGCAGTGGTTGGGAGTCCACCTGCCGATGCAGGGGACACAGGTTCATGCCCTGGTCCAGGAGGATCCCACATGCCGCGGAGCAGCTGGGCCCATAAGCCATGGCCGCTAAGCCTGCACGTCCGGAGCCTGTGCTCCACAACAGGAGAGGCCACAACAGTGAGAGGTCCACGTACCACAAAAAAAAAAAAAAGAAAAAAAAAGGACACATGCACCCCAGTGTTCACTGCAGCACTATTTACAATAGCCGGGACATGGAGACAGCTTAAATGTCCAATGATAGATGAATGGATAAAGAAGATGTGGTACATATATATACAATGGAATATTACTCAGCCATAAAAAGAAACGAAATTGGGTCATTTTAGAGATATGTATGGACTTACAGAGTCTGTCATACAGAGTGAAGTAAGTCAGAAAGAGAAAAACAAATATCATATATTAACGCATATACGTGGAATCTAGAAAAATGGTACAGATGAACCTATTTGTAGGGCAGGAATAGAGATGTAGAGAACGGACGTGTGGACACAGGGTGGGCAAGGGGAGGGTGGGACGAATTGGGAAATTAGGTTTGACATGAATACACTGCCATGTGTAAAACAGATAGCTAGTGGGAACCTGCTTGTATAGCACAGGGAGCTCAGCTCAGTGCTCTGTGATGACCTATATGGGTGGGATGGGGGGGATGGGAAGGAGGTTCAAGATGGAGGGGATATAGGTATACAAATAGCTGATTCACTTCATTGTACAACAGAAACTAACACAACATTGTAAAGCAATTTTACTCCAATTATATATATATATATATATATACACACACACACACACACATATACAATAAATAAATAAGGAAGAAAAATCTGAAACTTACAAAAAGAAAACAAAATATTTAGCCTGGCTTAAGCTCTAATTTTAAAGAACAGATTTTCTCAAAATTTCAATCTTTTGCCATTTGGTAACTGACTGAATTAAGTAGTTATTCACAAAACTCAAGACACACAAAAAATAACAATCTCTAGTGAATACATCTCTTTCAGGTATAAGTACAATTCCATGTGTTAAAGAAATCGAATCAGTCAGATCTCTAATGATTAGGGCCCTAATTATCAAACATACACTTTCTCCTTACGAACTTTCCACAATAACTGGCTTAAATCTGCTAAAACTACTGCCATGAATGGAGAACACTGCTGTCCATTTTAGTTTCAGAGCTGGTTCTCTTCAATGGACACAGGTTTTTATTGTTTGGGGCCGTTGTTTTTTTTTTTTACATTATATTATTGCAATGAGGGACACGAAGAAGGTGAAGAGATATTCTAAAAACAATTCCTTGTATTCAGAAACTCCATAGATGAAGACAGAAATAGCAGAGGAGGCATGAGACTGCATTCCAAGAAACTGGAAGAAGGGATTACCATATACTAACAGTAGGCAGAACAATAATGTGACTGATACAGGACCCTTAACAATGAACCAAAATCGCCCATACCCCTTTTTATACAGAGTTACAAAATCATTTTTAATAAATAATATTGAACCCCACATCAACTGAACTTCAAGTCTCTTGCCTACTGCTGTAAAAGAAAATGAAATCATTATAATAAACTTATTGTAACATAAAAGGTAATGTTGTACTAGGAAATGTTCTATGAACTCTAAGGAAACAAAAACCCTACAAAGATGGTAAACTCTCACATTTTCCACCACTGTTGGGAGAGGAAAGACAACAAACAGGGAGAAGAAGGAAGTGGATGGAGAGGAAAAAACTGAAGAAATCTCCCTTAACTCCAAATAAGGCTCATCAGCCAGTACACCCCCTCTCTCAACCCCGCTCCCTTCACTGACTGTCCCGAAGCTACAAACTATGTTTTTCCACCTTTACTACTTTATCACGATATTACAACAAATTATATTTTAAAAATTATACAAGTGATTTTAGAAACTAGATTATGGAACGTTAGTATGCTTTACAGTTTGATGGTTTGTAAATATCATTTTTTACTACAGGCAAATTTACTCTGGCTCTAGGTATTAATGGCATATTAAATGGCATTTATTTCATCTAAGGGATATAATGTAAATAACCAACCATAAATTAGTATAAATTTAAAACTCTTTCATGGTTCATTAACAGTCTTAAATGAATATTTACAGACACAAAACAGGTTCATTTTAGTTGTATATTTGAGGTAAATCAAATATAACAATCTCCCATTTTCACTTTACTTTTGTTCATTTATAATCAGAAAGTTACAGCATTTAAAGTTCATATAATGTAATGCTTCTCATAACTCAGATTGTAAAATAAACATGACCTTAATTTCCCATTTACATCTAAATCTAAGATTAGTATCAACACTTTATTTATTTTGTAATGTGAACTTTATTTACACTAACCAGTCATAGAGACTGTGACAAGTAGAAATGCTAAGTCTGATCTTCTTAAAATAAATGTTAAGTCACGTTTACTCAGTTTATCCCTGAATCAGTTTAATTAAAAAAAAACCCAAGTTCTAAGATATAACAAATATAGGGAGCATTTCAGTAGTGATCTTCAAAGTTTTATTCCAGTGCTTTAATGAAGAGGTTATATTACAGACCAGTGCAAAAGAGAACGACAGCAAAGGCAAGTTTGAACTACATCTGTACCAGCCTTATATTGATATAATTTGTCAATTTTTTAAAAAACTTAAAATTCAAAACACATTTCCCCTTTGCATGTCATTTTCTCACACAAAAACTATCACAAAAGATATTTTTAAAAAGTAGTAAATCAGTGTGGTATTGGGTTTTAGCAAATAAAGTGTATTTTTTTAAAAAAGTAAATGAAGTTAACCCTATAGCTCTACTTTCTGTAAAGAGTATGAATAACTCTTACATTGAAATACATGGCATAAACCCCTTGGGCCCTTATGTGCTCTTCCTCCATTAACAGGAAAATCTACAGTATTGTATAGTCTAAGCTATATGTTTAGAATATTGTACAGATTGATATAAAGTCATTTAATCAAGGAAGAAAAAGCTATGCCAAGTGAATGATATGATTCATTTTACTGGGTTGAATTCCTAATTATTCCAAGGAGAAAACTGTGGGATGATGGAGGGTGGCTGGAGAAGGGGAGATGTAGGCAGGAGAGTAGAATGTAGAGAGAAAGGAAGGTTGAGACTTGAGACTGATCTGTTTTTATATATATATATATATATATATATATACACACACACACACACACACACACATATATATACATATATATATCTTAAATGCATACACATCCCCATATAACATTCTTCTGTTCGGAATTTTAAAAGGGTTTTTTTTTTTTAAATCAGTTGTAAACATCTCTTACTTTTAAACATGTTTTTCTCATTATAACAAACTATAATTTAATAACAATTCAAACTGCAAAACCATATACTATTTGGTACAGAAATATAAGCCAGAGAATCATCAAGAGGAGAAACAAGGGAAATCTTGTAGCAGTCCTCTAAATCCTACACCTACTATACTACAGTTGACTGCAGAAGACTGGAAGTTGATGTTTCATCTGAAAAGTACCAATAGGACCAGTACTGAAGCAGAGTAGAAAATTACTATAAAAGCAATACTTCTGGTTTCAGAGTTGTTTAGAATCTTAGTTTTGTTTTATTTTTAAGTAAAGAAACTTATTTACATGTTTATTTTTATATTTACTCTTATGATTATGAAATGAAAACACTTTCTTTTGCTTTTATAAATGTGCTATAATATGAAATGGGTGCGTTCACCATTTAATTAAACCAAGAGATTTACTAAATTCACTTTATAGTAAATCAAAAATAATCACTAAAGAAATGAAAAAAGATATAAAAATATTCTAGAATGTCTTATAAAACTGATTAATTTATAGCATTAACCCCTTAAATATAGTAAACACCTTATTATTCTGTATCTTACAGATATTTTAATTTTTTTCAAAGAATCTATTTTTTATTTTAGCAGCATTGAAATTCTATTTACACAATGAAGAGCAATGGAGGACAACCAACCAAACCACTGCCCTCAGAAAACTAAATATTCTATTGATTTTAATATACACACTATCAATTCTACCCTTGAATTTGAAGAATATGTGACCTGTGAGAAGTAAAATCAAAACCTAACTGATTACGGTTCAGAAACCTAAATAAAGTGCCATAGGTCAAAAAATAACTGCTTCATATTCAAAGGCACAAGTTCAACTTCACAGATCGTCTGGACTCACTGCATTATACTGCAGGAGAGAGAAGTTAAGAAGTGACCTTGGGATCCTGCTCTCCAGATGTCTGAGGGACCCATTTCTTTATTAAAAGTATCTCTACTTTTGATAAATACCTAGCTTACTACACACTTGATGTCTTTGCTCTTATAAGACTCTACTTGAAGCTCTTTTGAAATTTTAGGACTGTAGATATTATAAAGAAAAAATTTAAGAAGATGCAACATGCACAAAGGGTCAACATATACTCCTTCCTTTCTGATGCAATGCACAAGAAGGTTAAGAAACTACTATCATATACCCTTAAGTTTAGGGACATATTTTCAGAGATTTTAAATCAGAAATTCAATAAACGTTATGCATTTACTTCTCATTATTTCAGATCATGAAAGAAATTTTTAACTAATTTGTAATATACTATATATATATATATATATATATATATATATACTCCACAAATAACGATCTACAGACATACATCCATATAAAAATTCCCTTATTCTTTTAACTAAAAATTAAGTTTATGTTTCTTCTGGTCATAAAAATCCAGTTTGGGGTGTTTTAAAAGTTCAAACATATACTAAGCCATGCTTTGCTTTGGCACTAGCTCCCCCTCCAGACCAACCTACTGATATAACTGCTCTTAAAAAAACAAACACGTAAGAAACACAAGTTTTTCCAAGCCACTAGCAATTTCAAAATTCACCACTTTTAAAGACACTCCAATTCCTTAAAATAACTAGTTAAAATTTGTAACCAAACGCTGCAGAATGTAATCAGAGGTACTGTTTTTTCAATACCATATGTCTCAAATAAAACCGACTTGTAGGGAAACAGCTTCAAGTGACTATTTCAATTTAAGAACATCCTAAAGTACAATCTATATGATGCTATATTTTATGGAAATTATTTTGATCACTAGCCTAATAAACCACAACATACTCTTCATGTTAACTCACTACTTGATCAAAGACACATTTTGCATGTTTCTGCAATCTATGCAACTTTCATTCCAGCTGTTCAGCAATTCAAGAATTCTCAGTTTATAAAGCAGGAAAAGAAAATTCATGCCTCCAAACCATCCTTCTATGTTCCTTAAATCCTATTCGTTTCTAACTCCCCGCATTTTTACATATTAAGCTGTAAAATCACAATTTCAAGTGTTTGAATTCCCACCCTATCCCTACTATTGTAGTAGTTATAGATCAAGTAATTAAGACTTTCTATATACACTTTATGATATATTTCACAAGGCTAGCAATGTATGCAGCCTTATTATACAGCATAGGATTTTAGGTTAATTTTAAGTTATTTTTGAAGAAGAGAGAATACAGCTTATACTTCAGTATAACTCTATAGTGCTGCAAATTTCTCTCCTAAAATGTTTCCTATATGATGCACCCTTTAAAAGAAGTATGCATAAAGACAAAATTTAATCAAAAAAAAATAAATATGCACTTAACCCCAAGAATAACAGGGGGAAAAGAAACTATAATTAAACCTTGCCTGCAGTTTCTAAAGAGAGCCAAGTCAAAGTTCAATCAGTTACTTGTGATGAGTTTAATTGTAAACTGATAGAAAACTTTGGCGAAATTTGGTCTGCGTTCCCTTGAGGTTTGTGGTTTCTTTAGGAGGTTCTGGCTTTCCCAGGTCCACTTTCTTTAGTTGGCTTAAGTCAACTGTAAATTAATTCAAACATGGGAAGAAGAAACAACACCCCTCCCTGCCTCTATCCAAGGCCTCAATCAAAAGTAATATACAGCAAAACGCTAAAGCTCACCAGGGATAAATTTTAACCATGATACTGCCATTTAACTTAAGAAATACACTGCATCTCCGACGTTCTGTGGGGCTGAGGATTGCAAACCCCACTGTGAGTGAAAAACAGGTGCTGCACACGACAGCCCACTCACTCTTGCAGGGCAAACCTTTAACTAATAAATAGGGACTCACTTAACCTTCCCAAATAAGTTTGGATACTCTAAAGCCGCAAACTCGTCATTTCCACATCAAACGGGGGTGCAGCGGCACTCACACCGTGCACTGCCCTGGCACTGGCCCCTCGCCGGGTGCGGATCTTTGCACGGGTCCACTCCCCGATTTCCAGCCGGAGAACCACTCACGAAAGCCCCTAACGCACAGGAATGCTCTTCCCCACTGTCTGTAACAACATGGAGCGAGTTGCTGGCGAAAGGGTAGGTAGGTGTATTGGAGAGAAGAGGGACACCTCCCACCCCCGCCCCCATCCCTTCTCCTCTCCTCGGCTTCGGCCCCTTCCCTAACCAAGGATGCGCGACGCCGGGGGCAGCCGCCGCGCCGCTACACGCCCCGGCCGGGGCGGCAGGCGCCCCTAGTCCCCTGCCCGCGCCCCCCGGGCAGCGCAAAGGCACCCACCAGAGGGTCCCGGGGGCTCCCTCCCCACTTTCCCCGGAGCCGCTGGATAAGCAGCAGCAGTGGCAGCAACAGGCCCGGGGGTTGCCTGGGGAAAAAGAGCAGCGACGGCCGTCAGGCACCTCCCCAGAGCCTCCTGAGATCCCGCGCTTGCCCAGCCCGACCCCAAGACGTGCGGGGCCCGGCTCCCAAACGCCCCCTTACCCGAGGCGGGAGCAGAGGCGGTCTCCGCAGTTCCCCAGTCGCCGCCGCCGCCGCTACAGCCCTCAGCCGCAGCTGCCCCGCGTTGGGGTAGTGGGAGGGGTGGCTGGGTGGAGGATGCTATTCCCTACTGAAGGGAGAGGAAGAAACGGAAACAGGAACCGCCGCCGCCGCCGCCGCTGCTTAACGGAGCCTTAGGCGCCACTGACTGAGGGAGAGCGCGAGGAGGCGCGAGCCAAGCAGTCGCTGACAGCGCGAGACCGAGCGTGAGCCGGGTCCCGGGCGCGCGACCCCGAGCAACGCCGGCCCCATTCCGCAAGGAGAGGAAGGGGACGGGGCGGCCGGGGGCTGGGAGGGGGCGGCGGCGGGCGGGGGCCTGGAGCGGAGGGAAACCGGCTACTCCGGTCGGCCGGAGATAACACGCGCACGCGCCGGAGCTGCTCTGACAACGAGCGCAGGCGGGGAAGCCTCGGCTAGCGCAAGCGTGCGCGCGCGAATGGGGGAGCGCGCCCCTCAGCGTTCCAGGCTTCTAGGAGAAGGTGCGCATGCGCTGGCCGCTGCCACCTACGGGGACCCCGGCATGTGCCAGGGCTTCTCCCTGCCCCCTTCTCGCCGCGCCCGTTGATAACGTAGTCGCAGCATCCACCGCCCGGCTGAGTTGCGGGCTACAGCGGGACCCGGAGACTTCCAGCAGGGCAGCAGATGTGCGCGCGGGCGCCGGCTCCGACACGAGCGTAGGCCGCCCTCTACCGCCTGAAGGCCGGAGGCTAAAGGGGGCGCGAGTGGAGCCGGGCTCTCCACTCCAGGGAGCGCCACCTCCGGGGAATGCCGTATTCTCTACCGCCGGGAAACGGACTGGCCCGTGCCAGTTCAGCCCGCGGCCCTAAGGAGCACTGGTATTGGAGATCTGGAGCAGGCTCCTTGCTACTTTTCAGGAGTGATCGCTGCTGCTCAGCCCCTGCAGCCCAGGTCTGGCCGCTCCGCTGCAGCTTGCAGCACGATCATAGAATGGCATCGCAGCCACATGCGACTAGCGAAGCCCTGTTTTATCTTGTGAGAGCTGGTCTTCCACATTCACCCCGACAGAAAGACCCACCCCCCCACCCCCCGCCGCCACGAGGACCCGAGTTCGGTGCCTGGCCTCTCCCCCGACCCACGGCTGCAACAGCCCCTCCGAAGCGGAAGTTTATTCAGTACGGGAAGGAGAACATGGGGCGGGGGGGAGGGGGCTTTTCCCTAGGATGCTTCCTACCGCTCGGACTCGGGAAATTCCTGGCGCCCGCGATGCAGAGCAGTGGGCCGAAGAGCTAGACCAGTCAAGCCCAGACGGCGAGCTGAGCCGGAGGACCTGATCGCGCAGCCCAGGCACACAAAGTAGTCGCGGGCCGAGGGGAGTGCCATGGAGGCCAATCAGAGACGCGAGCCGCGTGAGTGGAATGCGAGCCGGCCAATCAGAGGGTGGGAGGATGAGCTTCCCGTACCGAACTCTTCCCTGTAGCCTGCGGACCCAGATCCCAAGCCTGGGGTGCAATACCTTGGGAAAGGAAATGGTGCCCTAAAGACAAAAAAATTATTTCTCTAGACTTGGGTGTTTTTAAGTAAATGCCTTAGGTACTTATCCCAGAGCAAAGAGCGGCGGCCTTTTACATGCCGAGTATGAACGGATCACAGAAAAGAGACTTAAGAGGCAGTGGTCTGCCAAGACTGCAATCTGCCTAAAAACACTAATAAATTTACATTTACTGACACCTTTTTATAGGCCAGAAACTGTATTACAGAAATACAAATAAGATGCTGCTGATTCAAAGAAGAAAAAAGTTCCTGTCCTCAAGAAGTTCAGTTTCCTCTGAAAGAGGTTTGCTGGACCTTATGACTGGTATTTATCCTCAGACCTTTAAACAAAAAGCTGTCAGCGAAGTGGTAGTTTCCAGTCATTTTATGATTGTTATCTCCCTGTAAGAAGAGAAATTTGAGAGAAAAGTAGACTGACTTAGCTAAGGTCACACAAAAATATACTGGCAGAGCCAGAATGATACTCTAGCTCAGAGTTTAGACACCATCATTCAACCATCATTTATCTAACCCATGAGTGCTATCCTCCACTGAAGAGGTTTCTGCTCTAAGCTTATAAATTGAGCAAAATTCTGCTATAAGAGCCACATACTTTAGTTGTTGGAAATTATCAGAAGTTTTAGGCTTATGACATAGTAAGATAGATTAAAGCCAAAGTCTTATCAGTCAAACTCTAGGTAATTTTTAGAAGTCAGAGATGAGGTGGATATTTACTTTTTAATTTAAACAGCACTTTAAAAAAATATTTTAGCAAGCATGTTTAAAGCTTACCTTGTATAATATTTTAAGATCTCCAACTTCAAAGCTTTAATTTATATTTGCCTCAAAACATCTGGGTTTTTTAATCTGGGCTTCATTTTTCCTTTCCAAAAACCTAGGCATCGAAATATTTATATTCTCTACCTCCTTCTGCTAAAAAAAAATAAAAAATAAAAAATTCTGTCCAAGGAATGTTCATCTAGGATTTAGTGCACTTTAATAGGGTGGCATAATATATATTGAAACACCAAATAACTTTGGTGTCTCTAAAATATACTCAAAAACTAGTTCTTCAGCAATTCGGATTGTGTTCTGTTGAGTCAGTGTGCGTCACAGCCTCTGACAGAACACTGTTATCAAAGCCCTTTCCAGGACATGCCCAGCATTTAGATGCCACCTCAGAACTGGAAGTATCAGTTAAACAACTGATTTGTGAGAACCAATCTTTACACATTGAGGTCCAGGCCAATAATGAATTTCCATAAAATTCCCAACAATTCCAGTTTTTAAAAAACACATTTCTTGGGGCTTCCCTGATGGCGCAGTGGTTGAGAGTCCACCTGGCGATGCAGGGGACGTGGTTTCGTGCCCCGGTCTGGGAAGATCCCACATGCTGCGGAGCGGCTGGGCCCGTGAGCCATGGCCGCTGAGCCTGCGCGTCTGGAGCCTGTGCTCCGCGACGTGAGAGGCCACAACTATGAGAGGCCCGCGTACCGAAAAAAAAAAACAAGATTTCTTTTACTCTCACAAGAGAGATAATTACTGAAACTCTGCCTTCTTCTTGCTAGGTTAAATTTCTGACAGAGAAAATATCCCCAAAAGATTCTAAACATCTCTGGCCACCACAAGACATCTCTGTCAAAGGCTGTTTTCTCCATAAGCTCCAGCCTCCCCCTCTGCTTCTAGGCCCTCTAGCTCTTCTTACCCCAGCTGCCTGCCTCTGCCTCTCATCATCCCTAGTTTCTTATATTTGCCCGAGCAAGTAGAATTGCTCCACCACTTCCTCCATGGCTCCCTCACCAACTAGGTTTTACGGCTATCTCTGCTTATCTGAAAACTTACAGGCAAGTTCTGCTCAACAAAACATTGTACAGAACATTCTTCATGACATGTTGTACTGAGAACTAATAGAACCTTGTCCATACATTTTATTCTTTTTCATAAGCCTGCGTGAAATTCTTAGTCATCAACTAGAGCTGTGGAGTCTTGTGGATGGGGTGAGGAGGAATTAACCATTAGACAATGGAAAAGGTCAAAATGAAAGTTAGTGAGTACATGAGTGGCCATTTTATTGAGAGATTAGCTAGATCAAAGTTAATGAACTTGAATACTATCACATTTCCAAAATTTTGAACATTCATGTAGGAACTAGTTTGAAATTGACTACCATTTCATTAATGACTATAATAAAAATAATAGATGAGGTGTAATATTGCTGAGTGCCAGGCCCCATAATAAGCTCTTTACCTCCGTTATTTAATTCTCAAATCAACCCTTTGAGGTGGGCCCCTTATTACAATGGTTGGGGGGATCAGAGAGAAAGGTTGAAGAGGCTCTCAGGAGGTTCAGCAGCAGCTACTTACCAAATAGTTTAGAAAATTCTCCATCTCTGTCATTGTGGACCAACTGAATATCAGCCCTAGAAACATTTTTTTTTATTTTATTTTTGGCTGCATTGGGTCATCGTTGCTGCACACGGGCTTTTCTCTGGTTGTGGCGAGCAGGGGCTACTCTTTGTTGTGGTGCGCGGGCTTCTCATTGTGGTGGCTCCTCTTGTTGGGAACACGGGCTCTAGGTGCACAGGCTTTAGTAGTTGTGGCACACAGGCTCAGTAGTTGTGGCTCGCGGACTCTAGAGCACAGGCTCAGTAGTCGTGGCGCACGGGCTTAATGGCTCCGCGGCATGTGGGATCTTCCCGGAGCAGGGTTCAAACCCATGTCCCCTGCATTGGCAGGTGGATTCTTAACCACTGCACCACCAGGGAAGCCCGCCCTAGAAACATTCTTGATAAATTTTAATTGCTCTTGTTTTCTAATTGTTGCTCTAGCTACGTTTTACTTAGAGGATTCCTTTTTGCAGCAAATCATCCAAAGGACAGCACTGTTATTACCACGTGCAAGAAGGTGTGACCTTGAGATAATCATTTTACCAATTTCGGCCTTAGTTTTCTCATCTGCAAAATAAAAGGGTTGGACTAGATAAACTTTAGTTGTTTGCCAGTTCTAAAACAATAAACCTAGCTAGTTTGACACACCATTGGCAGTAACTACAACAATGAAATATGGAAAAACAGTCCATACTTTCAAATCCAATAAATATTTTAAGTCACTTTTGAGCCAACTCCTTAAATAGAAACTCTGTCTAACTACACCTACTCGTTAAAGAGCCAAAGCCAGTCTTTCCAATCAGAAGGTTAAATAAAGTGACTGATGTAAAGACTGATGAAACTGGCCAAACTATCCCTCCTTGCCTGCATTACTGTCTTCTCCATTAGGATAAAGTATCAGATAGTTCACACTGTTGATTTCTTATTCAACATCTACTCCTGTTCCTTCCTTATTGAGTTCCTTGTTTTTATTTTTATTTGTTTGTTTTTTAGGTAACCATCCAACCTCCGGCTACAGAAGGACAACTCAATTAGTCTGAGTCAATCAGTAAATGAATTCCCTTGTATGGTAGAGACTCGTAAGGCTTACCCTGTCTTTCCAGGCACATACAGAGATTACATCCCTGCCACCCACCCCAACACTTGTAGTTCGGTGGACCATGTGACTAGTTATAGTCACTAGTCTATAGTGGGTTGTGGATAAAGGTGATATGTGTCACTTCCAGATAAAACACCTAATTGCAAGTATAAGTCCATCTAGTGTTACTCTTCCCCAGTCTCAAGACCAGTATTGTTGAAGATGATACAGCCTTTGTCAACCTAGGTCCCCAAGAAAGAACAATGTGGAACAGCCCATCTCCCACCCTTATCAAGTCAGAATGGATATATAGTTTGAGTAAAAACTATACCTTTGTTGTTTAAGCTACTGAGATTTGGGGGTTTTTTTGTTTTTACTGCTGTGTGACCTAGAATCTAAGTTATGCTAGGTCCTAGACTACCCTAATTATTACACCTGAAAACCATTGTAGTCCTGGGGTAAACTGGTCCCATCAACTGAAGGGAAGGATTTTGAGCCCATGCTTTGGGGAGAAGATTCTCTCTTTCCTACCAGGTATGAACAGGTCAGCCTATAACCCAGATTGCCACTGGCAGCAATCTAACAACCACAAGAGGAACTAAACTTAGAATGAAGTCGACACACTAAGGATGGCAAACAGAGAGAAGAACACTTGAAGATATGATTGAGCTGAAGGTTATATCACTCCTGAAGGCTAATCTTCTGTGGACTTCTAAATCTGCAAAATAATAATTCTGCTTGTTTGTTTCTCCAAAAGGCTGTAAGCAGAAAATACACCTTGAATATCATTAATTTCATCACATTTCCTAACACAGATCTAGCTCAAGAAGCACTCAAAAATATTGGATGAATTAAAAATATAATAGCTCATACTCTTGCCTTCAGAAATAAAATATTACTTGCATTAACAAGGGGGAAAAGTAATTTGATTCAACTCAGTCTTTTTACAGGTGAAGAGAAGACCCAGGTATGTTACAAAATTTATGAAGTTCACATAGCATTGTTATGGCAGAACTGAAGGGGAAAAAAACCTAATAATTGCTTCATCAGAAACGACCGTAGTCTGGGCATATACCCAGAGAAAACCATAATTCAAAAAGACACATGCACCCCAATGTTCACTGCAGCACTATTTACAAGAGCGAGGTCATGGAAGCAACCTAAATGCCCATTGACAGACAAATGGATAAAGAAGATGCGGTACACATATACGATGGAATATTACTCAGCCATAAAAAGTAATGAAATTGGGTCATTTGTAGAGACGTGAATGGACCTAGAGACTGTCATACAGAATGAAGCAAGTCAGAAAGAGAAAAACAAATATTGTATATTAATGCATATATGTGGAATCTAGAAAAATGGTGCAGATGAACCGGTTTGCAGGGCAGAAATAGAGACACAGATGTAGAGAACAAACGTATGGACACCAAAGGGGGAAAGCAGGGTAAGGGGGGGAGCGTGGGATGAATTGGGAGATTGGGATTGACATATGTACACTAATTTGTATAAAATAGATAACTAATAAGAACCTGCTGTATAAAAAAATTAAACTTTTTAAAAAATGACAGTAGTTTCCAACTCAAGATGGAGAAGTAATGAGACAGTATATTACCCTGGTAGTTAAAAACTTTGAAATTAAGACAAAAGTAGCTTACTTATTAGCTATATGATCTTGGAAAAGGTACTTAACCTCCATGAGCCCTGGTTTTTCCATCTGTAAAAGAGGATAACAATCTCTAACTCATAGAGTTGTGAGGAATAAGTGACTCAACATATAAAAAGCACTTAGCGGGCTTCCCTGGTGACACAGTGGTTAAGAATCCACCTGCCAATGCAGGGAACACGGGTTTGAGCCCTGGCCCAGGAAGATCCCACATGCAGCGGAGCAACTAAGCCCAGGCACCACAACTACTGAGCCTGAGCTCTAGAGCCCGCGAGCCACAACTACTGAAGCCCACATGCCTAGAGCCCGTGCTCCACAACAAGAGAAGCCACCGCAATGAGAAGCCCACGCACTACAACGAAGAGTAGCCCCCACTCGCCACAACTAGAGAAAAGACGGCGTGCAGCAACAAAGACCCAATGCAGCCAAAAATAAAATAAATTTATATAAAAAATTAAAAAATAAAAAGCACTTAGCAAAATGCCTGACACATAGTAAACATTCTATATATTGCAGCCGTATCAAAGGATGTTTATTCATTGCCAAATCAACTTTTTTTTTCATTAAGATAGATCCTGTTCTCCTTTATCATTTAATTCAGGCCGCTGACCTATGTTTTTCCATAATATATAATTATAGTGAAGTCTATACAATTGTGTAGCCAGTATACACCTTTCCTATAAAAATGCTCCTCCCATTTCACAATTCTATCATATGATGGCAGCTAGAGAAGTCATATTACCGCTGACTGTCCCCTTGACCACAGCTAACTGTTCAAGAGGTGGATATCAGACCCAAGATGAGCCAAGGAAGCCGTTCCTCCAAGATTTTTAGACTTTGGAAGAGAGGTCATGCCAAGTCTCACCTAGATATAAAATCTGGGAAATGTCACTGGACATGTTTTGTTGCCAAGTGGAAAAAATACATTCTGTATTGAGAAAATACAGTCAATGGACAGGAAGCAGAGAGGATGCAGAAAATGTCTTTGTTATACTGGAATTCCCAGTTCCAGGTTTTCTTGACCATTGGTAGAATCTCTGCCTTTCCTTCTGCTTAGGTTTGCCTCTTCCAAGGGTTTCCCCCATATTCTTCCTATATATTTCCCATTTTGCATAAGCGAATTCCAGGTGAGTTTACTTTAGATGCAGTTAATGTAATGATATGCTATATGATATCATAAAATAAAAAGGGAAAATCTTAGATTCATTATCTTTATTGACAACTTGAATTATACCTCTAAGAATATAACTGTCAAGTTTATAAAAATGAATCAATAAATTTTTATCAAATGCCAACTACAGGAAAAGTACCTGTGGCAGAGATTTCAAATTACCCACTCTTATCTATTCTCTCGTTCCTTCATGGTCCTATTGCCAATCAACTAAAATCTTACATTTCCCAGTCTCCTTTGCAGTGGGTGTGGCCACATTACTAAATTCTGGCTGTTGAGATCTAAGCATTATTTGGGACTTCTATTTTTTTTTAAAGAAGTCATAAAAAGAAAGGAGTTATACTCTTTTTCTGCCTACTCTCCATCCTATTACCTGGGACATGATATGATGACTGGAGCCCTTTCAGCCATCTTGGACCACGAGGAGAATAGAATAGCCATACCCTAGGGATAGCATAATAGTGAGTAGGAAAGAGGCTGGCTCCCTGACAAATTTGTGAACCCTCCACGCCAATCCTGGAGTGCTTACCTCCAAAATTCTTTTATGCAAAAAAGAAATAAGCTTCTATCTTATTTAAGCCTCTATCATCTAGGTTTTTCTGTTACATGCCACTGAACCTAATCCTGATACAATGCCATAGTAGTTTGATAAATTATATTGAGTTAAGTTGGATTGTTAATGCTTTGCAAAAAGAGAAACAAATCCCAAAATGTTTGAAAACATTTGAAAGAAATGTAACAAAGACAAGTACATGCTACTACTATACTTTAAAATTTTAAACCAAAACTAAAACTACAGTCTGGGGAAGGATGGGATAGGTGAAAGAGAAAGAATTTTTTCAGAGAGAAAAATTCCAGCCAAAAAAATAATTACCCCTGTCAAAATGTTATAAATACTTGCTCCAGTAAGAGTGAGCTTCGCTGAAGTCACCAAAGTTCCAATGTTCCACTTTACAGGGGCAAAAACTCTATGACTTCACCCGAGGAAACATTGGGTTCTGAGGGGAAAAACTAACTCTAACCAAACTGACAAAAGTCTGAAATACCAGAAGGCCCCTTGAGGGCAGAGATCCTGCCTATCTGTCTTGATCACCGCTATGTAGCATATCTGTTGAATGAGTTCATTCATTTTCATTGCCATAGACCTGCCAAGGGAAAAATCAAGAAAGTAATAACCTCTGGTTAGTCAGGATCTTCTACAGTTTCCATGGGAACAAGGCAGTATAGAGTTGTGGTTCAGAACGTAGATTCTGACTATATTTGAATCCTTGCTCTGCCACTTAATAGTGATGAGACCTTGGGAAAGTTTTTAAACCTCTGTCTTATTTTTTCATTCATGTAAAATGGGAATGATAATGTTATCTGCCTCATCGGGTTGTTGTGACTGTATACTGAGTTATTACTTATAAGGCTCTTAACAACAATGCCTGGCACAGAGTAAGCACACAATAAATGTTAGCCATTTATAGCTCTACAAAAACCCTGAGCTAAAGCAAGCCTTTGTGAACACTACTGTTATTATCTGATCTAAATCCGGTCAAGATGACATGAAAACAGAATCTCAGGAAGAAAAAAAAAAAAAATGATTGACAAGATTTCCTGGACCAAAGGCTGAATATCATTTCATTTCTGCAGTACATGCTACAACACAACTCTTGGTATTTAAAACAAAGAGTAAAGATTTTAAAAACAACCCCCTATAAATTGTGCTGGCATGATTTACAAGTAGACTTGTAAACTCACACAGATAGGGTCAAGTGGGGCTAACTTATATGTATTTCAAAGTTGATCATTTAAGTTTAAAATACATTCCCAGTCTTCTGGGCTCTTACACTCACATGTCAAACAGCTGAGAAGTCCATTCAACTTCCAGAGAGGGAAATCTTGTTGGGTCTTCACGTCTTTCTTTACTCAGTTACATCATAGATCTTCTGGCCTTCAGTCAGGTATTACTTCTGATCCAAACTACCGTGTCAAGGTCGTGGAGGTTGCCCCTTCAGCAGGGAGTATGGGCATGAGCATGGCAGACCCTTTAGTAGAGGCAGGAGGTGGGCAGACAAGAATTGACATCTCTGGTACCCAGCTGTACTCCTTTTCCTTGCTTTCTCCTTCAATTTTTTACAACTATACTAATCCCTCTAATGTTCACATGTAGACCTTACAACTCTATCCTTCTACTTAGCAATTCAACTCAATCTCAGCCTTCATATTGGCCTATGAAATTCCCCAGTCCAGTAAATTTGTTTCTAGTAAATGTCAGTCTTGATTTTGTTTATGAAGTCAGGTGGGCTGTGTTGGAGTTTGTCTCCACGTGGACCATCGAGCTCCCCACCAACTAAATAACTTGCCTGCCTTACAATGGTCTGATCACAAGGTGAGCTCTGGTCACAAGGAGAAATCATAATCTGTGTAAATGCAACACTTGACTCCTTTTAAAAACAGCAAAAAGGTAAAAGCCCTACAATAATGGGACAAAACTGTCTTCACATAGGAAAGACAGACATTTTAAAAGCTAATCTCTAAACAAGTTTTATTAAAAGCTAATGCTGGGCTTCCCTGGTGGCGCAGTGGTTGAGAGTCTGCCTGCCGATGCAGGGGACACAGGTTCGTGCCCCGGTCCGGGAAAATCCCACATGCCGCGGAGCGGCTGGGCCCGTGAGCCATGGCCGCTGAACCTGCGCGTCCAGAGCCTGTGCTCCGCAACGGGAGAGGCCACAACAGTGAGAGGCCTGCATACCGCAAAAAAAAAAAAAAAAAAAAAGCTAATGCTATCATGTGTTGAAACAAAGAGTTTACGAATGTCTAGTATATAAATAGTAGCAATAGAAGTCATATAGCTCTGAATTAACAACAAGGGAGACTGGAACTGATGTCTCTGCCACACACAGCAGATGACCTACACAATCATATGTGGCATGGCTCTGGATGCAATAATTTAAGAAATAACCAAGAGATGAAATGGATAGCAGGAGGTGAATTCCAGAAATTATAAAAGACATTATAACTGGTTAGGTGAAAAAGTGACTAAAGATAAGTGAGATCTGAGGCTTGAGTGAATCATCATTTGATACCATTAAAATAATTCATGGTTGAGTATAACCACAATTAGAATTCAGGTCTTCTGATCCCAAACCAAATATTCTTTTCATTGTGTCAGGCTCAATATTTCATTTACAAAAAAGCAAAATTATAACAATCACTGAATCAGATGGATTTATCATTGTTATCCCTAGCGTCTGGAATAGTGCCTGGCCTCTTAGATGTACTCAATGAATAGTAATTGACTGAATGGATGAGTGAGTGAATGAATGAAGAAAGTGGAATTTATTTCCACAGAAAGGATCTGACTAAATAAAAGAAGTTTTGTCTTTACATGTTGCTAGATCTTGCAAATGGTTTCCAATAAATTTCTAATAGCTTTTAATAGCTATTTTTAAAGGACCATAGGAAACCTTATATATACTTATGTCCACATTCCTAAATAATAGAAGAAATCCAATTAACTTTGTCTTTCCTTTTATAGGAGTATTCTTCATTTTAAAAATAAGTGCCTAATAAAATAATCTATACAGTCCTTTCACTTTTAACATTCTGTGTGCCTCTAAGAGAAAATGTGCTTGATTAGTTCTCCTCCACAACTTACAATGAAGGAATATACCAACTCCTCCCAGATAGATATGGCTGTGGTGGCCATATTTTTTTCACCAAGTGGAGTGAAACTAAACCTAACAACTAAACCTAATACTTAAATATGAATTTTCCTGAAAAGCCTAAGACATACGGACACGATAGGGATGAGTCTGAAATATGTATTTAAAGTCTGCATTATAGTTATGCTTCCTCACAACCATGCCCTTAAAGTGTCCTTGGCTGTATAGCAGGGCTGATGTTGGCCAATACGGCAAAATTCTGATTAGTCAGGAGTCTATTTTTATCATCTGAGCCCATGTAATAGTATTTTGAATATTCAAAGAATATATTTGTCATCTATGAGCTTAACTTAGTAGCAGGGGGGCTAAGTGAAGCTCTGGTAAACAGGATTGCACACAGATAACTTTGATTTTGTGGTAGGAGAGTTTTTATCCTTCCTTCACTCTCTCCCAATTACTACTTACCACTTTGCTCATCAAAGGACCTGGGATAAATTTTACATTCATCACATCAAATCTAGAACTCCACTATCAGCTGCAGATGAAGACAATTTAAAAAAAAATTTTACTGGAGTATAGTTGATTTACAATATTGTATTATTTTCTGCTGTACAGCAAAGTGAATCAGTTATACATATATCCACTCTTTTTTAGATTCTTTTCCATATAGGTCATTACAGAGTATTAAGTAGAGTTCCCTGTGCTATATAGTAGGTCATTATTAGTTATCTATTTTATGTATAGTAGTATGTATATGTCAATCCCAATCTCCCAGTTTATCCCTCCCCCTCTCTTTCCCCCTGGTAATCATAAGTTTGTTTTCCACACCTGTGACTCTATTTCTGTTTTGTAAATAAGTTCATTTGTATCATTTTTTTAGATTCTACATATAAGTGATATCATATGATATTTGTGAACTAAGACCAATTTTTACAGGTAGAAACTAACCTGAATAGTTTTGATTTTGGGGGGTTTTGTTTGGTTTGGTATTTTGGTTTTAGGCTTAAGTCAGTCATGCTCTGACAGTATCATGGACCATGTAATATCTGGAGATTCCTCCTGTATTCATGACTCATAATTTTCCACTTATATAGTTCTAGAAAAACCAAACTGCTGGGTATGGATACTCATTAAATTGCTTTGCACAAAAGAAAGGATATTGCTCTTTTTATTACAGTCAAAATGAAAACTGAATAAAGTGTATCAGATTTCCCCTAATATCCCTACAATCTTCTCCAACTGCTAGAATCATCTGCCAAAGCTTTCTAGACTCAAGAGCACCTCAAGTTACTGTCCTCCTTTATGTTTCCCAGCCTCTTTGGTAGTCAGGTTGGAGCCATGTTCTAGCCACTAGGATGTGGACAGAACTTATTTAAGTCACTTCCAAGTCTGGTCATAAATGCCCCTGTGAAAATCTCCAGCTCTTTCTTCCCCTGCCTCGGTGATCTTGGAGCCTGCATATTCCACATGATCTCACGCTAAGAAAAAGGTAGGCATCCCAGATCCCTGAGTGTCCACTAGGAGGAAAACCACCCTACAGGCATTGGACTGTGACATGAGCACGGAATAAACCTTTATTGCTTTAAGCCACTAGTGTTAATTAACCAACAACCATACTGGCTGAGAGGATAATGGGGAGCTAAAATCCACCTCCTGACTTAATTACCAAACCACATGCCTTGGCACAGTCTTTTACCAAAATGAGTGAGCTTGTCTGCATCTCATCCTCCTCTAATTCACATACAGATGCCATAGGACTAGCATGGCCCTGACTGAATCTCCACTCAATTGATCATCCTGCCTCCACTTTGCAATCCCTCTATAAGAGGATGCCAGATTAATGTTTCTAAAGCACAACACTGATCATGCCATTTCCTGCTCAGAAACCCCCAGAGGAGCCCCACTGCTTCATGGATTAAGGCCCCAATCTTTAACATGGTCTCCAAGACCCTCCACAATTCATTGAACAAATCCACCTATGCATCCTAGTTACTACCTTTGTCTTCTCACCCCCCCACCCCGTGTTCTCTGGCTCTGGAAGCCTGCATGGCATGAAGCCAGGAGCTCCCTCAGCCTGACTCCACAGAACAGGCATTCATTTTCCTAGCTTATGGAACCTCCACCTTCACTGACTCCGAGAATTTCCATAGTATAGAATTTCTTCAAGGCTTCCAAGCCTTCTGGAGTCACCTTTTCCTTTAATATCCAGATTCAAAAGCTCGTCTTTCATCCTGTGTATTATAAGGGCACCTTCATCTGCTAATTTGTGGGGGGAGGGGGAATCTGTCTCACAGCTGTTCTTGAGTTCTTAATTCATTTTATAGCCTGCTCCTCCATTTTGGTTCTGCAGCATAACAAGAAATCAGCTGTATTCTCACCCCTGGTTGGACCCTACTTGTGAGCAGTGTGTCACTAGCAACTCATCTTACCATGAGGGAACCAAGAGGTGAGGGAAAGACAACAACATATAATACAGCTACTCCTACTCTGTGTAGCAGCTAGGATTCGCAGATGAGATACAGGATGTCTAATTAAATTTGACTTTGAGATAAACAGCAAATCATTTTTTTAGTATAAGCACATCCCAAGTATTGCATAACATACTTATGCTAAAAAAATTTTTATTTACCTGAAATTCAAATTTAACTGAGCATTCTGCATTTTTATTTGCTAAATCTGGCACCCCCCAATAGAGGCCTCCCTTTCGTTAAATTCTTGAGCTTTGGTTCAGACTGGGGGTGGGGACGGGTGGAAGCAGGACTCTTCCGGCCAATGCATAATCCACCAAAAACACTGCCGTTTGAAATAACATTTCCCCCTCCACGAATGTTTTTCTCCCTGTTATTCATGTGTTCTAGTAATTTCCACACAGTAATATCCCACATATGACAAAAATAAGCTTCGTGAAGTCAGGAATATTATTCTTCCTATTCTTTCATTGGCTGGCTGGACCTCGGAGCCATCTTTCTGGCACTGACTATCTACTTGCTACATTAGTGTTTCAAGAATTCAAAACCAGCAACAGCACCAGAAATTTTAAAGCAGATAACAGAGTCATAAGAAAATGCCTTGGGCATCCTAGCACTTTCTCTGACTTACATTATGAGCCATGGATTTTTAATTTTGGATTTGCACATGTTTCCAAATATCTCCCCATGTCTTCCAGGTGACATGGGACATTCCAGGTGAATCAGACACTCACAGGAACACAGGTTATGCCTAGAAGTCATTCCTTTAAGATAGCTTGCCAGAGATGTAACTCTCTCCCTCAAACATAAAAGGTAGCACCTCCACTTGGTGGGTGTTATTTCATTCTCTTCTAAACACACTTACATGTTACCTGCAGCCTTGGAATGGAGCAAACGGGCCATGAGTTAACATACTGTGAATCTCACAGCCTCACTGTCCAGCTCCTGCACCCTGTACTTTCTTGGTTGCTCATCTGGAAGCCAGAAAGATGGGTGGGTTAGATTATAAAGGCTAAACACCATAAAATGTATATAGGACCATTAGAAACAAATGGCCTTGTTCTCTCAAGCACCCATATTCAAGTAGGCATTAGGCTCCACAGTCATTAGGTATCTAGCACGATGATTCTTTTCATAAGGAATGGGAAATTAATCACAGCCATGGAGGTACCCTGTACTTTCCTAGAGTAATAGTAGAAAGAGTAGGTGTGGTCTGGTTCCTTTAAACACATAATCTAGAGATGGGGAAATTTCCCAGACTGCTTTATGGAAATCTAACCCTTTTAGAGAATTTCAGTTACTTCACTAAAAAAATATGTGTACATATATATATCCAGTAGCAAAATTTTTTAAATTAGATAACATATACACATCATTAAAAAAATTCAAAGGATATGTACAAGGACATAACAAAATTCAAAGGATATGGAAAGTCCCTCTTCCATACTGTCTCCTAATCTTCCTCCCCTGAGGTATCAGTGTCACCAGTTTTTATATCTTTCTAGATGTATTCTCTGAATATACAAGCATGTATGTATATGTTGCCTTAAAACAGATTTAATTCCTTTAAAAATCTTCTTTATTGCAAGAGTATAAAATATATATAGTGATCTTTTCTTTAATTTAATAATATAATCTCTCGAAGCGTTCCATATTAGTGCATGGCACTCTGACTCAGTATTTTTGACTATAGTATAATATTTCATTGCATGAATGTACCACTAACCAATCCCAATATTGATCGACTTTTTGTTTATTTCCAACTTTTGCTATAATAAAAGCTTTTCAATTACTTCTCCCTGTTAGGAAAATGGCTTCAAGTACTACTGAGCTATTCAACAGATATTTATTGAACACCCATCCAATACACAGCACCAGGCCCTGTAAACAATAATGAAACTAAGAATATTCCTACACATTTCCCCTTCTTCAAACTGTTTGGTCATTTTACATGTGTGTGCTCTGGGATTTGTAATTGTCCCTCCCAGGTCTGTAACTAAAGACTCCTTCTATTAAGGACTCATAACTAAAGACTCATCTATTAAAACACTAATCTTCTCTTCTAAATTTACTTTACTATGGCAAAGTGGGAGTTCCATAACTACAAATCTTTTAACTATCACATCGGAGACTATATATCAAGTCTCTGCAAAGATACACCTGTGCTTAATTTAGAATTACAGAATTTAAGAGACAGGGAAAAACCTAATGATCATACAAACCAACCTCTTTATTTTCTAGATGAGAAAAGTAAAGCTAAGAAAAGGAGAAATGGGGCTTTCCTGGCGGCGCAGTGGTTGAGAGTCCGCCTGCCGATGCAGGGGACACGGGTTTGTGCCCCGGTCCCGGGAAGATCCCACATGTCACGGAGCGGCTGGGCCCGTAAGCCATGGCCGCTGAGCCTGCGCGTCCGGAGCCTGTGCTCCGCAACGGGAGAGGCCACAGCAGTGAGAGGCCCGCGCACCACAAAAAAAAAAGGAGAAATGGCTGGGCCATGGCCAAACTCTAGCTTATTTTTCTGATACAAATTGGTTCAATATACTCCCCCATCTTCCATTTAAAAATAAAAACTGATTTTCACTTGTGGCCATGATGGAGTAATAGGGACCTGATTTACCCTCTATCTTAAACAAATGGAAACCAGACTAAATATATATAAAAAACTGTTTTCAGATATTAGACAACATGCAGCACAAAACAGTCATCTCTGAAAAAAGAAAAGCACATGACGTGAAACTATAATTGCCCCAGCTTACTGCCTAGAGAGATTCCAGGCTACAGCACAGGCAAGGGAACCCCAGCAAGCCTGGCAGCTTCCCTGAAGTTAAGAATTCAGATTGGCTAAGGCAGCTAGAATTTGTAGGGTAGGAAAGCTGCCCAGAGAGAGACAGAGAGTTCTAGAGTTCCGCAGGGCCTTCCTCTTGAGTCTTGAGCTGAATACTGATCAGCACACATGTGTGAGGAAACTACCTGGGGACAGGAAGAGAAACACCTGAAAGGAGCAATTACTGGCATTCACACAGGGCTGGAAATAATCCACATTCCCAACAGCCTGAATGGAAAAACCTTCTAACACACTGAGTGTCGTGTTGAGCGCTCAGAAAGGCATTGCCTCATTAGCAGGCCAAGTGAGCCCTATATGAAAGGCGGCTCTGCTTCTGCCATCAGAGTTTAAACGCAAGCCTCAAAAAGATCAAACTGTTTCCAAGTAACTTCACGGTGTCCCAGAACATAATTCAGAAATATTTAAAAGAATAAACCCCCTCCCCCAAAAGAAGTCCAGCCTCAAACAATGTGAAATTCACAATGCCTGTGATTCAATTTTTTATCGGTACTTTTTCTTTAACCAGGCATTCGAATTGAAGCAGGAAACCCCAGAATGAGGAAAACAAATAAATCCTTCAATAGAAACAGAGCCAGATATGGCACAGGTGATAAAATTAGTAGGCAAAGACATTAAAACTGCTATTATCGACAGCTCTTATAACTGTGCTCTATATGTTTAAGAAGGTAGAGGAAGGAATGAGCTTGTTAAAGAGAGAGAAGGAAGACTTTTTTTTTTAATGAAGTTCTATACTTTTTTTTAAATTTATTTATTTATTTATTTGATTTTTGGCTGTGTTGGGTCTTCGTTGCTGCACACGGGCTTTCTCTAGTTGCAGGACCGGGGGCTACTCTTTGTTGCGGTGCGCAGGCTTCTCATTGCGGTGGCTTCTCTTGTTGCAGAGTACAGACTCTAGGCACGCAGGCTTAAGTAGTTGTGGCATGCAGGCTCAGCAGTTGTGGCTCGCGGGCTCTAGATTGTGGGCTCAGTAGTTGTGGCACATGGGTTTAGTTGCTCCACGGCATGTGGCATCTTCCCGGACCAGGGCTCAAACCTGTGTCCCCTGCATTGGCAGGCGGATTCTTAACCACTGCACCACCAGGGAAGTCCCAGAGAAGGAAGATATTTAAAAAGACCAAAGTTGAGCTTCCTAAGATGGAAAATTCAATATTTTAGATGAAAACTCTGAACTGCTATGGGAATTATAATTTTTGCCATTATTTCCATCTTATCAACACCATAATGAAAATAATACTTTCATTGGGTCTAAAAATACTCCTTTTCATATAAAAATCTCAATGTGTATCAAAACCATCAATGTAGGGTAGTGTTTGCACAGTAAAAATATGTTAGCTGCACTCACTATTGGTATTTATAAAGAACAGAGCAGCGCACAGCTTTTTCTAGATGCAAAACATGTCAAGCCAAGCATAACTTCTATTCAGAAGTGTTTCAAGTCCAATGAAGAACAAAAAATTGGGTTCTGGGACTTCATTTTTAAGCTTGGTACATGTGTAAATTAAAGAAAAAAGTTCTATATGTACCACTTAGACATAAAATAAAGCTAGAGATTTTTAGACCCTTGCCGGGATCAGTGATGTTAGTATTCCCAACAATTTGTTGATGAGCTGCAGTCTAAAGTACCTAACCTAAGAAATAAAGATAAGAAAATGAAGCAAGAAGCAGAAGTAGGACCAAAAAAAGGAACTCTTATGTAAAGTGGGAAAAAATGTAAGGACTGCGGTTTACAAGTGTATATGAATCTCCCTGACAGAGGCTGAGGAGGAGATAACATGGAAATGCAATTAAATTTAACCAACAGTTATTGAGTGCCTGTTATCCACAATACACTGTACCAAATGAAGTACTATCCCTTTCCTCCAGCAGCACAAAATATGATGCAAGAGATGGACGCAGATACATAAATAATCGTATCATAAGTCAGATTGATAGCTGCAATAACGGAGACATAACAACAGCTACAGGAGACCAGAGGAATGAAATAACTGGTTCTTGGGGTAGGAAAATAAGGGAAAACTTCACATGATAGGTGACATTTGAACTGTGTGCTAAAAGACACAAGGGATTTTACTATATATAAATGGGGACTACCTGGTTATCCTCCATTTAATTTCCCCCTCCCTCATACCACCATTTATTATCTGCCTCTCTCTGCCCCACTTTTTAATCAATAGACTGCATCATCTGACCATTCTTGGTGGTTGGCTGGCTCCTAGTTGAGTCTGGCCAATTAAAGACACCTGCCAGAGATTAGCGGGAGGAGGAGAGTTTGGGGTGTTTGTTCACTGTCCCCTCTCTGCTACGGCATGTGGTTTGGCAGTGGCTCTAACCCTCCCTGCCTACAGTTCCTAGTGATGGCCCTCTCTCCAAGGCTTCAGCTCTCACCGAGATGTGGTAATGGTATTTCACCCCCTTGGCCTTTGAGCCTACAGAAAATAAAAGCATCCCACTCTGTTACTCTATGGATGTCTCAGCCACTCTTGTAGCTTCCCTTTACCTTGACTGTATCTCTGTAAGTCGTCCCTTTGTTTGAAGCATCTGAGCTGAATTCAGTCCTAGACAGAGAGAATAGTATAAGCAAAGGCAAGAAGGAATATATGTCATGATTCAGGACCCATGACTGCACTATGGGGAACCTCATGGGGTGGGAATCTAAGCTAGAAGAGAGTGGTTTTAGAGAACTGGGGTCAGATTGTGAGCACCTCACTAAAGAATTTGGGCTTTATTCTTGGGTAAGCATAATCCAATGGTGGTTCCCCCCCCCCCCCCCAGTGGTGGTTACTGAGTGGATACAATCAGGTCTGTTTTCCAGGAAGACCTTTCTACAAGCATGTGGAGGATGGAATGAAGAGGAAAGAGACGGAAGGTGAAGATGCCAAGTAAGAAGCTACTGCAACAAGCTCCTAAAATGGGGCATAGGATGGTGGTAGGGAGAATGGATTTGAAATTAGTCAGTATTAAAATCTACAAGACATGGCAAATAAGTGAATTGAGCGGCAAAGCCAAAGAAAATTTTAAGGGTGACTTCTCGGTCTCCAGCTTGGGATAATGTGAGAATGGTAGCCCTATAAACATAGAGTCAGAGGTTCTTCGAATGGGCAACATGAGTTTCATTCGGATCATCCAGAAAGTGAAGTGCTGTGGAGCATCCAGTCTGAGATGCTCAGCAAAGAGCTGGAAATTTGGGTCTATGTATCAGGAGAATGTAAGACCTAAAGATAAAAATTGATACTCTAGAGCTATGGTTCTCAGTCCCGGCTGTACTTGAGAATCACCTAAGGAGCATGTTAAAAATAGATGCCAGGACTTCCCTGGTGGCACAGTGGTTAAGAATCCACCTGCCAGTGCAGGGGACACGGGTTTGAGCCCTGGTCCGGGAAGATCCCACATGCCGCAGAGCAACTAAGCCCGTGTGCCACAACTACTGAGCCTGTGCTCTAGAGCCTGCAAGCCACAACTACTGAGCCCACGTGCCATAACTACTGAAGCCTGTGTGCCTAGAGCCCATGCTCCACAACAAAGAAAAGCCACCGCAATGAGAAGCCCGCGCACTGCAACAGAGTAGCCCCCGCTCGCCACAACTAGAGAAAGCCCGTGCGCAGCAACAAAGAACCAACACAGCCAAAAATAAATAAATATTTTTTTTTAAAAAAGCATCTGTTTAAAAAAAAAAGACAGATGCCAGGATTCAACCCCAGATCAATCAAATCCAATTTCTTGGTGGTATCAGGAATCAGATTTAATTGGTATGGATTTAATCAGACTTGATTGGATTTAATCTGGGTTTGCACGATAAAAGAGCTCCCAGGTAATTCTTATGTGCATCCAGATTGAGAAGCACTAATCGAGCAAAGTAGGAGCAACTAAGAATGGGTACTTGAGGACAGCAGCATTTAAGGTACTGACACGGGAAACGATAGAGTGGCAGATAAAGATAAAGGCAGTCAAAAGAATTTAATCAGGAGAGTAGCTAAGCACATCACATGCCATGAACAGGTGGAAGAGGAATGAGAAGAAGTCATTACTGATCTCCGGGAAAGCAGTCTTAGTTGCTGCAGAAGCCAGCTTGCAAGAGGCAAGGGGCAGATTTTAGATAAGGAATTGGAGGGAGGGAGGGTAGACTACTCTTTCAAGGTTGGCTATGTAGGAGAAGATAACCGGTAACTTAAGGAGCAAAAGCATTGAAAGTTTTTTGTACTTTAAGAAGGAATGCAGGGCTTCCCTGGCAGCACAGTGCTTAAGAATCCGCCTGCCAGTGCAGGCGACACAGGTTCAAACACTGGTCCGGGAAGATCCCACATGCCGCGGAGCAACTAAGCCTGTGCACCACAACTACTGAGCCTGTGCTCTAGAGCCCACGAGCCGCAACTACTGAAGCCCGCACGCCTACAGCCCGTGCCCGGCAACAAGAGAAGCCACCGCAATGAGAAGCCTGCGCACCACAAAGGAGAGTAGCCCCCGCTCGCCGCAACTAGAGACAGCCCGCACACAGCAATGAAGACCCAACGCAGCCAAAAATAAATAAATAAATTAAATTAATTTTTTAAAAAAGGAATGCATTAGTTGATGAAGGTAATGAAGATACACCGTAGAGAAGGGGTTACTGGAAGAGCAGGGCTGCAGAGGAGCCTGGAGGGGGTGGCATCAAGGTTATCAGGGGAGTCAGACCAGGAAAGGCATACCAAAGAGACGGGTTTCATTTGAGAACAGCTGAAGGAGTTCAAGCCATTTTTTTCATAATGAGTTGGAAGACATGGGTGCCTGCAGAAAGCAAAGAAGGCACAAGGAAGAGGGAAACAGGGCAGAGAAGAGTTATTGAGAGCTTCCCACGTGCCAGGGACTATGTTGAAATTCTACCAAGTTACCCCATTTGGTAATTAAATGTGCTTTTGTAGGACAAATATTGTCAGATGGAATAAGAAGCAAATAATTAGGCTTGTTCTGCCCAATTTCAGCCATCTAGTCACCTTGCTCCTCTGGTACCATTACTCATTAATGGCCCTTTAAAGCTTGGCCTGGGGCTTCCCTGGTGGCGCAGTGGTTGAGAGTCCACCTGCCGATGCAGGGGACACAGGTTCGTGCCCCGGTCTGGGAAGATCCCACATGCCACGGAGCGGCTGGGCCCGTGAGCCATGGCAGCTGAGCCTGCGCGTCCGGAGCCTGTGCTCCGCAACGGGAGAGGCCACAACAGTGAGAGGCCCAAGTACCGCAAAAAAAAAAAATAATAAAAAATAAAAGCTTGGCCTGCAATTAGTTTTAAGTTAAATGCTCATTTCTACCTGAATAGGGAAAGATTTCAGTTATGATAATATTTCCTTAGTTTAGTTTAAAGGGAAAAGCCATGGAAGAACACTTAAGAAAGAGAAAAGGCCTATTATTGGGAATGTTTCATTAGTGAGTGCAAGGAGACCTGGAGTTTCAAAAAGTTAGTGTTTAATGGTCTGAATGAATGGTAATAAGTATTTAGGAAGTAGAATTAACCTGCGTATTTTTAAGTTCCTCTTTTAAATGTAAAAATGTAACTTGAGTTTACAAGTCCATCAAGGGCTAGGGCTGTGCTACCTCCTTCTACAATGCCTGAGCAATGATGTGGACTCAGTGGGTAACAGCCGAGGACTGAGCCATCCTACTTTGCCAGACCCTCCCATTATTATCCACGCCTTGTGGTACAGGCAAGCAGGCCAGCAAGCTGGATGACTTCCAATTTTCCAGATGCAAATGGAGCCTCTAGATGGGAAACTTGTGACACTGGCTATCCTATTCTCTTAGAAACACTCTCCAAAGTTGGGATCAGGACCTTCAGAAGTAGCTACCAAGGGTTTCCTTCACTGACATCCAGTGAACCAAACGGGGGAGTGGGCATAGCCGCAAGGAAAGGCAGAAGACTTGACCAACCTATTGGAATGAGCCTTGAGGGACCCCAGAAGGATGATCTCTCAGCTTCCAGAAGTTCAGTGGGAGTGGAGGTGGGGATGAGATTGCAGGAAGGCTGGGAAAGGCTGGGATGAACTCAGGGTAGCACCCCTATTTGCCTCTCCACAGCTTAAATACTGAACCACTATAAATTATTTCCAAAGCCATTCTTGGACCCCTTGCCATAGGCTGCTGAGCCTTGCCTTAAAAGACTGTAGTGCCTGGCATGTAAGGAGGTCGGTGCTCACTAGGTAGTTATTGAATGTGAGAAGTTTGCTCACATGATTCCGCTTTCTAGTGTTCCTACATATTATTTTTATTTGTTTAAAATTTTCCTTGTAAAGTTTTAAGTATTACTATATTTTTTCCATAATTCTTTACATTAAATAGTCAAAGAAAAATTTTGATGCTATAAGGTATACTCACTATGTAGACAGGCAGACATTTTCCTAATCGTCCTGTGGACTTATTTTGCCTATAGTCCTGAAAGTTATCTAACACAGGTGTACTGAGGGAGTATTAATTTGAAACTCCACGGTGTTCTGTCCTCTGTTTCCGAAATTAATAGCTTTCAAGTGAAATTGTTGTGGCTAGAAGACCTTCAAGGGTTACATCACCTGACACTTACTTAATGCATTTCTTAAGAGAACGCGTTATTTCTCTCCCAGAGGCTAGTTTTTCTCTATTACATCCTGGGCAGGTAGATACAAGACAAACATTTTCATTTCATCTCCATTCTAAAAGGTCAAAAGGACGACAAAATCAGAACTAGAACCCACACCTTTGGCTTTATTGCAGATTTCATCCTATTTAACTTTTATCCTCAGGCCTTCTGTTCCTGGTGGCTGGAATTATAGACAAACTGGCTTAAAACAAACCTCAGCTTTTTCCTTAGCAGCTCATCTTCTTAATTCATGACCACACCAGCTTGGTCAAGTAACTCCTAAACTATAATAACGAGAACAGTAAACATAATTTTACATAGGATCTTTCATACAGCTCCATTGCAAAGTGGTTTGCCAACTTAAGAGTTATAGAATTACAGAGCAGCATTACTGAATTAAGTAATAAGTAACAGCTGGTACTAATAATTAATTTATGGTCTAGCAGAACTGTCACAACTGAGGCAGCTCTCCCTCCGCCCCCCGCTCCGTCTTTCCTTCCCCCTCCTTCCTCCTTCGGCAACAGCGCCCAAACCAAGTGCTGAGATTGTTATGTTAGTCACCATAAAGTCAAGTCATTTCTTTACTCTGTAGCTTTAGGACCTTATGCTATTAAGAATTTCTAACCTTTTTGGAGTTGCATTACCCCATCATTGTTTAACTTCACAGCTGCTTCTCCTGATGTCATGCACTTGGTGGGAGGGGCTCACTAGGAGAGATTGAAATCTCTCAGGAATTTGCAACAACCTCAGAAGGGCTCTTGCTTTTCGCCAGGTCAAGGTTGACAAGTGCTGTTCTACCTGGTAACCTTGTAAAGAGGTTTCACTTAAATCAAGGGACTAAAACTCAGACACATCAGCAAGGTCATACTGGAGTCACACGGCAGAAATTGGGAATGATTCTGTCTTTCCAGTGTCTGTGTATGGCAGCTTTCCATGGACACTCTGATCTCCGTGGTAGTTGGAAAGAATTCAAGAATGTTCTTATACAAACCTGAGTTAAATACCCATGTAACTTAGATTTAACACGGAATGCCGATTTTATCACATTTATTAATCACTTACTTCCCTATCTACTGACCCCTAGGCTCTAAGTTCTAAAGCAGGAATATGGGCTTTCCCTTCAATCAAAATAATGAAACTTGGTGACCAAACTCTCCAGGGCCACCAAAGCTGCTCCTTCTGTAAGATATGTTCTTGGGGCCAAAGGGAATTAGAACTTGGAGGCTTTTTACATTGTCTGCAGCAGCATGAGGGATAATTGCCAGTGTCCTCTAACTCTGATAAAATTGCCAACTTATCTGAATGAAATGTATCTCAATAACACTCCATGCTGGGGAGGGGGCCCTGAGCAGGAAGCAGCACTAATGTTTTATGTACCTTTTATTATTGTGTAAAATGATTAACTGACAATTTATTACTAGGTTAAGATATCAAAACAATTAAAATGAACATAGAAATCTAACATTGCCAGACTCTCCGGACTACATGAGCGTAACTGACATACGCATCTTTCTCCTTCTCACATGAAACTCTTCACAGGAACTCAGCTGTCTCTCTAACACCTCCCTACCTAGAGGTGACAGGCAGGCCCAGGTCTGGGTCCCATCAAGCTTGGAGTTGTTTTTGTGTCAGGGCAAGAGGTCTCTTGGTTTTCCTGAAGATGAGCTTATCCACTATAAAATAAATCAGTGCTGTTTAACTGTGGACTGAACCAAGAGAGATTCCCAGTTCTTGCCATACATTCTTCCTGATTTTGTCTGGCTGATATTACCACCAAAACAGAAGACTTCCCGACAACGGTCCACCAAATCCCACTGCCCTGCAATATCTGCTAGAGAAATAATCCATTGTGGAAAACTCTGTTTGCCAAATAGAATAGGAAATTTCCTTCTACAGAAAGTTCTTCAGTTTTACCCTTTGCTTTCCCAGAATGAGTACAGACCTTTTATATTCTTAAATTCAGAGGGTCTAAATCCCTCTCTAAGAGTCAGCGTCAGACAGACTTGATTTTAATACCAGTGGCACCAGTTACTTGTTACAAGGCTCTCTGAGCCTATTTCGTCATCTGTAAAATGGGGCCAAGTCTAGTGAGAGCTCATGGTACCCCTGCCGCATTCCTGCTATTCCCTTCCATTCCTTGACTATGGTGATTGTCACCCTGAATTTTACTGCCTACAATATTTGCCATGTGTAGCAACTAGTTTAATTATGATAATATGAGTTGGTAGAAAATAAATTTTTGAAAGTGATCAGACTAATTTTGCAATTTCCTGGGCTCATTTCAGAGGGTGGTCCAAGGAACTAGGCAAAGACCAAGGTTCTCAGTCCTCACTGAGCCTTGGGAACCCCCCTCACCTTCCAACTTAACAAATGACCCTGGATGTTTATTTATTAGAGACGGAAGAGCTTTTGTAAACCAATTACCACGAGCAAACAGCACTTACTGTAAAGCAATAAATTACAGTAAACCCTACCGTATCTAAATTCATTGCTCTAAGCCACAGATTGTAGGGAATGGTTAGGTTTAAAACTCACAGTTGGTTAAGATTGAAGATTTATAGGCACTCTAGTCCAGCTCTCCTTGGGGAACCAACAGTGCCAAAGTAACAGGTCTAGAAGGCCAAATAACCTGTATCAGTGTCACCTTTGGTGTTTCATTGAGGGCAGGGGATAAAAGGGAGAAGAAGAGAAAATCCTGGGTTTACCCAGACACCTTTTTCCCAGGACATTTGAGTATGTAACACATTACAGGTATACTGACTAATAAAATAAATAGAAAAATCGTTGTTGTCCAGTTAAACATGGCAGATTAAACACTCACATTTATCTTTATTCTCACAAAACCAACTCAGCAAAGGAATTTTCCAGTGACATAAACCCACAAAGACTAAAATACACTAGATAAAGACACAGCAGATGAGAGAAACAATAGTCAAAGAAAGCAGAAAACTAAACTTACAGGAGAAACAATCAGTCTCAGAATTCCAGAAAGACTCAGACACTGGGGCAATGGATACCTCCAAAGGTCGGAGTGCTGGACAGGCCTAAAAACAGGAGGATTGGTTGAAAGTTTGTATAAAACCCATTCAGATCACTTCTAGTTCCCCTCCCTGAACCCTCCCTTCCAGGCAGCTGCCCCTCCCACACTCCTCCAGGATTTTATTTGGGAGAGGGACACTAGACACAGTTTGAAGAGGGGTGGATAGTGACACTGAAGACAGTCTGAACACCGCTCCCTTCCCACACTTGGTCTGTGGCACATTAGTTACTGGGCTTATAGTCCAAAGGTCAAACTGTGGGATTTTTCTGAGAAAACTGACAGGCCCAAGAAAAATTGGGATCCCAGTTATTGACTCAGAGCCCACCTAGATTGGCCAAATTTAGCATATAAAAATACAGCATGCCCAGGTAAACTGAATTTCAGATAAACAACAGATAATTTCTTAGTATAAATATGTCCCATGCAATATATGGAACATACTTATGTTAAAATGTTATTTCTTGCTTATCTGAAATTCAAGTTGAACTGGGCATCCTGTATTTCATCTGGCATCTCTATCTTCCCCCCCAAATTCCAGTCGGCTTCTTAGTGCCTCATTCTTATACAGGAACAAAAGCTAAGAACATCAGATGTGTGAGAAAAGCCTCTGACAGGAAAGACAGGGGCCCAAACCAACTAACGGTACAAAAGAACTCAGAAGAAACGGAAACACTGAAGGAAACAGAAGAGAACTAAATGTCCTAGAATGAATGTCATCAGAGAGATCAGAGAAAAAATGCTCATGAAACAAGAACAGTATTCTATTTAAAAAAGAAGAAGAAAGGGAGAAAGGGGAAGAAGGAAGAAAGTTCAGAAAATAAGAAAATTCTTGGAAATTAAAACTTTACTATAAGGTTGGAAGATAAGCAGAGGAAGTCTGGTGTGGGGTGTTGGAGCCCAAGGCAGGTAGGAAGATATCTGTGCGGAAACGCCCCAGCACAAGGCAGGAGAAGTACAAGGTAAACCTGAAAGAATACATTGTGCTGGAAAGCAAAAAACTGCTTAAAGAATGATGGGGATATGTCAAAAGGACATGACAGGAAGCTTGAAGGACTCCTATTGACTAAATTGGGGGCAATCCAAGCATCAAAAGACATACTGAATAAATTAAACATTTGATGAGTAATGGGATATTTGTATAGTACTGTGGGGGGCAGGAGGGCGAAAGTAATTAATAGCAATTTATTGATGTTCTGTTTTGTTTTGTTTGTTTTTTCACTGCACTGCGCAGCTTGCAGGATCTTAATTCCCTGACCAGGGATTGAACCCAGGCCCACGGCAGTGAAAGCGCTGAGTTCTAACCACTGGACTGCCAGGGATCGCCCATATTTGTATATTTTAAATTAACTCCCCACTAAGTACTTTTTTTTTTTTCTTTTTTTTTTTTTTTTTTGCAGTACACGGGCCTCTCACTGTTGTGGCCTCTCCCGTTGGGGAGCACAGGCTCCGGACACGCAGGCTCAGCGGCCATGGCTCACGGGCCCAGCCGCTCCGCGGCATGTGGGATCTTCCCGGACCGGGGCACGAACCCGCATCCCCTGCATCGGCAGGTGGACTCTCAACCACTGCGCCACCAGGGAAGCCCTAAATACTTCTTAATTACAAAATAACTGGCCTGTAATTTTCAAAAGCATCACAATCATGTAAGTCAAAGAGACTAAGGAATCTAGACTGAAGGAAACTAAAGACATAACTGAGACAACTATTAAAACTTGAATGGGACCTAAGTTATTGTATAGTAATATATCAATGTTAACTTCCTAATTTTCATAACTGTATTGTGGTTTTGTAGGTTATGTCATAGGAAATACACACTAAAACTTGGGGGGTGATAGGGCAACAAATCAACAATTTACTCTCAGTGGTTCAAGGAAAAAAGTTCTGTACACTGTACTTGCAACTTTTCTTAAAGTGATTGTTTCAAAACAACCAAAAAATATATATACCATGCAGTTGTCAGGATGGTTGAATGGGCTAATATATATAAAAGACTACGGGTGCTATAAAACAGTGGTTTCCTCACATTTGGACTTCATGGTCCGGGAGCACTAGTTACCATCTTTTTATTTCACTACAGGATGACGTTAAGAAGAATAAAACTACCATCAATTATTACTAACATTTCATAAATAATTATTTCTGTGAGGGGCATCTTACTTTGGCAGGGATACAATCTCTTTAAAATTGAATGCGTTTGCCTCTAAGTGAAACTCAGCACATTGTCTCTCTTCTTGTAATTTTGCTATTGCACCAACTTGTGAAAACATCTTCGTGAACCAGGCTATGTTGCTAGATTTGGGACCCAATTTTTCCTCTCCCCCTGCCCACTCACCTACCCTAAAAGGCTGCACTGTCCAATAAGGTCACTAGCCACGTGGGGCTATTAAGTTCTTGAAATGTGGTCAGTCCATTTTAAAACGTGCTGTAAGTGAAAAAATACACACTAGATTTCAAGAACGTAGTATGAAAATAAAAGATCTCTCCTGAATAATTTTTATATTGTTTTCATGTTGAAATAATAGTATTTTGGACATATTGAGTTAAACATAATATATTATTATTATTTTTTTTTTATTTTTTTTTATTTTTTTTTTGCGGTACGCGGGCCTCTCACTGCTGTGGCCTCTCCCATTGCGGAGCACAGGCTCCGGACGCGCAGGCTCAGCGGCCATGGCTCACGGGCCCAGCTGCTCCGCGGCATGTGGGACCCTCCCGGACCGGGGCACGAACCCGTGTCCCCTGCATCGGCAGGCAGACTCTCAACCACTGCGCCACCAGGGAAGCCCCAAACATAATATATTATTAAAGTTAATTTCACCTGTTTCTTTTTTACTTTTTAAAACATGGCTACTAGAAAATTTTAAATTACATATGTGGTTCATTTATTTTCCCTGAACAGCACTGTTCTAAAGTCAATCCTGTCTTTTCCAAATCAGTTTACAGGCTTTTGTTATGCTGAGTTGGAAGATGAAGAGAAATGGGATTGGAGAGGAGGGAGGAAAGGGAAGGGGGCAATGAAGAGGGGGAATGAGCAGGTGGCCTGGGTACAGGGGACAGTTTGAGGGGTCCCGTGAGTAAAAGTCTCTGTCCGGTGCAGATTAAGGAGAGAAAAAGGAATTTAAGAAGTATTCCTGGGTCACAAATCAGATTCCCTTTAGTGTTCTTTTAGAGTTTTGCATCTCTACAGGTTGTAATGCAAGTTTAACTTCTTCTTGGCTCCTGGTTTACCTTCTTTGATTATGGTTCTGGGAAACTGAGCTTCCTGAGGGCTTCAGGATTTATTCAGGTTACTTTATTATTCTAAATATTCATTGAATTAGTCCAGATAGATTTTTAGGACTTTTCTTTCCATCTGTTTTCCCCACTCTTTTCACCCTTCCAACTGGGGCCCAGAGTATGAGAGTAGGTTGCTCAGTGCTGGAACGACCCCTCCGGATTCCCACCCCACCCCATCCACCCGATCTCCTGTCCCGTTAGACCTCACACAGCATTCCTGTGGGGTTGACAGGTGATAGTACTAATGGAGGTCTCATCCCGATTGAGACCTGTCTTACCCACTAGGCTCCTTTTTAGAAATGAAGAATCATTTGCTTAATGAGATGTCACTTTCCTACTGTCCCTGGGCATTAATTATTAGGCACTTGACACTTCCTCTGAGGCATATGGTTCCAGATACACACAGCTCCCTCTCATGGGGAAATCCACCTTCTGAAATGTAGGAACAAGTCTTCAGAATGGGGGCACAAGAGACAGACACCAGCCATAGCCAATGCATCTGACCAACTCCAAGTGTGCCCGCCTGCCTCAGGCTCTGGAGAGGTCTAGAGAAGCTGCAGTCCCGTCCCTAGGGACTAAATAAATTGCTCAAGGACACACAGACTTTCCACCTTTCCATTTCCCATTTCTTCAACTCTTCCCTCTCCCCCAACTTTCCTTTTCTAGTTCTCTCTTGCTCTCCCTCTTCCCCTTCCAGAAAGAGTCTGTATCTTCTGTAGAACCATAGTGTGTATGCAGGGCCAGTTTGCTACTTCTGACGGTATTGCATTTTAAGCCTTTTAACTGGCTACAGAATGAAAGACTGGTTAGAAAGACTTTCAATCTCCAGGATATAGTTGGAAACTCTAGGATATTTTGAGGGGTGGGAGCCCTTTCCCAGGGCTCTGAAAGCATAACACTTTAGTAAACTGCTTAATTTAGTTGGGTGAAGTAGATCTTTTCAGGAGTCTATTCTGAGGGATCCTATAGCTCATTTGCCACTACCGTCACTACTGACCAAAGTGATGCTTTGAAAAGGGCACAGAGCTTTGGCAGGGCATATGCTGAGTACTTGATCTGGTGTGCTGTTGTGTACTAACAGCAATAATTTATAAAAATGTCATTGTGATCAGAGTGTAAGACTTTCTAAGGATTTCCTTTCATTGCAAAATACCAGAGAAGTATTAAAAATCAGAATAAAAACTTGTGTAACAGCTTTCCAGGGCCCAATCTTTCCAAGGTTGGTTCATTCAAGTCTTACCTCAAATGTCACCTCCTCAGAGATGTCTTTCCTGACTACCTACTCTACAGCAGTAATTCCCCAGCCCCATTCACTCTGCATAACACGACAGTGTATCACTTTCTCCATAATATTTACCACTACCTTAAATTTTCTTGCTCACTCATTAACTGGCTGTCTTCCCCATGAGAACATAAATGCCACAAGAGGATTATTGTCTGTCTTGTGCTGTGTCTCCAATGCTTGGCACATCTTAGGTGCTCAATGATTATTTGCTGAATGAACAAGTGAATGAATGAGAGAGTGAGCAAAGGGAAGAATTTATCAGGCATTAGGAGAGGAATCATGCCCCTCTTTGCTCTTTAGGGGGCCAGGGTAATTGCAAACACTCAGCCACTCATTGGAAATTGCAGAATATTTAAATGAAGCCACAAACAGTCAAGGGTCTTGCTGGTAGGCTGCCCAATATATCTGAAAGAGAAATCCGGTGTGCTTTAACTGGAAGTGATACTCCCCAAGATAAATGTAGCCCAAAAGGGTAGAATACCCTGGGAAAGTTCTTGCCAAAGAGATTAGAATAGAGTGAGGGAGAAAAGATTAACGTGAAGTTGATCACTCTGAACTTCAAAAGGTACATACTGTACCTGGGAACACGGCCAAAGCACGAGGGGCGGATGTGGATTGCAAACCCTCAGGTGCAAGCCCTGGCTCAAAGAGAAGGCATGTGTGGCCCAGGAAGGATGTGACATTGTAGAACATGAAATCAACAGGCTCATTAATGATACAGATGTAACTAGATTTCAAGAAGGACTTGGGCCTATTAGGAGGGTCATCCCAGATCCCTTTTGGCAAGATTTCAGACAAAAATATGTGTGGTCCTATAGCACTCTATTGGGAAAGGCATAAACCTAGGTGAGCCTGTCTGGACCAAGTGGACAAAGGCAGGTCAGTGGAACTTCCCTCCCTTCAAATGAATACCTGCCAGCACCTAGTGGGGTAGGGGCAGGATGCTGTCAGCTGGGGTCTGGTCCCTTGAGGCAAGAGGATGCTTGCACTTGTATGAGCTCTTCACTTTTCAAAATGGTTTCATGTCTGTCACCTCATTTTACTCCCATTTCAAACCCGTGAGGTTGGGAGGGCAGTTGCTGTTTTCATGGCCGTGTATAAACACGGAGACCAAGCACAGTAAGTTTGTGGCTTGCCTAGAATCAACTTGCTTAAAACAGTAGGAGAAACAGTGCTCTCTCCACAAGTTTCTAAACATGTGGAATCCTGCAACAGAACCACTTGAGAAACAGGGCTTCCCTGGTGGTGCAGTGGTTAAGAATGCACCTGCCAATGCAGGGAACACTGGTTTGAGCCCTGGTCCGGGAAGATCCCACATGCCGTGGAGCAATTAAGCCCATGCACCACAACTACTGAGCCTGTGCTCTAGAGCCTGCGAGCCACAACTCCTGAAGCCCGTGCTCCACAACAAGAGAAGCCACCGCTATGAGAAACCCGTGCACTGAAACGAAGAGTAGGCCCCGCGTGCTGCAACTAGAGAAAGCCTGCGTGCAGCAACAAAGACCCAATGCAGCCAAAAATAAATAAATTTATATAAAAAAAAGAACCACCTGAGGAGCATATTCTAAATGACCCGCCTCATAAATCCTTAAGAGGACCCCTGGGGTCAGGGTCCAGAAATCTGTGCTTTTTTTTTGAATTCCAGGTAATTCTTATGCATACGAATCATTTAGCCTGGCATACCATCCTCAACTCTAAAACAGTTTGTAATCCCTGGAGCTCTTAGCTCAGTTCTGAGCTCATCTATTCCCGTGTTCTTTTTCCTCAAATACTCCCTATTTGAACTGGAAACACAGGGAGTTCCTTAGAAGAGAGGGTTGTGTGGTTATTAAGAGAAGGGTGAACGAACGTTGATAGGGACTATTTGAAGCTCCAGCGAGGAACACTTGTTAAACAATCATTATTAAACTGCAGGTTGTAAAACATGGCAAAGCCTGGGAAGCTGCCTGCTCTTCAGTGATTAAAGCAACTTGCAACCCAACTAGCTGATCAAGTGTTCCAGGACTCAAAAGAATTGATGAAGGGCTTTAGAGTCATCACAGCTGGCAAAACCAAAGCTCCACTGGCAGGCTGGAGGGTTGTTAAAACAAGATATGTTGCAACAAGTTCTGGAGCAAAATAAAGCAAGCACTTTCAAACAGCTGTTGAAAGTTTACAAAGTAAGGATGAGGGGAGGATTTACCACAATATCCAAGGCAGTTTAAGGAAAAAGGACCAATAGAGAATGGATTCTTAGGAAGTGGGGAGCAGGATTTAGAATCCATTTCTGATGTAAAATGTTGTAAGTTTGTATAAGTGAGTCACTAAGAGTAGTGTCCTTACTTCTATAGTAAATACCTTACATTTGTACAGCTCTTTATGGCTTAAAATCCTCCATGTAACAACTCTCAAGGGATCCTATAGCACCTTAAAATTACAAAGCCCTTCCACCATACTTCATTACTTATAATCTTTATCACTGCTCTGCAATATTTATCATCTCCATTTTGTAAGTTAGAAAAGTTAGAAAAGTTAGAAAAGACTCATAAAATTAAGGGATCTGCTGAAGATCACCCAACTAATTTGCAGGAAAGCTGGAACTCAACTTCAGGGCTTTCCCATTTCTTCAACTGCCTCCCTATTGTTGATTTCTGCAAATAAATAAAATGTAGCTGTGGCTATCGTAACATTTGAGGGCTATCAGCCAACTTCCCATTTGACAGATGAGAAAACTAAACCACTTAAAGTGGAGGCTTTTGCCCCAGATCACATGGTTATGAAAAGAGTTCAGATGCTGGATCCCCATCTTCTGATCACCCAGTTCAGAGTTTGTTCTTTGTCTTGCTTCCTCTTGTATTTTGTTGGCAGCTAGATAATAAATCACACATGTTAATTCGGAACTTGGAATAAATACCTTTAATAAGACAGCCCCCTAAAGTATGGGAGCCTAACAGGTTCCCATTAAAATGTTTTAAATTCATTAAATAGATTTAAAAGGGCATCTCTGACCTTTTACATTTGGTGGCTTTAAAAGCTTGGAGGTTTCAGCTTCTCACACCTTGATATTATTATAATCAATATACTTGCCACATTAGGAAGCATAGAAATATCTGCTTTGAGTAGTGCCAGATTGTTCTTATAGATGGCTGTAAGCTTCAGATAATGGCAAAACTGAAGGAGTAGTTTTATGTTAGACTTTAGTAAAAGGGAGAAAATGATGGAAAAGAAAATTGGATTTAAAACATGTTTTCTAAAGTTACCAGTTACTGGAGGCGGCATGAGGGCTAGCTCCAAGATAAAAGGTAAAAGTGAGTGTGCCTTGCAGGGTGTGAACAGATATTTATTCACCCATGTTCATAGCAGCATTATTCACAATAGCCAAAAGATGAAAACAACCCAAGTGTCCACCAACAGACAAATGGACAAGCAAAATATGGTATATCCATTCAGTAGAATGATATGCAGCCTTTAAAAGGAAGGAAATTTTGACATGTTGCAACATGGATGAACCTTGAAGACATCATGCTAAGTGAAATAAGTCAATCACAAAAGGACAAACATTGCAAGATTCCTCTTATATGAGGCTCTTAGTAGTGAAATTCGTAGAAAGTAGAATGGTGGTTGCTAGGGGCTGGGGGAGAGGAGAATAGGAAGTTAGTGTTTAATAGGTTTAGAGTTTCAAAAACATGAGTGTGCCTTGTTTTTTGGTTTCCTCTCTCATTTCCTATGGGCAGTAGAATTATATGTCCTTGGGACAGCCCAGGGACCCTAGATTCAAGCTCCAGGTTTTTTCATCCTATCTCAAAATTCCCACTGAAAACAGCACTGCAAGGAGACAATAAGGCAAATCCAGAACATGGGACATTTTATCAGACAGATGGCCTGGCCTCTTCAAAAGTCAGTGGCCCTATAAAAGAAAGATGGGATTCTAGATTTAAAGAAACATAACCAAACACAATGCATACATGTATGATTGGTTCCTAGTTGGAAAAAACACTCTGAAAGACATACTGGGAACAACAGAAAAAGTGTGAATGTTGGCTCAGCATTAGAAAATATTTAAAAATCTTTGTCAATTGTATTAGATTTAGTAATGGTAATGAGGAGAATCTCATTTGGAGTAGTTACATGCTGAAGTAGCAATATTTAGGAGTGAAGTGTCATGATGCCTGCAACTTACAGATGACTGAGGGGAAAAATACACATGCACATGATAGCAAAATAACCACACAAAATCATGAATAGCAGGAAAAATGGCAAAGTCAAAGATAAAACAATTACTGGATCTAAATGGTGAGTACAGAGGTGTTCACTGTATTACTTTTTCAACATTTTTGTATACTTAATAATTTTATTATAAAATGTTTAAAAATCGAGTATTTGTGGATTAATAACTATTAAATCACTAATTGATGGCTTCTCTAGCTAAAACCACCATCACCACCAATTACTGAGTGTTGGGTTTACCAGGCACTTTGCTAAACCTTTACTCATACTATTTCATTTAATTCCCAAACACTCTATAAAGAGGGTACTTTCATTAGTCTTACTTTTATAGATGAGCAAACTGAGATGCAGAAATTCAGTAACTTCTTCAAGATTCTCAGCTAGTGAGTACAGCATCAAGATCCACACAATCTGGCTGCAGACTGGGTTACCTCTTCAGAACTCCTGGAAGCACTGGAGACAGCTTAAGGCTCTGAGGCAAGCCCGTGACAGAGATGTGTTGGAACCAGAAAGCCTTGCAAAGCCGCTCAAACCGTGGCTATTAAGGGTATTTTGTCAATTGTTTGTCAACAATAGACACTACCCCTAGGTGGTATTTTACCACCTAGGGGTAGTGTCTATTTAACCTGCAGAATCCCAGGTAAGAGCCTTTGTTACCTGGATTGTGGTGGCAAATCCAGGTATTTTGCCCTTCCCAGGGAGGCTCCAAGAGGGTTTAACAGCTATTATTTTATCTGTAGCCCTAGGCAGGCGGGAAGCAAGTGTAAATAATTGTTTCCAGTTGCAGCTCCACAGGCTTGCCTGAGGCTCCTGGTTCTGTGATCCACCTGGCTTTAAACAGACAACAATAACTACAACAGTTACCATTCATATAACACTTGCAATGTGCCAGGCACTCTTCTAAGTGCTTTAAATATACTAACAAATCCCCACAACACCCCCATGGAGTAGGTATGTTATTATCCCCACTTTAGGGAGGGGAAAACTAGGCACAGAACATAAGTGCCAAGGTTGCACTGATTCCAACAAGAGGCTGCTTGTAGCTTCTGTTAATACCGATGGGACCCAGGAGCTGCCTAGTGGTTCTTGGCAGTCCTGGGGAGACCTTGTCCCAGTGCTTGCCCCTGACCCTGTGAGTTTAATGAAGTCACCGCCAATCCCCACCGTAGTGGCACTAAATGAGGCCTCTGCCCTCAGTGCCTTGCCAGACACTATGTGAACCTATGTTCTGATTCCCTCCTCATTCTGAACTTGGCCTTGTCATTCTTTGTTTCTTATAAAACAGCAATAACTCCCAGGTGATTTGATATCCAAACTAATCACCCCACCTTGCTACCTCCCTAGGATGCAGTGACCCAGCCCTAATAATCCACAGGAAATGTGCAAGCTTATCTTCAACAGAAAGAGGAGAGGCCTTCCTGGTCAGCGTCACTTGATACGGCCAACCACAAAGCCAGCCACTTGACCTGAATGTAAAGTGGGGCAAAGCTAGGCCTCCCCAAGACACACATTCCCCACCCATATTCTCCCACCTGCCACTGTCTGGCTGTGTCAAATGAACACCTATTAGTAAGGTGCCTGCAATACATTTTTTTTTTTTAATAAATATATTTATTTATTTTTCGCCACGTTGGGTCTTCGTCGCTGCGCCCAGGCTTTCTCTAGTTGTGGTGAGCGGGGGCTACTCTTTGTTGCAGTGCGCGGGCTTCTCACTGTGGCAGCTTCTCTTGTTGTGAAGCGTGGGCTCTAGAGTGCAGGCTCAGTAGTCACGGAGCACGGGCTTAGTTGCTCCGCGGCATGTGGGATATTCCCGGACCAGGGCTCGAACCCATGTCCCCTGCATTGGCAGGCGGATTCTTAACCACTGCACCACCAGGGAACTCCGGTGCTTGTAATACTTTGTTAACTTTGCCAAGGGGACATCTTAGGATCCCTTGGAGACAGCAATATCCCACATGAAGCACTGACTCTCTGGTGACAGAATTTCAGCTGTGATAATCAAACGAGGCTTATTTTCCTTTCTTCTATAGGGAAAAAAGAAAGAAAAACAAATGAACAATTTCTGTTCCTCTTCACTGGCTCTACAAATCAGCCAAGGCTTTATGTTCAGTGGTCTCGGCTCCCGATTTTTTCTTGGGGGATGACGGCAGGAAGCTAATGAGCTAATTAACGGCTTCTCTACAATTCAAGGGTCAGGCCCAAGAAAGAATTAAGCTGGAGGTGCCCCAGAGGATGGAGTGGGGATGGGTGGAGAGAAGCTGGAGCTTCCTGAATGAAGGAGAGAGTTGAATTCTATAAGCCTGGGGGGACATTAACGGGGAGGCATCCTCAAATGGTGGAGATCCTGCCTCCTCTGTGCAGGGCTCGGGAGGTTGTAGGGCTCTGGGAGAGCAGTTGGTGCCCAGCAGTTAAGCTTCCAAAATGCCTCTGTAGGAGGGTCTCAGTGGCAGCAATCTGGGGAGAAGAGGAGGATGATCTCAGCTGTTTATATGGCTATATACATGAAAATGAGCAATTATATTACTCATCTATAGCAAAGAATGGGGAAACTGACCCAGATTATGGGCGGAAGATCTAAAGTTTCCTTAAAGCTCCTTCTACCCTCCCTCTACCCCAAACTTGGCACAAAACTATTGCCTCAGGGACAATCTCTAATTTATGACCTTGAAAACATGGTCAAGGGCCCTCTTACGGCAGAGCCTGCAGTGAAGTAGACACTATGATTAGAAATCTTTTAGTCCAATATCTGCATCTCATAATAAAAGAAGCAATATTAATAATGGTGGCTTTTTTATAGACTATCTCAGACCCTTGTCCCACTTTCCTGTTACCAAGCAGATGCCTGGATTCTAGTACTGCCCAGTGCAAGGGAAGAGGGAATTTCAATAATAATTAAGGGAAGAGGGATCCCACCAGCCAGGCCAAGAATGGACTCAGAGCTTCATTTCAGTTGATTTGGAAAAATAAAGAGCTGTGCATTTCCTTGCTCCTTGATGAAGTGGAGCAAATTCATATCAGCTATTTAGGCATGGGTGGGAGGGCAGTGGCGGAGGAGGGGAGCGGTTAGAGTGATCCTCAAATCACCAGGCACCTGGAGAAGCTGCCAGGCTCTGCCTCCCTCCATTTGCCTTTAGTTGGCAAAAGACAAATTAACCCAGCACCTCCTGAGCCAGAGTTTGCAATGCAGAGTCTGCCAAGAATGTTTGCTCAGGGAGCCACACTGTTCTTTATCTCAGCAGGTATAATTCCATCACATGATTGTTTTGTATCTGCTTTTCCCTGCTCCAGCCCAAGCTTGCCAACTCAGACAAGCATTGCTGAGAAATAAATAGTCCTTCTCTGTGTCAGCCCAGAAAGTATTGGGGGTCCCTTTACATAGAATATAATGAGCATTTCCTAACTTCTGGGGTTAGAGAAGGCCTCTCTCTCTGCCCTGAGGCATACAGTTGAATTTCCTCTTTGCAGGCAACTCACTGGCTTCTTGGGGGAAGCTAGGCTGACCCTGCAGCTTCCCCTGCCCTGTCCCAAGCTTCACAGGTCATTAGCAGTCCAGTCAAAGACAGAAGACTTCAAGGGGAGGCAAAAAGCCCAGCTCAGGGCCTCCATAGGGACACAGCCACAAGAGCTGTGCTGCCTTGGAAACTTCCAGAACAACCTTGCTGTCTCTAGCCCCAAGGGTTATTTCCCTTGTGCTTAACATTACCTTGGGCAGATAACTTTCACCACCAGGGAACCACTGACAAGGAAACCAAACTCCCCAGCCCAAGTACCAAAGGTTCAGCCACTCACCCCAGGAGCAGGGGAAGGTAAGACTTGTCCACGGAGGGTGCCTGCCCATTGGTACCTAAAAGGCTTGTGGGGTCCTGTGAAGCCAGGTCAGGGTCTGACCTTCCTCTTTCAAGCCACAGACGTTCCCTCTGCATGTCTGTTTAGGACTGAGCTGGCTCGGGAGACTGGGATTCTGAGCAGCTCTGACAGGGACCAAGAGAACTTAGGTTCCCGGTTGGGGTCCTGGGACTCCTCAGGAGGGGAGGAGTTTCACCTGCCCCAAGTTCTCTGAGTGTTTTTAGTTTTATAGGCTCTTACATGAACATTATCAGGGGAAAATAAGTTTTAGAACTCACCCCTTCCCTTGTCTATGTGCATACATACTTTTTGTGTAGAGTTGTTTTCTCAACATAGATAACTGTTACCACTTTCCTACCAACGTAACTGCTACAGCCCAGCCTTTCATTTTGTAGCTCCATGATTCTAAAAGTTGTGTGTGCATCATTTGGAGTGCTTGTTTAAAGCTCAGATTTCTGGGCCCCTTCCAGGGTGAGACTTGATTCTATACGTCTGGGAGCGGAGCACAGGATTCTGCTCCCCTCCCCAGATACAAGACCATAACACTTAAGGATAATACATTTCTTATAAACATACTACAGGGTAATATACACAAGGTGGTAGAAAGGAAATCTTACTGTTTTCTTCAGTGCTTGTTAAGATACACAATAGCCACTCCTGTCACTTAGACACCTCTGATGGATGTTGGATTTTCTCCATTTGTCCCTCAGGATCCATTCTCTCCCCTTCTCCACCTGCTCTTTGCCCCCCGACACTGAGCCACGGGGACTGCATCCATGGGCTCCCTTTGCTCTCTAGCCTCTGGAAGAGTTGGCCAATGAGGGTGGCATATTTATTTCCCTGGTTCCTTCCTGCCAGGCGGCCCTCTCCATCTGCTTTCTTTCTAGGTTCCCTTAACTGGATCAGGGCTCCCTTGCCCTTTCAGGTCTAGTGGTGGTAATGGCTCCTGCACCTACTGGTCTAAGAGTTGTGTAGCATCCCTTGTTCTTTATCTCAGCCCAACACGTCTCTTGCAAATAGTGCCTTTATTACAATATTCTCTAATGACTCAATATAAGGCTTTTTTTTGTGGGGGAAAGAGGGGTCAGGACCCTGACCGATGTAACCTTTAGAACATTGTGCTTTTATTAATATTTCTAAGTTCACAGGGGGAAATTTTTAACTTGATTTTGCCCTTTCCCAAGTTTCTGCAAGTGAGATTTGATTTTCCCTTAGAAAAAAATTTCCCTAGTAAAGCTAAAGTAGCTTTTAAAAAATTTTTAAATATAGAAAATAATTTTTGGTCTATTGTGAGAAATGAAATCCTTACTATATTTGCTTTCAAGAGATTATTTTGGATAAACAAGAAAAATATTCTTATAAATTCTGCATATTGAACAAGCACTGCCAGGTGGCTCTGATGCATGCCGGTTTAAGAAGCGCTGGGTAAATGGACTCTTTAAGCTCCTCACAAGGCAGCCCTCTTAAGACATCAGCCCACTTAAGACATCCAAAGTGGCAGGATGTCCCTCCACTAGGGCCCTTATCAACGAATTTGAACAAAAACAAGTTTATGTAAAAAAACAGCCTGGGACTACGCTGGTGGCGCAGTGGTTAAGAACCCGCCTGCCAATGCAGGGGACATGGGTTTGAGGTCTGGTCTGGGAAGATCCCACATGCCGTGGAGCATCTAAGCCAGTACGCCACAACTCTAGGGCCCACGTGCTGCAACCGCCAAACCTGCATGCTGCAACTACCGAAGCCCGTGAGCCTAGAGCCCGTGCTCCACAACAAGAGAAGCCACTGCAATGGGAAGCCTGCACACCGCAACGAAGAGACGCCCCCGCTCTCCGCAACTAGAGGAAGCCCGCGCGCAGCAACGAAGACCCAACGCAGCCAAAAATAAATATATAAAGTACGAGTAGTATTTTTTTTTATTAAAAATAAATAAATAAATAAAGTACGAGTAGTATTTTTTTTTTAATTTAAACTCAAGGCTTTCCCTAGCATATGCATTTCTTCATGTTCCCTATTTTTAAAGTTACCTATTTGTCTCCCAAGTTCACAACAGCTTTTCTGTGAAGCTCTTTATCCTTGCACATCTGAAATGAGAACGTTAAAAGTTGCACTGCTTCGGCAGATGGAGCTGTGCCCAACAGAAGCCTAAGCCTGGATTCAGTCCTATACCTTCTTTCCCAGCATGAGCACCTGACTCAACTTCAGAAGTAGGAGAAGGTTCTGGAACATCATCTTGCCTTAGTCTACCTTCTTCAACTTCAGTCCTACCCACTTATCCTTTTCCTGGTCTCAATGGATATCCAAATTCAATCCCTTTAAAGATGTTCAATAGGAGATTGTTTGATTATAAACATAGTATGCTCATTATTGTTCGATTATAAACTTAGTATGCTCATTATTGTTTGATTTAAACATAGTATGCTCATTATGTTTGATTATAAACATAGTATGCTCATTATTGTTCTGAGTCGCTCATTGGAAGCTGTTGCTGAGTACTGCTAACTACTAAGCTTTGTTTCCGTGGTCCACTCCCACCCCCTGGAAGGGTTGTACATGGGTTAGGCTAGGACAAGTTCTGGCACATGGGAACTATAGGAAAATCTGGAACGGAGGCCAAAAGTGACCCAGGAATCAACTCTCCTTTACCTTGGTGTGTGCCCTGCTCTCCTCAACAACTTCACACTGGCCACTTCTTGACAGCCTGCCTTAGACTTGCCTTTGATTTTCTGACACTCATCTGCATCAACTTACACCATCTTTGCTTGAGGCTCCAGTTGCTAGTTGTCAGGCTGCCATGTCTTCTGTTCTCTGAGCTTCCCCTGTGAGCTCTGAGCAGCGAGCTGCTCCCTTGCAGACTCGAGCCTGGCCTGACCCTTTTTCTGATGAAAGGCAGGTCCCACTTGATTGTCAGTTTTATCTGACACAGAACAATGAACAACCAGAGCCACTTACTCCCCAGCAAGCAGGAGTAGTCATCATCAAAAGCTTCGAGGCAGGTGATGACATAATCAGAGCCTTGTTTAGGGAATATATATATATATTTAAAACTGGCCATAGTGAAATGCAGACTTGCCCCCTAAGGTCTGCGCAGCCCAGGGAATTAGTACAAGTGGAGGTCCACATGCCACATGTCTAAAAGTTATAAATCACACCGACAAACTATGAAGTAAAATATGTTCCATCCTCCCATACTAACAAATAACCCTTCATAACAACGTGAAAGTCCAGGTTCAAATACAGAGTTCTTGAACTTCTCAGAGTTCCATGCTGGGACAAGGTAGAATGAGGGAAAGTTGGCCCCTGGCCCCTGGCCACCCTCACTTCTCAACTCAGGCTCCATCCCACATGACAAGGAGCCTTGAGTACATTCAGTGGACACGTCCAAGCTCTGTTCACAGTCCTGCTCCCACCTTACCATACCTCTCTCCAACAGACAACTATCCCTTGGGCACCTTTTAAGCCTGGGAGTAAATACAACAACTGTGTGGTCTGCCCCCAGGAGAATGCACCTGGAGGAAAAGGCTGGCCCAGGCCCAGGAAACAGGCTCTAGAAAGGGAATTGTGGCTTTGAGTGGAAGCATTCACTGGCCCTGTGGATTCTTTCCTCCTAGAAAGTTATAGCCAAAGTGGGCCAGAGGGGGTCCCTCTAAAGCATGGGACCCAAGGCAGAGGGCAGACTGGTGAAATAAGACCAACAGCAGGGAAATCACTAGAGAGGTCGTGAAGGCCTCAGGTAAGATAGTTCGTCCAGAAAAGGAGGGAGAAGTTAAAGAGACATTTAGGAACAGAACGTGAGCAGACATGCAAAGAGGCAGAGACCAGTTCCTCAGCAAACTGCCTGCCTTCCTGGGTGCCTACTAGGTCCTGGGTTCAGCCCCCGCTGAGACTCACCCTCACTTTTCCACTGGGCTCTGTAGACACCTTATAATGTAAACCCTCCTTTTGCCTAAACTAGTTACTGTTACTTGGGGAAAAAAAAGTCTCAACTAAAATACCACCAAAGGAAATCAAAGTTTTCCCAGACAGAGGAAGAGTAGAGAAAGAAAAGCGCTAAAGACAGAAGCTTGTGGGAGTTACAAACTGAGGATGCAGAAAAAAGGAAAAAGAGCCAGAGGAAGAGCTGTCAAGGAAGCAGGGGAGAGAGTTCACTCACTAGGGGAGCGTTTAAGAAAGGGGCTGGTCAGTTGGAAGATAAGGCCTGAGAAAGGCCACTGGATTTGGTGACTTAAAGGTCACTGGTGACCTTTAAGAAAGCACAACTAGAGGGGCTTCCCTGGTGGTGCAGTGGTTGAGAGTCCGCCTGCCGATGCAGGGGACACGGGTTCGTGCCCCGGTCTTGCCGCGGAGTGGCTGTGCCCGTGAGCCATGGCCGCTGAGCCTGCGCGTCCGGAGCCTGTGCTCCGCAACGGGAGAGGCCACAGCAGTGAGAGCCCCGCATACCAAAAAAAAAAAAAAAAAAAAAAAAAAAAAAAAAAGCAAGCACAACTAGAGACAAACATTGGCAAATGGACAACCGACACTGTGCTGGGGAGATTGTCAGAGCTGCAGCTGTTCACACACGGCTGAAGCCTTTCTCGTTCCTGTATTGGCAGTGGGGATGACTGCCCTTGCCCATGCTTCCCTACGCTGTCCACTGGGCATTCTGGGGAACACTGGCACCCCCAGGGCCAAGGCTGGTTTGAAATGTATCAGAGAATAGAGACTGAGGTGTCAAGATCCTGGATGGGACTTCTTAAGGACAGAATCTCTGGAAAAAAACAAAGAAACAAACAAAGAAGCACCAGGTTTTTGGAGATCCCCGGTCTTCACCTAAAACTCTTAGAATTCCCTCTTTCTCTGTCTCAACAATACAGGGGTAACAACAAATAAGTAAAAATAACTTCTTATTTAAAGAAGCGCAGTCCTGTCTTCCTGTTAATACATCTGATGACAGAAGGACCCAGGATGTGAAGGCTGCAGAGTTTTCCAGGGAGACAAGGAACAGGCAGGACAGCCTGTGCCCAACTTGTCCACTGTGACTGTTGCTCAGAGACAGTCACAGAAGAGAGAACTTCAGAGTGTGAGGAATGAGCCTCAAGACGTAACAAGCACTCAGATTAGCTTCTCCTTTGAGTCCCCACCCCTGACCCCATCCCACTCCTCCCACTTCAGCCCTCAACCACAATGTCCACCCTGAGTGACCTCCAGGCTGCACGACCCCTCCACACCTCCTGCAAGGGGTAAAGGGAGGACAGAGTCCAACGTCTAGTCCTTCTTCCGAAGTTTATGCAAAAGGAACACTGTCAGCATCTCTCCCCTCCAGAGGCAGCACTGTGCACTGTCAGCACCTCCAGACACCCCCTGACCTCCTGCTCCCCGGAGAAATAAAAAATAACTGCTCATTGGAGAAATGGGAGAGCCCTGAGCTTTTCCCATTGATTTCTGCCCCCCCCCCTTTTTTTTTTTTTTTTGCGGTACGCGGGCCTCTCATTGCTGTGGCCTCTCCCGTTGCGGAGCACAGGCTCCGGATGCACAGGCCCAGCAGCCATGGCTGCTGGGCCCAGCCGCTCCGCGGCACGTGGGATCCTCCCGGACCGGGGCACGAACCCGCGTCCCCTGCATCGGCAGGCAGACTCCCAACCACTGCGCCACCAGGGAAGCCCTCTCCCCTTTTTTGATTCAAACATCTGCAGCCCCTGGGTGTTTAGAGCCCCCTCTTAACTTTCTCTGCAGGGCTATTCCTTGAGGTCTTTCCTCCTCAGGAGACAGAACTTTTTCAACCAGAAGCTGAGTTTGCTTTTCTCCACTGAGGAACAGGAAGGAGTTTACTAAACCACACCGTATTTTCACATATCGATCTCCTTAATTGCCTTGTGGGACAGGTATCGTTATCTGCGTGAGAGAGAAATAGATGTTCTGAAGGTCCAGTGACTTGCCTAAGGCTTCTGAGATCCTAAATGCTGGAGCCTAGGACTGAACTTCTGCCTTTGACTCTAAAATCTGTGCCAGGCTGATGAAATCTAAGGCTGGGGGCCTGGCTTGGGGCGGGAGTGTGGTGTGGGAGATAGAATCTCAAAGCCCTGTCTTTCCCTGTTTCTGGGAGCCCAGACTTTAGAAGTACAAGAACACACACTTCAAAGAGAAAGAGGAAAGAAAATATATTACCCTTAGGGCAATGGCTTTAAACTTTTTTTTTTCAAACACATAGACTTTTTTAATATTTTTATACAGCAGGTTCTTATTAGTCATCCATTAAATACACAGCAGTGTATACATGTCAATCCCAATCTCCCAATTCATCACACCACTACCCCCACCCCCACTTTCCCCCCTTTGGTGTCCATATGTTTGTTCTCTACATCTGTGTCTCAATTTCTGTGCTGCAAACTGGTCCATCTGTACCATTTTTCTAGGTTCCACATATACACGTTAATATACGATATTTGTTTCTCTCTTTCTGACTTACTTCACTCTGTATGACAGTCTCTACATCCATCCACGTCTCTACAAATGACTCAATTTCATTCCTTTTTATGGCTGAGTAATATTCCATTGTATATATGTGCCACATCTTCTTTATCCATTCGTCTGTCGGTGGGCATTTAGGTTGCTTCCATGACCTGGCTACTGTAAATAGTGCTGCAGTGAACATTGGGGTGCATGTGTCTTTTTGAATTTTGGTTTTCTCAGGGTATATGCCCAGTAGTGGGATTGCTGGGTCATATGGTAATTCAATTTTTACTTTTTTAAGGAACCTCCATACTGTTCTCCATAGTGGCTGTATCAATTTACATTCCCACCAACAGTGCAAGAAGGTTCCCTTTTCTCCACACCCTCTCCAGCATTTGTTGTTTGTAGATTTTCTGATGATGCCCATTCTAACTGGTGTGAGGTGATACCTCATTGTAGTTTTGATTTGCATTTCTCTAATAATTAGTGATGTTGAGCAGCTTTTCATGTGCTTCTTGGCCATCTGTATGTCTTCTTTGGAGAGATATCTATTTAGGTCTTCTGCCCAGTTTTGGATTGGGTTGTTTGTTTTTTTAATATTGAGCTGCATGAGCTGTTTATATATTTTGGAGATTAATCCTTTGTCCGTTGATTCATTTGCAGATATTTTCTCCCATTTTGAGGGTTGTCTTTTCATCTTGTTTATAGTTTCCTTTGCTGTGCAAAAGCTTTTAAGTTTCATTAGGTCCCATTTGTTTATTTTTGTTTTTATTTCCATTACTCTAGGAGGTGGGTCAAAAAATATCTTGCTGTGATTTAGGTCAAAGAGTATTTTTCCTATGTTTTCCTCTAGGGGTTTTATAGAGTCCAGTCTTACATTTAGGTCTTTAATCCATTTTGAGTTTATTTTTGTATATGGTGTTAGGGAGTGTTCTCATTTCATTCTTTTACATGTAGCTGTCCAGTTTTCCCAGCACCACTTATTGAACAGGCTGTCTTTTCTCCATCGTATATCCTTGCCTCCATTGTCGTAGATTAGTTGACCATAGGTGCGTGGGTTTATCTCTGGGCTTTCTATCCTGTACCATTGACCTATATTTCTGTTTTTGTGCCAGTACCATACTGTCTTGATTACTCTAGCTTTGTAGTATAGTCTGAAGTAGGGGAGCCTGATTCTTCCAGCTCCATTTTTTCCCCTCAAGACTGCTTTGGCTATTTGGGGTCTCTTTTGTCTCCATACAAATTTTAAGATTTTTTGTTCTAGTTCTGTAAAAAAATTCCATTGGTAATTTGATACGGATTGCATTGAATCTGTAGATTGCTTTGGGTAGCATAATCATTTTCACAATATTGATTCTTCCAATCCAAGAACATGGTATATCTCTCCAGCTATTTGTATCATCTTTAATTTCTTTCATCAGTGTCATAGTTTTCTGCATACAGGTCTTTTGTCTTCCTAGGTAGGTTTATTCCTAGGTATTTTATTCTTTATGTGGCAATGGTAAAAGGGAGTGATTCCTTAATTTCTCTTTCAGATTTTTCATCATTAGTGTATAGGAATGCGAGAGATTTCTCTGCATTAATTTTGTATCCTGCAAATTTACCAAATTCATTGATGAGCTCTAGTAGTTTTCTAGCAGCATCTTTAGGATTCTCTATGTATAGTATCATGTCATTAGCAACCAGTGACAGTTTTACTTCTTTTCTTCCAATTTGTATTCCTTTTGGTTCTTTTTCTTCTGATTGCCGGGGCTAGGACTTCCAAAACTATGTTGAATAATAGTGGCAAGAGTAGACATCCTTGTCTTGTTCCTGATCTTACAGGAAATGCTTTCAGTTTTTCACCATTGAGAATCATGTTTGCTGTGGGTTTGTCATATATGGCCTTTATTATGTTGGGGTAGGTTCCCTCTATGCCCACTTTCTGGAGATTTTTTATCATAAATGGGTGTTGAATTTTGTCAAAAGGTTTTTCTGCATCTATTGAGATGATCATATGGCTTTTATTCTTAGTTTGTTAATATGGTGTATCACGTTGATTGATTTGCGTATATTGAAGAATCCTTGCATCCCTGGGATAAATCTCACTTGATCATGGTGTATGATCCTTTAATGTGTTGTTGGATTCTGTTTGCTAGTGTTTTGTTGAGAATTTTGGCATCTATATTCATCAGTGATATTGGTCTGTAATTTTTTTTTTTTTTTTGCGGTACGCGGGCCTCTCACTGCTGTGGCCTCTCCCGTTGCAGAGCACAGGCTCTGGACGCGCAGGCCCAGAGGCCATGGCTCATGGGCCCGGCCGCTCCGTGGCATGTGGGATCCTCCCGGACCAGGGCACGAACCCATGTCCCCCACATCAGCAGGGGGACTCTCAACCACTGCGCCACCAGGGAAGCCCTGTAATTTTCTTTTTCTGTAGTATCTTTGTCTGGTTTTGGTATCAGGGTGATGGCGGCCTCAGAGAATGAGTTTGGGAGTGTTCCTTCCCCTGCAATTTTTTGGAAGAGTTTGAGAAGGATGGGTGTTAGCTCTTCTCTAAATGTTTGATAGAATTCACCTGTGAAGCCATCTGGTCCTAGCCTTTTGTTTGTTGGAAGATTTTTAATCACAGTTTCAATTTCATTACTTGTGATTGGTCTGTTCATATTTTCTATTTCTTCCTGGTTCAGTCTTGGAGGGTTATCTCTTTCTAAGAATTTGTCCATTTCTTCCAGGTTGTCCATTTTATTGGCATAGATTTGCTTGTAGTAGTCTCTTAGGATGCTTTGTATTTCTGCAGTGTCTGTCGTAACTTCTTTTTCATTTCTAATTTTATTGACTTGAGTCCTCTCTCTCTTTTTCTTGATGAGTCTGGCTAATGGTTTGTCAATTTTGTTTATCTTCTCAAAGAACCAGCTTTTAGTTTTATTGATATTTGTTATTGTTTTCTTTGTTTCTATTTCATTTATTTCTGCTCTGATCTTTATGATTTCTTCCCATCTACTAACTTTGAGTTTTGTTTGTTCTTCTTTCTGTAGTTCCTTTAGGTGTAACGTTAGATTGTTTACTTGAGATTTTTCTTGTTTCTTGAGGTAGGCTTGTATTGCTATAAACTTCCCTCTTAGAACTGCTTTTGCTGCATCCCATAGGTTTTGGATCGTCGTGTTTTCCTTGTCATTTTTCTCTAGGTATTTTTTGATTTCCTCTTTGAATTCTTCATCTCTTGGTAACATATTCTTTAGCCTCCATGTGTTTGTGTTTTTTACGTTTTTTTCCCTGTAATTGATTTCTAATCTCATAGCGTTGTGGTCAGCTTGATATGATTACAGTGTTCTTAAATTTACTGAGGCTTGATTTGTGACCCAAGATGTGATCTATCCTGGAGAATGTTCCGTGTGCACTTGAGAAGAAAGTGTAATCTGTTGTTTTTGGATGAAATGTCCTATAAATATCAATTAAATCTATCTGGTCTATCGTGTCATTTAAAGCTTGTGTTTCCTTATTAATTTTCTGTCTGGATGATCTGTCCATTGGTGTAAGTGAGGTGTTAAAGTCCCCCACTATTATTGTGTTGCTGTCAATTTCTTCTTTTATAGCTGTTAGCAGTTGCCTTATGTATTGAGGTGCTCCTATGTTGGGTGCATATATATTTATAATTGTTATATCTTCTTCTCAGATTGATTCCCTTGATCATTATGTAGTGTCCTTCCTTGTCTCTTATAACATTCTTTATTTAAAGTCTATTTTATCTGATATGAGTATTGCTACTCTAGATTTCTTTTGATTTCCATTTGCATGGAATATCTTTTTCCATCCCTTCACTTTCAGTCTGAATGTGTCCCTAGGTCTGAAGTGGGTCTCTTGTACACAGCATATATATGAGTCTTGTTTTTGTATCCATTCGGCAAGCCTGTGTCTTTTGGTTGGAGCATTTAATCCATTCACGTTTAAGGTAATTATCGATATGTATGTTCCTATGACCATTTTCTTAATTGTTTTGGGTTTGGTTTTGTAGGTCCTTTTCTTCTCTTGTGTTTCCCACTTAGAGAAATTCCTTTAGCATTTGTTGTAGAGCTGGTTTGGTGGTGCTGAATTCTCTTAGCTTTTGCTTGTCCGTAAAGCTTTTGATTTCTCTGTTTAATCTGAAGGAGATCCTTGCCGGGTGGAGTAAGCTTGGTTGTAGGTTCTTCCCTTTCATCACTTTAAATATATCAGGTCGCTCCCTCTGGCTTGTAGAGTTTCTGCTGAGAAATCAGCTGTTAACTTTTTGGGAGTTCCCTTGTATGTTTTTTGTCATTTTTCCCCTTGCTGCTTTCAATAATTTTTCTTTGTCTTTAATTTTTGTCAATTTGATTACTATGTGTCTCGGTGTGTTTCTCCTTGGGTTTATCCTGCCTGGGACTCTCTGCGCTTCCTGGACTTGGGTGTCTATTTCCTTTCCAATGTTAGGGAAGTTTTTGACTATAAACTCTTCAAATATTTTCTTGGGTCCTTTCTCTCTCTCTTCTCCTTCTGGGACCCCTATAATGCGAATGTTGTTGTTTTTAATGTTGTCCCAGTGGTCTCTTAGGCTGTCTTCATTTCTTTCCATTCTTTTTTCTTTATTCTGTTCCATGGCATTCTGTCTTCCAGGTCACTTATCTGTTCTTCTGTCTCAGTTATTCTGCTATTGATTCCTTCTACTGTCTTTATTAAACATTTCTTGCATCTTCTCTATCCCTGCCTCCATTCTTTTTCCAAGGACCTGGATCATCTTCACTATCATTATTCTTAATTCTTTTTCTGGAAGATTGCCTATCTCCACTGCATTTAGCTGTTTTTCTGGGGTTTTATCTTGTTCCTTCATCTGGGACATAGCTCTCTGCCTTTTCGTCTTGTCTATCTTTCTGTGAATGTGGTTTTTGTTACACAGGCTGCAGGACTGTAGTTCTTCTTGCTTCTGCTGTCTGCCCTCTGGTGGATAAGGCTATCTAAGAGGCTTGTGCAAGTTTCCTGATAGGAGGGACTGGTGGTGTGTAGAGCTGGCTGTTGCTCTCTGGTGGGCAGAGCTCAGTAAATCTTTAATCTGCTTGTCTGCTGATGGGTGGGACTGGGTTCCCTCCCTGTTGGTTGTTTGCCTTGAGGAGACCCAACACTGGAGGCTACCAGGCTCTTTGGTGGGGCTAATGGCGGACTCTGGGAGCGCCTACGCTAAGGAGTACTTCCCAGAACTTCTGCTGCCAGTGTCCTTGTCCCCACGGTGAGCCACAGCCACCCCCTGCCTCTGCAGAAGACCCTCCAACACTAGCAGGTAGGTCTGGTTCAGTCTCCTATGGGGTCAGTGCTCCTTCCCCTGGGTCCTGATTTGCACAGTACTTTGTATGTGCCCTCCAAGAGTGGAGTCTCTGTTTCCCCCAGCCCTGTTGAAGTACTGCAATCAAATCCCACTAGCCTTCAAAGTCTGATTCTCTAGGAATTCCTCCTACCATTGCCGGACCCCCAGGTTGGGAAGCCTGACATGTGGCTCAAAACCTTCACTCCAGTGGGTGGACTTCTGTGGTATGTGTTCTCCAATTTGTGAGTCACCCACCCAGCAGTTATGGGATTTGATTTTATTGTGATTGTGCCCCTCCTACCATCTCATTGTGGCTTCTCCTTTGTCTTTGGATGTGGGGTATCTGTTTTGGTGAGTTCCAGTGACCTGACGATGATTATTCAGCAGTTAGTTGTGATTCTGGTGCTCTTGCAAGAGGGAGTGAGCACACGTCCTTCTACTCCGCCATCTTGAACCAGTCTGTCTGGTTTTAAACTTTTTTGACCATCACCCTTAGTAAAAAACACATTTTCTTATCTTGACCCAGGACATCATATAAACATAAATATAAATATAAACCAAAAGTTTTACCGAGAGGATGCACTCGGATATATTTTATTCTAATCTTTTTTTCATTTTAATAATGGTTTTAACCCACAAAATTGATTTCATTGCCCAGAAAGAGACCTTGACCTGCAGTTTGAAAAATGCTGCCTTAAAGCATAAACTCACATTCAAAGACAAGCCCTCATACTACTCTTGTATAAAGAGCCAACTGGGACAGTGCCCAACACATAATATGTGTTCAGGAAATATTTGTTGAACTTCTGGACTTTTAAGGAACCAATAATCCACAAGTTAAACAATTTGTTCTGTAAACTCTCCAGTTTGCTGTATGTGGAAAAGATAATCCTAATTCCAAATTTCAACAAGGAAATCATTCACAAACACAAAACTCTAAGTTGATTTCTGTTGTAAATCTAGACTTGAAACTCTAAATACTAGCAGACACATCATTCAACAAGCGTGAGTTAAGTGTCTGTTCTGTACTGTGCAATGTCCTAGGGGCCAGAGATACAGAAACAAATCAGACCCAGCCCCTGCCCTCACGGATCTGGGATGTGGTGGGAGACTGGGAGGCGAAGCCAGCTTTAGAATGCAGTGTGAAGAGGGTGGCACAGGCTGCATGGGAATGGAGGAAACAAAGTCAGTTTCCTAGAGGAAACAGTCAGTTTCCTGGGAGCCAAACCCAAGCCTATACTGGAAAGATGAATAGTAGTTAGATGGGAGGGTAAATAAAGGAGTGCTGTATCAGGCAAAGAGAATAACATGTGCAGAGTTGTGGCAGCCACAGTCGATTGTCCCCCTACAGCCGATCCACATGTTTCTTGTTGGTCGTGCCCCAATTACTTTTGGAGGGCAGGGGATTGTCCCCTGCTACTCCATATAATTCAGGGAAAAATCCTGACTAACATGAACCAGTTGTGATGGTCCCATTCTCCATGCCAGTTATTGGTTTAGGAATGGGCATAAAACTCAGATCTGGCTAATGAGATTCAAGGGCATATCTTCTGAAAGGGGACTTCAGGAAAAGTTGCCTTGTTCTTAAAAAGAGACTCATGGTAAGAAACATCCCTCATCTTCTACTGGTTGCTGCATTGTCCCTATGGGATGCCTGACTGTAATGCAGCCATGTAGTGACCATGAAGAGGGCGGCAATCAGAAGGATAGAAAGACCAGGGACCTCGGTGACCTTGGTGAGTAGCTGAACTAACCAATCCTAAAGCTACTCTATCCCAGGACATGATGTCATGTAAGATAAAAGATTTCCCTTATTGTTAAAGTCAGTTGAGTCAGGGTTTTATGTTACTTGCAGTCAAAATGAACCTAAACTGATGCAAAAGCTGTGGAGATATAAAAGACATGTTCTGGTTTCTGCAAGGCAGGATTTGAGATGCAAAGGCCAGATCATACTATGCTACAAACTTCAGCTTCAAAATGAAACAAAAGTGACTGTTAAACATATGAAAAACTCAACCTCACTTTTAAAGAGAAATGCACTTTAAAGCTACAATGAGATGTCATTTTTCATCTCCCTATTGACAAAGATCAAAAAGCTTGATAATATCCAATATTGCCAAGGGGAAACCAGCACACCCATTTGTTGCTGATTATAAACAGTATAAATCTATGGAAGGCAATTTGGCCATAACTGTCAAAACTAAAAATGCACTTGACCCAACAACTCTACTTCTAGGCATTCATCCTATAGACACACTTCCATGTGAGCAAAATAACATGCACAATGATACTAGTTACAGCATTGTTTGTAAATGCAAATTGGCTAAAACTAGCCATTTGACCAGCAGTAGGAAACCAATTAATAAATCACATTACATTCATATTGAATTATATGCAGCCATTAAAAAGAAGGAAACAATTGTGTTTGTACTGACATGAAAATACATCAAATAAATATTGATAAGTGAGAAAAGCAATATGCAGGATAGAATAATATAGAATGGTGCATTACTATTTGTGTGTGTGTGTGTGTGTGTGTTGGATATTTGAAAATGCAAAAACCATGTCTGGAATGATAAACAAGAAACTGATAACATCAGTTGCCCTCAAGAGGGAAGTTAAGTGGGTAGAAGTCAGAGGAGGAAAGAAGACTACTTTCATTATACAGCTTTTTGTACCTTCTGAGTTTTATGCCATGTGTATATTTTAGCTTTTCAAAATGATTCATTAACAAAAGGAGGGGTCAATCTCAATGATAAAAAATACCTTAATTGAAGAATATCATAAGATATTAAACTAGAAAATTTTAAATTATTTTTATAAATGCAAAAGGGTATTTAATTTTCCATATTCATTCATTTTTAAATGTTAATAGAGGAATTCCCTAGTGGTCCAGTGGCTAGGACTGTGCGCTTCCACCACACAGGGCACGGGTTCGATTCCTGGTCAGGGAACTAAGATCCCCCATGCCGCGTGGTACGGCCAAAAAAAAAAAAATTTTAATAGAGATAGAATGAGTCTTCTTCACATAAGAAAGAGTGCCTAATATTGGACATCATATTCAATGGTGATTTTGTAGAAGCTGTTGTCACTTCTTAAAGATCACAACAAGATGTTATCCAAGAAAATGGAAATAAAGTTGATTTCAATATTAAATTGGTAAGATTTCCCCCATCACAAACATGACTGGTTATATACAGAGGTAAATCTAGAGGTTGTAAATTTGTGACTGAAAGGTTGAGAAGAGCCAGCATTCCAGCCCAGGTGCTCCGGGAGTAATTTCAGGGGAGCACAGAAAGAATGCAACAGTAGTGCAGAACACAGAAACTTACACATAAGTTGAAAAAAGACCCAGTACATACAAGGGAATTAGTCAGCCAAGCAAGCACACCAGTTCCCCCTAAACACAGCTAAGGGAAAGGAATCTCTTTACTAAGCAGACTCCCACATACACTCCCAGCCATAGAGGGCTGTGATCTGACTTAGCTGAGAAACACTTGAGATCAGCACCGTCCTTGGTCTGATTTCATGCTTCCTAAGCATTGCCTGATAATCTGGCTGCCCCTGAGGCCAATCTAAGGAGACAAAATATGATCATCAGGCTGACTTGAACAAGCATTCTGATCCACTCAAAAATGCCATTAAGACTTTAGCTGGTAACAGAACAAAGATTTGTAACAAAACAATTCACAAAAGAACAAATATTAATAAATATGTAAAAATATTTCAATTTTACTAATTATCAAAGAGAAGCAGATTAAAAGAAGCATGGTATTTCTTTCACTAAATTAAACTTAACCACCCCCCCAAATTAAACTGCAAATTTCTAAATAAGGAGCTGATGATATTGGCACCTGTATTCATGGTGGGTAGTATCATAAATAGATGTAATCAATTAGGAAAATAATCAAGAGTCCTAAAAATGTTCATGTCCTTTGACCTAATACATCTCTTTTAGAGAATGGATCCAGAGCAGAGCAGCAGAATCATGAAACCATTGCCAAAGTCCAGGGTTCCATCCTGACACGGCCTCCCTGTACGGGGCCTTCCCAGGCCATATTCCTATGTCTGTGCTTTTCAGTACAGTAGCCACTAGCCACATGTGGTTACTGAGCACTCGAAATGTTGCTAGTCCAAACTGAGATGTGCTGTAAGTGTAAAATATACACCAAATTTCAGACTTAGGGGGAAGGAAAAAAAAGAGAGAAAAATAGATCACTAATAATTTTTATATTGATTATATACTGAAATGATAATGTCTGGATATTTGGCTTAAATAAAATATACTATTAAAATTAATTTCTTATCTTTACTTTCTTTTACTTTTTTAATATGGCTAAGAGAAAATGTTAAACTACCTATGTGGCTCACATGCTATTTCTTTTAGACAGCACTGTCCTAGTATTTCTGTAACATAATGTGACCAGCATCTTAGGTAATCAGCTCTATTTCTAATCAACATGGTTCTCTGTAGCTAGTGCCGTGGCAAGGCTGACTTGTTTTCTAGAAAAAGGAAGAGGAAGGATAAATGTATGACCCGGCAGAGGAAAGGGCCTCTGCCATAATTTTTCCCCCAATGCCCTTGCTCCCATGCCTGAAATTCTCCATTGAGCCACAATGTTGGGTTGGGTTGTTGAAATGGAAGGAAGCCACTGGGCAGTGACTGCTTTCCCAGACTTATATCCCTCTGTCTCCCACATCCCTCCACTTGGGTCCATCCATGATGTCACCAGAAAGATCTACAAAGATACAAAGGTCATATCACGCCCCTGCTAAACATCCTCCAGCTACTTCCCTTGTGACTTAGAATAAAATCTGCATGCCTACCTTGGCCCCAAAACCAAAGGACATGGCCTTGCTTCCCTCTCTGGCCTCTTCCTTCTCCTTTCTCTCCCTAGGCTACAGCCACACCAGCCTCATTTCACTTTGTCAACCTGACTGACTCCTTTCCCTCTTTAAGTCTCCTGAATGTACCATTCCCAACCTCAGGAAGCCTCTCTAGTCCCTTTCTAGCACATCAGTGTATTTTATTTCCTTTATCATACTTACAACTTCCTGAAATTATTCTTATTGTGTTTCCTTTGTTACCACCTGTCTTTCCTTCACAAGGTAATAAACTCCATGAGAAGAGGGATCCTGTCTATCCTGTTCACTGCAGCATCCCCCATCTTAGAACAGCATCTGGCGCATAGTAGGGGCTCCACAAATATTTGTTGAACAAGCCTATGAATGAATGCCAAATTACTCCACCTACTCTTTCCCAAATGTGCATTGATTTCTCTCGTCTCAAAGGAAATCTTGCCTCAAAGTATCTTTGATTTTGCTATGTCTTCCTACCTAAGGTCTTTATTCCTCATCTAAAATGACTTACTTTCCACTTCAAGCAAAAACTATCCAACTCAAAAGCGTTTGATGAGGGACTTCCCCGGTGGTCCAGTGGTAAAGAATCCACCTTCCAATGCAGGGGACGTGGGTTCAATCCCTGGTCGGGGAACTAAGATCCCACATGCCGTGGGGCAACTAAGCCCATGCATCACAACTACTGAGCTAGCACGCTGCAAACTACACAGCCTATGCGCTCTGGAGCCCACACACCACAGCTAGAGAGAAGCCTGCGTCACAACGAAAATAAAAGATCCCGCATGCCTCAATGAAGATCCCACATGCCACAGCTAAGACCCGATGCAGCCAAAAAATAAATAAATAAAATAAATAAATATTTTTTAAAAAGCATTTGATGATGAGGAGGGTATTTTTTGTTTTTTTAATCTCACATAATAAGAAGTCCAGAAGTGGCACAATTCCAAGGTTGGGTAACTCAGTGACTCAACGATGTCCTCAAAGAACCATGCTTTCTCCAACCTTTTTCCTCTGCCAGCCTCAAAATGTGGCTGTTGACCTCATCTTCCCCCTTTATGTTTGCAAGATGAGAATGGCAGCTTGAGTACCATGTCCTTACACGACAGCATCTCAAATCCAGGGCATCTCAGACTCAGAAAGTTTCCCAGAAGTCCCTTCTTCAGAGTTCCCTTTTACGTTCCATTGCCCAGAATTGTAGGGCATGCCCATTCCTAAACCAGCCCATTTCTAAACCAGTTACTGGCAAGAGCAAGGAATTTCCATGATTGGCTTAAAGAATCACGATCTGCCTCTCTTGGGCTGGGTGAGTCCCTTGTCTCCTGTAGTAGAGGTACTAAAATTTAACAAAGGAGTGGGTTTGGGGTGGTGTGATGGGGTCTAGGAAGAAAAAATTGTCTCAGAATAAGCCACTGAGAATTTCCACAAGCCACAAAACCCTACTAGTTTTTTCAAGTGCAACTCAAATCTTAGGTCTTTCATTAATCCCACTCTGATTAGCTGAGCCAGAAGCAGCCACTCTCTCCTATGAATGTAAAACCTTCATTTCAGGTAAAAAATTTTGGTGTCATTCCTAATTTCTCTGTTTATAACCCCATACCTTAGCTATTTTGTCTACCTTCGAAATATATTCAGAATTAAACCTCATATCACCAACCTCAGTCCTATCACTTCAGTCCAAGCCATCATCATTTCACCCCTGGATTATTATAGTAGCCTCCTGACTGGCCTCAGGCTTCTCCTCTTGCACCCCTAAATCTACCCTCACACAGAATGATCCTTTCAATGTATAACTCAGATCATGTCACTGCTCTGCTCAAAACTCTCAAAACTCTCTAATGGCTTCAGAATAAAATCCAAAATTCTTCCCACAGCCTCCAGAACATTGGTGATCTACACTTGTCCCTTCTCTAACCTTATATCTTGCCCATCCCCTCTCACTCACTGCCCTCCAGCCACACTGGCCTACTTGTCCTTCTTAGAACCCACCAAGAACACTCCCGCCTCAGGGCCTTTGCACTTGCTATTCAGCTTGCTTGGAAAATTCTTCCAGATATTCTGATGTCTTGCTCTCCCTCTTTCTTCAAGTTTTGACTCAAATGGCACCTTATCTGGGAGGCATTCTCTGACCTCCTATCTAAAAAAATTCACCTTACTCTGCTTCATTTTCCCTCAGTGCACTTGTCACAAGTTGATGTGTTATATATTTATTTGTTAACACTGTCTTGTCTCATTAGAATCTAAGATCCATGAAGCCAGGGGTTTTATCTGTTTTTTCACTGGTTTAGCATGTAACATAGCATATAAAAAGCACTCAATATATATTTATTGAATAATTGCATAATCCTTTAAGCTTTGTTATCTGTTTGATTCACTTGACATGGTCCAAAGCTATTACCTTTGCATGTGCATGTCCTGTCTCTTCAAGCTTCTTAAGGGCCAGAGCTGAGTCTTAAAGCACAATGTCTGCTATAAAGAGGGCATTCCAAAGTTTATGCTGTTGACAGATTTGGAGAAAAAATATGTTAGGATAATGAGAGTTATCATTTTTCTAACCTGGTCTTGGCAGGATGATGAGAAGATGAAGTACGGGATAGGACAGCACAGTTAAGAGAGGGCTTGGGGTTTGCCCTTAGAATAGGGTCCAGATTAAGTCCTTGAGGAAGAGGAGAGAAGCATCTCTCTGAAACTGAAAGGAAAATACAGGAACACATTTCCTCCTCCACAGTGTCCCCTGGAACTGGTCTTTCCAAGTTTGTTCACATTCTAACAGTACAGGTATATGTTAGAGATATTGTGGGTTCAGTTCCAGACCACTGCAATAAAGCAAGACACAAATGTTTTGGTTTCCCAGTACATATAAAAGTTATATTTACACCATACTGCAGTCTAATAAGTGTGCAATAGCATTATATCTAAAAAATCAATGTACATACTTTAATTAAAAAACACTTTATTGCTAAAAAATACTAACCATCATCTGAACCTTCAGTGAGTTGTAATCGTTTTGCTGGTGAAGGATCTTGACTCAATGTTGATGGCCACTGACTGATCAGAGTGGTGGTCGCTGAAGCTTGAGGTGGATGTGGCTATTTCCTAAAATAAGACAACAATGAAGTCTGCCACACAGATTGGCTCTTCCTTTAATGAGCAATTTCTCTGTAGCATGCAATGCTGCTTGGTAGCGTTGAACCAACAGTAGAACTTCTTTCAAAATTAGTCAATCCTCTCAAAACCTGCCTCTGCTTTATGAGCTAAGTTTATGTAATATTCTAAATCCTTTGTTATCATTTCTACAATCTTCACAGCATCTTCACCAGGAGTAGATTCCATCTCAAGAAACCACTTTCTTTTCTCATCAATAAGAGGCAACTCATCTGTTCAAGTTTTATCATGAGATATAGTAGCAATTCAGTCACATCTTCAGGCTCCACTTCTAATTCTAGTTCTCTTGCTATTTCCACCACATCTGCAGGGACTTCCTCCACTGAAGTCCTGAACTGCTCAAAGGCATCCATGAGGGTTGGAATCAATTTCTTCCAAACTCCTGTTAATGTTGGTATTTTGACCTCTTCCCATGAATCATGAATCTTGTTAATGGCCTCTAGAAAGGTGAATCATTTACGGTAGGTTTTCAATTTACTTTGCCCAGATCCATCAGAGGAATCACTGTCTACGGCAGCTATAGCCTTATGATTTATTTCTTAAATAGTAAGACTTGAAAATCAAAATGACTCCTTGATCCATGGGCTGCACAATGGATGTTGTGTTAGGAGGCATGAAAACAACGTTCATCTCATTGTACATCTCCATCAGAGCTCTTGGGTGACCAGGTATATTGTCAATAAGTGGTAATGTTTTGAAAAGAATCTTTTCTCTAAGCAATAGATCTCAACACTGGGCTTAAAATATCCAGTAAACCATGTTACAAACAGACATGCTGTCATCCAGGCTTTTTTGTTCTTACAGAGCACAGGCAGAGTAGATTTAGCATAATTCTTAAGGGCCCTAAGATTTTTGGAATGTTAAATGAGAACTGGCTTCAGCTGAAAGTCACCAGCTGCATTAGCCCCTCACAAGAGAGTCAGCCTGTCCTTTGAAGCTTTGAAGCCAGGCATTGACTTCTCCTCTTCAGCTACAAAGTCCTAGGTGGCATCTTCTTCCAGGACAAGGCTGTCTTGTCTACACTGAAAATCTGTGTTTAGTGTAGCCACATTTATTAATGATCTGAGCTAGATCTCCTGGATAATTTGCTGCAGCTTCTACAACAGCACGTACTGCTTCACTTTGTACTTTTATGTTATGGTGACGGCTTCTTTACTTAAACCTCATGAACCAACCTCTGTTAGCTTCACACCTTTCTTCTGCAGCTTCCTTTTCTCAGCCTTCCTAGAATTGAAGAGAGTTAGGGCCTTGCTCTGGATTAGGCTTTGGCTTAAGGGAATGTTGTGGCTGGTCTGATCTTCTATCCAGACCACTAAAACTTTCTCCATATCAGGAATAAGGCTGTTTTGCTTTCTTATCATTCATGTGTTTACTGGAGTAGCACTTTTCATTTCCTGCAAGAACTTTTCCTTTGCACTCACACCTCAGCTGACTGTTGGGTGCAAGAGGGCTAGCTTTCAGCCTATCTCGGCTTTCAACATGCCTTCCTCACTAAGCTTAATCATTTCCAGCTTTGCTTTAAATTGAGAGACGTAGGACTCCTCCTTTCACCTGAACACTTAGATGCCATTGTAGGGTTATTGACTGGCCCAATTTCAATACTGTTGTGTCTCAGGGAATAGGGAAGCCCGAGGAGATGGAGAGAGATGGGGAATGTCTGGTTGGTGGAGAAGTCAGAACACACACAACATTTATTGATTAAGTTCACCATCTTATATGGGCACAGTTCGTAGCACCACAAAACCATTACAACAGTAACATCAAAGATCACAGATCACCAAAACAACTATAATAATAATGAAAGTGTTGAAATATTGTGAGAATTACCATAATGTGACACAGAAACACGAAGTGAGCAAGTGCTGTTGGGAAAATGGCACCGATACACCTGCTGGATATGGGGGTGCTACAAACCTTCAATTTGTAAAAAAAAAAAAAAAAAAAGCAATATCTTGGAAGTGAAATAAAGCAAAGTGCAGTAAAATAAGGTATGCAACTGAATAGGGCCTCACTCCGGCAAAGGTCTACTTAAGAGAAGCTAAACAGAAGAGAGCAAAGCCACAAGTGGTTTAAGGTCACATGGAGTCACTGCTCAAATTTAGGAAGGAAATTCAGACTTACTCCAGGTCCCACCCCCAACCCCCTCCCCCCCCCCCCCGTACTCCAACCTCCCAAGTACGCTGGGGAGGTCCCAAGAGAGGCGTTGGAGCCCCGGGAGAGCAGGTCCTGTTAGCCCAGCTCTCACTTCTGCCCACGGTTCTCACCCTAATTCTAGCAGCAGGGCCATTTACCAGGCTCCAGGGAACCAGGCCACTTTCAATTGTCAATAGCATTACACTTGCCAGAGGAGAAAGGGACAAAGGAGGAGACTGAAGACAGTGCTTTAAACAGAAGAAGAAAACGATATCATTGGCTGTGCCCTAAGCCAAAAAAGCAAATGCCAGGAATAACTGTGAGCGTTGTGTGAAGCCAAGTCTGCGCAGACAGGACCCGGGTGGAGGAGGAGGCAGGGCCTGAGGTGGTCTGAGGACGCAGAGCTAGCGCCCCAGGGGCAGGGCAGGAGGAGAGGGACATATCGTAAGCAACCTTAAAAGACTCATTTTAGCATTCCACAGGAAATGAGAAGCAGATGGGTTGGTGTGGAACTTGTTTACGTGTTATTGGTCTCCGCGAAGCTTCCAGGGCAGGGTTAGGATTGGAAAAAAGGGGTATTTTAGGCAAATATTGACATGGTCTCCATTCTGAGAAAGTGGGGCCTCTCTTAATTGGATCATCTTCCCCTTGAGATACAGGCATTTAGGCTAAAGGACCCTCATTGCCCCATACTAGGGCAGGCCTGGCTAGGGCAGTACTGACCCGCTTGCACCTTCTTAAGGGAACTGAGTTAATACATCTTCTCTCTTGCTTTTTGTCCCTACTGGACAGAGAAGCAGAAACAGAGACCTGGACATGCGGAGGATAATGAAATGGTTCACATCAAAGGTCCTGAGGTTTGCAGAAGGCTTATTAGAACACAGATTACTGGGTCCCACCACCAGAGTTTCTACTTAGTAGAGCTAGGGTGGGGCCCAATGGCCACACATTGGATCACCTAGAGATTAAAATATACTGATGGCTGGGCCCTATTCCCCAAGTTTCTGATATTAACTGATCTAGGATATGACTTGGGTATTGTCTAAAGCTCTCTCTGTATTTCTAAGTTACAACCAAGGTCAAGATTCATAGACCTATTCCTCTTTGACCTGCCATCGTCATTACATCCGTGGCTTAATTTCAACCTACCTTCAAAATATGGCCTCCAGATGGTTAGGATGACAGGAGCCCATGGGATCCAAATCTGAGATTTGGGAAAAGAGGCTAAAAAAAAAAAATCACTTTCTGAGACACAAACTATTAAAAATCTATGCAAATGCAGGCAATTACTCTCTTATGTAATCTGTCCAGGAACCAGAGCTCCTGAAAGATGTTTTGTTAAGTAAGTTGCTGCCAAGAGGCAGAGAAAGTAATCGTCTTTAATGCTTATCAAGCACTTGCTATGTGCCATGCAGTCTTCCCAGTGCTTTCATTTTAAACTCATTTAATTCCCACAGTAACACGAAGGTAGGGGGTATCACCATCCCCAATTTAACAAATGAGGAAACTGAGGCCCTGGGAGGTGAAGTAATTTGTCCCAAATCACACAGCTAACAAGTGACAGAGCCAGCTCTCAAACTTTGGTGTGCGTCTGAATTACCTACAGAGACAGTTCAAAATACGACGACCAGGCCCCATCGCAGATCAACTGGATCAGGATCTCCTGCACTGGGTCTTTATCAAAATTGTTTTTAACAAACTCCTGGAGAGTCAGTGGTTCACCAAGGTAAAGAGACCATTGTTAGGATTTTAAATGAAGGCTTTGAAATTAGATTACCCTAAGTTCAATTCTTTCTCCATCACTTACAACTGGAATCTTTGAACAAGTTACCTATCCTCTCTTCGACCTTTCCCTTCTTCACCTGGAAATGAGAATGATAATAGTTTGGGGGGTTGTTCTGAGGATTATGTGGGTCTAAGGCACAGAGTGCAGTGACAGGTCCCCTGCCAGTGCAGCAGAAGGACATTTTGAGACATTAACTAGGTCTTCCTTGCACCCATCAACACTGCACACTTCACTGTCCTCTCCCACTGTGTCATCCAAGGCATGCCCTGTGCTAGGGAAAAGTGATGCTGCTACAGCTGGAATGGCAAGAAAGTCAGTGCTTAGCTTTTGATATTCAAATTAGAGTACTGAACACAAGACCTAGACTTGGGAGAAAGGACTTTCTGAGCTTTCAACAACTATTTGAGCCTAACCAGTAGACAAATAGGACTGATCCAAAAGAACCGTCCAAGATAACCAGCCCTCAGGCAGTCCAGTAGGGTTACCTGGACAGTAGGGATGCGTGGTCTCCAAGAGAGGCCCCAGCCCCCTGTCATCTTCCCAGGGTGAATCCCCTCAGAAGAGAGGGAAATGTGGTTGGGGGGTAGAACACCAGATGAGCTTTGAGGAAACTGAGAATGGAGGAGGCTTGTGTCTACTTCCTATCTAGGGAGGGCAGCTGACTCCACAGATGTGCTTATGCCACATTGATATGGGGTCAACAGAGAAGAGATGGCTTTACAGGTGATAAAGGAAGAGAACTCAGTGACAGCCTTGTTTCCTGTGGCCCCAAAGAGGTGTGGGAGAGGAGCTGAACCCTACTCATACTCTGAGAAGTTAGCTGAGAGTGACAGCCAGCAGCCCGAAGGAGTCACACCATGGAGGAACAACCATGGATGGCAGAAAAGCTAAGCAAACCAGATGCGCACGCAGCCACCTTTGAGGATAACTCTGGACACCAGTGGGGAGGACCCCATGATCAAAGACAAGATGGGGCAGCTACTCATCTTGGGAGCTACCAACACAGAGCACATGGTGTTACATGGTCCCCCCCTCTCACTCCGATCCCACTGAGATTCCATCTAAAGTAGAGCAAGGGAGAGAATGTGAGTGTGGATTAATCTCCTTGGTAGTTCCTAGATTAATGTTTCTGCGTCGCACAGAAGGGGAGTCTGAGATGAAAACTATTCTGTTTTAGAAAATCAAAGACACATATGTATGTACCTGAAACTATCTTGTAAAATTAGCATCTACTAGTTAAGACTATCAAGTTTCCTAAACCTCAAAAGACATCTAGCATGACTCCCTCAAAATATAAATTGATTTAATCAGCAGAGTCAGCAGATATCTTGGAAATGGCAGCATGTCTATGATGAGGAGTAAGATTTTGGTGACTTGTAAAAAATTTTTTTAAAATAAATATTGAAGGGCTTCCCTGGTGGTGCAGTGGTTGAGAGTCCGCCTGCCGATGCAGGGGACACGGGCTCGTGCCCTGGTCCGGGAAGATCCCACATGCCGCGGAGCGGCTGGGCCCGTGAGCCATGGCCGCTGAGCCTGCGCGTCCGGAGCCTGTGCTCCACAACAGGAGAGGCCACAACAGTAAGAGGGCCGCATACCGCAAAAAAAATAAATAACTATAAATAAAAATAAATAAATATTGAAAAAGGAGAGTTTAAGCCCAACATTATTGCAACACTATTGGGGGGAGAGAGAGACACTGTGTCTGACTGGATTGCTATTCCAGGTTCTGGGTGGTGCCCCTGTAGTCAAACACCCAGGGTTCCCATGTTCTACTGCAGCCTGGATGCACAGCCCGTGAGCCTGCTTTACCACTTTACTACAAGGTGGGATTCACCAACCATGGCAAATTTGGTTTTCCAAACACCTAAAGGACAGTGGTACAGATAGTAGGCGCAAGGACTCTATTATGTGGAAAGGTGTACCCTGCCCTGAAAATCCACACACTGGCATTCTGACTTATAAATAAGTCTCTGGTGAGTTAATTAATGGAAGCCTCCTAGATTGGGTTGCCAGGTTTAGCAAATAGATATACAAATATTGCAGGGGCAATACTTATACTAAAAAAGTATTCATTGTTATCTATCGAACTCAGAACTGACTGCCCTGTATTTTTTCTGTCAACCCTACTAGAGCCTGCTCACTGCCACGTGGACTGATAAAACGGAGGTCTGCATACACAAGACTGAGAGCCAGCGCTGCCTCTGAGACCACCTTCACCAACACCCTATGGAGGGCTCACCTAAGGTACCAGCCCGGGGTTAGGGTTAGTCAGTCTCTCTCTCCCTGTCTCTTAATCTTTATTCACTCAAAACCTTCTCTTCATTTATACACAAAGTAAATAACCTCCCTTATTAAGCTTCTCAAGTCTTTTACTACCTGTTCATTCCAAGACCAAATTTACAACTTGGACAATAAATGCATAAAATTGAAAGCCACTTCTTGGTGGCTTCCAAGGAGGTAATTAACATTATCAACAACATCTATTACGTTGTAAGATTAGCTTCTTCCCTGCAGTTGCTAGTTAAATATGAAGTTTTATTAATCTTTCAACGAAGCAGTTTTCTGTCCCTTGACCTGAATTTTATCTTTTCCCTGATTTTTGACTCAACCACAACCCTAGTCTTTGTATCCATTGCATGGTGGGATCCCCAGGCTTCAGATCACCTTCTAGAAAACTCGGACGCCTGTGGGGAGGACCCCATGATCAAAGACAAGATGGGGCAGCTACGTGATGGATCTCTGTAGGGCCATTTCATTTGTGCTTAGGGAAAAATTAAAGTAGGAGGAGTACCGCAGAACAAGCAGAGGAGCAGATTTGGTTTACACTTCAGTGAGCAAGAAAAGATCCTTCTCTTTATCGAAGCCAGCTCTCCTTCTCGGCACTAACATGTCACAGGAAATCAGTGTCTTATACTTGACTGTGCCTTCCCTTTGTCATCTTCTAAAGAGGTCTCTGCCCATAGAGAGACAATATTGATTCGTTATCCCTAGACCAGTTGGAGCTAAGTTCATGCTACTTGACTCAAGCCATAATCACGCTCCTCCATTCTAGGGATAAACAGCAATTTTTGCTAAGGAACCTGAAGAGTGTCTCTGGTGAAGTAGGATTTAGGTCATTCCTCTGGAATTCTGGTTTTAATTCATTGCTGGCATTTCTGAAGTAGTTTAGGGTGAACATCTGAGATAAATGAGTCATCTCAGTCCTTCTATTTCTTCTATTTCCTATTATTTTCTAACTTAAACATTTCAGAACTAAGAATTAATATATCTTCCCAATGCTGGAAACAGGCAAGTCATTCTGTAAAATATATTGGGAAATTAATGGACTTCCATCTGGGGAGAAGTAAACAAAAGTAGATTATGATTATACACATGCCTGTTTATCTATAGACCTACAGTATTGGGAGCTGAAGAATGGTTGAGCAGTTCTAAGGCAGGCTTGTCATTAGGTTAAAAAAAACCCCAACCAGCCAACCACCAATTTGGTTTTTCTCCAACTGTCAGCTGGAAGCAGGGAGAAGTGAAACGTTAAACTGAACCAAAAAGGGATTTGGAGTTTTTTGAGGGGTGTTTTAAAGAGCTAAAAGGTGCCCCTTGTTCTCCACCAAGTCAACCGTCCTTAGATTCTGGGCTCCCAGGAGAGGTTGGAAGAAATCTCTGCTCCCATTGTGGCTGTCGCCTTATGTGGTGAAATAGATGTGATTAGGAAACTTCCTCAGATCCATCACCCAGGTGGTTCGGGGGACAAAGGTGACCAGAAGCAAGGCACAGAGGGGGCTAACAACTCCTTCCACGGTGAGCACTTGACAGCAGGCAGGACCAACTACATTATCAACCTCAGTGTCTGCTCTTCTCCCGGTCCAAAGTGCAAACGTTCTCCCCTAGCTATGGCACAAGAACACTATGAGAAGCATCCAATCCATTCCTATATAAATGTATCTTCACATTTCATATGGTATTTTGATAACTACTATGAGTACAGCACCCTACATTTGTAAAGAGCTCTCAGATACATGATATTATTTGATCCGGTTACATACAGGCCTTACCAAGATGAGCAGGTGTCAGGAGCAATCAGGAAACAGTGGGGGTACTGACGTTCCCCACAACCACTGGGTCAGAGAAACCCGTCAGTATGATCTTACAGAGAAATTCAGTTTATTTGATAACTGAAAAAAAGAAAATTGCAGGAAGGTTTGTACATCGTGCGCACATTCGTGCGAAAGAAATATGGTTCTGCCTATATATGTACATACACAGATAGCTTGATTCATTGTGTCTATACTCACATACGCAAATATATAGATACATGTATATGAGTATATATTCAAATGTTTATATATACAATTTTACAATGAATATTATTATTTTATGTTGTTAATTTTATAGATATTTTTCCATAACAGCTTATAGAAAAAAACCGAACGAATTTTTTGGCCAAACCAATATATTTATAATATTTATAATATATGATATTTTATAATTAAAGAACATTATAACAAGGTATGTTTAAGAAAAAAGCTAATTGGTGTTAGCATTTCTTTTTCCCACCCTCACTTAAGGGAAGAGAAGTGGTTGTTGTTAAACGTGTAGATTGTACTATATTTGGAAAATTGGCCTTAAAAGGGAGGACTCTGATAAGGCCAGGACCCCACTCCAGTAGTTTTGTCCCCTTGGCCCTGTACAAACCCCATGTTGCAGAGGGCTAGCATGACAGCTGTGTTGTTGAAGGACATCTGTTTCTGAGAACAACTCAAACTCATCCATGGGTAGTTCAGTCCATGCTTAAGTCAGAGGATCAAAAATATAAGGCTGTACATACCCTCTCTCTGATCAACTAATCATACAGCCGTAGATGTGCACACATTAGGGTTAAAAGAGAAAACGATGGCAAGTCCTGCACCAACTTCCAGGAAGGTAAACAGGTGGAGTGGGAAAAATAGGGAATACGAATCGAGCACTTGTGAGTTTGAACCCCAGCTCTGCTGCTTACTTACTTGTGTCCACAGGCATGATCTTAGGCTCTCTGGGCTTCAGTTTCCCTCTGTGTTAAATGTGCCCAATAATACCTATATCACAGGACTATTTCATATACACATCTCAAGTGACACTCTCTAGAAAGGATGCTGAAAGCTTGGTTGTCAGAGCACACCAGGCGACCAATCAGATTTTGCTGATATCCCACATTCACTGCATCAGATAGAATTTCTGCTTCTTTGTGTACATTGTAGGGTTACTCCCATGCATTCGTCACAACTGTGAACAAATTGGGTGTGTTTTGTTTGCCAGGAAGTAACACTGTCAATCCTTCTACAAACAAACTAACACAAGAGGTTGCAGTTCTGCAAATAAACCCCACATCCTTCAAAAATGAAGGAAGCTTTGAGAGACACTCAGGAGAAGGAAAGAGACGGCCACAGTCCGCTCCCTTCCCTTTTCTAACGTAATCTTCATTAGAAGTCAGCCACCTATCCCACCCTTACACTTCCAAAGACCAAGAATACCATACCTAGGGAAGCGGACCCTGAAAGACATGACAGGTCTTCCTAGCCATCTGGGAAATTCCCTAGAAAAAGGAGGTTTGGGTGCAAGGAGATTCAATTTGCAAGAAGTTATACAATCTCTTTAGTCCTCAATTTCCTCAGCTGTGAAAGAAAGAACTAATGACTCCTAAATTCTCTTTTAATCCTAACATGTTATGACTATAATCCTCTCTCTCAATCCTCTCTGCTCTATTCCCATTGCTCCACCCTGGTCTGTGCAATCATCAGCTCTTCCCTGGGTTGTTGCAACTGCCTCTAGTCTTGCTCCTCCAAAATCACGCTTCACAGAGCTTGCAAGATGATCTTTCTAAACTGCACATCTGCCCCAGGTACTTTTGTGACTCTCCATTACCTCCAAAATAAACTCCAGTTTCTCAGCACAAGCCTCAAAGACGTGTCTACCTTCCCAGCATCATGTGCCACATCGCTACTCCTGTAACTGAGCAAGCAGAACTCCTCAGACTTCCTCTCTCACCTCCACGCTTTGCCATTCCCTTTGAATGGAATGTCCCTCCCCACATCTGCCCAGCCAACTCTTCTTTCAAAGTTAGCTCAAGTAGCACATTCTCCAAAAGGCAATTAGATGTCTCTCCTCTGCACCCCAACAGGACCATGTGAAATAATTGTATCACAGCATGATATTTTCATACAGCATTTAGAGTTGCTGTTTCTGAGTAGAGACTGGCTTTCTGCTCTGGCAAAGGACTCAGTACTAGTAGCATCACTGGTGCAGGTGACGCTCAGAAAAGGGGCAGGTACGCAGATCCTCTGTTCTCTCTGGATCCTGCAGAGAGGCAGGGTTGGGTGGGGTGTGGCTGGATGTGCTCTGGAGCAGCACTCCTAAGGAGGAATCACTTGTTGCTCTTCCTTTTCATAGGTCAGCTTGAGAGGGGCTGTGCTGAGGGGGTAAATATCTTGGGGTTCAGACACTAAGCAGTATGAGCTTAGGGGCCCATTGCTTAGGGAAGTGCTTGAAATGCCCAGCTTGAGGTCTCCTGGTCCCACAGGAAGTTGAGATTGGGTACAGCCGGTCCCCCTGTTGGAGAAAGAGGGAGCTAGCCCACTGCCTGGCAACCCAAGGAAAATCTGGGATAATACATTGGTCAGTCCTACTGGTCAAACCACTTTCTACACATATGCCCCCAACCTACTATATAAGGTACCTAGTACCTAGTATTTTAAAAGCACTCAATAAATAATTACAGACGCCACTTACTGAGGGCCTATTGCACGCCAGTAACTTGATCTATTTTATTCCTAGTTCTCACAATGACTGTACAAGATTATTAGTTCCATTTTATAGATGAGGAAACTGAAGCTGGAATCCATTTTATAGATGAGGAAACTGAGCTGGAATCTGAACTGACATCTCGATCACTCCAAAACCAGTGCTCTTCCTCCCCAAGCTATGTAGCCTCTCAGTATGATGTTCTCTCCCTCTCTCTGCAGGGACTTGTCACTTATTGTGCTCAAATCCATGCCTTGAGTGCCCTCCTACTGAAATGTGTTCCTCCAGTGAGGCCTCTGGACTCTTCTGCCTCATTATAAGCTGACCTGCAGTTTTTTCCTTACCTTCACCCAGCCTGATCTGCTCTCTACCCTCCAAACCCAGTGTGTACTTGAACTCGTCTGCTGTTAGTAGAAGTTCCAAGTAAGTATATGCAATGAAAAGTCAGGAGCAGGAACAACAAGGCGTCCTGGAGACAGGAACCAAACTTGATTCTTTGGCAGGGCCCTTGGAGACAGAATGACCCCCGGTTAGCCATGTCTGGGCCCTGAAGTGGGAAAGGCCTCTGGCCTTTTCACTCAGCATGATGTCCAGGGAATGACCCAGAACATGATGACTCTGGCAGAGGTAGCTGCTCTATTCCCCAGGCACTTGTAAACCGGAACAATCACCATCTTCCTCCCCAACTCTTCATCAAAAGCTTTTATTAAATAGCCTAATTATTAAACAAGGCAGGTGGAAGAGAAAGGTAGGAAATTGGAGGGTTGAACTGAGCTTTTTCAAAAGCCAGAAAAATGACTCAGAGTGTGTAACACCTCATCTGGAGAACAAACTGGGTGTTCCTGATGCAGCCGGGTGCATTGTTAAACCTGTGGAGAGAGATAGGGAACAGACCATTTTCTTTCTCTCTCAGTCACAAATAACTGCGAGCTCAGAACCGAACTGGTGAGCTTCTAGAATAAATCCAGAAGATTTATTCTCCCAACAAGGGCCAAAGAACTGACAGAATCACAGGAGAGAAAAATATATACTATCTGTTCAAGTCAGTGTTTAGAATATTCTAAGTGGGAAGACATTTTATTAGCAAATCCACTAGACTATAAGCTCCTTGAGGTAAGAAATTGTGCTCTTATTTATTCTTGATTCTAGGATGGGGTCCAGTGCCTGGCACATAGTAGGTGCTCAATAAACGGTCACTAGAATAAAGCTGAAGGCAGGAGCTGAGTCTTGTACAACGTTGCATCCCTCTCAGTGCCTAGCACTTAATGAATGAATGACAGGGGCATTCATGAATGAGAAATGCCGTTTTAGACTTGCCTTTGAAGAAAAGCGTACGCCTTTGCAAGCAGCGGTATCATCTCCCGAGTTATTCAAGAAGTCTGTGTTCACTTCCTAATTACATCTTGATTTTTACCTCCTTAGAAGGCAGAACTTTTGCTAAAATAATCTGGCTGCTAATAAGAAGCAGTTCTGCTGGCTTTTCTTCATCCTCATGAAAAGCCAATCTGTCCTGAACTTCTGGAGCCACCAAGGCACAGGCCAGGCCTTGGATTCTCCTGGGAGCTGGTCTAATTTGCTTCTAGCTTTTCCGGTTCCCTCCCTTCTACTCTCTCCCGTCCTCCTTGTTCTGGGTCTCGCGCCAGCTGAGTTTTGACTCCCTTTGTCAAGCAGCTCTGCTTCTGCCAATCCAGTAAACCTCACCTCTCTCAGTTTAGCATATTTACAGAGACAGGACACCAGAACCATATGGATAGTCAAGAAAGCACATAATGTGTAGGAAACTGAGGCAGGAGCAGCGAGAGGCAAGAGCTCCTCCTCACAAGTATCCTGAGCAAGGGCTTGAGGGCCATGCTGGTTTTCTTCCCCTCTCACAGAGACAGGTGCAAGTCACTGATGGGGCTTCGTGTGGGAGCTGAGTCTTATACAGCTTTGCATTCCTCTCAGTGTCCAGCACTAAATGAATGAATAACGTATTAGCTCCCCTCACAAACACATAAAACCTCTCTATTTCACAGCTGAGGGATGGAAACTCAGAGAGCTTAGTAGATCAGCCCCTCCAGGCTGAGCTAGGTTCCCCTTCTCCGGGCACCCCTGGTGGGACCTTACCTTAGCATTTATCACAATGGGATATCGTTATTTGTTTATATATCATTTTCTACTCAATTTTCTGTGTGCTCCCTGAGGGCAAAAACTGTGTCTTTCATCTTTGCACTTCTCAAGGATAAAGCCCTCTATAAAAGTTTGCTGAATGAATGACTTGCTCAGGGTCACCCAGCTAATACGAGGCTGAGCTGGGACCAGAACCAAGCCCTCTGTCCCCCCAAATCCTATATCCTTGCTGTCCTACCAGGACACTTTCTGGAAGAAAGTGGGAAGTGGACCTATAGAGAAGCTAATTAAGCATTTGGCAGGTTTACGAACTATGTTGAGAGGTTTTCTTTTTAACTTTCCTTTTCCTTCCTTCTTGATATTGGTGGGAATTCTAGGCCGCTACTCTGAGCTGAGCCAGGGTCACATCTATATTCTTGCTCCTGAAATAGCTGAATTCATCACCTCTTCAGAGGAGGAAGTCTCCACAGATGGCTTTGAAGCTCCCTCTCCTGCCCTCCTGCCAGGTGTGAACAAACACTTCGAAGTAATTTGGGGATGACTGGGAGAAAATGTCAAAGGCTTTGATCCATGTTTCTTGAAATATTGGAGAGTTTTCTGTTCTTGTTGGTCCTGAACAGCTAGGCTGGAAATTTCATGAGCAAAGGTTTGTTTCTCCCCTCATCTGGTCACACATGTTGATTGTGGAGGACCTATTCTGGCCACCCACAAGCAAGATGCCGGTACCTGACTTTGATGAAATGAAGGTGGCCACGGTGAAGAAAGAGGTACTCAAGCCTGCACTGCTGCTGAGAGTGGAAGGGACTTCCTGGCTCCAGGGGAAAGCCCAGAATAGAAAGGCAGCAGGCACAAAGGGTCCTAAGGACTGTATTTGGAGTGGTCAAGGGTTTGGGCTCTGGGACTAGATATGCCTTAGGTTCCAGTCCTAGTTCTACCACCTACTGATCCTCTTACCCTGGGCACATTATGTAACATCTCCACGCGTCAGTCCTCATGTGCCAAAAACCAATGAGCTAATCCATGAGGGTTTATTACTCTCCATAATAAACCCATCCAGTTGCATTCTCCACCCCTTTCTTCATCCCTGCTCTGTGCCCTGAGACTGAGCCTTAGAGACTGACCTCTAAGCCTGTATCACCAAGTGTCCTTTGTCCTCTGGCTTCTGGTTGGATTCAGCCAAAGGGGAGATACTAGTAGAAGAATAGCTAATCAGAGGAATAAGAACCCGTGGTATTCATTCCCCTGGCTTTCACAATGGTGGGCCACCGTTTCAATAGAGGCTGTATACCTCTACCTCCATCCCCAGCTCCTGTCAGGCAACCCTGTCGTGTAGCTAAGCTCTCTAAAGGTTCCATTAACTCTGCTTTCTCACCTTAGACCTTCACACCTAGAGATGCTCATGGCCTCAGCATCCCTTGTTGGGCACCCTAACGCTATGCACACTTCTGTATATAGTCCTTTTGTTAGATTCTCCCTATTTTACCACTTGAGTGTCCCATTTATCTCCTTTCAGGACCATGTACTAATGTGCCTGACATATAATAACTGTTCAATAAATGTTTCGTGTTTCTCCTCCTGCCCCTCCCCCATTCCTTCATTATCCTCACCATCCTCTTTATTATCTCAGTATAAAGCAGAAGAGCTAGAGGGAAATTGTATTGGTGGTCTACTGTTGTGTAACAAGTTATCACAAAATCAGCAGCTTACAACAACACACGGTCGTTATTTCACAGTCTCTGTGGGTCAGGAGTCCAGGGCTGGCTTAGCTGGGTTCTCTGCTTTAGGGTCTCACCAGGCTGAAATCTGGGTGTTGGTGGGGGCTACAGTCCATCAAAAGCTTGACTGGGGCAAGATCCAAGTTCCAAGCTACCTCAGGTTGTTGGTAGAATTGACCTCTTTGCAGCTGTAGGACTGAGGCCCCCATTTCCTTGATGGCTACTGTCAGCTCCTAGAGGCCACCTTCAGTTCTTTGCAGTGAGATCCTCTCCAGTGGCCCTCTCACCACACGGCAGCTTACTTCTTCAAAGCCAGCAACAGAGAGAAAGTTTCTTGACTTCAGGGAGGGCCCAGGTCCTCTTTAAAGGGCTTCTACCTGATTGAATCAGACACACCCAGGATAATCTCCCTTTGTATTAATTCAAAAATCGACTGACTTTGGACCTTAATTACATTATGAATCCCTCCACTTTGCCATATAATGTAAACTAATCAAGGGAGTGACATCCCATGACCTTTGCAAGTCACAGGCTCTCCCTGTGGTTCAAGCACAGGGGATTACACAAAGGTGGGGACACAGGAGACTGGAAATCATCGCAGGTCACCTTACAATGACACAGAGATCTCATCAGGAGGTAGAACAATATTCATTCACCAGCTACTTTTATAGAGTTTTTCACTAAGGTTAGGAGAGGTGCAGGGGGAGACAGGTCTTGCCAGTGGGGAAGGACAGAAGCTAACGCTAATGGAACACTTGCTTTGTGCTCTGCACTGCGTGCTCCACTTTCTACCTCTGGTCCTCTACCATCCCTATAATTGTCTACTATTCTTCCACCTTTCACATGAGAAAGCTGGAAACAAAGAGTTTGAAGCAATTCACCCTAAGTCACACTGATACCACCTCTTCAATGGTTCTCAAGGCTTTAGATAAGAAGGAACAAAAGTTATGGAGGTCAATGTTTGGGAGCTAAAAGGGGCCCTCTATGTACATTCTTCTTTTTCATAGAGTCGGTATATATGATTTCAGGAAAAGGAGATTCAGTCTTTTTTTTTCTTCCCCAGAAAAGACTTTGCTAACCCCAATAGCATAACCACTTAGCACAAGAGTCATGTATCCAGAAAAAACATTTAAAATTCTCAGGTGGGTGAAAGAGCCACCATCCTGTGTATCTGTCAATGAACACTTCACTTCCGTTGAGGATACATATGAAAAAAATCACAATTTATTGGGTTTTGGCTAACCCTATACTATGCATTAGTGTTTTTTAACTTTTAAAAGCATATCCACATGTATTCCAAAGCTCTGTGCTTTCCCTTTTTAAAAAGGACCAACTTCAGAAATCTCTCAAGAGCATGAATATTTAGCTTCAGAAGCTTTGGGAATGGGATGGATTCTTCAAGGGAAAAAAATAACACTTTCCACCAATGCCAGGAACTCATGAGAGGTTCTTGGATCAGCAAGTTTAGTACATCAGTTGGCAAAGTCTTTACTGGCCACTTTAGCCAGTATCTAATCTAGTATGCAGCCTGCTGCATAGAAGGCATTTGATAAAAATATGTTGAGTATCTGAATTAGTGAATGTATTTTTAGGTCCTAGCTACATGCTCTTTTTCAGTTTCTTCATCTTTTCCTTGTTACGTCATGAATGTGTTTCCTCATTTTTCCCTTATTTCTTTTAATTTTAAAAGATTCTATAGGCTTGTAAAACAAAGAAATGGCAGAAAGGTATAAAATAAAATTTTAAAACTCCATCCTTTCCTTTACTTTGTTCTCTTTAGAGGTAACCACTGTGGACTATGTGATGTGTATTTTTATTACAAAAGTGAGAGTATACGATATATTTATTTGCTCCTTGGTTTGCCTCATTCTTTTTAATGGCCTCTTTGCATTTGTTAGCATATGTAGCAGACACTGTCCATGATCCACTCATATCCCTTTGGAAACCCTTATCATTTCCACACATTACAGCCTGACTGCCAATGGGCAGTACCTCCTCCTTTGTTGGGTAGCTCCCTCCAGCCACTGAAACCAATTTGCCAATGGATGGTTGAGTGTAAGTACTTGAGAATTAATGTCCCTCTGGGAGACAGCTTCAACAATGACTAAAAGTTGTAGGAGTATAAATATCCCAGCTCCCTGGCTCATTGGCTAGGATAATTCCAAGTCACGTGCTTTGCACTACCTTCAGAGTTTTCCTGAAAGATTAAACTTTAGTCACTCACTGGCTTAATAACACACCCTTTACTGGCCATCTGTCCTTCCCTGCATCACTTCCCCAGTTCCCTACTTACACTCCCCAAACATCTTGCACTTGAATCCTAGTCACAAGACCTGCTTCCAGAAGAATATAAACTGAGCATGGACATGCTCCCGTTTATTTAATCATTTTCTTATTAATGCCATTTATTGCTTCTGATTTTCAATAAAAATAATACTTCAATAAAATCTTTATCCACTTGGCTTAAGCATATGCACATATTCCTGAATTACAATTGCTAAGTCAATGGGAAAACTACATTTGGTATTTAAGAGACGATGCCAAACTGGCCCCCAAATGGTTTATTAATAACATCCTTACTGGGACTTCCCTAGTGGTCCAGTGGGTAAGCCTCCATGCCCCCAATGCAGTGGGCCAGGGTTTGATCCCTGGACGGGGAACTAGATCCTACTTGCATGCTGCAACTAAGAAGTCCGCACGACACAACTACGAGCCCGTGTGCCACAACTAAAAAAGATCCTGCAATGCTGCAACTAAGACCTGGCACAGCCTAAATAAATAAATATTTAAAATACCATCCTTACCAACAGCTTGTTGGCGTTTACTTGGCCTCACCTCTTGCCAGCGCTGGATATTATGGGTATTTTCATTTGTTCTGTTCATTTAGACAAAAATAGATGTATCATATTTTGAACTAAATTTCTTATATTAATTAGAATAAACATTGCAGCATTTCAGGTACTTACCAGTTGTTGAGAGGGGAACACACAAAACACACACACACCCAATGTAGAAAAAAAATTAAAGTCTGGATTTAATTGGCCAGTGATATATAATCTTATCAGCAGTGGGGTGGCCACATGGAGCAAAGGTGGATGTCTCAGTGCATCTTTCCCTGGCCCCAGGCCTCGGGGTGGGGCACGCCACACCTACAAGGGGAGTCAAGCCAGATGTAGAAAAATTCAAGTCTGACTATGCCTTAAACTTTCCATACTCAGAGTTTTTGTCCCCTTATACACACAAGCCATATTTCTGTCTAAGGAAAGGTTTATCCAACTTGAACTCTCCTGGTTCTTGAAACAAATTTAAGGCTGGCTTTCCCTGAATAATAGCTCTGCCTATACCTTTTCAGTTTTCTGGAAAGCCCATGTCCCTGAAGACCATCCCTTGCCTATGATTTAATACTCTTGCCTAGATGGTTCTGAAACTTATGTGATTGGCCAGTTCATGTCCTTTGTCCGTTTTCCTATTGAATTATTTTTATTTTTTGTATTTATTTGTTGAAAAGTTTTATATATTGTGGATATTAACTTTTGCTTGTAATATATGTTGCAAGTATTTCCTCTTACTCTGTTGCTTCTTATTTGCCTTGGTTTACAGTGGTTTTTAATTTTTGTTCAATCACATCTGTACATCTTTTCTCCTATGATTTTGGATTCTGTGTCTTGCTTAGGAAGGTCATTCATTCTACCCAAATATCATAAAAATATTCACCTATCTGTTCTTCTAGAACCTTTATCAACTTGTTTTTTTCTTTACATTTAGATCTTTAATCCATCTAGAATTTATTTTTGTGGATGAAATGAAGGAAAAATCTAACTAGACAATTTTATCATTTCTCTACTACTATAAGTGAGATATTTTTCCCATTGCATTTTCTGAGTGTTATTGCTAGTATATGCACACGTGCTTGCTCTGAAGATTCAATTCCATCATCTCCCACTGTCTCATCTCAGTAGGGACTAGAGCTTTGTGTTAAAGGAAGATCCTCTCAGACTGGTCAGCATGCCTGCTATGTAGCTATTAAGTTATCTTGCTTGGCCTTTGTTTCCTCAACTGTTAAAATGGGGAACTTGGACCAAATGCTCCTTGTAGTCCTTTCCTGCATTAATAATACTAAGGCTTTAAATAATTTTTTTTCTTTCTGGTCAAAATACAGTTCAATTTCAAAGGGGAGAAAACAGTCCTGTAGTTCTAGTTGCTAAAGGGCGTTGAACCTCTTTACATTTGAAACTGATACCAAAGGTGGTGAAACTTAGCAAACTTAGCATTCTCTTGCTCTTGGGTTCAATGTCTTGGCTATTTTTAGCTAGATCTGGCACCTTTGGAAATAGGACACTTGAAATACAGAGCTAAGAGCAAGGTAAGGCAGCCACTCAGCATTTATCTGCTTTCCGTGAAATAATACGCTTCTTTCGAAAGAAAGGGCAAGGGGATGCAGCAGTGGTCTCCTGCTTTTAGGATACTCTTTTTCTAATGACCTGGCATTATAGAGTTTGCCAAACCTGCCCTGGAGGCTGTCTACCCATGACCAAGGGATTCACAGGATGTGAGCCCATATACCTGGTGCTATCTCCCAAATGGTTTCAACTGTAAATTCAAGAAGTTTGACGTTTAGGCTACTCAAGAGAAGCACAAGTATTCACTAAGTGCCAGATAACCTACAATTCCTACCAAACCTCTGGGTCAGCCTTGATTTGTGTTATATTGCTGCCATTTAATTTAAAATATTTCAGCATAGTTAACATGACAAATGTGTCACCTCCACTGTTGGAGCAGTTATTAACATTTGGAGTCCCCAGAAAGAGAGGTACTCTTCAGAGATGAATAGCATCTGAAAAAAGACCCTAAGTAGAACTCGAAGCAAAAAACACTCTAACAAGAGAGGGATACCACAACAACTTTAACTACCTTTATCTCTAATAACACCGGAGGGCTTGTTAGTTAGCATAGTATATGTTAGATATTAGTTTTCACTGGTAAAATGAGTTGTGTTCAAGATAGGTGCATTGGCTAAAAATATAGTATAGGTGTTTTATGTTGCCCAAACAGTTCAATAACTGATGTCCTTCAGGATGGCCTACACCAAGGATTCAATCTTGTGAAAGCCACCTAACAAATGATTCTATTACCTAATCCCAACTAGAAGGTTAGTTTAATCCTGCCAGGTTCTAGTGGCAGATCTAACAGTTACTGTAGCTTTGAAGCAGTGATGAGCATAAAAAAGATTTTAAGATAACAGGAACAACAGCAAAGTGATAAGAAAATATCTGTGATTTTTATTGGTAACAAAGTCATAAGTTCTGTTAAGACTATTGCAGTTTATTGCCTACATCATTATTGAAGGAAATGCTGTATTTCATTTAGAAATTAGTAAAATTTTTTTTTTTTAATGTTTTTCATTCAAGTACATAGAGTCTCTGAATTCTACTCACTGACCTCTTAGGGGGCATAGACTCAGGGTAAGAACTCCAGTGCCTAGTGTACTGAATGTTTGATACTAGAGGAGCCCCTCAAAAAAGCCTTATTGCTAACGGTGTCCATCAGGGGATGCCAATGTCCTCGCCAAGGGGGTCTCTCCTGGAGATGCCAGAGCAGCCTGTATGGCTGGGCCCCTAGCAGAATCTCCCCAAATCTGTGTTGCTTGTGCCCAGGGTACCAATAAAACCCTTGCAAGAGCAGGCCCATCATCTACGGTGAGCTATACAAAAACATAAGCAAGCTTCAATGGGGCATCAGCCTGGCATAGGCCAAATTCTCTCTCAGCAAATCCAGTTTTTCCTAAGAAAGCATAGCGGAGACCTGTATCAGACTCCAACAACAAATACACTCATTCACTTTACCACCCAGAGAACTTTTCTCTTCCAGCCACTGTATTCCCACATTTGCATAATTAAATGGGCCATTACATTGGTTTTCCCAGAACCAAGTAACCATCTGCCCTAAAGCTGTATCCAAGTCTTGCATCTTGCAAAACCCAAGGCTCATTTATGGACTCTTTAAAATCTGGGCTTACTGGGATTTTCCGTATGTGTCTTCTATTCTCTTCACGGAGATTTCAAAGGTCTTTAGGACAAAACTCAGTCCCAGTTCATGCATCCTGTGCTCCCTTCTCCCTGTACAGTCTCTGAAGCACATGGCCCAGCCCTGCAACCATGACACTGAGATCTCCTTCCCCATCTGTGTCACTGACCACCATTGCTCCCACACCACCCAGTGCCCTGAGGCTGGTTTTGTTAGGGAAACCACTGACTGAAACTGCCCGCCCTGGCCGGGCAAGATAGTAACCACTTGCATGAGTTCTCTTACAACAGGAGGTCCTGGTAAGGAACGCAGAACTAACAAGCTACCACCAACCAGAAGAATTCTGGAAAGGTCAAAAGGAGAGAGGAGACACCAGTCCATATGTCCTACCACCCTCCCAGAATCCTTCGCTCTGGAACCCATCTTGGCTGAGTGATGCGCGTGCCACCAGGAAGGACCCTGAGTCAGAAAGATTGGCCAGAGACAACCCAGAAACTAACCCCATTACTATAAAACCTGAGACTGCAAGCCACGTGGCAGAGCAGTTCTCCTGGGTTCCCTTACCCTCCTGCTCTCCATCCAGGCATCCCTTCCCAATAAAGCTCTTGCTCTGTGAACATGTGTGTCTCCTCGGACAATTCACTTCCAGATGTTAGACAAGAGCCCATTCTTGGGCCCTGGAAGGGATCTCCCTTCCTGCAACAGTTTTACAGCAAGAGTCACTGACCAACATGACACTGCCGTTCATGGGGCATGACCTGTGAAGAAAGGCAGAAGAATGGCTTTCTCTACTTCCAGCTCCTTGTTCTCTCTTGTTTCCAGGCCAGGATGCAGTTAGTACCCTGAGTGACTTAGTCATCAGGAGACAAAGCACAGAATCAATCTAAATACGCGAGCTGTGATTTATGTCATAGAGTGTTCTGCCTATGTTTCCCTCTAAGAGTTTGATGGTGTCTGGCCCTACATTTAGGTCCTTAATCCATTTTGAGTTTATTTTGGGGTATCCTGTTAGGGAGTGTTCTAATTTCATTCTTTTACATGTAGCTGTCCAGTTTTCCCAGTACCACTTATTGAAGAGACTGTCTTTTCTCCACTGTATATTCTTGCCTCCTTTATCAAAGATAAGGTGACCATATGTGCGTGGTTTATCTCTGGGCTTTCTATCCTGTTCCACTGATCTATCTTTCTGTTTTTGTGCCAGTACCATAATGTCTTGATTACTGTAGCTTTGAAGTATAGTCTGAAGTCAGGGAGCCTGATTCCTCCAGCTCCGTTTTTCTTTCTCAAGATTGCTTTGGCTATTCGGGGTCTTTTGTGTCTCCATACAAATTTTAAGATTTTTTGTTCTAGTTCTGTGAAAAATGCCAGTGGTAGTTTGATAGGGATTGCAATCCTTTTTGACCCACCTCCTAGAGAAATGGAAAAAAAACAAAAATAAACAAATGGGACCTATTGAAACTTAAAAGCTTTTGCATAGCAAAGGAAACCATAAATAAGACGAAAAGACAACCCTCAGAATGGGAGAAAATATTTGCAAATGAAGCAACTGACAGACGATTAATCTCCAAAACATACAAGCAACTCATGCAGCTCAATATCAAAAAAACAAACAACCCAATCCCCAAATGGGCAGAAGACCTAAATAGACATTTCTCCAAAGAAGATATACAGATTGCCAACAAACACATGAAAGAATGCTCAACATCATTAATCATTAGAGAAACGCAAATCAAAACTACAATGAGATATCATCTCACACCAGTCAGAATGGCCATCATCAAAAAATCTACAAACAATAAATGCTGGAGAGGGTGTGGAGAAAAGGGAACCCTCTTGCACTGCTGGTGGGAATATAAATTGATACAGCCACTATGGAGAACAGTATGGAGGTTCCTTAAAAAACTAAAAATAGAACTACCATATGACCCAGCAATCCCACTACTGGTCATATACCCTGAGAAAACCATAATTCAAAAAGAGTCATGTACCAAAATGTTCATTGCAACTCTATTTACAATAGCCAGGGCACGGAAGCAACCTAAGTGTCCATCGACAGATGAATGGATAAAGAAGATGTGGCACATATACACAATGGAATATTACTCAGCCATAAAAAGAAAGAAATTGAGTTATTTGTAGTGAGGTGGATGGACCTAGAGTCTGTCATATAGAGTGAAGTAAGTCAGAAAGAGAAAAACAAATGCCGTATGCTAACACATATATATGGAATCTAAGAAAAAAAAAAAGAAAAAAAAATGGTCAGAAGAACCTAGGGGCAAGACGGGAACAAAGATGCAGACCTACTAGAGAATGGACTTGAGGATACGGAGAGGGGGAAGGGTAAGCTGGGACAAAGTGAGAGAGTGGCATGGACATATATACACTACCAAACGTAAAATAGAGAGCTAGAGGGAAGCAGCCGCATAGCACAGGGAGATCAGCTCGGTGCTTTGTGACCACCTAGAGGGGTGGGATAGGGAGGGTGGGAGGGAGGGAGATGCAAGAGTGAAGAGATATGGGGACACATGTATATGTATAACTGATTCACTTTGTTATACAGCAGAAACTAACACACCATTGTAAAGCAATTATACTCCAATAAAGATGTTTAAAAAATAAAATAAAAATAAATGCACGAGCTGTCTCTGCCACACCTCCCTGTGGGAAAGGCCGTTTGAGGTGTGAGGAGCTGGTGGGTGGAAGTTGTGCAGAGGCAGTGGGGGAGGGAAACGACAGGGGGGGAGCAAATGGGCAGGGCCTCTGTCTTCCCAGCCTCCAGGAGGTACTCCGTCACCATGGTGGAGGGTTGTGGTATTGGGGTCAGGAGGGGCAGAGACAAAGGCCTGCCCCGGCACCTCGGCACCCAGCCAGTACCCGTGGCCTCTGTGCACAGGCTGCCTGCCAGTCTGGGCATTCCTACCCTGGTTGGCTGAGGGCTGGCAGGGGGTATTTATTAGCACGGGGTCTTGTTACCTAATTGTAGCATGGAAAAGAGGATAAGAAGGGAAACCCTTTGCAGGAAAACTTCCCCCCCCAGCTCCACAGGCCCTTTACCCCTCTGACTTGATCCCTTAGTTTCTCCAGATTCATGACCTTTCTTATAAGTGGTCCCCTCTGGGGCTCGGGCAGTGGTCATCTCGCCAGGGACTCCTAATTACGACCCAAGAGAAGCATTAAAGTGTTAGCCTCCACACCCCAGGTTACAAGCAAAGAGAAGCCACAATTAACCTCTATTCCAACAAAGGATTCCATCTATAGAAGCTCATTTGTTTCTCCCTCTGCAGCTGGCTGGGCTGGTGGCTGGGAGTGGGAGACTTCTCGGGCACTTTTTTCGTAAACCTTTCTTTTACATCCAGGAAGTGACCAGTTCTACAGTTAAAGTGTGTGTTAGGGGCATCCGGGCAACCAGCTAACTCCTTGTATTTCCTGCTTTTCTTTTCCCATTAAAAGAGCAGAGGAGTTGTTTCACTTAGGCACTCCCTTTCTGGATCTGGAAGAGAACCCAGAGGCTATTTTCAGCCAGAGGCCTCCCTGTGAGTGGTGTAAACCCCACCCCATGGCTGCCTTAAACTCACCACCCTCCCTCAGTACCAGGAAGCGTAAGGCAAGCACCGCAGGCTCTGGAAAGAGCTGGATATCCTACCACCACCCTACCACCTCCATTCCCCAGCCCCCCTGCCACCAAAGTTACCCAGTGTGGCGTTAATGCACTAAGAAGAGCCCTGCTGTCTACCTTCCTAGCTGCGTGTTCAAGGATAAGTTAGTTAAACTCTCTGAGCCTCAGAAGAAGGATAATGATAATGATAATACCGACTTGGAAGGTTTACAGAGATTAAACCAAGTGGGTTTTGTAAATGGTGCTTAAGAGACTTCAGAAGCCTATTCAAGTGTTAGCCACACCATTTCTCAGAATGTGGGGCTAGCGAGGGGCTCTTCAGAACTCTCCACGGAGCCCAAAGTATCAGCACCTACAGTGGCTCTGATAATAACCCTAGAGAAGGAGCCCTGGGAAGATAAAGTGGGGCTTTTGTCCTGTGTCCTCCAAGGACAACCACAGAGGAACCTCAGTGCTAGACACACAGTAGTCTATCAGGAAACATTTGCCAGTTTCCCAGTGGTTTGGGAGAACTGGCCAAGAGGCTTAAGAAAGTATGTAAAGCACCTACACCTGCCTCAGATAATCTGAGGTGACAGCGTCATCCACAGCCCCCGAAGTTGTGGTTGCCCAGGGGTAACAGTAGAGAAAACCACCCCAGTTTCAGTCTGACTGAATCTCATGCCTGGTCGCTCCCATCCCATGCTCTTTCACTCTCTCTTTAGCAGAAGTGGTGATGAGCCAGTCTGTCCACAAAGGGTTAGTAACCTTCAGGCTGTCATCCAGGTGATGCCTTAACTGGAGTCCAGACTCCTATTTACTGCCACATAATTCTTTGCTTTGACAATTGTGCCTGAGCGTTTTAATGCCTGGCCAGCCCTGCTGTAGTCTGTTTTACCATGTTTTGAAAAGGGACTTTGGTGCATGTTGTGGTAATTAGCACAGCACCATGGGCTGGTGACGTGGCGATGTGATGGACTGGAGCAATCTGAACGGAGCAGCTGGTTTATTTTCTGTGGCTTCCTTCCACTGCTGCTGTGTGTCCGCAGGCACCAAGTAGCCAAGAAAGACCCTGGGTCAAGGACCTTCTGTCTGATAGGTGTGCATGGGGTATGGAGGTGTTTTTCTCTTAGATGTCCTTCTAGACCTCTTATCCTTGATCACACAGCTAGGAAGGTAGACATCACGGCTTTTCTTACTGCATTAACTCCACACTGGGTACTTTTGGTGGCAGGATGCTGGGGACTGGAGGTGGTGGGGTGATGGTAGGATATCCAGCTCTCACTAGAGCCTGAGACACTTGCCCTAAGCTTCCTGGTACTGCGGGGGGTGGTAGGTTTAAGGCAGCCATGGGGTGGGGTTTACACCACTCACAGAGAGGCCCCTGGCTGAAAATAGCTTCTGGGTTCTCTAGCCGGTATTTTCCAATGGCTCATGGTGGAAAAAACTCTGATGCAGTATTTTTGCCTGTGACATTCCTTTGGGGTCAGTGTCCACCGGGTTAATTCGAGGGGAGTGTGGACATAAAGGAAGACCACCCATGAGAACAAGCAGAGACTGTTTCTGCCAAGCTTGCTATAGCAATGGACTCAGCCACGATCACTTGCTTTTGGCAGAGACTCAAAGACAGGTAGTGGAGTGGGAAAACCTCATGGTGAAAAACAGGGTAGGCTTCAAGGCTTCAAGGCTCTGATGGGAGGTTTTGGGCATGAGGCTACCTGGAAGCAGAACACCCTATGTGATTGTTTTGGAAAGCATATTTGACTGTCTCTGGTTGGTCCTGACTTGAATGCAGGGGCAAAATGTAGGGAAGTTGGCGATTATGGGCTGATGGCTACAGAGGCTGTAATTTGGCTTCCTGGGCCGCTGTTGCAGAGCTTGTGGGTCAGAGTTCAATTTTCATATATGGTCTGGCCATTGTTCGTCTGTATAGTCAGGCTCTCAACAGAGACTACCTTTGAGACTAGCTAGTTAGTCTAGATTACCTAACTTCATTTTGGGACAGTTATGAGACAGGCTGGGCCTGGGACCCTTTGCTGCAGCGCTTGCACCTGGACAAACATCTCCTCAAATAACAAAATACGAAGAAACTATAAGGGACTAAAAATAACTGCGGACAGATTATGGACAAAAGAGACAAAAAGACCAAAAAACCCAACTGCCACTTCTGAAGAGCCCGGAGCAAAAATAGGGTGTCAGGAGCAAAAGCGGAGTACTGTGTATGCCCCTGCACTCAACACCACCAAAGGGGTGGGCAAAACACCTAAGCCACCCCTCCATACCCTCACCCATATAAGGAACCCGCTTGCCGCATCTCCAGGATGAGCCAGGGAAACTGTTACTTGTTTTCACTCCCTCCTGCAGCTGCAGGAGCCCCAGTAAAGCCTTGCCTGTCCTCTAGTCAATTCCTATTGATTGGGGAAGGCCAAGAACCCTGGCTGGTATCAGACAAACTGCTGCTCAGTAAAAAATTATTTGCAAACAAAAAACAAGGCTGGAAACAGCCAGAATGCTCAATTTTATAGAGTTAAGAAAATTAAGGTACACCCATATTGTGCAAAAACTTTTAAAATATGTCTCCAAAGAGATTTTAATGACATTGGAAATGTTTATAAATGGGATGCAAAATGACAAACAATTCAAAACTCATACAAACCATGTGGCTACAGGTATAAATAAGCAGAGGTCAGTCAGAGGGTCTTCCTGGCCCTTAATTTTTAGCTAAGATGTGCTCAGACACCCATCACACAGGTACAGACAGTGTCCCATGTGCCCCCTGGGAAAACTTGCTGGGGATGTGAATGGTCTCTCTGTGAGCTCCTGCTTCCCCAAGGTTATCTGAATTCTGGAATAGTGTCTCATCATCCCCACACACTGCTTCGGAACTGTGCCATGTCAATCTAGTTGTGGAGCTCAGCTTTTTCCTTAATTTCGATGAAAACTCACTCATCTAAGGCCTTTTCATAGTGCACAGAGGGATTTAGAGCCATCCAAGCATACCAAAAAATGAGTATCATCTCTCTCGGTCTCTCATTCCTCAGGTGTTTTCCACGGCTCTCAGACCTCCTCTTCTTTCTCTTCTGCCTGTTTTCATCTCTGCTGCCATCCTCAAGGGAACAACAGATTCTTCCTATGATCTTATGCGAGCAATTCATCTCTCTCCAGTCCCTACTTGCAAATGCTGCTTTCCCTTAACATGTCCAAGGACTCTGTCAAAGCTTTAAAGTTACCCACTGTACTTTTTGAGGGCCCCAGATTACACTCACTCTGAGAGACAAGGCTCTTTTCCTCCCAGGCCTCGTCTAGTGAGCATGGGAGGGAGTGGATGGGGACGGGTGGTTTTTTCCAGTAACACAGGGTGGAAGACTAGAGATAGTGTATGAAAAGCTCCTAGCACAGCCCCTAGCACTTGTGATAGCCCTTGTTTCGTCAAACATCCCCAAAGGGTACCTCCTCTAGTTCTTCTGAGTTTCCCAGCTCCATCAGCTTTTGTAGATCACTGACGCCAGATGTGCAGGTAACTTCCTTGTCACTGATTTTGGTGCAATTTCGCCCATCTGTTAAAGGTTAGGACTTCTTACCAAATCATCTCAATCAGTGCCCCCTGTGTTTTTCTAATGTTTATCCAAGAAGTCCTTATTTTGAAATCTCAGTATTAAGTTTCTGTTGATCAGCTCTGATGGTCCCAAGAAAGTTATGTTCTAACCTTTACTGTCGATTTTTCCCCTTTTAAAAGTGGCGAGGCTCTGGGCTGGGGACAGCCATATTTATTCCGGGGCTCAGACACGTCAGGGCTGGTCTAGAGAGCCAGTGGGGAGGCCTGCCAGGAACCTATTTGTATGAGGGACCCAGGAACCACCAAGGAAGGACTCTTTCTAGGAGAGGAAGAAACTGGTAGACACGAGCTGCCACAGATGACTTGTGGGGGAAGGACTGGTTTTGAGTAACAGTTGGTGTGTGCCGCTCAGATTGTTCCCACCCAGCAGGCTATGGATGTGACCAAGTCCCGGGATGGGCCTGGGGTGGTGGAGAACTGAGGTAGGCACAGTCACAGAAAATTTCTGTGAGATATTGGGGTGCACAAACAACACAATGGGGACATGGGGAAAGGAGTGTGGATCAGGAATACTCCTCAATCTGCAGAGTCATTTGGGACCAGGGTAATAGGAACAGCCTAAGAATGCTTCCTGCTTCAGCAGGGGGATTCTTGCCCTTGGAAGCAACAGCCCAGTGAGGTGGCCTAGCAGAGAAGCACACGGTGACTTTAATGGGCAATGATGGTGCCTTTGGTGAAAGCTTCAGGGGGTGGCAGCAGCAGCAGTGGCCTCAGTGCTGTTGACTCAGTGTTGACATCATTGGTTTCCAGGAGGAGGCAGTGTATCAGCTCAGATATTAGCACCCTACATGGTGGGCACTGCAAAATGGCAGTGGAGAACTCAGCATCAGACAAGACCAAAAGAAACCAGAGCAGAGGAGGAGGAAGCTGATGGGGAACCCAAGAGAAGAGTGGGATTCTGTAGCCAAGAAGACTTCCTTGTGAACGTACCTAAGGTACCCCTGAAGACTCAGAAATGTTTAAGGGGAACGTTGAGGAACAGCTGGATTTCCAGGAATTTTTCTGGTAAGGACAGAAGCCATACCTAGCTACAGTGTATTGAGTATTTGACATGAATTAACACATTTAATTCTCATAGCGATCTAAGAGGTAGGTAATGTTAGCCTCATTTATCGATGAGGAAGGATGAAGTTAGGGAGAAAAAATAACTTACAAGGGGTCACATAGCTTGTAAGATTTGAACCCAAGTCTATTTGATTCTAAAGTCAATGCTCTCCCAGTACACCAGTGTCTCCAAAGAGGATCGGAATTTAGTCAACAAATTCACTCAACAAACATTTATTGAATGTCTATTATATGCCAGGTACTGCTCTAGATGCTCACCATACGGCAGTGAACAAAATTCCAGCTCATATTAGGTTTAAAATGTGGACGTAATTGAAATTATAGCCCTAATGTTGCTTCCAGGCTGGTCTAACCTTGGACACGTGGGTTACATAAGCAAACCTGAATAAGTCTGAGGCTTGAGATAACTTGGATTCCTAGCACACCATCACTCAGCCGTGCTCAGGGCCAGTTGCCAGTGTCTCTGCCACCACTTGGCTGTATATAAGCTGCTCCATTACATTGATTTAGAAGAAAAATATAGTTCACTGAACCTCTGTTCTACAAAGAATGAAAAGAACTTATGCTGGAGAGCACTTAAGAACAGGGGAACAAGAATGCCTCACCCAAGGACAGAAATAGAGGACACAATGCTTTTGACAATTGCTGATGCCTATGCAAGAATGTGGTGCATTTAGAAACAGCACCTACCCATACAGTTTATACACCATTAAGTTCTCAGCCACATCCCTTAGAACAGATAGAAGGCCAAGATAGGCAGGTCAAAAACACTGTGAATAGAGTTATACTACGGATGCTATGGCAATACTGGCAAGGGGGCCTGCTGAAAGTCAAGCTTAGCACTATTGCTAGAAGCTTTCTATACCCCAGTGTGAGAGGTTCAGAGTACATGGGGCCATGATTTGACTTCCGATTTAGCTAAATCAATGACAAAGGTAGTATAGCATAATGGTTAAGAGTGTGAACTCTGGAGAAAAACTACTTGAGTTTGAAACTCTATTGTGCTAAGTTACTGGCTGTGGGATCTTGAGTAAGTGATTTAACTCCTCTTTCCTTCACTTCCCTCATCTTTAAAATGGAGATAACAATAAAAGCTACCTCACAGGATTATTATAAGGATTAGCAAAATATGTGTTAGCTGTTATCAATAGAGTAAGATTCTTTACATCATAGGTCATGATGAATATAACGCAGTGTGTTTACTAAATCCTATTGCACTTTTCCTCTTTCAGGGCACAAAGGAAGTTGATATATCCCATTGTTCCTTTCGCTTATGGTTGGGTTTTCACCAACTGCGTGTTGGTAGAAGTGATATAAGCCACCTACAGACTTGGGTCGTTTAAACATCTTGCGTGATACAGCAGATTTCTTTCCCCTGCTACAGCAACCCTGGAAGCCATATGATAAGATGGTAACATTCCGAGATGGGGAATCTCCATCAGCCTGGGTCCCTGGGAGATTATATGGAATAGAGCTCACCCCACTGCACTGTTATCTATATTGGACATGTAACATGAGCAAGAAATAAATGTTTATTGTATCAAGACACTGAGATTTAGAGGTTCATTGTTACCATAGCGTAACCTCTCCTATCCTGATGAATTTATAAAGCTGTATCGACCAGTTGCTAGTGCTTCTTCCCAGCACAGTGGGCTTTCATATTCCAGAGAGACCTGGGGTTTTAAATGCCTAAGTGCCAGGTTATCTGCTCAAGTCCCAGGGTATGGAGGTGTCTTCATTTAAGCCCTTTAACTTCTTAAGAGCCATGGGGTTTTTTTATACTACTGAAAGCTATCCATATTTTTAAAGGAATGATGAAGCAGTTCCCCCTTCCTTCTCAAGCTAGATCTCAGCAGAAAGTCTTGTCACTGTTTTTCCAACTGCCATACTTATTCATTTTACTACACCCTGACTCATCAAGTTTCCTTCTCTTGACAGGCTGTCCAGTTCATGGCCTAGCCTCCATGAAATATAAAGTCTGCTTAAAATATTAATGTTTCCCTTTTCCAGAATTTTTTCACACTTACAACTAACACTGGCACTTAATAACACAGGACCTCATTTGGGGGACTTTTTTGGAGTTTTTCACTCCAGTGAGATTAAGGGCAGGGACCTTCTTTTAGATCCCCAAAGGGCCCAATGCAGCATTAGGCTTCAAGTAGATGGCCTGTAAACACTTACTGAATTAAATTTCTAGGCAATGTATTTAAACTCAGGCTTGCCACATTCCTGACCCTTTCTTCCCAGAACAGGTCTGTGGGTGAAGAAAGATGGCTGGAAATATGGCCACACTCTGGCCTTTTCTCCATGCTCATTGGGAAGGTGGATGTGAATATTGTAGGGAGCTGGGAAGGGGTGAGAGAGTCGGGGAGTTGACACAACATTTACTTCTACTTCCTTAAATATCAGTTAGTAAATATAGTTAAGTTCTTATCATGAGCTGGGAATATGTACTGACTCTATAGGTAAGCCATAGCATTCTCTGAGGACAGGGACCATGTTTTCTATAGATCACATATTGACAGTTCTTCCATTTCAAATGAGACCTAGTGATAAGACCTTGTATTTGTGTATTTAAAATAATTATACACTTTTAATTATGGAATTAAAATACACATCTTGAGGTACTTTATAATTTATTGTCTCATCTGCTCTTTAGAATAACCAAGATTCCAAATACTTAGTTCAAGACTTATTCCAAGAACTACCAAGTTCAGAAAGAGGTTTGAAAATGTCCCTTAGGGGCTTCCCTGGTAGCACAGTGGTTGAGAGTCCACCTGCCGACGCAGGGGACACGGGTTCGTGCCCCGGTCCGGGAAGATCCCACATGCTGCGGAGCGGCTGGGCCCATGAACCATGGCCGCTGAGCCTGCGCGTCCGGAGCCTGTGCTCCGCAACGGGAGAGGCCACAACAGGGAGAGGCCCGCATACCGTGAAAAAAAAAAAAAAAAGTCCCTTAGGATTTTTTTGAATTTCTATCTACCCAGCAATCATTTCCCTCACTTGAAAGTTAGTCCTGGGTTCAACTCAGTGCCCACTGCTAAGAGCTAGCACCTTACGAGTGCTGCTAATCTTGGCTGGTGTTGTTTACGAGAGAAGAGGCAACTTCCTGTTTCTTTAGCCCCAGTGGCTAGGCAAATGCAGAGTTGTTTACCCTCTTAAACTCTACTTTGGGACAAGCAGAAAATGATCACTGACTGAGAACCCCTTACCCAGGGTATCACTTAAGATCCCAGACACCAGAATTTAAAGCTTCACTCTTGCTCCAGTTGGTCTGGGGCCTGGCCCTGGAACTAAACCAACTGCCAGGCTTCCCAGGAAGCCATCAACTGCTGCTGGGAGGTGGGGTCGGGGGAAGCTCAGAGGTAACTCAGCCTTCCTGGGCTCAGAAAGTTAGAACCAAACTGGTCTCGGGGGAGGAGAGAAAGGAGTGGAGACATGTCCTTATCAGAGCCCTCCCCTTCCTTGGGTTCTGTGAGGAAGCTCCAGGCTGCTTTTCCTCTGCCTTTTCCAACCAGTCCTTCCCCTCCTTCTACCTCAGTGGAAGGGCCTTCTTAGGCCCTTCTCAATTTGCCTGACACTCAGGCGGTTCCCAAGCTAGATTTCCAGTTTTTAACCCAGGAAAGTGCTGGGCACCCTAGGACTAGTTGGTCACCGTAGGCTTTCCCTAGGGCTCTGAACCCATGTCTGGTCTCTCTCTCCATGGTCTCCTCAGGAATTTCACTGACGCCAGAGCTTCCACCAGCCTTTAATGCTTAATTCCCAGAGTGCCAGACCGATCAGCACTTGGGCCACCAGCCTGATAGTGCTGTTTGCACATCTAAACTTAAATTCCATGGGCTCTGAACTAACTCACCACCTCACTCCTCCACTCCACCAACCCTGGCCCCACTCCTCTCCCAGTGTTTCTGTTTTTGTCAATGCCACATCACTGTCCCAGTTGTTCAAGATTTCTTTACTCGTATTTGTTGAGTATCTACTTTGTGCCAGATTCTGTTCTAGGTTCTGGGGACTTGGCAGCGAACAGAAGTCACCAAGCCTTCGTGGAGCTTGCATTCTAGTCAAGAAAGACAGAAAAGAAATATATATATATATATACACACACACACAGTCAATGAGGGGCTGAATACTATGGAGAAAAATTACGCAGGTATAAGGAGTGCTAGGATGGGGGTTGTAAAAATAAACAGCTCGAGGGGAAGTTCAGGGAAGCCTTTCTGATGTACTGCCAGCTGTGCAGAGGCCTTGAAGGAAGTGAAGAAATGAACCACGATCTATCTGGGGTAAGAGTGTCCTGAGCAGGGGGCACAGTGAGCACAAAGGCTAGTGTAGCTGGGCAGACAGGGCAAGAGAAAGAGAGCTACGAGAGAAGTACAAAACAGGGTGGTCAGGCCTTGCAGATGAAAACATTTTATTTTGATTCTTCTACCCTCTAACATATTGCAAACCCATGACAATCCCACCTCTGCAGGCTCTCTCCTTTCCATTTCTGTGGCTACCACCTCATAAAGATCCTTATCACTTCTCATTTGAATCATCAGATTGGCCTCCTGGGTAGACTTTTTGCTTCTTGTCTCTCCCTACTCTAATCTTACTCATGACTCTGCTATAATCTTCTTGGAGCGCAGATCTGATTGTCATCATCGTAAGGTCATTAGCATACACTTATGTAGCTCTGAATAAAAGTGTACTCAGAAAGGAGGGGGACGGACACAGGGGATGTGTTCCCACAACTTCCCAGCATGTCCTTGTCAGAAATAGATAGAACTGTCGAAAGTATGTTGTCAAACATGTCAGACTTCTCTTTTTACGCCACAATGTAAAAAATGGCAAATTTTTCATCAAAATAAAAGTAAATAGAAAGATGAATTAGTCAGAACCCCTTTGGTTGCCATTAACAAAAACCTAGTTCAGGCTGTCTTTTCAAAGGCAATATGTTAGCTCATGTAATTTAAAACTTGACAGCTTCAGGAATGGCTAGTTTCAGGTGCTCAGCAAGGGCAACAAGAACTCTACGTGACTCTGTCTCTTGGATCTGCCCTCTCCCTCTGCTGTCTTTATTCTCAGGTAGACTCTGCCCATGCAGTGGTGAAGGTGGCCACCACTGGCTTTGGCTTACGTCTTCTCAGCTTAGCAACTCCAGTGGAAAAAGAGTGCCTCTTTCAGCAGAAGTGCTGACTCTCATTGACCCTCCCTGGACAAAGGACTTCCTCCTCAACCAATCACTGTGACTGTGGTTGGCCAAGTCTGGGTCATATACCTGCCCTAGAAGCAGAGTGGACGTGGTGGGGGTGAGGTCATCCCCACCTGAACTACATGGAAAGAGTGGAAGACGGGTGGTTCCCAAAGGACCCTTTGGTATTGAGGAAGGGGGAGGGGATGGTGTGTAGGCAAAAACAAGTTTCCACAAACAGAGGCTAGGAGCTCTGCGGCTGGTGAGCCCTAACCTCAAACACCTCTGAGTAATCAGTAGGCCTCCACCCTCAGATAACAGTAGTCCTATTGTGCCTAGATTTGATTATTTCAATAATGCTCTTCCTCCAGAATCTTAAATGGCTCTCCCCTGCCCCCCCCCCCCCCCCCCCCCCCCCCCCGCACTTGCCAGTCGGCAATCTTCCTGCTGGGTCTACTTCACTTGCTTGACAAAAGGGCCAAGGATGAATAGGGTCTCTATCTATACATGATCAGGCTCGCAATAGACTGTAGCTTTTGTTAGAGAGAGCTATGGTAATGGGCACAGGCAGTATGACTGACCCCTCAAATATCATAAGTAGGTGTCTACTGAGACTGCGGAAAGGAAGAGCCACTTGTGTAGACTGAGAACAATGCCCCACCTCTCTGACATGAAACATCACATTACTCTTTCCTGTCCTGCCTTTGCATTATATGCGTACATAATATATACAAGTATATATTTGATATATATATATATATATATACACATATAAATTCATTTAATAGACAACAACCCATGAAGCAGGCAGGATTATCCTCATTTCACATATGGGGAAGGTGAGGCACAGAAATGTTGAGCACCTTGCCTCCTGTTTCACACAGCTAATAAATAGAGGACTCGCAATTTGAACCCAGGGCTCTCCGATCCTAAGCCCTGCTGTAAACCCACACATCATCCGGTTTCTATGAAGGGGAGGGAAATGACTCCTCACATAAAGCCACCCACAGCTCTCAAAGCACTGGAAACTCACCAGCAGCCATGACTGCCTCCCAGGCAAGTAGGTGGCCAGATTTCACCT